>NC_064834.1:88296244-88978244 GCF_024166365.1 Elephas maximus indicus
AAAGCAAGCCGCTCAAAAAGGCCGATGCCAGGGAAATCGAGGAAACACCGCCATTTTCCAAATCTTTGCTGTCTACATGTCCCCGCCTCCGGGGCAAGGCCGCGTATGCGGCCAGGCTCCGAAGGCAAGGCCGACATCTTGGCAGTCAGGGCCCCAGCAGTCCAATGGTTTATGGACGTGGGGACACGGATGACCTGTTTGCCGCATACAGGAGGGATCCTTGGGCCCTTCACTGCCTCGCCATTCAGCTCCACGACGTCCACTACTGGCCCTGGCCTTTGCTTTGGCTGGTGCCCCAATGAACGTGTGCTCCGCAGCCATCTTTCTCCACCCATCACTATCATTCTGCCACCAGGGGATATGTGAGTGTGGGAGTCACCATCTGTCACTGGCCGCAGTGTCACAAATCACCAGACTTCCAGGTACCAGCTGACCTAGGCTGCCTTCTGCCCCAGGCAAGATCCCGATTCCTATATCCCAGATGCTGACTGACACCTGGGCACTGGGGAACATTCATTTTGATCAACACAGAGGTCTGAGTGAGGGTCAGCGGGCCCGGTAGCTGAAGTCAAGGCCAGGTGGGCGGGGCTGAGGCTTCTCGGCCATCACCATGGAGACAGTCCCCCCACCGGAAGAGTGGGCGGGCCTTATGATGGGCCTGGTGACAAGACTCAGCCAATGGCAGAGATCTGGCCCGCCAGGCAGATGACACAGGGCCCTCCACTGTGACCCATGACACCTAGTGGCCACAGGATTTGAGCACACCCTGGGAAAGCCTACGCAGGCACAAGGGAGCCCCTGGTGCGGACTGCTTCAGGCCATTGGCAGAGCAGGCCAGGTACCTCTTTCCCACTTTCCTGAGGATAGCAGTACGCAAGGCATCCCCACTCAGCATCTCTTGCCTCTCTCTGGATGTGTTCCTTCTCTGAAATCTCTTCCTTCTCCCCCTTGTCACTTGACACCTTGGAGTGCCTGACAGAGGGCCTAGAGATCAAAGAGCAAAGGGGGAAGGCCTCTGGCTCTCCTGCTTGCCCATGGGTAGAGAAGATCTGCTAGTCTATCTGGAAGGTCTAGAGAGTAGCCATTGACTGGGGACCTGCATCACGGGCTGATCCTGGCCAGGTGAAGCTTGCTGACGTGTGGCAGCCTCTCCGGAGACTACTAATTCCGCTCATAACATTGTATGCAAATACCCGGCTGAGTGCCACGGGCAGAAAACATTGACACATACCTGCCAGAGGCCTATCCTGGGTCTGAAGAGTCCACCCTGGTCTCCAGCGACTCATCATCTCAGCACACACTTTGCCTGCACACATGGAATCCGCCTCTCTCCACGAATGCCTTCTCCGGCTAGGAAACACACGATGTCACTCAGCCAAAGGAGAGCACAGGCAAAGTCAACCGAAGCCCCCATCTTCAAGAGTTTGCCCTCTGCTGGGCCACAGCCTCCGCTGGCACAGTGCATGTGTGGCACTTCTCCGAGGATAAGGCCGAAATCCGGGCATCCAGGGCCCCAGCAGTCCAGGGTCTGCGCGTGGCGGCATATGGATCACCTCTTTGCCACGTACAGGAGGGAGGCCTGGGCCCTAGACTGGCTCTGCTAGAGCTCCACGACCTCAGCTATTTTCCCCCACCTTTGGTCCGTGCCCTCGTGACTGTGTGATCCCTAGTGACACTTCTTCTCCGACCACTCTGAATCCGCCACCTGCGGATACTTGAGCATGAAGATGAACATCTGTCACTGCCTGCAGTGTCACAGGTCACTAGGTGTCTAGGCTCAGGCTGACGATGGCTGTCTTCTGCCCAGGCAAGGAGCCTAATCCTTCAAAGGCAATGAGGACATGCGGTCATTGGCCGACATTCTTTCTTTCATCCACACAGCGGTCTAGATGAGGGGAAAGAGGCCAGGTAGGCCAGCTGAAGGCTGAGTGCGGGGCCTAAGGCTTCTTTCCCAATCACCATGGAGACGGCCACCGGAAGGCTGGCCGGAACTTCTCACGGGGACGGGTCACAAACACTGAGCCAATAGGAGAGGTCCAGCCTAACCGGCCAGTTCCGCAGAGCCCTCCATTTCACCCACGGACACACAACGGCCCCTTCTGTTTTGGGCCACAAATTCGAGGCCACCCGGGGAATCACTTCACACTAGGCAGCCCCTCATGTGGACACGTTCGACACACTCGGCCAGCAGGCAGCTACCTCTTTTCCACTTACGCTACCATATCAGTAGGCAAGGCGCCCTTCCTCAGCATCTATGGCCCCTCTCTGGATGTGTTCATTCAGAGAAATCTCTTCCTTCTACCCCTGAGACACATCACAAGTATGAGGGGCCTGAGAGAGAGCCTAGACATGAAACGGGGGAGGCTTCTGGCTGTACTGCTTCCCCGTGGGGAGAGAATAGCAGGTAGTCTCTCTGGAAGGTCTTAGCTTCTGTTGCTTGACATGGGCGATACAGTAGGGGCGGACCCTGGCCAGGTGGAGCTTGTGGGCAGACGCAACCTCTCCGGCGACGAATAATTCCGCTGCTGCTTTCTATGCTGAAGACCTCCCCCCGCCGGGTGGGATGGGTAGAGAACATTGACCCACACCTGCCAGGGGCCTTTCCTGGGACTGAAGATCCCAACATGGTCTCAACGTCGTCACCCTCTCAGCACACACCTTTCCTGCACACATAATGCTGCCTTTCTCCGTCAGGGCCTTATCCTACCAGGAAAAAAAGCAAGCCGCTCAAAAAGGCCGATGCCAGGGAAATCGAGGAAACACCGCCATTTTCCAAATCTTTGCTGTCTACATGTCCCCGCCTCCGGGGCAAGGCCGCGTATGCGGCCAGGCTCCGAAGGCAAGGCCGACATCTTGGCAGTCAGGGCCCCAGCAGTCCAATGGTTTATGGACGTGGGGACACGGATGACCTGTTTGCCGCATACAGGAGGGATCCTTGGGCCCTTCACTGCCTCGCCATTCAGCTCCACGACGTCCACTACTGGCCCTGGCCTTTGCTTTGGCTGGTGCCCCAATGAACGTGTGCTCCGCAGCCATCTTTCTCCACCCATCACTATCATTCTGCCACCAGGGGATATGTGAGTGTGGGAGTCACCATTTGTCACTGGCCGCAGTGTCACAAATCACCAGACTTCCAGGTACCAGCTGACCTAGGCTGCCTTCTGCCCCAGGCAAGATCCCGATTCCTATATCCCAGATGCTGACTGACACCTGGGCACTGGGGAACATTCATTTTGATCAACACAGAGGTCTGAGTGAGGGTCAGCGGGCCCGGTAGCTGAAGTCAAGGCCAGGTGGGCGGGGCTGAGGCTTCTCGGCCATCACCATGGAGACAGTCCCCCCACCGGAAGAGTGGGCGGGCCTTATGATGGGCCTGGTGACAAGACTCAGCCAATGGCAGAGATCTGGCCCGCCAGGCAGATGACACAGGGCCCTCCACTGTGACCCATGACACCTAGTGGCCACAGGATTTGAGCACACCCTGGGAAAGCCTACGCAGGCACAAGGGAGCCCCTGGTGCGGACTGCTTCAGGCCATTGGCAGAGCAGGCCAGGTACCTCTTTCCCACTTTCCTGAGGATAGCAGTATGCAAGGCATCCCCACTCAGCATCTCTTGCCTCTCTCTGGATGTGTTCCTTCTCTGAAATCTCTTCCTTCTCCCCCTTGTCACTTGACACCTTGGAGTGCCTGACAGAGGGCCTAGAGATCAAAGAGCAAAGGGGGAAGGCCTCTGGCTCTCCTGCTTGCCCATGGGTAGAGAAGATCTGCTAGTCTATCTGGAAGGTCTAGAGAGTAGCCATTGACTGGGGACCTGCATCACGGGCTGATCCTGGCCAGGTGAAGCTTGCTGACGTGTGGCAGCCTCTCCGGAGACTACTAATTCCGCTCATAACATTGTATGCAAATACCCGGCTGAGTGCCACGGGCAGAAAACATTGACACATACCTGCCAGAGGCCTATCCTGGGTCTGAAGAGTCCACCCTGGTCTCCAGCGACTCATCATCTCAGCACACACTTTGCCTGCACACATGGAATCCGCCTCTCTCCACGAATGCCTTCTCCGGCTAGGAAACACACGATGTCACTCAGCCAAAGGAGAGCACAGGCAAAGTCAACCGAAGCCCCCATCTTCAAGAGTTTGCCCTCTGCTGGGCCACAGCCTCCGCTGGCACAGTGCATGTGTGGCACTTCTCCGAGGATAAGGCCGAAATCCGGGCATCCAGGGCCCCAGCAGTCCAGGGTCTGCGCGTGGCGGCATATGGATCACCTCTTTGCCACGTACAGGAGGGAGGCCTGGGCCCTAGACTGGCTCTGCTAGAGCTCCACGACCTCAGCTATTTTCCCCCACCTTTGGTCCGTGCCCTCGTGACTGTGTGATCCCTAGTGACACTTCTTCTCCGACCACTCTGAATCCGCCACCTGCGGATACTTGAGCATGAAGATGAACATCTGTCACTGCCTGCAGTGTCACAGGTCACTAGGTGTCTAGGCTCAGGCTGACGATGGCTGTCTTCTGCCCAGGCAAGGAGCCTAATCCTTCAAAGGCAATGAGGACATGCGGTCATTGGCCGACATTCTTTCTTTCATCCACACAGCGGTCTAGATGAGGGGAAAGAGGCCAGGTAGGCCAGCTGAAGGCTGAGTGCGGGGCCTAAGGCTTCTTTCCCAATCACCATGGAGACGGCCACCGGAAGGCTGGCCGGAACTTCTCACGGGGACGGGTCACAAACACTGAGCCAATAGGAGAGGTCCAGCCTAACCGGCCAGTTCCGCAGAGCCCTCCATTTCACCCACGGACACACAACGGCCCCTTCTGTTTTGGGCCACAAATTCGAGGCCACCCGGGGAATCACTTCACACTAGGCAGCCCCTCATGTGGACACGTTCGACACACTCGGCCAGCAGGCAGCTACCTCTTTTCCACTTACGCTACCATATCAGTAGGCAAGGCGCCCTTCCTCAGCATCTATGGCCCCTCTCTGGATGTGTTCATTCAGAGAAATCTCTTCCTTCTACCCCTGAGACACATCACAAGTATGAGGGGCCTGAGAGAGAGCCTAGACATGAAACGGGGGAGGCTTCTGGCTGTACTGCTTCCCCGTGGGGAGAGAATAGCAGGTAGTCTCTCTGGAAGGTCTTAGCTTCTGTTGCTTGACATGGGCGATACAGTAGGGGCGGACCCTGGCCAGGTGGAGCTTGTGGGCAGACGCAACCTCTCCGGCGACGAATAATTCCGCTGCTGCTTTCTATGCTGAAGACCTCCCCCCGCCGGGTGGGATGGGTAGAGAACATTGACCCACACCTGCCAGGGGCCTTTCCTGGGACTGAAGATCCCAACATGGTCTCAACGTCGTCACCCTCTCAGCACACACCTTTCCTGCACACATAATGCTGCCTTTCTCCGTCAGGGCCTTATCCTACCAGGAAAAAAAGCAAGCCGCTCAAAAAGGCCGATGCCAGGGAAATCGAGGAAACACCGCCATTTTCCAAATCTTTGCTGTCTACATGTCCCCGCCTCCGGGGCAAGGCCGCGTATGCGGCCAGGCTCCGAAGGCAAGGCCGACATCTTGGCAGTCAGGGCCCCAGCAGTCCAATGGTTTATGGACGTGGGGACACGGATGACCTGTTTGCCGCATACAGGAGGGATCCTTGGGCCCTTCACTGCCTCGCCATTCAGCTCCACGACGTCCACTACTGGCCCTGGCCTTTGCTTTGGCTGGTGCCCCAATGAACGTGTGCTCCGCAGCCATCTTTCTCCACCCATCACTATCATTCTGCCACCAGGGGATATGTGAGTGTGGGAGTCACCATCTGTCACTGGCCGCAGTGTCACAAATCACCAGACTTCCAGGTACCAGCTGACCTAGGCTGCCTTCTGCCCCAGGCAAGATCCCGATTCCTATATCCCAGATGCTGACTGACACCTGGGCACTGGGGAACATTCATTTTGATCAACACAGAGGTCTGAGTGAGGGTCAGCGGGCCCGGTAGCTGAAGTCAAGGCCAGGTGGGCGGGGCTGAGGCTTCTCGGCCATCACCATGGAGACAGTCCCCCCACCGGAAGAGTGGGCGGGCCTTATGATGGGCCTGGTGACAAGACTCAGCCAATGGCAGAGATCTGGCCCGCCAGGCAGATGACACAGGGCCCTCCACTGTGACCCATGACACCTAGTGGCCACAGGATTTGAGCACACCCTGGGAAAGCCTACGCAGGCACAAGGGAGCCCCTGGTGCGGACTGCTTCAGGCCATTGGCAGAGCAGGCCAGGTACCTCTTTCCCACTTTCCTGAGGATAGCAGTACGCAAGGCATCCCCACTCAGCATCTCTTGCCTCTCTCTGGATGTGTTCCTTCTCTGAAATCTCTTCCTTCTCCCCCTTGTCACTTGACACCTTGGAGTGCCTGACAGAGGGCCTAGAGATGAAAGAGCAAAGGGGGAAGGCCTCTGGCTCTCCTGCTTGCCCATGGGTAGAGAAGATCTGCTAGTCTATCTGGAAGGTCTAGAGAGTAGCCATTGACTGGGGACCTGCATCACGGGCTGATCCTGGCCAGGTGAAGCTTGCTGACGTGTGGCAGCCTCTCCGGAGACTACTAATTCCGCTCATAACATTGTATGCAAATACCCGGCTGAGTGCCACGGGCAGAAAACATTGACACATACCTGCCAGAGGCCTATCCTGGGTCTGAAGAGTCCACCCTGGTCTCCAGCGACTCATCATCTCAGCACACACTTTGCCTGCACACATGGAATCCGCCTCTCTCCACGAATGCCTTCTCCGGCTAGGAAACACACGATGTCACTCAGCCAAAGGAGAGCACAGGCAAAGTCAACCGAAGCCCCCATCTTCAAGAGTTTGCCCTCTGCTGGGCCACAGCCTCCGCTGGCACAGTGCATGTGTGGCACTTCTCCGAGGATAAGGCCGAAATCCGGGCATCCAGGGCCCCAGCAGTCCAGGGTCTGCGCGTGGCGGCATATGGATCACCTCTTTGCCACGTACAGGAGGGAGGCCTGGGCCCTAGACTGGCTCTGCTAGAGCTCCACGACCTCAGCTATTTTCCCCCACCTTTGGTCCGTGCCCTCGTGACTGTGTGATCCCTAGTGACACTTCTTCTCCGACCACTCTGAATCCGCCACCTGCGGATACTTGAGCATGAAGATGAACATCTGTCACTGCCTGCAGTGTCACAGGTCACTAGGTGTCTAGGCTCAGGCTGACGATGGCTGTCTTCTGCCCAGGCAAGGAGCCTAATCCTTCAAAGGCAATGAGGACATGCGGTCATTGGCCGACATTCTTTCTTTCATCCACACAGCGGTCTAGATGAGGGGAAAGAGGCCAGGTAGGCCAGCTGAAGGCTGAGTGCGGGGCCTAAGGCTTCTTTCCCAATCACCATGGAGACGGCCACCGGAAGGCTGGCCGGAACTTCTCACGGGGACGGGTCACAAACACTGAGCCAATAGGAGAGGTCCAGCCTAACCGGCCAGTTCCGCAGAGCCCTCCATTTCACCCACGGACACACAACGGCCCCTTCTGTTTTGGGCCACAAATTCGAGGCCACCCGGGGAATCACTTCACACTAGGCAGCCCCTCATGTGGACACGTTCGACACACTCGGCCAGCAGGCAGCTACCTCTTTTCCACTTACGCTACCATATCAGTAGGCAAGGCGCCCTTCCTCAGCATCTATGGCCCCTCTCTGGATGTGTTCATTCAGAGAAATCTCTTCCTTCTACCCCTGAGACACATCACAAGTATGAGGGGCCTGAGAGAGAGCCTAGACATGAAACGGGGGAGGCTTCTGGCTGTACTGCTTCCCCGTGGGGAGAGAATAGCAGGTAGTCTCTCTGGAAGGTCTTAGCTTCTGTTGCTTGACATGGGCGATACAGTAGGGGCGGACCCTGGCCAGGTGGAGCTTGTGGGCAGACGCAACCTCTCCGGCGACGAATAATTCCGCTGCTGCTTTCTATGCTGAAGACCTCCCCCCGCCGGGTGGGATGGGTAGAGAACATTGACCCACACCTGCCAGGGGCCTTTCCTGGGACTGAAGATCCCAACATGGTCTCAACGTCGTCACCCTCTCAGCACACACCTTTCCTGCACACATAATGCTGCCTTTCTCCGTCAGGGCCTTATCCTACCAGGAAAAAAAGCAAGCCGCTCAAAAAGGCCGATGCCAGGGAAATCGAGGAAACACCGCCATTTTCCAAATCTTTGCTGTCTACATGTCCCCGCCTCCGGGGCAAGGCCGCGTATGCGGCCAGGCTCCGAAGGCAAGGCCGACATCTTGGCAGTCAGGGCCCCAGCAGTCCAATGGTTTATGGACGTGGGGACACGGATGACCTGTTTGCCGCATACAGGAGGGATCCTTGGGCCCTTCACTGCCTCGCCATTCAGCTCCACGACGTCCACTACTGGCCCTGGCCTTTGCTTTGGCTGGTGCCCCAATGAACGTGTGCTCCGCAGCCATCTTTCTCCACCCATCACTATCATTCTGCCACCAGGGGATATGTGAGTGTGGGAGTCACCATCTGTCACTGGCCGCAGTGTCACAAATCACCAGACTTCCAGGTACCAGCTGACCTAGGCTGCCTTCTGCCCCAGGCAAGATCCCGATTCCTATATCCCAGATGCTGACTGACACCTGGGCACTGGGGAACATTCATTTTGATCAACACAGAGGTCTGAGTGAGGGTCAGCGGGCCCGGTAGCTGAAGTCAAGGCCAGGTGGGCGGGGCTGAGGCTTCTCGGCCATCACCATGGAGACAGTCCCCCCACCGGAAGAGTGGGCGGGCCTTATGATGGGCCTGGTGACAAGACTCAGCCAATGGCAGAGATCTGGCCCGCCAGGCAGATGACACAGGGCCCTCCACTGTGACCCATGACACCTAGTGGCCACAGGATTTGAGCACACCCTGGGAAAGCCTACGCAGGCACAAGGGAGCCCCTGGTGCGGACTGCTTCAGGCCATTGGCAGAGCAGGCCAGGTACCTCTTTCCCACTTTCCTGAGGATAGCAGTACGCAAGGCATCCCCACTCAGCATCTCTTGCCTCTCTCTGGATGTGTTCCTTCTCTGAAATCTCTTCCTTCTCCCCCTTGTCACTTGACACCTTGGAGTGCCTGACAGAGGGCCTAGAGATGAAAGAGCAAAGGGGGAAGGCCTCTGGCTCTCCTGCTTGCCCATGGGTAGAGAAGATCTGCTAGTCTATCTGGAAGGTCTAGAGAGTAGCCATTGACTGGGGACCTGCATCACGGGCTGATCCTGGCCAGGTCAAGCTTGCTGACGTGTGGCAGCCTCTCCGGAGACTACTCATTCCGCTCATAACATTCTATGCAAATACCCGGCTGAGTGCCACGGGCAGAAAACATTGACACATACCTGCCAGAGGCCTATCCTGGGTCTGAAGAGTCCACCCTGGTCTCCAGCGACTCATCATCTCAGCACACACTTTGCCTGCACACATGGAATCCGCCTCTCTCCACGAATGCCTTCTCCGGCTAGGAAACACACGATGTCACTCAGCCAAAGGAGAGCACAGGCAAAGTCAACCGAAGCCCCCATCTTCAAGAGTTTGCCCTCTGCTGGGCCACAGCCTCCGCTGGCACAGTGCATGTGTGGCACTTCTCCGAGGATAAGGCCGAAATCCGGGCATCCAGGGCCCCAGCAGTCCAGGGTCTGCGCGTGGCGGCATATGGATCACCTCTTTGCCACGTACAGGAGGGAGGCCTGGGCCCTAGACTGGCTCTGCTAGAGCTCCACGACCTCAGCTATTTTCCCCCACCTTTGGTCCGTGCCCTCGTGACTGTGTGATCCCTAGTGACACTTCTTCTCCGACCACTCTGAATCCGCCACCTGCGGATACTTGAGCATGAAGATGAACATCTGTCACTGCCTGCAGTGTCACAGGTCACTAGGTGTCTAGGCTCAGGCTGACGATGGCTGTCTTCTGCCCAGGCAAGGAGCCTAATCCTTCAAAGGCAATGAGGACATGCGGTCATTGGCCGACATTCTTTCTTTCATCCACACAGCGGTCTAGATGAGGGGAAAGAGGCCAGGTAGGCCAGCTGAAGGCTGAGTGCGGGGCCTAAGGCTTCTTTCCCAATCACCATGGAGACGGCCACCGGAAGGCTGGCCGGAACTTCTCACGGGGACGGGTCACAAACACTGAGCCAATAGGAGAGGTCCAGCCTAACCGGCCAGTTCCGCAGAGCCCTCCATTTCACCCACGGACACACAACGGCCCCTTCTGTTTTGGGCCACAAATTCGAGGCCACCCGGGGAATCACTTCACACTAGGCAGCCCCTCATGTGGACACGTTCGACACACTCGGCCAGCAGGCAGCTACCTCTTTTCCACTTACGCTACCATATCAGTAGGCAAGGCGCCCTTCCTCAGCATCTATGGCCCCTCTCTGGATGTGTTCATTCAGAGAAATCTCTTCCTTCTACCCCTGAGACACATCACAAGTATGAGGGGCCTGAGAGAGAGCCTAGACATGAAACGGGGGAGGCTTCTGGCTGTACTGCTTCCCCGTGGGGAGAGAATAGCAGGTAGTCTCTCTGGAAGGTCTTAGCTTCTGTTGCTTGACATGGGCGATACAGTAGGGGCGGACCCTGGCCAGGTGGAGCTTGTGGGCAGACGCAACCTCTCCGGCGACGAATAATTCCGCTGCTGCTTTCTATGCTGAAGACCTCCCCCCGCCGGGTGGGATGGGTAGAGAACATTGACCCACACCTGCCAGGGGCCTTTCCTGGGACTGAAGATCCCAGCATGGTCTCAACGTCGTCACCCTCTCAGCACACACCTTTCCTGCACACATAATGCTGCCTTTCTCCGTCAGGGCCTTATCCTACCAGGAAAAAAAGCAAGCCGCTCAAAAAGGCCGATGCCAGGGAAATCGAGGAAACACCGCCATTTTCCAAATCTTTGCTGTCTACATGTCCCCGCCTCCGGGGCAAGGCCGCGTATGCGGCCAGGCTCCGAAGGCAAGGCCGACATCTTGGCAGTCAGGGCCCCAGCAGTCCAATGGTTTATGGACGTGGGGACACGGATGACCTGTTTGCCGCATACAGGAGGGATCCTTGGGCCCTTCACTGCCTCGCCATTCAGCTCCACGACGTCCACTACTGGCCCTGGCCTTTGCTTTGGCTGGTGCCCCATTGAACGTGTGCTCCGCAGCCATCTTTCTCCACCCATCACTATCATTCTGCCACCAGGGGATATGTGAGTGTGGGAGTCACCATCTGTCACTGGCAGCAGTGTCACAAATCACCAGACTTCCAGGTACCAGCTGACCTAGGCTGCCTTCTGCCCCAGGCAAGATCCCGATTCCTATATCCCAGATGCTGACTGACACCTGGGCACTGGGGAACATTCATTTTGATCAACACAGAGGTCTGAGTGAGGGTCAGCGGGCCCGGTAGCTGAAGTCAAGGCCAGGTGGGCGGGGCTGAGGCTTCTCGGCCATCACCATGGAGACAGTCCCCCCACCGGAAGAGTGGGCGGGCCTTATGATGGGCCTGGTGACAAGACTCAGCCAATGGCAGAGATCTGGCCCGCCAGGCAGATGACACAGGGCCCTCCACTGTGACCCATGACACCTAGTGGCCACAGGATTTGAGCACACCCTGGGAAAGCCTACGCAGGCACAAGGGAGCCCCTGGTGCGGACTGCTTCAGGCCATTGGCAGAGCAGGCCAGGTACCTCTTTCCCACTTTCCTGAGGATAGCAGTACGCAAGGCATCCCCACTCAGCATCTCTTGCCTCTCTCTGGATGTGTTCCTTCTCTGAAATCTCTTCCTTCTCCCCCTTGTCACTTGACACCTTGGAGTGCCTGACAGAGGGCCTAGAGATGAAAGAGCAAAGGGGGAAGGCCTCTGGCTCTCCTGCTTGCCCATGGGTAGAGAAGATCTGCTAGTCTATCTGGAAGGTCTAGAGAGTAGCCATTGACTGGGGACCTGCATCACGGGCTGATCCTGGCCAGGTCAAGCTTGCTGACGTGTGGCAGCCTCTCCGGAGACTACTAATTCCGCTCATAACATTGTATGCAAATACCCGGCTGAGTGCCACGGGCAGAAAACATTGACACATACCTGCCAGAGGCCTATCCTGGGTCTGAAGAGTCCACCCTGGTCTCCAGCGACTCATCATCTCAGCACACACTTTGCCTGCACACATGGAATCCGCCTCTCTCCACGAATGCCTTCTCCGGCTAGGAAACACACGATGTCACTCAGCCAAAGGAGAGCACAGGCAAAGTCAACCGAAGCCCCCATCTTCAAGAGTTTGCCCTCTGCTGGGCCACAGCCTCCGCTGGCACAGTGCATGTGTGGCACTTCTCCGAGGATAAGGCCGAAATCCGGGCATCCAGGGCCCCAGCAGTCCAGGGTCTGCGCGTGGCGGCATATGGATCACCTCTTTGCCACGTACAGGAGGGAGGCCTGGGCCCTAGACTGGCTCTGCTAGAGCTCCACGACCTCAGCTATTTTCCCCCACCTTTGGTCCGTGCCCTCGTGACTGTGTGATCCCTAGTGACACTTCTTCTCCGACCACTCTGAATCCGCCACCTGCGGATACTTGAGCATGAAGATGAACATCTGTCACTGCCTGCAGTGTCACAGGTCACTAGGTGTCTAGGCTCAGGCTGACGATGGCTGTCTTCTGCCCAGGCAAGGAGCCTAATCCTTCAAAGGCAATGAGGACATGCGGTCATTGGCCGACATTCTTTCTTTCATCCACACAGCGGTCTAGATGAGGGGAAAGAGGCCAGGTAGGCCAGCTGAAGGCTGAGTGCGGGGCCTAAGGCTTCTTTCCCAATCACCATGGAGACGGCCACCGGAAGGCTGGCCGGAACTTCTCACGGGGACGGGTCACAAACACTGAGCCAATAGGAGAGGTCCAGCCTAACCGGCCAGTTCCGCAGAGCCCTCCATTTCACCCACGGACACACAACGGCCCCTTCTGTTTTGGGCCACAAATTCGAGGCCACCCGGGGAATCACTTCACACTAGGCAGCCCCTCATGTGGACACGTTCGACACACTCGGCCAGCAGGCAGCTACCTCTTTTCCACTTACGCTACCATATCAGTAGGCAAGGCGCCCTTCCTCAGCATCTATGGCCCCTCTCTGGATGTGTTCATTCAGAGAAATCTCTTCCTTCTACCCCTGAGACACATCACAAGTATGAGGGGCCTGAGAGAGAGCCTAGACATGAAACGGGGGAGGCTTCTGGCTGTACTGCTTCCCCGTGGGGAGAGAATAGCAGGTAGTCTCTCTGGAAGGTCTTAGCTTCTGTTGCTTGACATGGGCGATACAGTAGGGGCGGACCCTGGCCAGGTGGAGCTTGTGGGCAGACGCAACCTCTCCGGCGACGAATAATTCCGCTGCTGCTTTCTATGCTGAAGACCTCCCCCCGCCGGGTGGGATGGGTAGAGAACATTGACCCACACCTGCCAGGGGCCTTTCCTGGGACTGAAGATCCCAACATGGTCTCAACGTCGTCACCCTCTCAGCACACACCTTTCCTGCACACATAATGCTGCCTTTCTCCGTCAGGGCCTTATCCTACCAGGAAAAAAAGCAAGCCGCTCAAAAAGGCCGATGCCAGGGAAATCGAGGAAACACCGCCATTTTCCAAATCTTTGCTGTCTACATGTCCCCGCCTCCGGGGCAAGGCCGCGTATGCGGCCAGGCTCCGAAGGCAAGGCCGATATCTTGGCAGTCAGGGCCCCAGCAGTCCAATGGTTTATGGACGTGGGGACACGGATGACCTGTTTGCCGCATACAGGAGGGATCCTTGGGCCCTTCACTGCCTCGCCATTCAGCTCCACGACGTCCACTACTGGCCCTGGCCTTTGCTTTGGCTGGTGCCCCATTGAACGTGTGCTCCGCAGCCATCTTTCTCCACCCATCACTATCATTCTGCCACCAGGGGATATGTGAGTGTGGGAGTCACCATTTGTCACTGGCAGCAGTGTCACAAATCACCAGACTTCCAGGTACCAGCTGACCTAGGCTGCCTTCTGCCCCAGGCAAGATCCCGATTCCTATATCCCAGATGCTGACGGACACCTGGGCACTGGGGAACATTCATTTTGATCAACACAGAGGTCTGAGTGAGGGTCAGCGGGCCCGGTAGCTGAAGTCAGGGCCAGGTGGGCGGGGCTGAGGCTTCTCGGCCATCACCATGGAGACAGTAGTCCCCCCACCGGAAGAGTGGGCGGGCCTTATGATGGGCCTGGTGACAAGACTCAGCCAATGGCAGAGATCTGGCCCGCCAGGCAGATGACACAGGGCCCTCCACTGTGACCCATGACACCTAGTGGCCACAGGATTTGAGCACACCCTGGGAAAGCCTACGCAGGCACAAGGGAGCCCCTGGTGCGGACTGCTTCAGGCCATTGGCAGAGCAGGCCAGGTACCTCTTTCCCACTTTCCTGAGGATAGCAGTACGCAAGGCATCCCCACTCAGCATCTCTTGCCTCTCTCTGGATGTGTTCCTTCTCTGAAATCTCTTCCTTCTCCCCCTTGTCACTTGACACCTTGGAGTGCCTGACAGAGGGCCTAGAGATGAAAGAGCAAAGGGGGAAGGCCTCTGGCTCTCCTGCTTGCCCATGGGTAGAGAAGATCTGCTAGTCTATCTGGAAGGTCTAGAGAGTAGCCATTGACTGGGGACCTGCATCACGGGCTGATCCTGGCCAGGTCAAGCTTGCTGACGTGTGGCAGCCTCTCCGGAGACTACTCATTCCGCTCATAACATTCTATGCAAATACCCGGCTGAGTGCCACGGGCAGAAAACATTGACACATACCTGCCAGAGGCCTATCCTGGGTCTGAAGAGTCCACCCTGGTCTCCAGCGACTCATCATCTCAGCACACACTTTGCCTGCACACATGGAATCCGCCTCTCTCCACGAATGCCTTCTCCGGCTAGGAAACACACGATGTCACTCAGCCAAAGGAGAGCACAGGCAAAGTCAACCGAAGCCTCCATCTTCAAGAGTTTGCCCTCTGCTGGGCCACAGCCTCCGCTGGCACAGTGCATGTGTGGCACTTCTCCGAGGATAAGGCCGAAATCCGGGCATCCAGGGCCCCAGCAGTCCAGGGTCTGCGCGTGGCGGCATATGGATCACCTCTTTGCCACGTACAGGAGGGAGGCCTGGGCCCTAGACTGGCTCTGCTAGAGCTCCACGACCTCAGCTATTTTCCCCCACCTTTGGTCCGTGCCCTCGTGACTGTGTGATCCCTAGTGACACTTCTTCTCCGACCACTCTGAATCCGCCACCTGCGGATACTTGAGCATGAAGATGAACATCTGTCACTGCCTGCAGTGTCACAGGTCACTAGGTGTCTAGGCTCAGGCTGACGATGGCTGTCTTCTGCCCAGGCAAGGAGCCTAATCCTTCAAAGGCAATGAGGACATGCGGTCATTGGCCGACATTCTTTCTTTCATCCACACAGCGGTCTAGATGAGGGGAAAGAGGCCAGGTAGGCCAGCTGAAGGCTGAGTGTGGGGCCTAAGGCTTCTTTCCCAATCACCATGGAGACGGCCACCGGAAGGCTGGCCGGAACTTCTCACGGGGACGGGTCACAAACACTGAGCCAATAGGAGAGGTCCAGCCTAACCGGCCAGTTCCGCAGAGCCCTCCATTTCACCCACGGACACACAACGGCCCCTTCTGTTTTGGGCCACAAATTCGAGGCCACCCGGGGAATCACTTCACACTAGGCAGCCCCTCACGTGGACACGTTCGACACACTCGGCCAGCAGGCAGCTACCTCTTTTCCACTTACGCTACCATATCAGTAGGCAAGGCGCCCTTCCTCAGCATCTATGGCCCCTCTCTGGATGTGTTCATGCAGAGAAATCTCTTCCTTCTACCCCTGAGACACATCACAAGTATGAGGGGCCTGAGAGAGAGCCTAGACATGAAGCGGGGGAGGCTTCTGGCTGTACTGCTTCCCCGTGGGGAGAGAATAGCAGGTAGTCTCTCTGGAACGTCTTAGCTTCTGTTGCTTGACATGGGCGATACAGTAGGGGCGGACCCTGGCCAGGTGGAGCTTGTGGGCAGACGCAACCTCTCCGGCGACGAATAATTCCGCTGCTGCTTTCTATGCTGAAGACCTCCCCCCGCCGGGTGGGATGGGTAGAGAACATTGACCCACACCTGCCAGGGGCCTTTCCTGGGACTGAAGATCCCAACATGGTCTCAACGTCGTCACCCTCTCAGCACACACCTTTCCTGCACACATAATGCTGCCTTTCTCCGTCAGGGCCTTATCCTACCAGGAAAAAAAGCAAGCCGCTCAAAAAGGCCGATGCCAGGGAAATCGAGGAAACACCGCCATTTTCCAAATCTTTGCTGTCTACATGTCCCCGCCTCCGGGGCAAGGCCGCGTATGCGGCCAGGCTCCGAAGGCAAGGCCGGTATCTTGGCAGTCAGGGCCCCAGCAGTCCAATGGTTTATGGACGTGGGGACACGGATGACCTGTTTGCCGCATACAGGAGGGATCCTTGGGCCCTTCACTGCCTCGCCATTCAGCTCCACGACGTCCACTACTGGCCCTGGCCTTTGCTTTGGCTGGTGCCCCAATGAACGTGTGCTCCGCAGCCATCTTTCTCCACCCATCACTATCATTCTGCCACCAGGGGATATGTGAGTGTGGGAGTCACCATCTGTCACTGGCCGCAGTGTCACAAATCACCAGACTTCCAGGTACCAGCTGACCTAGGCTGCCTTCTGCCCCAGGCAAGATCCCGATTCCTATATCCCAGATGCTGACTGACACCTGGGCACTGGGGAACATTCATTTTGATCAACACAGAGGTCTGAGTGAGGGTCAGCGGGCCCGGTAGCTGAAGTCAGGGCCAGGTGGGCGGGGCTGAGGCTTCTCGGCCATCACCATGGAGACAGTAGTCCCCCCACCGGAAGAGTGGGCGGGCCTTATGATGGGCCTGGTGACAAGACTCAGCCAATGGCAGAGATCTGGCCCGCCAGGCAGATGACACAGGGCCCTCCACTGTGACCCATGACACCTAGTGGCCACAGGATTTGAGCACACCCTGGGAAAGCCTACGCAGGCACAAGGGAGCCCCTGGTGCGGACTGCTTCAGGCCATTGGCAGAGCAGGCCAGGTACCTCTTTCCCACTTTCCTGAGGATAGCAGTACGCAAGGCATCCCCACTCAGCATCTCTTGCCTCTCTCTGGATGTGTTCCTTCTCTGAAATCTCTTCCTTCTCCCCCTTGTCACTTGACACCTTGGAGTGCCTGACAGAGGGCCTAGAGATGAAAGAGCAAAGGGGGAAGGCCTCTGGCTCTCCTGCTTGCCCATGGGTAGAGAAGATCTGCTAGTCTATCTGGAAGGTCTGGAGAGTAGCCATTGACTGGGGACCTGCATCACGGGCTGATCCTGGCCAGGTCAAGCTTGCTGACGTGTGGCAGCCTCTCCGGAGACTACTAATTCCGCTCATAACATTCTATGCAAATACCCGGCTGAGTGCCACGGGCAGAAAACATTGACACATACCTGCCAGAGGCCTATCCTGGGTCTGAAGAGTCCACCCTGGTCTCCAGCGACTCATCATCTCAGCACACACTTTGCCTGCACACATGGAATCCGCCTCTCTCCACGAATGCCTTCTCCGGCTAGGAAACACACGATGTCACTCAGCCAAAGGAGAGCCCAGGCAAAGTCAACCGAAGCCCCCATCTTCAAGAGTTTGCCCTCTGCTGGGCCACAGCCTCCGCTGGCACAGTGCATGTGTGGCACTTCTCCGAGGATAAGGCCGAAATCCGGGCATCCAGGGCCCCAGCAGTCCAGGGTCTGCGCGTGGCGGCATATGGATCACCTCTTTGCCACGTACAGGAGGGAGGCCTGGGCCCTAGACTGGCTCTGCTAGAGCTCCACGACCTCAGCTATTTTCCCCCACCTTTGGTCCGTGCCCTCGTGACTGTGTGATCCCTAGTGACACTTCTTCTCCGACCACTCTGAATCCGCCACCTGCGGATACTTGAGCATGAAGATGAACATCTGTCACTGCCTGCAGTGTCACAGGTCACTAGGTGTCTAGGCTCAGGCTGACGATGGCTGTCTTCTGCCCAGGCAAGGAGCCTAATCCTTCAAAGGCAATGAGGACATGCGGTCATTGGCCGACATTCTTTCTTTCATCCACACAGCGGTCTAGATGAGGGGAAAGAGGCCAGGTAGGCCAGCTGAAGGCTGAGTGCGGGGCCTAAGGCTTCTTTCCCAATCACCATGGAGACGGCCACCGGAAGGCTGGCCGGAACTTCTCACGGGGACGGGTCACAAACACTGAGCCAATAGGAGAGGTCCAGCCTAACCGGCCAGTTCCGCAGAGCCCTCCATTTCACCCACGGACACACAACGGCCCCTTCTGTTTTGGGCCACAAATTCGAGGCCACCCGGGGAATCACTTCACACTAGGCAGCCCCTCACGTGGACACGTTCGACACACTCGGCCAGCAGGCAGCTACCTCTTTTCCACTTACGCTACCATATCAGTAGGCAAGGCGCCCTTCCTCAGCATCTATGGCCCCTCTCTGGATGTGTTCATGCAGAGAAATCTCTTCCTTCTACCCCTGAGACACATCACAAGTATGAGGGGCCTGAGAGAGAGCCTAGACATGAAGCGGGGGAGGCTTCTGGCTGTACTGCTTCCCCGTGGGGAGAGAATAGCAGGTAGTCTCTCTGGAAGGTCTCAGCTTCTGTTGCTTGACATGGGCGATACAGTAGGGGCGGACCCTGGCCAGGTGGAGCTTGTGGGCAGACGCAACCTCTCCGGCGACGAATAATTCCGCTGCTGCTTTCTATGCTGAAGACCTCCCCCCGCCGGGTGGGATGGGTAGAGAACATTGACCCACACCTGCCAGGGGCCTTTCCTGGGACTGAAGATCCCAACATGGTCTCAACGTCGTCACCCTCTCAGCACACACCTTTCCTGCACACATAATGCTGCCTTTCTCCGTCAGGGCCTTATCCTACCAGGAAAAAAAGCAAGCCGCTCAAAAAGGCCGATGCCAGGGAAATCGAGGAAACACCGCCATTTTCCAAATCTTTGCTGTCTACATGTCCCCGCCTCCGGGGCAAGGCCGCGTATGCGGCCAGGCTCCGAAGGCAAGGCCGGTATCTTGGCAGTCAGGGCCCCAGCAGTCCAATGGTTTATGGACGTGGGGACACGGATGACCTGTTTGCCGCATACAGGAGGGATCCTTGGGCCCTTCACTGCCTCGCCATTCAGCTCCACGACGTCCACTACTGGCCCTGGCCTTTGCTTTGGCTGGTGCCCCAATGAACGTGTGCTCCGCAGCCATCTTTCTCCACCCATCACTATCATTCTGCCACCAGGGGATATGTGAGTGTGGGAGTCACCATCTGTCACTGGCCGCAGTGTCACAAATCACCAGACTTCCAGGTACCAGCTGACCTAGGCTGCCTTCTGCCCCAGGCAAGATCCCGATTCCTATATCCCAGATGCTGACTGACACCTGGGCACTGGGGAACATTCATTTTGATCAACACAGAGGTCTGAGTGAGGGTCAGCGGGCCCGGTAGCTGAAGTCAGGGCCAGGTGGGCGGGGCTGAGGCTTCTCGGCCATCACCATGGAGACAGTAGTCCCCCCACCGGAAGAGTGGGCGGGCCTTATGATGGGCCTGGTGACAAGACTCAGCCAATGGCAGAGATCTGGCCCGCCAGGCAGATGACACAGGGCCCTCCACTGTGACCCATGACACCTAGTGGCCACAGGATTTGAGCACACCCTGGGAAAGCCTACGCAGGCACAAGGGAGCCCCTGGTGCGGACTGCTTCAGGCCATTGGCAGAGCAGGCCAGGTACCTCTTTCCCACTTTCCTGAGGATAGCAGTACGCAAGGCATCCCCACTCAGCATCTCTTGCCTCTCTCTGGATGTGTTCCTTCTCTGAAATCTCTTCCTTCTCCCCCTTGTCACTTGACACCTTGGAGTGCCTGACAGAGGGCCTAGAGATGAAAGAGCAAAGGGGGAAGGCCTCTGGCTCTCCTGCTTGCCCATGGGTAGAGAAGATCTGCTAGTCTATCTGGAAGGTCTGGAGAGTAGCCATTGACTGGGGACCTGCATCACGGGCTGATCCTGGCCAGGTCAAGCTTGCTGACGTGTGGCAGCCTCTCCGGAGACTACTAATTCCGCTCATAACATTCTATGCAAATACCCGGCTGAGTGCCACGGGCAGAAAACATTGACACATACCTGCCAGAGGCCTATCCTGGGTCTGAAGAGTCCACCCTGGTCTCCAGCGACTCATCATCTCAGCACACACTTTGCCTGCACACATGGAATCCGCCTCTCTCCACGAATGCCTTCTCCGGCTAGGAAACACACGATGTCACTCAGCCAAAGGAGAGCCCAGGCAAAGTCAACCGAAGCCCCCATCTTCAAGAGTTTGCCCTCTGCTGGGCCACAGCCTCCGCTGGCACAGTGCATGTGTGGCACTTCTCCGAGGATAAGGCCGAAATCCGGGCATCCAGGGCCCCAGCAGTCCAGGGTCTGCGCGTGGCGGCATATGGATCACCTCTTTGCCACGTACAGGAGGGAGGCCTGGGCCCTAGACTGGCTCTGCTAGAGCTCCACGACCTCAGCTATTTTCCCCCACCTTTGGTCCGTGCCCTCGTGACTGTGTGATCCCTAGTGACACTTCTTCTCCGACCACTCTGAATCCGCCACCTGCGGATACTTGAGCATGAAGATGAACATCTGTCACTGCCTGCAGTGTCACAGGTCACTAGGTGTCTAGGCTCAGGCTGACGATGGCTGTCTTCTGCCCAGGCAAGGAGCCTAATCCTTCAAAGGCAATGAGGACATGCGGTCATTGGCCGACATTCTTTCTTTCATCCACACAGCGGTCTAGATGAGGGGAAAGAGGCCAGGTAGGCCAGCTGAAGGCTGAGTGCGGGGCCTAAGGCTTCTTTCCCAATCACCATGGAGACGGCCACCGGAAGGCTGGCCGGAACTTCTCACGGGGACGGGTCACAAACACTGAGCCAACAGGAGAGGTCCAGCCTAACCGGCCAGTTCCGCAGAGCCCTCCATTTCACCCACGGACACACAACGGCCCCTTCTGTTTTGGGCCACAAATTCGAGGCCACCCGGGGAATCACTTCACACTAGGCAGCCCCTCACGTGGACACGTTCGACACACTCGGCCAGCAGGCAGCTACCTCTTTTCCACTTACGCTACCATATCAGTAGGCAAGGCGCCCTTCCTCAGCATCTATGGCCCCTCTCTGGATGTGTTCATGCAGAGAAATCTCTTCCTTCTACCCCTGAGACACATCACAAGTATGAGGGGCCTGAGAGAGAGCCTAGACATGAAGCGGGGGAGGCTTCTGGCTGTACTGCTTCCCCGTGGGGAGAGAATAGCAGGTAGTCTCTCTGGAAGGTCTTAGCTTCTGTTGCTTGACATGGGCGATACAGTAGGGGCGGACCCTGGCCAGGTGGAGCTTGTGGGCAGACGCAACCTCTCCGGCGACGAATAATTCCGCTGCTGCTTTCTATGCTGAAGACCTCCCCCCGCCGGGTGGGATGGGTAGAGAACATTGACCCACACCTGCCAGGGGCCTTTCCTGGGACTGAAGATCCCAACATGGTCTCAACGTCGTCACCCTCTCAGCACACACCTTTCCTGCACACATAATGCTGCCTTTCTCCGTCAGGGCCTTATCCTACCAGGAAAAAAAGCAAGCCGCTCAAAAAGGCCGATGCCAGGGAAATCGAGGAAACACCGCCATTTTCCAAATCTTTGCTGTCTACATGTCCCCGCCTCCGGGGCAAGGCCGCGTATGCGGCCAGGCTCCGAAGGCAAGGCCGACATCTTGGCAGTCAGGGCCCCAGCAGTCCAATGGTTTATGGACGTGGGGACACGGATGACCTGTTTGCCGCATACAGGAGGGATCCTTGGGCCCTTCACTGCCTCGCCATTCAGCTCCACGACGTCCACTACTGGCCCTGGCCTTTGCTTTGGCTGGTGCCCCAATGAACGTGTGCTCCGCAGCCATCTTTCTCCACCCATCACTATCATTCTGCCACCAGGGGATATGTGAGTGTGGGAGTCACCATTTGTCACTGGCCGCAGTGTCACAAATCACCAGACTTCCAGGTACCAGCTGACCTAGGCTGCCTTCTGCCCCAGGCAAGATCCCGATTCCTATATCCCAGATGCTGACTGACACCTGGGCACTGGGGAACATTCATTTTGATCAACACAGAGGTCTGAGTGAGGGTCAGCGGGCCCGGTAGCTGAAGTCAAGGCCAGGTGGGCGGGGCTGAGGCTTCTCGGCCATCACCATGGAGACAGTCCCCCCACCGGAAGAGTGGGCGGGCCTTATGATGGGCCTGGTGACAAGACTCAGCCAATGGCAGAGATCTGGCCCGCCAGGCAGATGACACAGGGCCCTCCACTGTGACCCATGACACCTAGTGGCCACAGGATTTGAGCACACCCTGGGAAAGCCTACGCAGGCACAAGGGAGCCCCTGGTGCGGACTGCTTCAGGCCATTGGCAGAGCAGGCCAGGTACCTCTTTCCCACTTTCCTGAGGATAGCAGTACGCAAGGCATCCCCACTCAGCATCTCTTGCCTCTCTCTGGATGTGTTCCTTCTCTGAAATCTCTTCCTTCTCCCCCTTGTCACTTGACACCTTGGAGTGCCTGACAGAGGGCCTAGAGATCAAAGAGCAAAGGGGGAAGGCCTCTGGCTCTCCTGCTTGCCCATGGGTAGAGAAGATCTGCTAGTCTATCTGGAAGGTCTAGAGAGTAGCCATTGACTGGGGACCTGCATCACGGGCTGATCCTGGCCAGGTGAAGCTTGCTGACGTGTGGCAGCCTCTCCGGAGACTACTAATTCCGCTCATAACATTGTATGCAAATACCCGGCTGAGTGCCACGGGCAGAAAACATTGACACATACCTGCCAGAGGCCTATCCTGGGTCTGAAGAGTCCACCCTGGTCTCCAGCGACTCATCATCTCAGCACACACTTTGCCTGCACACATGGAATCCGCCTCTCTCCACGAATGCCTTCTCCGGCTAGGAAACACACGATGTCACTCAGCCAAAGGAGAGCACAGGCAAAGTCAACCGAAGCCCCCATCTTCAAGAGTTTGCCCTCTGCTGGGCCACAGCCTCCGCTGGCACAGTGCATGTGTGGCACTTCTCCGAGGATAAGGCCGAAATCCGGGCATCCAGGGCCCCAGCAGTCCAGGGTCTGCGCGTGGCGGCATATGGATCACCTCTTTGCCACGTACAGGAGGGAGGCCTGGGCCCTAGACTGGCTCTGCTAGAGCTCCACGACCTCAGCTATTTTCCCCCACCTTTGGTCCGTGCCCTCGTGACTGTGTGATCCCTAGTGACACTTCTTCTCCGACCACTCTGAATCCGCCACCTGCGGATACTTGAGCATGAAGATGAACATCTGTCACTGCCTGCAGTGTCACAGGTCACTAGGTGTCTAGGCTCAGGCTGACGATGGCTGTCTTCTGCCCAGGCAAGGAGCCTAATCCTTCAAAGGCAATGAGGACATGCGGTCATTGGCCGACATTCTTTCTTTCATCCACACAGCGGTCTAGATGAGGGGAAAGAGGCCAGGTAGGCCAGCTGAAGGCTGAGTGCGGGGCCTAAGGCTTCTTTCCCAATCACCATGGAGACGGCCACCGGAAGGCTGGCCGGAACTTCTCACGGGGACGGGTCACAAACACTGAGCCAATAGGAGAGGTCCAGCCTAACCGGCCAGTTCCGCAGAGCCCTCCATTTCACCCACGGACACACAACGGCCCCTTCTGTTTTGGGCCACAAATTCGAGGCCACCCGGGGAATCACTTCACACTAGGCAGCCCCTCATGTGGACACGTTCGACACACTCGGCCAGCAGGCAGCTACCTCTTTTCCACTTACGCTACCATATCAGTAGGCAAGGCGCCCTTCCTCAGCATCTATGGCCCCTCTCTGGATGTGTTCATTCAGAGAAATCTCTTCCTTCTACCCCTGAGACACATCACAAGTATGAGGGGCCTGAGAGAGAGCCTAGACATGAAACGGGGGAGGCTTCTGGCTGTACTGCTTCCCCGTGGGGAGAGAATAGCAGGTAGTCTCTCTGGAAGGTCTTAGCTTCTGTTGCTTGACATGGGCGATACAGTAGGGGCGGACCCTGGCCAGGTGGAGCTTGTGGGCAGACGCAACCTCTCCGGCGACGAATAATTCCGCTGCTGCTTTCTATGCTGAAGACCTCCCCCCGCCGGGTGGGATGGGTAGAGAACATTGACCCACACCTGCCAGGGGCCTTTCCTGGGACTGAAGATCCCAACATGGTCTCAACGTCGTCACCCTCTCAGCACACACCTTTCCTGCACACATAATGCTGCCTTTCTCCGTCAGGGCCTTATCCTACCAGGAAAAAAAGCAAGCCGCTCAAAAAGGCCGATGCCAGGGAAATCGAGGAAACACCGCCATTTTCCAAATCTTTGCTGTCTACATGTCCCCGCCTCCGGGGCAAGGCCGCGTATGCGGCCAGGCTCCGAAGGCAAGGCCGGTATCTTGGCAGTCAGGGCCCCAGCAGTCCAATGGTTTATGGACGTGGGGACACGGATGACCTGTTTGCCGCATACAGGAGGGATCCTTGGGCCCTTCACTGCCTCGCCATTCAGCTCCACGACGTCCACTACTGGCCCTGGCCTTTGCTTTGGCTGGTGCCCCGATGAACGTGTGCTCCGCAGCCATCTTTCTCCACCCATCACTATCATTCTGCCACCAGGGGATATGTGAGTGTGGGAGTCACCATCTGTCACTGGCCGCAGTGTCACAAATCACCAGACTTCCAGGTACCAGCTGACCTAGGCTGCCTTCTGCCCCAGGCAAGATCCCGATTCCTATATCCCAGATGCTGACTGACACCTGGGCACTGGGGAACATTCATTTTGATCAACACAGAGGTCTGAGTGAGGGTCAGCGGGCCCGGTAGCTGAAGTCAGGGCCAGGTGGGCGGGGCTGAGGCTTCTCGGCCATCACCATGGAGACAGTAGTCCCCCCACCGGAAGAGTGGGCGGGCCTTATGATGGGCCTGGTGACAAGACTCAGCCAATGGCAGAGATCTGGCCCGCCAGGCAGATGACACAGGGCCCTCCACTGTGACCCATGACACCTAGTGGCCACAGGATTTGAGCACACCCTGGGAAAGCCTACGCAGGCACAAGGGAGCCCCTGGTGCGGACTGCTTCAGGCCATTGGCAGAGCAGGCCAGGTACCTCTTTCCCACTTTCCTGAGGATAGCAGTACGCAAGGCATCCCCACTCAGCATCTCTTGCCTCTCTCTGGATGTGTTCCTTCTCTGAAATCTCTTCCTTCTCCCCCTTGTCACTTGACACCTTGGAGTGCCTGACAGAGGGCCTAGAGATGAAAGAGCAAAGGGGGAAGGCCTCTGGCTCTCCTGCTTGCCCATGGGTAGAGAAGATCTGCTAGTCTATCTGGAAGGTCTGGAGAGTAGCCATTGACTGGGGACCTGCATCACGGGCTGATCCTGGCCAGGTCAAGCTTGCTGACGTGTGGCAGCCTCTCCGGAGACTACTAATTCCGCTCATAACATTCTATGCAAATACCCGGCTGAGTGCCACGGGCAGAAAACATTGACACATACCTGCCAGAGGCCTATCCTGGGTCTGAAGAGTCCACCCTGGTCTCCAGCGACTCATCATCTCAGCACACACTTTGCCTGCACACATGGAATCCGCCTCTCTCCACGAATGCCTTCTCCGGCTAGGAAACACACGATGTCACTCAGCCAAAGGAGAGCCCAGGCAAAGTCAACCGAAGCCCCCATCTTCAAGAGTTTGCCCTCTGCTGGGCCACAGCCTCCGCTGGCACAGTGCATGTGTGGCACTTCTCCGAGGATAAGGCCGAAATCCGGGCATCCAGGGCCCCAGCAGTCCAGGGTCTGCGCGTGGCGGCATATGGATCACCTCTTTGCCACGTACAGGAGGGAGGCCTGGGCCCTAGACTGGCTCTGCTAGAGCTCCACGACCTCAGCTATTTTCCCCCACCTTTGGTCCGTGCCCTCGTGACTGTGTGATCCCTAGTGACACTTCTTCTCCGACCACTCTGAATCCGCCACCTGCGGATACTTGAGCATGAAGATGAACATCTGTCACTGCCTGCAGTGTCACAGGTCACTAGGTGTCTAGGCTCAGGCTGACGATGGCTGTCTTCTGCCCAGGCAAGGAGCCTAATCCTTCAAAGGCAATGAGGACATGCGGTCATTGGCCGACATTCTTTCTTTCATCCACACAGCGGTCTAGATGAGGGGAAAGAGGCCAGGTAGGCCAGCTGAAGGCTGAGTGCGGGGCCTAAGGCTTCTTTCCCAATCACCATGGAGACGGCCACCGGAAGGCTGGCCGGAACTTCTCACGGGGACGGGTCACAAACACTGAGCCAATAGGAGAGGTCCAGCCTAACCGGCCAGTTCCGCAGAGCCCTCCATTTCACCCACGGACACACAACGGCCCCTTCTGTTTTGGGCCACAAATTCGAGGCCACCCGGGGAATCACTTCACACTAGGCAGCCCCTCACGTGGACACGTTCGACACACTCGGCCAGCAGGCAGCTACCTCTTTTCCACTTACGCTACCATATCAGTAGGCAAGGCGCCCTTCCTCAGCATCTATGGCCCCTCTCTGGATGTGTTCATGCAGAGAAATCTCTTCCTTCTACCCCTGAGACACATCACAAGTATGAGGGGCCTGAGAGAGAGCCTAGACATGAAGCGGGGGAGGCTTCTGGCTGTACTGCTTCCCCGTGGGGAGAGAATAGCAGGTAGTCTCTCTGGAAGGTCTCAGCTTCTGTTGCTTGACATGGGCGATACAGTAGGGGCGGACCCTGGCCAGGTGGAGCTTGTGGGCAGACGCAACCTCTCCGGCGACGAATAATTCCGCTGCTGCTTTCTATGCTGAAGACCTCCCCCCGCCGGGTGGGATGGGTAGAGAACATTGACCCACACCTGCCAGGGGCCTTTCCTGGGACTGAAGATCCCAACATGGTCTCAACGTCGTCACCCTCTCAGCACACACCTTTCCTGCACACATAATGCTGCCTTTCTCCGTCAGGGCCTTATCCTACCAGGAAAAAAAGCAAGCCGCTCAAAAAGGCCGATGCCAGGGAAATCGAGGAAACACCGCCATTTTCCAAATCTTTGCTGTCTACATGTCCCCGCCTCCGGGGCAAGGCCGCGTATGCGGCCAGGCTCCGAAGGCAAGGCCGGTATCTTGGCAGTCAGGGCCCCAGCAGTCCAATGGTTTATGGACGTGGGGACACGGATGACCTGTTTGCCGCATACAGGAGGGATCCTTGGGCCCTTCACTGCCTCGCCATTCAGCTCCACGACGTCCACTACTGGCCCTGGCCTTTGCTTTGGCTGGTGCCCCAATGAACGTGTGCTCCGCAGCCATCTTTCTCCACCCATCACTATCATTCTGCCACCAGGGGATATGTGAGTGTGGGAGTCACCATCTGTCACTGGCCGCAGTGTCACAAATCACCAGACTTCCAGGTACCAGCTGACCTAGGCTGCCTTCTGCCCCAGGCAAGATCCCGATTCCTATATCCCAGATGCTGACTGACACCTGGGCACTGGGGAACATTCATTTTGATCAACACAGAGGTCTGAGTGAGGGTCAGCGGGCCCGGTAGCTGAAGTCAGGGCCAGGTGGGCGGGGCTGAGGCTTCTCGGCCATCACCATGGAGACAGTAGTCCCCCCACCGGAAGAGTGGGCGGGCCTTATGATGGGCCTGGTGACAAGACTCAGCCAATGGCAGAGATCTGGCCCGCCAGGCAGATGACACAGGGCCCTCCACTGTGACCCATGACACCTAGTGGCCACAGGATTTGAGCACACCCTGGGAAAGCCTACGCAGGCACAAGGGAGCCCCTGGTGCGGACTGCTTCAGGCCATTGGCAGAGCAGGCCAGGTACCTCTTTCCCACTTTCCTGAGGATAGCAGTACGCAAGGCATCCCCACTCAGCATCTCTTGCCTCTCTCTGGATGTGTTCCTTCTCTGAAATCTCTTCCTTCTCCCCCTTGTCACTTGACACCTTGGAGTGCCTGACAGAGGGCCTAGAGATGAAAGAGCAAAGGGGGAAGGCCTCTGGCTCTCCTGCTTGCCCATGGGTAGAGAAGATCTGCTAGTCTATCTGGAAGGTCTGGAGAGTAGCCATTGACTGGGGACCTGCATCACGGGCTGATCCTGGCCAGGTCAAGCTTGCTGACGTGTGGCAGCCTCTCCGGAGACTACTAATTCCGCTCATAACATTCTATGCAAATACCCGGCTGAGTGCCACGGGCAGAAAACATTGACACATACCTGCCAGAGGCCTATCCTGGGTCTGAAGAGTCCACC
This sequence comes from Elephas maximus indicus, assembly GCF_024166365.1. Classification (NCBI taxonomy): domain Eukaryota; kingdom Metazoa; phylum Chordata; class Mammalia; order Proboscidea; family Elephantidae; genus Elephas; species Elephas maximus. Next base: position 88,324,677 of record NC_064834.1, read on the forward strand.
CTGGTCTCCAGCGACTCATCATCTCAGCACACACTTTGCCTGCACACATGGAATCCGCCTCTCTCCACGAATGCCTTCTCCGGCTAGGAAACACACGATGTCACTCAGCCAAAGGAGAGCCCAGGCAAAGTCAACCGAAGCCCCCATCTTCAAGAGTTTGCCCTCTGCTGGGCCACAGCCTCCGCTGGCACAGTGCATGTGTGGCACTTCTCCGAGGATAAGGCCGAAATCCGGGCATCCAGGGCCCCAGCAGTCCAGGGTCTGCGCGTGGCGGCATATGGATCACCTCTTTGCCACGTACAGGAGGGAGGCCTGGGCCCTAGACTGGCTCTGCTAGAGCTCCACGACCTCAGCTATTTTCCCCCACCTTTGGTCCGTGCCCTCGTGACTGTGTGATCCCTAGTGACACTTCTTCTCCGACCACTCTGAATCCGCCACCTGCGGATACTTGAGCATGAAGATGAACATCTGTCACTGCCTGCAGTGTCACAGGTCACTAGGTGTCTAGGCTCAGGCTGACGATGGCTGTCTTCTGCCCAGGCAAGGAGCCTAATCCTTCAAAGGCAATGAGGACATGCGGTCATTGGCCGACATTCTTTCTTTCATCCACACAGCGGTCTAGATGAGGGGAAAGAGGCCAGGTAGGCCAGCTGAAGGCTGAGTGCGGGGCCTAAGGCTTCTTTCCCAATCACCATGGAGACGGCCACCGGAAGGCTGGCCGGAACTTCTCACGGGGACGGGTCACAAACACTGAGCCAACAGGAGAGGTCCAGCCTAACCGGCCAGTTCCGCAGAGCCCTCCATTTCACCCACGGACACACAACGGCCCCTTCTGTTTTGGGCCACAAATTCGAGGCCACCCGGGGAATCACTTCACACTAGGCAGCCCCTCACGTGGACACGTTCGACACACTCGGCCAGCAGGCAGCTACCTCTTTTCCACTTACGCTACCATATCAGTAGGCAAGGCGCCCTTCCTCAGCATCTATGGCCCCTCTCTGGATGTGTTCATGCAGAGAAATCTCTTCCTTCTACCCCTGAGACACATCACAAGTATGAGGGGCCTGAGAGAGAGCCTAGACATGAAGCGGGGGAGGCTTCTGGCTGTACTGCTTCCCCGTGGGGAGAGAATAGCAGGTAGTCTCTCTGGAAGGTCTTAGCTTCTGTTGCTTGACATGGGCGATACAGTAGGGGCGGACCCTGGCCAGGTGGAGCTTGTGGGCAGACGCAACCTCTCCGGCGACGAATAATTCCGCTGCTGCTTTCTATGCTGAAGACCTCCCCCCGCCGGGTGGGATGGGTAGAGAACATTGACCCACACCTGCCAGGGGCCTTTCCTGGGACTGAAGATCCCAACATGGTCTCAACGTCGTCACCCTCTCAGCACACACCTTTCCTGCACACATAATGCTGCCTTTCTCCGTCAGGGCCTTATCCTACCAGGAAAAAAAGCAAGCCGCTCAAAAAGGCCGATGCCAGGGAAATCGAGGAAACACCGCCATTTTCCAAATCTTTGCTGTCTACATGTCCCCGCCTCCGGGGCAAGGCCGCGTATGCGGCCAGGCTCCGAAGGCAAGGCCGACATCTTGGCAGTCAGGGCCCCAGCAGTCCAATGGTTTATGGACGTGGGGACACGGATGACCTGTTTGCCGCATACAGGAGGGATCCTTGGGCCCTTCACTGCCTCGCCATTCAGCTCCACGACGTCCACTACTGGCCCTGGCCTTTGCTTTGGCTGGTGCCCCAATGAACGTGTGCTCCGCAGCCATCTTTCTCCACCCATCACTATCATTCTGCCACCAGGGGATATGTGAGTGTGGGAGTCACCATTTGTCACTGGCCGCAGTGTCACAAATCACCAGACTTCCAGGTACCAGCTGACCTAGGCTGCCTTCTGCCCCAGGCAAGATCCCGATTCCTATATCCCAGATGCTGACTGACACCTGGGCACTGGGGAACATTCATTTTGATCAACACAGAGGTCTGAGTGAGGGTCAGCGGGCCCGGTAGCTGAAGTCAAGGCCAGGTGGGCGGGGCTGAGGCTTCTCGGCCATCACCATGGAGACAGTCCCCCCACCGGAAGAGTGGGCGGGCCTTATGATGGGCCTGGTGACAAGACTCAGCCAATGGCAGAGATCTGGCCCGCCAGGCAGATGACACAGGGCCCTCCACTGTGACCCATGACACCTAGTGGCCACAGGATTTGAGCACACCCTGGGAAAGCCTACGCAGGCACAAGGGAGCCCCTGGTGCGGACTGCTTCAGGCCATTGGCAGAGCAGGCCAGGTACCTCTTTCCCACTTTCCTGAGGATAGCAGTACGCAAGGCATCCCCACTCAGCATCTCTTGCCTCTCTCTGGATGTGTTCCTTCTCTGAAATCTCTTCCTTCTCCCCCTTGTCACTTGACACCTTGGAGTGCCTGACAGAGGGCCTAGAGATCAAAGAGCAAAGGGGGAAGGCCTCTGGCTCTCCTGCTTGCCCATGGGTAGAGAAGATCTGCTAGTCTATCTGGAAGGTCTAGAGAGTAGCCATTGACTGGGGACCTGCATCACGGGCTGATCCTGGCCAGGTGAAGCTTGCTGACGTGTGGCAGCCTCTCCGGAGACTACTAATTCCGCTCATAACATTCTATGCAAATACCCGGCTGAGTGCCACGGGCAGAAAACATTGACACATACCTGCCAGAGGCCTATCCTGGGTCTGAAGAGTCCACCCTGGTCTCCAGCGACTCATCATCTCAGCACACACTTTGCCTGCACACATGGAATCCGCCTCTCTCCACGAATGCCTTCTCCGGCTAGGAAACACACGATGTCACTCAGCCAAAGGAGAGCACAGGCAAAGTCAACCGAAGCCCCCATCTTCAAGAGTTTGCCCTCTGCTGGGCCACAGCCTCCGCTGGCACAGTGCATGTGTGGCACTTCTCCGAGGATAAGGCCGAAATCCGGGCATCCAGGGCCCCAGCAGTCCAGGGTCTGCGCGTGGCGGCATATGGATCACCTCTTTGCCACGTACAGGAGGGAGGCCTGGGCCCTAGACTGGCTCTGCTAGAGCTCCACGACCTCAGCTATTTTCCCCCACCTTTGGTCCGTGCCCTCGTGACTGTGTGATCCCTAGTGACACTTCTTCTCCGACCACTCTGAATCCGCCACCTGCGGATACTTGAGCATGAAGATGAACATCTGTCACTGCCTGCAGTGTCACAGGTCACTAGGTGTCTAGGCTCAGGCTGACGATGGCTGTCTTCTGCCCAGGCAAGGAGCCTAATCCTTCAAAGGCAATGAGGACATGCGGTCATTGGCCGACATTCTTTCTTTCATCCACACAGCGGTCTAGATGAGGGGAAAGAGGCCAGGTAGGCCAGCTGAAGGCTGAGTGCGGGGCCTAAGGCTTCTTTCCCAATCACCATGGAGACGGCCACCGGAAGGCTGGCCGGAACTTCTCACGGGGACGGGTCACAAACACTGAGCCAATAGGAGAGGTCCAGCCTAACCGGCCAGTTCCGCAGAGCCCTCCATTTCACCCACGGACACACAACGGCCCCTTCTGTTTTGGGCCACAAATTCGAGGCCACCCGGGGAATCACTTCACACTAGGCAGCCCCTCATGTGGACACGTTCGACACACTCGGCCAGCAGGCAGCTACCTCTTTTCCACTTACGCTACCATATCAGTAGGCAAGGCGCCCTTCCTCAGCATCTATGGCCCCTCTCTGGATGTGTTCATTCAGAGAAATCTCTTCCTTCTACCCCTGAGACACATCACAAGTATGAGGGGCCTGAGAGAGAGCCTAGACATGAAACGGGGGAGGCTTCTGGCTGTACTGCTTCCCCGTGGGGAGAGAATAGCAGGTAGTCTCTCTGGAAGGTCTTAGCTTCTGTTGCTTGACATGGGCGATACAGTAGGGGCGGACCCTGGCCAGGTGGAGCTTGTGGGCAGACGCAACCTCTCCGGCGACGAATAATTCCGCTGCTGCTTTCTATGCTGAAGACCTCCCCCCGCCGGGTGGGATGGGTAGAGAACATTGACCCACACCTGCCAGGGGCCTTTCCTGGGACTGAAGATCCCAACATGGTCTCAACGTCGTCACCCTCTCAGCACACACCTTTCCTGCACACATAATGCTGCCTTTCTCCGTCAGGGCCTTATCCTACCAGGAAAAAAAGCAAGCCGCTCAAAAAGGCCGATGCCAGGGAAATCGAGGAAACACCGCCATTTTCCAAATCTTTGCTGTCTACATGTCCCCGCCTCCGGGGCAAGGCCGCGTATGCGGCCAGGCTCCGAAGGCAAGGCCGGTATCTTGGCAGTCAGGGCCCCAGCAGTCCAATGGTTTATGGACGTGGGGACACGGATGACCTGTTTGCCGCATACAGGAGGGATCCTTGGGCCCTTCACTGCCTCGCCATTCAGCTCCACGACGTCCACTACTGGCCCTGGCCTTTGCTTTGGCTGGTGCCCCGATGAACGTGTGCTCCGCAGCCATCTTTCTCCACCCATCACTATCATTCTGCCACCAGGGGATATGTGAGTGTGGGAGTCACCATCTGTCACTGGCCGCAGTGTCACAAATCACCAGACTTCCAGGTACCAGCTGACCTAGGCTGCCTTCTGCCCCAGGCAAGATCCCGATTCCTATATCCCAGATGCTGACTGACACCTGGGCACTGGGGAACATTCATTTTGATCAACACAGAGGTCTGAGTGAGGGTCAGCGGGCCCGGTAGCTGAAGTCAGGGCCAGGTGGGCGGGGCTGAGGCTTCTCGGCCATCACCATGGAGACAGTAGTCCCCCCACCGGAAGAGTGGGCGGGCCTTATGATGGGCCTGGTGACAAGACTCAGCCAATGGCAGAGATCTGGCCCGCCAGGCAGATGACACAGGGCCCTCCACTGTGACCCATGACACCTAGTGGCCACAGGATTTGAGCACACCCTGGGAAAGCCTACGCAGGCACAAGGGAGCCCCTGGTGCGGACTGCTTCAGGCCATTGGCAGAGCAGGCCAGGTACCTCTTTCCCACTTTCCTGAGGATAGCAGTACGCAAGGCATCCCCACTCAGCATCTCTTGCCTCTCTCTGGATGTGTTCCTTCTCTGAAATCTCTTCCTTCTCCCCCTTGTCACTTGACACCTTGGAGTGCCTGACAGAGGGCCTAGAGATGAAAGAGCAAAGGGGGAAGGCCTCTGGCTCTCCTGCTTGCCCATGGGTAGAGAAGATCTGCTAGTCTATCTGGAAGGTCTAGAGAGTAGCCATTGACTGGGGACCTGCATCACGGGCTGATCCTGGCCAGGTCAAGCTTGCTGACGTGTGGCAGCCTCTCCGGAGACTACTAATTCCGCTCATAACATTCTATGCAAATACCCGGCTGAGTGCCACGGGCAGAAAACATTGACACATACCTGCCAGAGGCCTATCCTGGGTCTGAAGAGTCCACCCTGGTCTCCAGCGACTCATCATCTCAGCACACACTTTGCCTGCACACATGGAATCCGCCTCTCTCCACGAATGCCTTCTCCGGCTAGGAAACACACGATGTCACTCAGCCAAAGGAGAGCACAGGCAAAGTCAACCGAAGCCCCCATCTTCAAGAGTTTGCCCTCTGCTGGGCCACAGCCTCCGCTGGCACAGTGCATGTGTGGCACTTCTCCGAGGATAAGGCCGAAATCCGGGCATCCAGGGCCCCAGCAGTCCAGGGTCTGCGCGTGGCGGCATATGGATCACCTCTTTGCCACGTACAGGAGGGAGGCCTGGGCCCTAGACTGGCTCTGCTAGAGCTCCACGACCTCAGCTATTTTCCCCCACCTTTGGTCCGTGCCCTCGTGACTGTGTGATCCCTAGTGACACTTCTTCTCCGACCACTCTGAATCCGCCACCTGCGGATACTTGAGCATGAAGATGAACATCTGTCACTGCCTGCAGTGTCACAGGTCACTAGGTGTCTAGGCTCAGGCTGACGATGGCTGTCTTCTGCCCAGGCAAGGAGCCTAATCCTTCAAAGGCAATGAGGACATGCGGTCATTGGCCGACATTCTTTCTTTCATCCACACAGCGGTCTAGATGAGGGGAAAGAGGCCAGGTAGGCCAGCTGAAGGCTGAGTGCGGGGCCTAAGGCTTCTTTCCCAATCACCATGGAGACGGCCACCGGAAGGCTGGCCGGAACTTCTCACGGGGACGGGTCACAAACACTGAGCCAATAGGAGAGGTCCAGCCTAACCGGCCAGTTCCGCAGAGCCCTCCATTTCACCCACGGACACACAACGGCCCCTTCTGTTTTGGGCCACAAATTCGAGGCCACCCGGGGAATCACTTCACACTAGGCAGCCCCTCACGTGGACACGTTCGACACACTCGGCCAGCAGGCAGCTACCTCTTTTCCACTTACGCTACCATATCAGTAGGCAAGGCGCCCTTCCTCAGCATCTATGGCCCCTCTCTGGATGTGTTCATGCAGAGAAATCTCTTCCTTCTACCCCTGAGACACATCACAAGTATGAGGGGCCTGAGAGAGAGCCTAGACATGAAGCGGGGGAGGCTTCTGGCTGTACTGCTTCCCCGTGGGGAGAGAATAGCAGGTAGTCTCTCTGGAAGGTCTTAGCTTCTGTTGCTTGACATGGGCGATACAGTAGGGGCGGACCCTGGCCAGGTGGAGCTTGTGGGCAGACGCAACCTCTCCGGCGACGAATAATTCCGCTGCTGCTTTCTATGCTGAAGACCTCCCCCCGCCGGGTGGGATGGGTAGAGAACATTGACCCACACCTGCCAGGGGCCTTTCCTGGGACTGAAGATCCCAACATGGTCTCAACGTCGTCACCCTCTCAGCACACACCTTTCCTGCACACATAATGCTGCCTTTCTCCGTCAGGGCCTTATCCTACCAGGAAAAAAAGCAAGCCGCTCAAAAAGGCCGATGCCAGGGAAATCGAGGAAACACCGCCATTTTCCAAATCTTTGCTGTCTACATGTCCCCGCCTCCGGGGCAAGGCCGCGTATGCGGCCAGGCTCCGAAGGCAAGGCCGACATCTTGGCAGTCAGGGCCCCAGCAGTCCAATGGTTTATGGACGTGGGGACACGGATGACCTGTTTGCCGCATACAGGAGGGATCCTTGGGCCCTTCACTGCCTCGCCATTCAGCTCCACGACGTCCACTACTGGCCCTGGCCTTTGCTTTGGCTGGTGCCCCGATGAACGTGTGCTCCGCAGCCATCTTTCTCCACCCATCACTATCATTCTGCCACCAGGGGATATGTGAGTGTGGGAGTCACCATTTGTCACTGGCCGCAGTGTCACAAATCACCAGACTTCCAGGTACCAGCTGACCTAGGCTGCCATCTGCCCCAGGCAAGATCCCGATTCCTATATCCCAGATGCTGACTGACACCTGGGCACTGGGGAACATTCATTTTGATCAACACAGAGGTCTGAGTGAGGGTCAGCGGGCCCGGTAGCTGAAGTCAAGGCCAGGTGGGCGGGGCTGAGGCTTCTCGGCCATCACCATGGAGACAGTCCCCCCACCGGAAGAGTGGGCGGGCCTTATGATGGGCCTGGTGACAAGACTCAGCCAATGGCAGAGATCTGGCCCGCCAGGCAGATGACACAGGGCCCTCCACTGTGACCCATGACACCTAGTGGCCACAGGATTTGAGCACACCCTGGGAAAGCCTACGCAGGCACAAGGGAGCCCCTGGTGCGGACTGCTTCAGGCCATTGGCAGAGCAGGCCAGGTACCTCTTTCCCACTTTCCTGAGGATAGCAGTACGCAAGGCATCCCCACTCAGCATCTCTTGCCTCTCTCTGGATGTGTTCCTTCTCTGAAATCTCTTCCTTCTCCCCCTTGTCACTTGACACCTTGGAGTGCCTGACAGAGGGCCTAGAGATCAAAGAGCAAAGGGGGAAGGCCTCTGGCTCTCCTGCTTGCCCATGGGTAGAGAAGATCTGCTAGTCTATCTGGAAGGTCTAGAGAGTAGCCATTGACTGGGGACCTGCATCACGGGCTGATCCTGGCCAGGTCAAGCTTGCTGACGTGTGGCAGCCTCTCCGGAGACTACTAATTCCGCTCATAACATTCTATGCAAATACCCGGCTGAGTGCCACGGGCAGAAAACATTGACACATACCTGCCAGAGGCCTATCCTGGGTCTGAAGAGTCCACCCTGGTCTCCAGCGACTCATCATCTCAGCACACACTTTGCCTGCACACATGGAATCCGCCTCTCTCCACGAATGCCTTCTCCGGCTAGGAAACACACGATGTCACTCAGCCAAAGGAGAGCACAGGCAAAGTCAACCGAAGCCCCCATCTTCAAGAGTTTGCCCTCTGCTGGGCCACAGCCTCCGCTGGCACAGTGCATGTGTGGCACTTCTCCGAGGATAAGGCCGAAATCCGGGCATCCAGGGCCCCAGCAGTCCAGGGTCTGCGCGTGGCGGCATATGGATCACCTCTTTGCCACGTACAGGAGGGAGGCCTGGGCCCTAGACTGGCTCTGCTAGAGCTCCACGACCTCAGCTATTTTCCCCCACCTTTGGTCCGTGCCCTCGTGACTGTGTGATCCCTAGTGACACTTCTTCTCCGACCACTCTGAATCCGCCACCTGCGGATACTTGAGCATGAAGATGAACATCTGTCACTGCCTGCAGTGTCACAGGTCACTAGGTGTCTAGGCTCAGGCTGACGATGGCTGTCTTCTGCCCAGGCAAGGAGCCTAATCCTTCAAAGGCAATGAGGACATGCGGTCATTGGCCGACATTCTTTCTTTCATCCACACAGCGGTCTAGATGAGGGGAAAGAGGCCAGGTAGGCCAGCTGAAGGCTGAGTGCGGGGCCTAAGGCTTCTTTCCCAATCACCATGGAGACGGCCACCGGAAGGCTGGCCGGAACTTCTCACGGGGACGGGTCACAAACACTGAGCCAATAGGAGAGGTCCAGCCTAACCGGCCAGTTCCGCAGAGCCCTCCATTTCACCCACGGACACACAACGGCCCCTTCTGTTTTGGGCCACAAATTCGAGGCCACCCGGGGAATCACTTCACACTAGGCAGCCCCTCACGTGGACACGTTCGACACACTCGGCCAGCAGGCAGCTACCTCTTTTCCACTTACGCTACCATATCAGTAGGCAAGGCGCCCTTCCTCAGCATCTATGGCCCCTCTCTGGATGTGTTCATGCAGAGAAATCTCTTCCTTCTACCCCTGAGACACATCACAAGTATGAGGGGCCTGAGAGAGAGCCTAGACATGAAGCGGGGGAGGCTTCTGGCTGTACTGCTTCCCCGTGGGGAGAGAATAGCAGGTAGTCTCTCTGGAAGGTCTTAGCTTCTGTTGCTTGACATGGGCGATACAGTAGGGGCGGACCCTGGCCAGGTGGAGCTTGTGGGCAGACGCAACCTCTCCGGCGACGAATAATTCCGCTGCTGCTTTCTATGCTGAAGACCTCCCCCCGCCGGGTGGGATGGGTAGAGAACATTGACCCACACCTGCCAGGGGCCTTTCCTGGGACTGAAGATCCCAACATGGTCTCAACGTCGTCACCCTCTCAGCACACACCTTTCCTGCACACATAATGCTGCCTTTCTCCGTCAGGGCCTTATCCTACCAGGAAAAAAAGCAAGCCGCTCAAAAAGGCCGATGCCAGGGAAATCGAGGAAACACCGCCATTTTCCAAATCTTTGCTGTCTACATGTCCCCGCCTCCGGGGCAAGGCCGCGTATGCGGCCAGGCTCCGAAGGCAAGGCCGACATCTTGGCAGTCAGGGCCCCAGCAGTCCAATGGTTTATGGACGTGGGGACACGGATGACCTGTTTGCCGCATACAGGAGGGATCCTTGGGCCCTTCACTGCCTCGCCATTCAGCTCCACGACGTCCACTACTGGCCCTGGCCTTTGCTTTGGCTGGTGCCCCAATGAACGTGTGCTCCGCAGCCATCTTTCTCCACCCATCACTATCATTCTGCCACCAGGGGATATGTGAGTGTGGGAGTCACCATTTGTCACTGGCCGCAGTGTCACAAATCACCAGACTTCCAGGTACCAGCTGACCTAGGCTGCCATCTGCCCCAGGCAAGATCCCGATTCCTATATCCCAGATGCTGACTGACACCTGGGCACTGGGGAACATTCATTTTGATCAACACAGAGGTCTGAGTGAGGGTCAGCGGGCCCGGTAGCTGAAGTCAAGGCCAGGTGGGCGGGGCTGAGGCTTCTCGGCCATCACCATGGAGACAGTCCCCCCACCGGAAGAGTGGGCGGGCCTTATGATGGGCCTGGTGACAAGACTCAGCCAATGGCAGAGATCTGGCCCGCCAGGCAGATGACACAGGGCCCTCCACTGTGACCCATGACACCTAGTGGCCACAGGATTTGAGCACACCCTGGGAAAGCCTACGCAGGCACAAGGGAGCCCCTGGTGCGGACTGCTTCAGGCCATTGGCAGAGCAGGCCAGGTACCTCTTTCCCACTTTCCTGAGGATAGCAGTACGCAAGGCATCCCCACTCAGCATCTCTTGCCTCTCTCTGGATGTGTTCCTTCTCTGAAATCTCTTCCTTCTCCCCCTTGTCACTTGACACCTTGGAGTGCCTGACAGAGGGCCTAGAGATCAAAGAGCAAAGGGGGAAGGCCTCTGGCTCTCCTGCTTGCCCATGGGTAGAGAAGATCTGCTAGTCTATCTGGAAGGTCTAGAGAGTAGCCATTGACTGGGGACCTGCATCACGGGCTGATCCTGGCCAGGTGAAGCTTGCTGACGTGTGGCAGCCTCTCCGGAGACTACTAATTCCGCTCATAACATTGTATGCAAATACCCGGCTGAGTGCCACGGGCAGAAAACATTGACACATACCTGCCAGAGGCCTATCCTGGGTCTGAAGAGTCCACCCTGGTCTCCAGCGACTCATCATCTCAGCACACACTTTGCCTGCACACATGGAATCCGCCTCTCTCCACGAATGCCTTCTCCGGCTAGGAAACACACGATGTCACTCAGCCAAAGGAGAGCACAGGCAAAGTCAACCGAAGCCCCCATCTTCAAGAGTTTGCCCTCTGCTGGGCCACAGCCTCCGCTGGCACAGTGCATGTGTGGCACTTCTCCGAGGATAAGGCCGAAATCCGGGCATCCAGGGCCCCAGCAGTCCAGGGTCTGCGCGTGGCGGCATATGGATCACCTCTTTGCCACGTACAGGAGGGAGGCCTGGGCCCTAGACTGGCTCTGCTAGAGCTCCACGACCTCAGCTATTTTCCCCCACCTTTGGTCCGTGCCCTCGTGACTGTGTGATCCCTAGTGACACTTCTTCTCCGACCACTCTGAATCCGCCACCTGCGGATACTTGAGCATGAAGATGAACATCTGTCACTGCCTGCAGTGTCACAGGTCACTAGGTGTCTAGGCTCAGGCTGACGATGGCTGTCTTCTGCCCAGGCAAGGAGCCTAATCCTTCAAAGGCAATGAGGACATGCGGTCATTGGCCGACATTCTTTCTTTCATCCACACAGCGGTCTAGATGAGGGGAAAGAGGCCAGGTAGGCCAGCTGAAGGCTGAGTGCGGGGCCTAAGGCTTCTTTCCCAATCACCATGGAGACGGCCACCGGAAGGCTGGCCGGAACTTCTCACGGGGACGGGTCACAAACACTGAGCCAATAGGAGAGGTCCAGCCTAACCGGCCAGTTCCGCAGAGCCCTCCATTTCACCCACGGACACACAACGGCCCCTTCTGTTTTGGGCCACAAATTCGAGGCCACCCGGGGAATCACTTCACACTAGGCAGCCCCTCATGTGGACACGTTCGACACACTCGGCCAGCAGGCAGCTACCTCTTTTCCACTTACGCTACCATATCAGTAGGCAAGGCGCCCTTCCTCAGCATCTATGGCCCCTCTCTGGATGTGTTCATTCAGAGAAATCTCTTCCTTCTACCCCTGAGACACATCACAAGTATGAGGGGCCTGAGAGAGAGCCTAGACATGAAACGGGGGAGGCTTCTGGCTGTACTGCTTCCCCGTGGGGAGAGAATAGCAGGTAGTCTCTCTGGAAGGTCTTAGCTTCTGTTGCTTGACATGGGCGATACAGTAGGGGCGGACCCTGGCCAGGTGGAGCTTGTGGGCAGACGCAACCTCTCCGGCGACGAATAATTCCGCTGCTGCTTTCTATGCTGAAGACCTCCCCCCGCCGGGTGGGATGGGTAGAGAACATTGACCCACACCTGCCAGGGGCCTTTCCTGGGACTGAAGATCCCAACATGGTCTCAACGTCGTCACCCTCTCAGCACACACCTTTCCTGCACACATAATGCTGCCTTTCTCCGTCAGGGCCTTATCCTACCAGGAAAAAAAGCAAGCCGCTCAAAAAGGCCGATGCCAGGGAAATCGAGGAAACACCGCCATTTTCCAAATCTTTGCTGTCTACATGTCCCCGCCTCCGGGGCAAGGCCGCGTATGCGGCCAGGCTCCGAAGGCAAGGCCGACATCTTGGCAGTCAGGGCCCCAGCAGTCCAATGGTTTATGGACGTGGGGACACGGATGACCTGTTTGCCGCATACAGGAGGGATCCTTGGGCCCTTCACTGCCTCGCCATTCAGCTCCACGACGTCCACTACTGGCCCTGGCCTTTGCTTTGGCTGGTGCCCCAATGAACGTGTGCTCCGCAGCCATCTTTCTCCACCCATCACTATCATTCTGCCACCAGGGGATATGTGAGTGTGGGAGTCACCATTTGTCACTGGCCGCAGTGTCACAAATCACCAGACTTCCAGGTACCAGCTGACCTAGGCTGCCTTCTGCCCCAGGCAAGATCCCGATTCCTATATCCCAGATGCTGACTGACACCTGGGCACTGGGGAACATTCATTTTGATCAACACAGAGGTCTGAGTGAGGGTCAGCGGGCCCGGTAGCTGAAGTCAAGGCCAGGTGGGCGGGGCTGAGGCTTCTCGGCCATCACCATGGAGACAGTCCCCCCACCGGAAGAGTGGGCGGGCCTTATGATGGGCCTGGTGACAAGACTCAGCCAATGGCAGAGATCTGGCCCGCCAGGCAGATGACACAGGGCCCTCCACTGTGACCCATGACACCTAGTGGCCACAGGATTTGAGCACACCCTGGGAAAGCCTACGCAGGCACAAGGGAGCCCCTGGTGCGGACTGCTTCAGGCCATTGGCAGAGCAGGCCAGGTACCTCTTTCCCACTTTCCTGAGGATAGCAGTACGCAAGGCATCCCCACTCAGCATCTCTTGCCTCTCTCTGGATGTGTTCCTTCTCTGAAATCTCTTCCTTCTCCCCCTTGTCACTTGACACCTTGGAGTGCCTGACAGAGGGCCTAGAGATCAAAGAGCAAAGGGGGAAGGCCTCTGGCTCTCCTGCTTGCCCATGGGTAGAGAAGATCTGCTAGTCTATCTGGAAGGTCTAGAGAGTAGCCATTGACTGGGGACCTGCATCACGGGCTGATCCTGGCCAGGTGAAGCTTGCTGACGTGTGGCAGCCTCTCCGGAGACTACTAATTCCGCTCATAACATTGTATGCAAATACCCGGCTGAGTGCCACGGGCAGAAAACATTGACACATACCTGCCAGAGGCCTATCCTGGGTCTGAAGAGTCCACCCTGGTCTCCAGCGACTCATCATCTCAGCACACACTTTGCCTGCACACATGGAATCCGCCTCTCTCCACGAATGCCTTCTCCGGCTAGGAAACACACGATGTCACTCAGCCAAAGGAGAGCACAGGCAAAGTCAACCGAAGCCCCCATCTTCAAGAGTTTGCCCTCTGCTGGGCCACAGCCTCCGCTGGCACAGTGCATGTGTGGCACTTCTCCGAGGATAAGGCCGAAATCCGGGCATCCAGGGCCCCAGCAGTCCAGGGTCTGCGCGTGGCGGCATATGGATCACCTCTTTGCCACGTACAGGAGGGAGGCCTGGGCCCTAGACTGGCTCTGCTAGAGCTCCACGACCTCAGCTATTTTCCCCCACCTTTGGTCCGTGCCCTCGTGACTGTGTGATCCCTAGTGACACTTCTTCTCCGACCACTCTGAATCCGCCACCTGCGGATACTTGAGCATGAAGATGAACATCTGTCACTGCCTGCAGTGTCACAGGTCACTAGGTGTCTAGGCTCAGGCTGACGATGGCTGTCTTCTGCCCAGGCAAGGAGCCTAATCCTTCAAAGGCAATGAGGACATGCGGTCATTGGCCGACATTCTTTCTTTCATCCACACAGCGGTCTAGATGAGGGGAAAGAGGCCAGGTAGGCCAGCTGAAGGCTGAGTGCGGGGCCTAAGGCTTCTTTCCCAATCACCATGGAGACGGCCACCGGAAGGCTGGCCGGAACTTCTCACGGGGACGGGTCACAAACACTGAGCCAATAGGAGAGGTCCAGCCTAACCGGCCAGTTCCGCAGAGCCCTCCATTTCACCCACGGACACACAACGGCCCCTTCTGTTTTGGGCCACAAATTCGAGGCCACCCGGGGAATCACTTCACACTAGGCAGCCCCTCATGTGGACACGTTCGACACACTCGGCCAGCAGGCAGCTACCTCTTTTCCACTTACGCTACCATATCAGTAGGCAAGGCGCCCTTCCTCAGCATCTATGGCCCCTCTCTGGATGTGTTCATTCAGAGAAATCTCTTCCTTCTACCCCTGAGACACATCACAAGTATGAGGGGCCTGAGAGAGAGCCTAGACATGAAACGGGGGAGGCTTCTGGCTGTACTGCTTCCCCGTGGGGAGAGAATAGCAGGTAGTCTCTCTGGAAGGTCTTAGCTTCTGTTGCTTGACATGGGCGATACAGTAGGGGCGGACCCTGGCCAGGTGGAGCTTGTGGGCAGACGCAACCTCTCCGGCGACGAATAATTCCGCTGCTGCTTTCTATGCTGAAGACCTCCCCCCGCCGGGTGGGATGGGTAGAGAACATTGACCCACACCTGCCAGGGGCCTTTCCTGGGACTGAAGATCCCAACATGGTCTCAACGTCGTCACCCTCTCAGCACACACCTTTCCTGCACACATAATGCTGCCTTTCTCCGTCAGGGCCTTATCCTACCAGGAAAAAAAGCAAGCCGCTCAAAAAGGCCGATGCCAGGGAAATCGAGGAAACACCGCCATTTTCCAAATCTTTGCTGTCTACATGTCCCCGCCTCCGGGGCAAGGCCGCGTATGCGGCCAGGCTCCGAAGGCAAGGCCGATATCTTGGCAGTCAGGGCCCCAGCAGTCCAATGGTTTATGGACGTGGGGACACGGATGACCTGTTTGCCGCATACAGGAGGGATCCTTGGGCCCTTCACTGCCTCGCCATTCAGCTCCACGACGTCCACTACTGGCCCTGGCCTTTGCTTTGGCTGGTGCCCCATTGAACGTGTGCTCCGCAGCCATCTTTCTCCACCCATCACTATCATTCTGCCACCAGGGGATATGTGAGTGTGGGAGTCACCATCTGTCACTGGCAGCAGTGTCACAAATCACCAGACTTCCAGGTACCAGCTGACCTAGGCTGCCTTCTGCCCCAGGCAAGATCCCGATTCCTATATCCCAGATGCTGACTGACACCTGGGCACTGGGGAACATTCATTTTGATCAACACAGAGGTCTGAGTGAGGGTCAGCGGGCCCGGTAGCTGAAGTCAAGGCCAGGTGGGCGGGGCTGAGGCTTCTCGGCCATCACCATGGAGACAGTCCCCCCACCGGAAGAGTGGGCGGGCCTTATGATGGGCCTGGTGACAAGACTCAGCCAATGGCAGAGATCTGGCCCGCCAGGCAGATGACACAGGGCCCTCCACTGTGACCCATGACACCTAGTGGCCACAGGATTTGAGCACACCCTGGGAAAGCCTACGCAGGCACAAGGGAGCCCCTGGTGCGGACTGCTTCAGGCCATTGGCAGAGCAGGCCAGGTACCTCTTTCCCACTTTCCTGAGGATAGCAGTACGCAAGGCATCCCCACTCAGCATCTCTTGCCTCTCTCTGGATGTGTTCCTTCTCTGAAATCTCTTCCTTCTCCCCCTTGTCACTTGACACCTTGGAGTGCCTGACAGAGGGCCTAGAGATGAAAGAGCAAAGGGGGAAGGCCTCTGGCTCTCCTGCTTGCCCATGGGTAGAGAAGATCTGCTAGTCTATCTGGAAGGTCTAGAGAGTAGCCATTGACTGGGGACCTGCATCACGGGCTGATCCTGGCCAGGTCAAGCTTGCTGACGTGTGGCAGCCTCTCCGGAGACTACTAATTCCGCTCATAACATTCTATGCAAATACCCGGCTGAGTGCCACGGGCAGAAAACATTGACACATACCTGCCAGAGGCCTATCCCGGGTCTGAAGAGTCCACCCTGGTCTCCAGCGACTCATCATCTCAGCACACACTTTGCCTGCACACATGGAATCCGCCTCTCTCCACGAATGCCTTCTCCGGCTAGGAAACACACGATGTCACTCAGCCAAAGGAGAGCACAGGCAAAGTCAACCGAAGCCCCCATCTTCAAGAGTTTGCCCTCTGCTGGGCCACAGCCTCCGCTGGCACAGTGCATGTGTGGCACTTCTCCGAGGATAAGGCCGAAATCCGGGCATCCAGGGCCCCAGCAGTCCAGGGTCTGCGCGTGGCGGCATATGGATCACCTCTTTGCCACGTACAGGAGGGAGGCCTGGGCCCTAGACTGGCTCTGCTAGAGCTCCACGACCTCAGCTATTTTCCCCCACCTTTGGTCCGTGCCCTCGTGACTGTGTGATCCCTAGTGACACTTCTTCTCCGACCACTCTGAATCCGCCACCTGCGGATACTTGAGCATGAAGATGAACATCTGTCACTGCCTGCAGTGTCACAGGTCACTAGGTGTCTAGGCTCAGGCTGACGATGGCTGTCTTCTGCCCAGGCAAGGAGCCTAATCCTTCAAAGGCAATGAGGACATGCGGTCATTGGCCGACATTCTTTCTTTCATCCACACAGCGGTCTAGATGAGGGGAAAGAGGCCAGGTAGGCCAGCTGAAGGCTGAGTGCGGGGCCTAAGGCTTCTTTCCCAATCACCATGGAGACGGCCACCGGAAGGCTGGCCGGAACTTCTCACGGGGACGGGTCACAAACACTGAGCCAATAGGAGAGGTCCAGCCTAACCGGCCAGTTCCGCAGAGCCCTCCATTTCACCCACGGACACACAACGGCCCCTTCTGTTTTGGGCCACAAATTCGAGGCCACCCGGGGAATCACTTCACACTAGGCAGCCCCTCATGTGGACACGTTCGACACACTCGGCCAGCAGGCAGCTACCTCTTTTCCACTTACGCTACCATATCAGTAGGCAAGGCGCCCTTCCTCAGCATCTATGGCCCCTCTCTGGATGTGTTCATTCAGAGAAATCTCTTCCTTCTACCCCTGAGACACATCACAAGTATGAGGGGCCTGAGAGAGAGCCTAGACATGAAGCGGGGGAGGCTTCTGGCTGTACTGCTTCCCCGTGGGGAGAGAATAGCAGGTAGTCTCTCTGGAAGGTCTCAGCTTCTGTTGCTTGACATGGGCGATACAGTAGGGGCGGACCCTGGCCAGGTGGAGCTTGTGGGCAGACGCAACCTCTCCGGCGACGAATAATTCCGCTGCTGCTTTCTATGCTGAAGACCTCCCCCCGCCGGGTGGGATGGGTAGAGAACATTGACCCACACCTGCCAGGGGCCTTTCCTGGGACTGAAGATCCCAACATGGTCTCAACGTCGTCACCCTCTCAGCACACACCTTTCCTGCACACATAATGCTGCCTTTCTCCGTCAGGGCCTTATCCTACCAGGAAAAAAAGCAAGCCGCTCAAAAAGGCCGATGCCAGGGAAATCGAGGAAACACCGCCATTTTCCAAATGTTTGCTGTCTACATGTCCCCGCCTCCGGGGCAAGGCCGCGTATGCGGCCAGGCTCCGAAGGCAAGGCCGACATCTTGGCAGTCAGGGCCCCAGCAGTCCAATGGTTTATGGACGTGGGGACACGGATGACCTGTTTGCCGCATACAGGAGGGATCCTTGGGCCCTTCACTGCCTCGCCATTCAGCTCCACGACGTCCACTACTGGCCCTGGCCTTTGCTTTGTCTGGTGCCCCAATGAACGTGTGCTCCGCAGCCATCTTTCTCCACCCATCACTATCATTCTGCCACCAGGGGATATGTGAGTGTGGGAGTCACCATTTGTCACTGGCAGCAGTGTCACAAATCACCAGACTTCCAGGTACCAGCTGACCTAGGCTGCCTTCTGCCCCAGGCAAGATCCCGATTCCTATATCCCAGATGCTGACTGACACCTGGGCACTGGGGAACATTCATTTTGATCAACACAGAGGTCTGAGTGAGGGTCAGCGGGCCCGGTAGCTGAAGTCAGGGCCAGGTGGGCGGGGCTGAGGCTTCTCGGCCATCACCATGGAGACAGTAGTCCCCCCACCGGAAGAGTGGGCGGGCCTTATGATGGGCCTGGTGACAAGACTCAGCCAATGGCAGAGATCTGGCCCGCCAGGCAGATGACACAGGGCCCTCCACTGTGACCCATGACACCTAGTGGCCACAGGATTTGAGCACACCCTGGGAAAGCCTACGCAGGCACAAGGGAGCCCCTGGTGCGGACTGCTTCAGGCCATTGGCAGAGCAGGCCAGGTACCTCTTTCCCACTTTCCTGAGGATAGCAGTACGCAAGGCATCCCCACTCAGCATCTCTTGCCTCTCTCTGGATGTGTTCCTTCTCTGAAATCTCTTCCTTCTCCCCCTTGTCACTTGACACCTTGGAGTGCCTGACAGAGGGCCTAGAGATGAAAGAGCAAAGGGGGAAGGCCTCTGGCTCTCCTGCTTGCCCATGGGTAGAGAAGATCTGCTAGTCTATCTGGAAGGTCTAGAGAGTAGCCATTGACTGGGGACCTGCATCACGGGCTGATCCTGGCCAGGTCAAGCTTGCTGACGTGTGGCAGCCTCTCCGGAGACTACTAATTCCGCTCATAACATTCTATGCAAATACCCGGCTGAGTGCCACGGGCAGAAAACATTGACACATACCTGCCAGAGGCCTATCCCGGGTCTGAAGAGTCCACCCTGGTCTCCAGCGACTCATCATCTCAGCACACACTTTGCCTGCACACATGGAATCCGCCTCTCTCCACGAATGCCTTCTCCGGCTAGGAAACACACGATGTCACTCAGCCAAAGGAGAGCACAGGCAAAGTCAACCGAAGCCCCCATCTTCAAGAGTTTGCCCTCTGCTGGGCCACAGCCTCCGCTGGCACAGTGCATGTGTGGCACTTCTCCGAGGATAAGGCCGAAATCCGGGCATCCAGGGCCCCAGCAGTCCAGGGTCTGCGCGTGGCGGCATATGGATCACCTCTTTGCCACGTACAGGAGGGAGGCCTGGGCCCTAGACTGGCTCTGCTAGAGCTCCACGACCTCAGCTATTTTCCCCCACCTTTGGTCCGTGCCCTCGTGACTGTGTGATCCCTAGTGACACTTCTTCTCCGACCACTCTGAATCCGCCACCTGCGGATACTTGAGCATGAAGATGAACATCTGTCACTGCCTGCAGTGTCACAGGTCACTAGGTGTCTAGGCTCAGGCTGACGATGGCTGTCTTCTGCCCAGGCAAGGAGCCTAATCCTTCAAAGGCAATGAGGACATGCGGTCATTGGCCGACATTCTTTCTTTCATCCACACAGCGGTCTAGATGAGGGGAAAGAGGCCAGGTAGGCCAGCTGAAGGCTGAGTGCGGGGCCTAAGGCTTCTTTCCCAATCACCATGGAGACGGCCACCGGAAGGCTGGCCGGAACTTCTCACGGGGACGGGTCACAAACACTGAGCCAATAGGAGAGGTCCAGCCTAACCGGCCAGTTCCGCAGAGCCCTCCATTTCACCCACGGACACACAACGGCCCCTTCTGTTTTGGGCCACAAATTCGAGGCCACCCGGGGAATCACTTCACACTAGGCAGCCCCTCATGTGGACACGTTCGACACACTCGGCCAGCAGGCAGCTACCTCTTTTCCACTTACGCTACCATATCAGTAGGCAAGGCGCCCTTCCTCAGCATCTATGGCCCCTCTCTGGATGTGTTCATTCAGAGAAATCTCTTCCTTCTACCCCTGAGACACATCACAAGTATGAGGGGCCTGAGAGAGAGCCTAGACATGAAGCGGGGGAGGCTTCTGGCTGTACTGCTTCCCCGTGGGGAGAGAATAGCAGGTAGTCTCTCTGGAAGGTCTCAGCTTCTGTTGCTTGACATGGGCGATACAGTAGGGGCGGACCCTGGCCAGGTGGAGCTTGTGGGCAGACGCAACCTCTCCGGCGACGAATAATTCCGCTGCTGCTTTCTATGCTGAAGACCTCCCCCCGCCGGGTGGGATGGGTAGAGAACATTGACCCACACCTGCCAGGGGCCTTTCCTGGGACTGAAGATCCCAACATGGTCTCAACGTCGTCACCCTCTCAGCACACACCTTTCCTGCACACATAATGCTGCCTTTCTCCGTCAGGGCCTTATCCTACCAGGAAAAAAAGCAAGCCGCTCAAAAAGGCCGATGCCAGGGAAATCGAGGAAACACCGCCATTTTCCAAATGTTTGCTGTCTACATGTCCCCGCCTCCGGGGCAAGGCCGCGTATGCGGCCAGGCTCCGAAGGCAAGGCCGACATCTTGGCAGTCAGGGCCCCAGCAGTCCAATGGTTTATGGACGTGGGGACACGGATGACCTGTTTGCCGCATACAGGAGGGATCCTTGGGCCCTTCACTGCCTCGCCATTCAGCTCCACGACGTCCACTACTGGCCCTGGCCTTTGCTTTGGCTGGTGCCCCAATGAACGTGTGCTCCGCAGCCATCTTTCTCCACCCATCACTATCATTCTGCCACCAGGGGATATGTGAGTGTGGGAGTCACCATTTGTCACTGGCAGCAGTGTCACAAATCACCAGACTTCCAGGTACCAGCTGACCTAGGCTGCCTTCTGCCCCAGGCAAGATCCCGATTCCTATATCCCAGATGCTGACTGACACCTGGGCACTGGGGAACATTCATTTTGATCAACACAGAGGTCTGAGTGAGGGTCAGCGGGCCCGGTAGCTGAAGTCAGGGCCAGGTGGGCGGGGCTGAGGCTTCTCGGCCATCACCATGGAGACAGTAGTCCCCCCACCGGAAGAGTGGGCGGGCCTTATGATGGGCCTGGTGACAAGACTCAGCCAATGGCAGAGATCTGGCCCGCCAGGCAGATGACACAGGGCCCTCCACTGTGACCCATGACACCTAGTGGCCACAGGATTTGAGCACACCCTGGGAAAGCCTACGCAGGCACAAGGGAGCCCCTGGTGCGGACTGCTTCAGGCCATTGGCAGAGCAGGCCAGGTACCTCTTTCCCACTTTCCTGAGGATAGCAGTACGCAAGGCATCCCCACTCAGCATCTCTTGCCTCTCTCTGGATGTGTTCCTTCTCTGAAATCTCTTCCTTCTCCCCCTTGTCACTTGACACCTTGGAGTGCCTGACAGAGGGCCTAGAGATGAAAGAGCAAAGGGGGAAGGCCTCTGGCTCTCCTGCTTGCCCATGGGTAGAGAAGATCTGCTAGTCTATCTGGAAGGTCTAGAGAGTAGCCATTGACTGGGGACCTGCATCACGGGCTGATCCTGGCCAGGTCAAGCTTGCTGACGTGTGGCAGCCTCTCCGGAGACTACTAATTCCGCTCATAACATTCTATGCAAATACCCGGCTGAGTGCCACGGGCAGAAAACATTGACAAATACCTGCCAGAGGCCTATCCTGGGTCTGAAGAGTCCACCCTGGTCTCCAGCGACTCATCATCTCAGCACACACTTTGCCTGCACACATGGAATCCGCCTCTCTCCACGAATGCCTTCTCCGGCTAGGAAACACACGATGTCACTCAGCCAAAGGAGAGCACAGGCAAAGTCAACCGAAGCCCCCATCTTCAAGAGTTTGCCCTCTGCTGGGCCACAGCCTCCGCTGGCACAGTGCATGTGTGGCACTTCTCCGAGGATAAGGCCGAAATCCGGGCATCCAGGGCCCCAGCAGTCCAGGGTCTGCGCGTGGCGGCATATGGATCACCTCTTTGCCACGTACAGGAGGGAGGCCTGGGCCCTAGACTGGCTCTGCTAGAGCTCCACGACCTCAGCTATTTTCCCCCACCTTTGGTCCGTGCCCTCGTGACTGTGTGATCCCTAGTGACACTTCTTCTCCGACCACTCTGAATCCGCCACCTGCGGATACTTGAGCATGAAGATGAACATCTGTCACTGCCTGCAGTGTCACAGGTCACTAGGTGTCTAGGCTCAGGCTGACGATGGCTGTCTTCTGCCCAGGCAAGGAGCCTAATCCTTCAAAGGCAATGAGGACATGCGGTCATTGGCCGACATTCTTTCTTTCATCCACACAGCGGTCTAGATGAGGGGAAAGAGGCCAGGTAGGCCAGCTGAAGGCTGAGTGCGGGGCCTAAGGCTTCTTTCCCAATCACCATGGAGACGGCCACCGGAAGGCTGGCCGGAACTTCTCACGGGGACGGGTCACAAACACTGAGCCAATAGGAGAGGTCCAGCCTAACCGGCCAGTTCCGCAGAGCCCTCCATTTCACCCACGGACACACAACGGCCCCTTCTGTTTTGGGCCACAAATTCGAGGCCACCCGGGGAATCACTTCACACTAGGCAGCCCCTCACGTGGACACGTTCGACACACTCGGCCAGCAGGCAGCTACCTCTTTTCCACTTACGCTACCATATCAGTAGGCAAGGCGCCCTTCCTCAGCATCTATGGCCCCTCTCTGGATGTGTTCATGCAGAGAAATCTCTTCCTTCTACCCCTGAGACACATCACAAGTATGAGGGGCCTGAGAGAGAGCCTAGACATGAAGCGGGGGAGGCTTCTGGCTGTACTGCTTCCCCGTGGGGAGAGAATAGCAGGTAGTCTCTCTGGAACGTCTTAGCTTCTGTTGCTTGACATGGGCGATACAGTAGGGGCGGACCCTGGCCAGGTGGAGCTTGTGGGCAGACGCAACCTCTCCGGCGACGAATAATTCCGCTGCTGCTTTCTATGCTGAAGACCTCCCCCCGCCGGGTGGGATGGGTAGAGAACATTGACCCACACCTGCCAGGGGCCTTTCCTGGGACTGAAGATCCCAACATGGTCTCAACGTCGTCACCCTCTCAGCACACACCTTTCCTGCACACATAATGCTGCCTTTCTCCGTCAGGGCCTTATCCTACCAGGAAAAAAAGCAAGCCGCTCAAAAAGGCCGATGCCAGGGAAATCGAGGAAACACCGCCATTTTCCAAATCTTTGCTGTCTACATGTCCCCGCCTCCGGGGCAAGGCCGCGTATGCGGCCAGGCTCCGAAGGCAAGGCCGGTATCTTGGCAGTCAGGGCCCCAGCAGTCCAATGGTTTATGGACGTGGGGACACGGATGACCTGTTTGCCGCATACAGGAGGGATCCTTGGGCCCTTCACTGCCTCGCCATTCAGCTCCACGACGTCCACTACTGGCCCTGGCCTTTGCTTTGGCTGGTGCCCCAATGAACGTGTGCTCCGCAGCCATCTTTCTCCACCCATCACTATCATTCTGCCACCAGGGGATATGTGAGTGTGGGAGTCACCATCTGTCACTGGCCGCAGTGTCACAAATCACCAGACTTCCAGGTACCAGCTGACCTAGGCTGCCTTCTGCCCCAGGCAAGATCCCGATTCCTATATCCCAGATGCTGACTGACACCTGGGCACTGGGGAACATTCATTTTGATCAACACAGAGGTCTGAGTGAGGGTCAGCGGGCCCGGTAGCTGAAGTCAGGGCCAGGTGGGCGGGGCTGAGGCTTCTCGGCCATCACCATGGAGACAGTAGTCCCCCCACCGGAAGAGTGGGCGGGCCTTATGATGGGCCTGGTGACAAGACTCAGCCAATGGCAGAGATCTGGCCCGCCAGGCAGATGACACAGGGCCCTCCACTGTGACCCATGACACCTAGTGGCCACAGGATTTGAGCACACCCTGGGAAAGCCTACGCAGGCACAAGGGAGCCCCTGGTGCGGACTGCTTCAGGCCATTGGCAGAGCAGGCCAGGTACCTCTTTCCCACTTTCCTGAGGATAGCAGTACGCAAGGCATCCCCACTCAGCATCTCTTGCCTCTCTCTGGATGTGTTCCTTCTCTGAAATCTCTTCCTTCTCCCCCTTGTCACTTGACACCTTGGAGTGCCTGACAGAGGGCCTAGAGATGAAAGAGCAAAGGGGGAAGGCCTCTGGCTCTCCTGCTTGCCCATGGGTAGAGAAGATCTGCTAGTCTATCTGGAAGGTCTGGAGAGTAGCCATTGACTGGGGACCTGCATCACGGGCTGATCCTGGCCAGGTCAAGCTTGCTGACGTGTGGCAGCCTCTCCGGAGACTACTAATTCCGCTCATAACATTCTATGCAAATACCCGGCTGAGTGCCACGGGCAGAAAACATTGACACATACCTGCCAGAGGCCTATCCTGGGTCTGAAGAGTCCACCCTGGTCTCCAGCGACTCATCATCTCAGCACACACTTTGCCTGCACACATGGAATCCGCCTCTCTCCACGAATGCCTTCTCCGGCTAGGAAACACACGATGTCACTCAGCCAAAGGAGAGCCCAGGCAAAGTCAACCGAAGCCCCCATCTTCAAGAGTTTGCCCTCTGCTGGGCCACAGCCTCCGCTGGCACAGTGCATGTGTGGCACTTCTCCGAGGATAAGGCCGAAATCCGGGCATCCAGGGCCCCAGCAGTCCAGGGTCTGCGCGTGGCGGCATATGGATCACCTCTTTGCCACGTACAGGAGGGAGGCCTGGGCCCTAGACTGGCTCTGCTAGAGCTCCACGACCTCAGCTATTTTCCCCCACCTTTGGTCCGTGCCCTCGTGACTGTGTGATCCCTAGTGACACTTCTTCTCCGACCACTCTGAATCCGCCACCTGCGGATACTTGAGCATGAAGATGAACATCTGTCACTGCCTGCAGTGTCACAGGTCACTAGGTGTCTAGGCTCAGGCTGACGATGGCTGTCTTCTGCCCAGGCAAGGAGCCTAATCCTTCAAAGGCAATGAGGACATGCGGTCATTGGCCGACATTCTTTCTTTCATCCACACAGCGGTCTAGATGAGGGGAAAGAGGCCAGGTAGGCCAGCTGAAGGCTGAGTGCGGGGCCTAAGGCTTCTTTCCCAATCACCATGGAGACGGCCACCGGAAGGCTGGCCGGAACTTCTCACGGGGACGGGTCACAAACACTGAGCCAATAGGAGAGGTCCAGCCTAACCGGCCAGTTCCGCAGAGCCCTCCATTTCACCCACGGACACACAACGGCCCCTTCTGTTTTGGGCCACAAATTCGAGGCCACCCGGGGAATCACTTCACACTAGGCAGCCCCTCACGTGGACACGTTCGACACACTCGGCCAGCAGGCAGCTACCTCTTTTCCACTTACGCTACCATATCAGTAGGCAAGGCGCCCTTCCTCAGCATCTATGGCCCCTCTCTGGATGTGTTCATGCAGAGAAATCTCTTCCTTCTACCCCTGAGACACATCACAAGTATGAGGGGCCTGAGAGAGAGCCTAGACATGAAGCGGGGGAGGCTTCTGGCTGTACTGCTTCCCCGTGGGGAGAGAATAGCAGGTAGTCTCTCTGGAAGGTCTTAGCTTCTGTTGCTTGACATGGGCGATACAGTAGGGGCGGACCCTGGCCAGGTGGAGCTTGTGGGCAGACGCAACCTCTCCGGCGACGAATAATTCCGCTGCTGCTTTCTATGCTGAAGACCTCCCCCCGCCGGGTGGGATGGGTAGAGAACATTGACCCACACCTGCCAGGGGCCTTTCCTGGGACTGAAGATCCCAACATGGTCTCAACGTCGTCACCCTCTCAGCACACACCTTTCCTGCACACATAATGCTGCCTTTCTCCGTCAGGGCCTTATCCTACCAGGAAAAAAAGCAAGCCGCTCAAAAAGGCCGATGCCAGGGAAATCGAGGAAACACCGCCATTTTCCAAATCTTTGCTGTCTACATGTCCCCGCCTCCGGGGCAAGGCCGCGTATGCGGCCAGGCTCCGAAGGCAAGGCCGATATCTTGGCAGTCAGGGCCCCAGCAGTCCAATGGTTTATGGACGTGGGGACACGGATGACCTGTTTGCCGCATACAGGAGGGATCCTTGGGCCCTTCACTGCCTCGCCATTCAGCTCCACGACGTCCACTACTGGCCCTGGCCTTTGCTTTGGCTGGTGCCCCAATGAACGTGTGCTCCGCAGCCATCTTTCTCCACCCATCACTATCATTCTGCCACCAGGGGATATGTGAGTGTGGGAGTCACCATCTGTCACTGGCCGCAGTGTCACAAATCACCAGACTTCCAGGTACCAGCTGACCTAGGCTGCCTTCTGCCCCAGGCAAGATCCCGATTCCTATATCCCAGATGCTGACTGACACCTGGGCACTGGGGAACATTCATTTTGATCAACACAGAGGTCTGAGTGAGGGTCAGCGGGCCCGGTAGCTGAAGTCAGGGCCAGGTGGGCGGGGCTGAGGCTTCTCGGCCATCACCATGGAGACAGTAGTCCCCCCACCGGAAGAGTGGGCGGGCCTTATGATGGGCCTGGTGACAAGACTCAGCCAATGGCAGAGATCTGGCCCGCCAGGCAGATGACACAGGGCCCTCCACTGTGACCCATGACACCTAGTGGCCACAGGATTTGAGCACACCCTGGGAAAGCCTACGCAGGCACAAGGGAGCCCCTGGTGCGGACTGCTTCAGGCCATTGGCAGAGCAGGCCAGGTACCTCTTTCCCACTTTCCTGAGGATAGCAGTACGCAAGGCATCCCCACTCAGCATCTCTTGCCTCTCTCTGGATGTGTTCCTTCTCTGAAATCTCTTCCTTCTCCCCCTTGTCACTTGACACCTTGGAGTGCCTGACAGAGGGCCTAGAGATGAAAGAGCAAAGGGGGAAGGCCTCTGGCTCTCCTGCTTGCCCATGGGTAGAGAAGATCTGCTAGTCTATCTGGAAGGTCTGGAGAGTAGCCATTGACTGGGGACCTGCATCACGGGCTGATCCTGGCCAGGTCAAGCTTGCTGACGTGTGGCAGCCTCTCCGGAGACTACTAATTCCGCTCATAACATTCTATGCAAATACCCGGCTGAGTGCCACGGGCAGAAAACATTGACACATACCTGCCAGAGGCCTATCCTGGGTCTGAAGAGTCCACCCTGGTCTCCAGCGACTCATCATCTCAGCACACACTTTGCCTGCACACATGGAATCCGCCTCTCTCCACGAATGCCTTCTCCGGCTAGGAAACACACGATGTCACTCAGCCAAAGGAGAGCCCAGGCAAAGTCAACCGAAGCCCCCATCTTCAAGAGTTTGCCCTCTGCTGGGCCACAGCCTCCGCTGGCACAGTGCATGTGTGGCACTTCTCCGAGGATAAGGCCGAAATCCGGGCATCCAGGGCCCCAGCAGTCCAGGGTCTGCGCGTGGCGGCATATGGATCACCTCTTTGCCACGTACAGGAGGGAGGCCTGGGCCCTAGACTGGCTCTGCTAGAGCTCCACGACCTCAGCTATTTTCCCCCACCTTTGGTCCGTGCCCTCGTGACTGTGTGATCCCTAGTGACACTTCTTCTCCGACCACTCTGAATCCGCCACCTGCGGATACTTGAGCATGAAGATGAACATCTGTCACTGCCTGCAGTGTCACAGGTCACTAGGTGTCTAGGCTCAGGCTGACGATGGCTGTCTTCTGCCCAGGCAAGGAGCCTAATCCTTCAAAGGCAATGAGGACATGCGGTCATTGGCCGACATTCTTTCTTTCATCCACACAGCGGTCTAGATGAGGGGAAAGAGGCCAGGTAGGCCAGCTGAAGGCTGAGTGCGGGGCCTAAGGCTTCTTTCCCAATCACCATGGAGACGGCCACCGGAAGGCTGGCCGGAACTTCTCACGGGGACGGGTCACAAACACTGAGCCAATAGGAGAGGTCCAGCCTAACCGGCCAGTTCCGCAGAGCCCTCCATTTCACCCACGGACACACAACGGCCCCTTCTGTTTTGGGCCACAAATTCGAGGCCACCCGGGGAATCACTTCACACTAGGCAGCCCCTCACGTGGACACGTTCGACACACTCGGCCAGCAGGCAGCTACCTCTTTTCCACTTACGCTACCATATCAGTAGGCAAGGCGCCCTTCCTCAGCATCTATGGCCCCTCTCTGGATGTGTTCATGCAGAGAAATCTCTTCCTTCTACCCCTGAGACACATCACAAGTATGAGGGGCCTGAGAGAGAGCCTAGACATGAAGCGGGGGAGGCTTC
Source organism: Elephas maximus indicus (assembly GCF_024166365.1). Taxonomy (NCBI): domain Eukaryota; kingdom Metazoa; phylum Chordata; class Mammalia; order Proboscidea; family Elephantidae; genus Elephas; species Elephas maximus. Next base: position 88,352,943 of record NC_064834.1, read on the forward strand.
TGGCTGTACTGCTTCCCCGTGGGGAGAGAATAGCAGGTAGTCTCTCTGGAACGTCTTAGCTTCTGTTGCTTGACATGGGCGATACAGTAGGGGCGGACCCTGGCCAGGTGGAGCTTGTGGGCAGACGCAACCTCTCCGGCGACGAATAATTCCGCTGCTGCTTTCTATGCTGAAGACCTCCCCCCGCCGGGTGGGATGGGTAGAGAACATTGACCCACACCTGCCAGGGGCCTTTCCTGGGACTGAAGATCCCAACATGGTCTCAACGTCGTCACCCTCTCAGCACACACCTTTCCTGCACACATAATGCTGCCTTTCTCCGTCAGGGCCTTATCCTACCAGGAAAAAAAGCAAGCCGCTCAAAAAGGCCGATGCCAGGGAAATCGAGGAAACACCGCCATTTTCCAAATGTTTGCTGTCTACATGTCCCCGCCTCCGGGGCAAGGCCGCGTATGCGGCCAGGCTCCGAAGGCAAGGCCGATATCTTGGCAGTCAGGGCCCCAGCAGTCCAATGGTTTATGGACGTGGGGACACGGATGACCTGTTTGCCGCATACAGGAGGGATCCTTGGGCCCTTCACTGCCTCGCCATTCAGCTCCACGACGTCCACTACTGGCCCTGGCCTTTGCTTTGGCTGGTGCCCCAATGAACGTGTGCTCCGCAGCCATCTTTCTCCACCCATCACTATCATTCTGCCACCAGGGGATATGTGAGTGTGGGAGTCACCATCTGTCACTGGCCGCAGTGTCACAAATCACCAGACTTCCAGGTACCAGCTGACCTAGGCTGCCTTCTGCCCCAGGCAAGATCCCGATTCCTATATCCCAGATGCTGACTGACACCTGGGCACTGGGGAACATTCATTTTGATCAACACAGAGGTCTGAGTGAGGGTCAGCGGCCCGGTAGCTGAAGTCAGGGCCAGGTGGGCGGGGCTGAGGCTTCTCGGCCATCACCATGGAGACAGTAGTCCCCCCACCGGAAGAGTGGGCGGGCCTTATGATGGGCCTGGTGACAAGACTCAGCCAATGGCAGAGATCTGGCCCGCCAGGCAGATGACACAGGGCCCTCCACTGTGACCCATGACACCTAGTGGCCACAGGATTTGAGCACACCCTGGGAAAGCCTACGCAGGCACAAGGGAGCCCCTGGTGCGGACTGCTTCAGGCCATTGGCAGAGCAGGCCAGGTACCTCTTTCCCACTTTCCTGAGGATAGCAGTACGCAAGGCATCCCCACTCAGCATCTCTTGCCTCTCTCTGGATGTGTTCCTTCTCTGAAATCTCTTCCTTCTCCCCCTTGTCACTTGACACCTTGGAGTGCCTGACAGAGGGCCTAGAGATGAAAGAGCAAAGGGGGAAGGCCTCTGGCTCTCCTGCTTGCCCATGGGTAGAGAAGATCTGCTAGTCTATCTGGAAGGTCTGGAGAGTAGCCATTGACTGGGGACCTGCATCACGGGCTGATCCTGGCCAGGTCAAGCTTGCTGACGTGTGGCAGCCTCTCCGGAGACTACTAATTCCGCTCATAACATTCTATGCAAATACCCGGCTGAGTGCCACGGGCAGAAAACATTGACACATACCTGCCAGAGGCCTATCCTGGGTCTGAAGAGTCCACCCTGGTCTCCAGCGACTCATCATCTCAGCACACACTTTGCCTGCACACATGGAATCCGCCTCTCTCCACGAATGCCTTCTCCGGCTAGGAAACACACGATGTCACTCAGCCAAAGGAGAGCCCAGGCAAAGTCAACCGAAGCCCCCATCTTCAAGAGTTTGCCCTCTGCTGGGCCACAGCCTCCGCTGGCACAGTGCATGTGTGGCACTTCTCCGAGGATAAGGCCGAAATCCGGGCATCCAGGGCCCCAGCAGTCCAGGGTCTGCGCGTGGCGGCATATGGATCACCTCTTTGCCACGTACAGGAGGGAGGCCTGGGCCCTAGACTGGCTCTGCTAGAGCTCCACGACCTCAGCTATTTTCCCCCACCTTTGGTCCGTGCCCTCGTGACTGTGTGATCCCTAGTGACACTTCTTCTCCGACCACTCTGAATCCGCCACCTGCGGATACTTGAGCATGAAGATGAACATCTGTCACTGCCTGCAGTGTCACAGGTCACTAGGTGTCTAGGCTCAGGCTGACGATGGCTGTCTTCTGCCCAGGCAAGGAGCCTAATCCTTCAAAGGCAATGAGGACATGCGGTCATTGGCCGACATTCTTTCTTTCATCCACACAGCGGTCTAGATGAGGGGAAAGAGGCCAGGTAGGCCAGCTGAAGGCTGAGTGCGGGGCCTAAGGCTTCTTTCCCAATCACCATGGAGACGGCCACCGGAAGGCTGGCCGGAACTTCTCACGGGGACGGGTCACAAACACTGAGCCAATAGGAGAGGTCCAGCCTAACCGGCCAGTTCCGCAGAGCCCTCCATTTCACCCACGGACACACAACGGCCCCTTCTGTTTTGGGCCACAAATTCGAGGCCACCCGGGGAATCACTTCACACTAGGCAGCCCCTCACGTGGACACGTTCGACACACTCGGCCAGCAGGCAGCTACCTCTTTTCCACTTACGCTACCATATCAGTAGGCAAGGCGCCCTTCCTCAGCATCTATGGCCCCTCTCTGGATGTGTTCATGCAGAGAAATCTCTTCCTTCTACCCCTGAGACACATCACAAGTATGAGGGGCCTGAGAGAGAGCCTAGACATGAAGCGGGGGAGGCTTCTGGCTGTACTGCTTCCCCGTGGGGAGAGAATAGCAGGTAGTCTCTCTGGAAGGTCTCAGCTTCTGTTGCTTGACATGGGCGATACAGTAGGGGCGGACCCTGGCCAGGTGGAGCTTGTGGGCAGACGCAACCTCTCCGGCGACGAATAATTCCGCTGCTGCTTTCTATGCTGAAGACCTCCCCCCGCCGGGTGGGATGGGTAGAGAACATTGACCCACACCTGCCAGGGGCCTTTCCTGGGACTGAAGATCCCAACATGGTCTCAACGTCGTCACCCTCTCAGCACACACCTTTCCTGCACACATAATGCTGCCTTTCTCCGTCAGGGCCTTATCCTACCAGGAAAAAAAGCAAGCCGCTCAAAAAGGCCGATGCCAGGGAAATCGAGGAAACACCGCCATTTTCCAAATCTTTGCTGTCTACATGTCCCCGCCTCCGGGGCAAGGCCGCGTATGCGGCCAGGCTCCGAAGGCAAGGCCGATATCTTGGCAGTCAGGGCCCCAGCAGTCCAATGGTTTATGGACGTGGGGACACGGATGACCTGTTTGCCGCATACAGGAGGGATCCTTGGGCCCTTCACTGCCTCGCCATTCAGCTCCACGACGTCCACTACTGGCCCTGGCCTTTGCTTTGGCTGGTGCCCCAATGAACGTGTGCTCCGCAGCCATCTTTCTCCACCCATCACTATCATTCTGCCACCAGGGGATATGTGAGTGTGGGAGTCACCATTTGTCACTGGCCGCAGTGTCACAAATCACCAGACTTCCAGGTACCAGCTGACCTAGGCTGCCTTCTGCCCCAGGCAAGATCCCGATTCCTATATCCCAGATGCTGACTGACACCTGGGCACTGGGGAACATTCATTTTGATCAACACAGAGGTCTGAGTGAGGGTCAGCGGGCCCGGTAGCTGAAGTCAGGGCCAGGTGGGCGGGGCTGAGGCTTCTCGGCCATCACCATGGAGACAGTAGTCCCCCCACCGGAAGAGTGGGCGGGCCTTATGATGGGCCTGGTGACAAGACTCAGCCAATGGCAGAGATCTGGCCCGCCAGGCAGATGACACAGGGCCCTCCACTGTGACCCATGACACCTAGTGGCCACAGGATTTGAGCACACCCTGGGAAAGCCTACGCAGGCACAAGGGAGCCCCTGGTGCGGACTGCTTCAGGCCATTGGCAGAGCAGGCCAGGTACCTCTTTCCCACTTTCCTGAGGATAGCAGTACGCAAGGCATCCCCACTCAGCATCTCTTGCCTCTCTCTGGATGTGTTCCTTCTCTGAAATCTCTTCCTTCTCCCCCTTGTCACTTGACACCTTGGAGTGCCTGACAGAGGGCCTAGAGATGAAAGAGCAAAGGGGGAAGGCCTCTGGCTCTCCTGCTTGCCCATGGGTAGAGAAGATCTGCTAGTCTATCTGGAAGGTCTGGAGAGTAGCCATTGACTGGGGACCTGCATCACGGGCTGATCCTGGCCAGGTCAAGCTTGCTGACGTGTGGCAGCCTCTCCGGAGACTACTAATTCCGCTCATAACATTCTATGCAAATACCCGGCTGAGTGCCACGGGCAGAAAACATTGACACATACCTGCCAGAGGCCTATCCTGGGTCTGAAGAGTCCACCCTGGTCTCCAGCGACTCATCATCTCAGCACACACTTTGCCTGCACACATGGAATCCGCCTCTCTCCACGAATGCCTTCTCCGGCTAGGAAACACACGATGTCACTCAGCCAAAGGAGAGCCCAGGCAAAGTCAACCGAAGCCCCCATCTTCAAGAGTTTGCCCTCTGCTGGGCCACAGCCTCCGCTGGCACAGTGCATGTGTGGCACTTCTCCGAGGATAAGGCCGAAATCCGGGCATCCAGGGCCCCAGCAGTCCAGGGTCTGCGCGTGGCGGCATATGGATCACCTCTTTGCCACGTACAGGAGGGAGGCCTGGGCCCTAGACTGGCTCTGCTAGAGCTCCACGACCTCAGCTATTTTCCCCCACCTTTGGTCCGTGCCCTCGTGACTGTGTGATCCCTAGTGACACTTCTTCTCCGACCACTCTGAATCCGCCACCTGCGGATACTTGAGCATGAAGATGAACATCTGTCACTGCCTGCAGTGTCACAGGTCACTAGGTGTCTAGGCTCAGGCTGACGATGGCTGTCTTCTGCCCAGGCAAGGAGCCTAATCCTTCAAAGGCAATGAGGACATGCGGTCATTGGCCGACATTCTTTCTTTCATCCACACAGCGGTCTAGATGAGGGGAAAGAGGCCAGGTAGGCCAGCTGAAGGCTGAGTGCGGGGCCTAAGGCTTCTTTCCCAATCACCATGGAGACGGCCACCGGAAGGCTGGCCGGAACTTCTCACGGGGACGGGTCACAAACACTGAGCCAATAGGAGAGGTCCAGCCTAACCGGCCAGTTCCGCAGAGCCCTCCATTTCACCCACGGACACACAACGGCCCCTTCTGTTTTGGGCCACAAATTCGAGGCCACCCGGGGAATCACTTCACACTAGGCAGCCCCTCACGTGGACACGTTCGACACACTCGGCCAGCAGGCAGCTACCTCTTTTCCACTTACGCTACCATATCAGTAGGCAAGGCGCCCTTCCTCAGCATCTATGGCCCCTCTCTGGATGTGTTCATGCAGAGAAATCTCTTCCTTCTACCCCTGAGACACATCACAAGTATGAGGGGCCTGAGAGAGAGCCTAGACATGAAGCGGGGGAGGCTTCTGGCTGTACTGCTTCCCCGTGGGGAGAGAATAGCAGGTAGTCTCTCTGGAAGGTCTCAGCTTCTGTTGCTTGACATGGGCGATACAGTAGGGGCGGACCCTGGCCAGGTGGAGCTTGTGGGCAGACGCAACCTCTCCGGCGACGAATAATTCCGCTGCTGCTTTCTATGCTGAAGACCTCCCCCCGCCGGGTGGGATGGGTAGAGAACATTGACCCACACCTGCCAGGGGCCTTTCCTGGGACTGAAGATCCCAACATGGTCTCAACGTCGTCACCCTCTCAGCACACACCTTTCCTGCACACATAATGCTGCCTTTCTCCGTCAGGGCCTTATCCTACCAGGAAAAAAAGCAAGCCGCTCAAAAAGGCCGATGCCAGGGAAATCGAGGAAACACCGCCATTTTCCAAATCTTTGCTGTCTACATGTCCCCGCCTCCGGGGCAAGGCCGCGTATGCGGCCAGGCTCCGAAGGCAAGGCCGATATCTTGGCAGTCAGGGCCCCAGCAGTCCAATGGTTTATGGACGTGGGGACACGGATGACCTGTTTGCCGCATACAGGAGGGATCCTTGGGCCCTTCACTGCCTCGCCATTCAGCTCCACGACGTCCACTACTGGCCCTGGCCTTTGCTTTGGCTGGTGCCCCAATGAACGTGTGCTCCGCAGCCATCTTTCTCCACCCATCACTATCATTCTGCCACCAGGGGATATGTGAGTGTGGGAGTCACCATTTGTCACTGGCCGCAGTGTCACAAATCACCAGACTTCCAGGTACCAGCTGACCTAGGCTGCCTTCTGCCCCAGGCAAGATCCCGATTCCTATATCCCAGATGCTGACTGACACCTGGGCACTGGGGAACATTCATTTTGATCAACACAGAGGTCTGAGTGAGGGTCAGCGGGCCCGGTAGCTGAAGTCAGGGCCAGGTGGGCGGGGCTGAGGCTTCTCGGCCATCACCATGGAGACAGTAGTCCCCCCACCGGAAGAGTGGGCGGGCCTTATGATGGGCCTGGTGACAAGACTCAGCCAATGGCAGAGATCTGGCCCGCCAGGCAGATGACACAGGGCCCTCCACTGTGACCCATGACACCTAGTGGCCACAGGATTTGAGCACACCCTGGGAAAGCCTACGCAGGCACAAGGGAGCCCCTGGTGCGGACTGCTTCAGGCCATTGGCAGAGCAGGCCAGGTACCTCTTTCCCACTTTCCTGAGGATAGCAGTACGCAAGGCATCCCCACTCAGCATCTCTTGCCTCTCTCTGGATGTGTTCCTTCTCTGAAATCTCTTCCTTCTCCCCCTTGTCACTTGACACCTTGGAGTGCCTGACAGAGGGCCTAGAGATGAAAGAGCAAAGGGGGAAGGCCTCTGGCTCTCCTGCTTGCCCATGGGTAGAGAAGATCTGCTAGTCTATCTGGAAGGTCTGGAGAGTAGCCATTGACTGGGGACCTGCATCACGGGCTGATCCTGGCCAGGTCAAGCTTGCTGACGTGTGGCAGCCTCTCCGGAGACTACTAATTCCGCTCATAACATTCTATGCAAATACCCGGCTGAGTGCCACGGGCAGAAAACATTGACACATACCTGCCAGAGGCCTATCCTGGGTCTGAAGAGTCCACCCTGGTCTCCAGCGACTCATCATCTCAGCACACACTTTGCCTGCACACATGGAATCCGCCTCTCTCCACGAATGCCTTCTCCGGCTAGGAAACACACGATGTCACTCAGCCAAAGGAGAGCCCAGGCAAAGTCAACCGAAGCCCCCATCTTCAAGAGTTTGCCCTCTGCTGGGCCACAGCCTCCGCTGGCACAGTGCATGTGTGGCACTTCTCCGAGGATAAGGCCGAAATCCGGGCATCCAGGGCCCCAGCAGTCCAGGGTCTGCGCGTGGCGGCATATGGATCACCTCTTTGCCACGTACAGGAGGGAGGCCTGGGCCCTAGACTGGCTCTGCTAGAGCTCCACGACCTCAGCTATTTTCCCCCACCTTTGGTCCGTGCCCTCGTGACTGTGTGATCCCTAGTGACACTTCTTCTCCGACCACTCTGAATCCGCCACCTGCGGATACTTGAGCATGAAGATGAACATCTGTCACTGCCTGCAGTGTCACAGGTCACTAGGTGTCTAGGCTCAGGCTGACGATGGCTGTCTTCTGCCCAGGCAAGGAGCCTAATCCTTCAAAGGCAATGAGGACATGCGGTCATTGGCCGACATTCTTTCTTTCATCCACACAGCGGTCTAGATGAGGGGAAAGAGGCCAGGTAGGCCAGCTGAAGGCTGAGTGCGGGGCCTAAGGCTTCTTTCCCAATCACCATGGAGACGGCCACCGGAAGGCTGGCCGGAACTTCTCACGGGGACGGGTCACGAACACTGAGCCAATAGGAGAGGTCCAGCCTAACCGGCCAGTTCCGCAGAGCCCTCCATTTCACCCACGGACACACAACGGCCCCTTCTGTTTTGGGCCACAAATTCGAGGCCACCCGGGGAATCACTTCACACTAGGCAGCCCCTCACGTGGACACGTTCGACACACTCGGCCAGCAGGCAGCTACCTCTTTTCCACTTACGCTACCATATCAGTAGGCAAGGCGCCCTTCCTCAGCATCTATGGCCCCTCTCTGGATGTGTTCATGCAGAGAAATCTCTTCCTTCTACCCCTGAGACACATCACAAGTATGAGGGGCCTGAGAGAGAGCCTAGACATGAAGCGGGGGAGGCTTCTGGCTGTACTGCTTCCCCGTGGGGAGAGAATAGCAGGTAGTCTCTCTGGAAGGTCTCAGCTTCTGTTGCTTGACATGGGCGATACAGTAGGGGCGGACCCTGGCCAGGTGGAGCTTGTGGGCAGACGCAACCTCTCCGGCGACGAATAATTCCGCTGCTGCTTTCTATGCTGAAGACCTCCCCCCGCCGGGTGGGATGGGTAGAGAACATTGACCCACACCTGCCAGGGGCCTTTCCTGGGACTGAAGATCCCAACATGGTCTCAACGTCGTCACCCTCTCAGCACACACCTTTCCTGCACACATAATGCTGCCTTTCTCCGTCAGGGCCTTATCCTACCAGGAAAAAAAGCAAGCCGCTCAAAAAGGCCGATGCCAGGGAAATCGAGGAAACACCGCCATTTTCCAAATCTTTGCTGTCTACATGTCCCCGCCTCCGGGGCAAGGCCGCGTATGCGGCCAGGCTCCGAAGGCAAGGCCGATATCTTGGCAGTCAGGGCCCCAGCAGTCCAATGGTTTATGGACGTGGGGACACGGATGACCTGTTTGCCGCATACAGGAGGGATCCTTGGGCCCTTCACTGCCTCGCCATTCAGCTCCACGACGTCCACTACTGGCCCTGGCCTTTGCTTTGGCTGGTGCCCCAATGAACGTGTGCTCCGCAGCCATCTTTCTCCACCCATCACTATCATTCTGCCACCAGGGGATATGTGAGTGTGGGAGTCACCATTTGTCACTGGCCGCAGTGTCACAAATCACCAGACTTCCAGGTACCAGCTGACCTAGGCTGCCTTCTGCCCCAGGCAAGATCCCGATTCCTATATCCCAGATGCTGACTGACACCTGGGCACTGGGGAACATTCATTTTGATCAACACAGAGGTCTGAGTGAGGGTCAGCGGGCCCGGTAGCTGAAGTCAGGGCCAGGTGGGCGGGGCTGAGGCTTCTCGGCCATCACCATGGAGACAGTAGTCCCCCCACCGGAAGAGTGGGCGGGCCTTATGATGGGCCTGGTGACAAGACTCAGCCAATGGCAGAGATCTGGCCCGCCAGGCAGATGACACAGGGCCCTCCACTGTGACCCATGACACCTAGTGGCCACAGGATTTGAGCACACCCTGGGAAAGCCTACGCAGGCACAAGGGAGCCCCTGGTGCGGACTGCTTCAGGCCATTGGCAGAGCAGGCCAGGTACCTCTTTCCCACTTTCCTGAGGATAGCAGTACGCAAGGCATCCCCACTCAGCATCTCTTGCCTCTCTCTGGATGTGTTCCTTCTCTGAAATCTCTTCCTTCTCCCCCTTGTCACTTGACACCTTGGAGTGCCTGACAGAGGGCCTAGAGATGAAAGAGCAAAGGGGGAAGGCCTCTGGCTCTCCTGCTTGCCCATGGGTAGAGAAGATCTGCTAGTCTATCTGGAAGGTCTGGAGAGTAGCCATTGACTGGGGACCTGCATCACGGGCTGATCCTGGCCAGGTCAAGCTTGCTGACGTGTGGCAGCCTCTCCGGAGACTACTAATTCCGCTCATAACATTCTATGCAAATACCCGGCTGAGTGCCACGGGCAGAAAACATTGACACATACCTGCCAGAGGCCTATCCTGGGTCTGAAGAGTCCACCCTGGTCTCCAGCGACTCATCATCTCAGCACACACTTTGCCTGCACACATGGAATCCGCCTCTCTCCACGAATGCCTTCTCCGGCTAGGAAACACACGATGTCACTCAGCCAAAGGAGAGCCCAGGCAAAGTCAACCGAAGCCCCCATCTTCAAGAGTTTGCCCTCTGCTGGGCCACAGCCTCCGCTGGCACAGTGCATGTGTGGCACTTCTCCGAGGATAAGGCCGAAATCCGGGCATCCAGGGCCCCAGCAGTCCAGGGTCTGCGCGTGGCGGCATATGGATCACCTCTTTGCCACGTACAGGAGGGAGGCCTGGGCCCTAGACTGGCTCTGCTAGAGCTCCACGACCTCAGCTATTTTCCCCCACCTTTGGTCCGTGCCCTCGTGACTGTGTGATCCCTAGTGACACTTCTTCTCCGACCACTCTGAATCCGCCACCTGCGGATACTTGAGCATGAAGATGAACATCTGTCACTGCCTGCAGTGTCACAGGTCACTAGGTGTCTAGGCTCAGGCTGACGATGGCTGTCTTCTGCCCAGGCAAGGAGCCTAATCCTTCAAAGGCAATGAGGACATGCGGTCATTGGCCGACATTCTTTCTTTCATCCACACAGCGGTCTAGATGAGGGGAAAGAGGCCAGGTAGGCCAGCTGAAGGCTGAGTGCGGGGCCTAAGGCTTCTTTCCCAATCACCATGGAGACGGCCACCGGAAGGCTGGCCGGAACTTCTCACGGGGACGGGTCACAAACACTGAGCCAATAGGAGAGGTCCAGCCTAACCGGCCAGTTCCGCAGAGCCCTCCATTTCACCCACGGACACACAACGGCCCCTTCTGTTTTGGGCCACAAATTCGAGGCCACCCGGGGAATCACTTCACACTAGGCAGCCCCTCACGTGGACACGTTCGACACACTCGGCCAGCAGGCAGCTACCTCTTTTCCACTTACGCTACCATATCAGTAGGCAAGGCGCCCTTCCTCAGCATCTATGGCCCCTCTCTGGATGTGTTCATGCAGAGAAATCTCTTCCTTCTACCCCTGAGACACATCACAAGTATGAGGGGCCTGAGAGAGAGCCTAGACATGAAGCGGGGGAGGCTTCTGGCTGTACTGCTTCCCCGTGGGGAGAGAATAGCAGGTAGTCTCTCTGGAAGGTCTCAGCTTCTGTTGCTTGACATGGGCGATACAGTAGGGGCGGACCCTGGCCAGGTGGAGCTTGTGGGCAGACGCAACCTCTCCGGCGACGAATAATTCCGCTGCTGCTTTCTATGCTGAAGACCTCCCCCCGCCGGGTGGGATGGGTAGAGAACATTGACCCACACCTGCCAGGGGCCTTTCCTGGGACTGAAGATCCCAACATGGTCTCAACGTCGTCACCCTCTCAGCACACACCTTTCCTGCACACATAATGCTGCCTTTCTCCGTCAGGGCCTTATCCTACCAGGAAAAAAAGCAAGCCGCTCAAAAAGGCCGATGCCAGGGAAATCGAGGAAACACCGCCATTTTCCAAATCTTTGCTGTCTACATGTCCCCGCCTCCGGGGCAAGGCCGCGTATGCGGCCAGGCTCCGAAGGCAAGGCCGATATCTTGGCAGTCAGGGCCCCAGCAGTCCAATGGTTTATGGACGTGGGGACACGGATGACCTGTTTGCCGCATACAGGAGGGATCCTTGGGCCCTTCACTGCCTCGCCATTCAGCTCCACGACGTCCACTACTGGCCCTGGCCTTTGCTTTGGCTGGTGCCCCAATGAACGTGTGCTCCGCAGCCATCTTTCTCCACCCATCACTATCATTCTGCCACCAGGGGATATGTGAGTGTGGGAGTCACCATTTGTCACTGGCCGCAGTGTCACAAATCACCAGACTTCCAGGTACCAGCTGACCTAGGCTGCCTTCTGCCCCAGGCAAGATCCCGATTCCTATATCCCAGATGCTGACTGACACCTGGGCACTGGGGAACATTCATTTTGATCAACACAGAGGTCTGAGTGAGGGTCAGCGGGCCCGGTAGCTGAAGTCAGGGCCAGGTGGGCGGGGCTGAGGCTTCTCGGCCATCACCATGGAGACAGTAGTCCCCCCACCGGAAGAGTGGGCGGGCCTTATGATGGGCCTGGTGACAAGACTCAGCCAATGGCAGAGATCTGGCCCGCCAGGCAGATGACACAGGGCCCTCCACTGTGACCCATGACACCTAGTGGCCACAGGATTTGAGCACACCCTGGGAAAGCCTACGCAGGCACAAGGGAGCCCCTGGTGCGGACTGCTTCAGGCCATTGGCAGAGCAGGCCAGGTACCTCTTTCCCACTTTCCTGAGGATAGCAGTACGCAAGGCATCCCCACTCAGCATCTCTTGCCTCTCTCTGGATGTGTTCCTTCTCTGAAATCTCTTCCTTCTCCCCCTTGTCACTTGACACCTTGGAGTGCCTGACAGAGGGCCTAGAGATGAAAGAGCAAAGGGGGAAGGCCTCTGGCTCTCCTGCTTGCCCATGGGTAGAGAAGATCTGCTAGTCTATCTGGAAGGTCTGGAGAGTAGCCATTGACTGGGGACCTGCATCACGGGCTGATCCTGGCCAGGTCAAGCTTGCTGACGTGTGGCAGCCTCTCCGGAGACTACTAATTCCGCTCATAACATTCTATGCAAATACCCGGCTGAGTGCCACGGGCAGAAAACATTGACACATACCTGCCAGAGGCCTATCCTGGGTCTGAAGAGTCCACCCTGGTCTCCAGCGACTCATCATCTCAGCACACACTTTGCCTGCACACATGGAATCCGCCTCTCTCCACGAATGCCTTCTCCGGCTAGGAAACACACGATGTCACTCAGCCAAAGGAGAGCCCAGGCAAAGTCAACCGAAGCCCCCATCTTCAAGAGTTTGCCCTCTGCTGGGCCACAGCCTCCGCTGGCACAGTGCATGTGTGGCACTTCTCCGAGGATAAGGCCGAAATCCGGGCATCCAGGGCCCCAGCAGTCCAGGGTCTGCGCGTGGCGGCATATGGATCACCTCTTTGCCACGTACAGGAGGGAGGCCTGGGCCCTAGACTGGCTCTGCTAGAGCTCCACGACCTCAGCTATTTTCCCCCACCTTTGGTCCGTGCCCTCGTGACTGTGTGATCCCTAGTGACACTTCTTCTCCGACCACTCTGAATCCGCCACCTGCGGATACTTGAGCATGAAGATGAACATCTGTCACTGCCTGCAGTGTCACAGGTCACTAGGTGTCTAGGCTCAGGCTGACGATGGCTGTCTTCTGCCCAGGCAAGGAGCCTAATCCTTCAAAGGCAATGAGGACATGCGGTCATTGGCCGACATTCTTTCTTTCATCCACACAGCGGTCTAGATGAGGGGAAAGAGGCCAGGTAGGCCAGCTGAAGGCTGAGTGCGGGGCCTAAGGCTTCTTTCCCAATCACCATGGAGACGGCCACCGGAAGGCTGGCCGGAACTTCTCACGGGGACGGGTCACAAACACTGAGCCAATAGGAGAGGTCCAGCCTAACCGGCCAGTTCCGCAGAGCCCTCCATTTCACCCACGGACACACAACGGCCCCTTCTGTTTTGGGCCACAAATTCGAGGCCACCCGGGGAATCACTTCACACTAGGCAGCCCCTCACGTGGACACGTTCGACACACTCGGCCAGCAGGCAGCTACCTCTTTTCCACTTACGCTACCATATCAGTAGGCAAGGCGCCCTTCCTCAGCATCTATGGCCCCTCTCTGGATGTGTTCATGCAGAGAAATCTCTTCCTTCTACCCCTGAGACACATCACAAGTATGAGGGGCCTGAGAGAGAGCCTAGACATGAAGCGGGGGAGGCTTCTGGCTGTACTGCTTCCCCGTGGGGAGAGAATAGCAGGTAGTCTCTCTGGAAGGTCTCAGCTTCTGTTGCTTGACATGGGCGATACAGTAGGGGCGGACCCTGGCCAGGTGGAGCTTGTGGGCAGACGCAACCTCTCCGGCGACGAATAATTCCGCTGCTGCTTTCTATGCTGAAGACCTCCCCCCGCCGGGTGGGATGGGTAGAGAACATTGACCCACACCTGCCAGGGGCCTTTCCTGGGACTGAAGATCCCAACATGGTCTCAACGTCGTCACCCTCTCAGCACACACCTTTCCTGCACACATAATGCTGCCTTTCTCCGTCAGGGCCTTATCCTACCAGGAAAAAAAGCAAGCCGCTCAAAAAGGCCGATGCCAGGGAAATCGAGGAAACACCGCCATTTTCCAAATCTTTGCTGTCTACATGTCCCCGCCTCCGGGGCAAGGCCGCGTATGCGGCCAGGCTCCGAAGGCAAGGCCGATATCTTGGCAGTCAGGGCCCCAGCAGTCCAATGGTTTATGGACGTGGGGACACGGATGACCTGTTTGCCGCATACAGGAGGGATCCTTGGGCCCTTCACTGCCTCGCCATTCAGCTCCACGACGTCCACTACTGGCCCTGGCCTTTGCTTTGGCTGGTGCCCCAATGAACGTGTGCTCCGCAGCCATCTTTCTCCACCCATCACTATCATTCTGCCACCAGGGGATATGTGAGTGTGGGAGTCACCATTTGTCACTGGCCGCAGTGTCACAAATCACCAGACTTCCAGGTACCAGCTGACCTAGGCTGCCTTCTGCCCCAGGCAAGATCCCGATTCCTATATCCCAGATGCTGACTGACACCTGGGCACTGGGGAACATTCATTTTGATCAACACAGAGGTCTGAGTGAGGGTCAGCGGGCCCGGTAGCTGAAGTCAGGGCCAGGTGGGCGGGGCTGAGGCTTCTCGGCCATCACCATGGAGACAGTAGTCCCCCCACCGGAAGAGTGGGCGGGCCTTATGATGGGCCTGGTGACAAGACTCAGCCAATGGCAGAGATCTGGCCCGCCAGGCAGATGACACAGGGCCCTCCACTGTGACCCATGACACCTAGTGGCCACAGGATTTGAGCACACCCTGGGAAAGCCTACGCAGGCACAAGGGAGCCCCTGGTGCGGACTGCTTCAGGCCATTGGCAGAGCAGGCCAGGTACCTCTTTCCCACTTTCCTGAGGATAGCAGTACGCAAGGCATCCCCACTCAGCATCTCTTGCCTCTCTCTGGATGTGTTCCTTCTCTGAAATCTCTTCCTTCTCCCCCTTGTCACTTGACACCTTGGAGTGCCTGACAGAGGGCCTAGAGATGAAAGAGCAAAGGGGGAAGGCCTCTGGCTCTCCTGCTTGCCCATGGGTAGAGAAGATCTGCTAGTCTATCTGGAAGGTCTGGAGAGTAGCCATTGACTGGGGACCTGCATCACGGGCTGATCCTGGCCAGGTCAAGCTTGCTGACGTGTGGCAGCCTCTCCGGAGACTACTAATTCCGCTCATAACATTCTATGCAAATACCCGGCTGAGTGCCACGGGCAGAAAACATTGACACATACCTGCCAGAGGCCTATCCTGGGTCTGAAGAGTCCACCCTGGTCTCCAGCGACTCATCATCTCAGCACACACTTTGCCTGCACACATGGAATCCGCCTCTCTCCACGAATGCCTTCTCCGGCTAGGAAACACACGATGTCACTCAGCCAAAGGAGAGCACAGGCAAAGTCAACCGAAGCCCCCATCTTCAAGAGTTTGCCCTCTGCTGGGCCACAGCCTCCGCTGGCACAGTGCATGTGTGGCACTTCTCCGAGGATAAGGCCGAAATCCGGGCATCCAGGGCCCCAGCAGTCCAGGGTCTGCGCGTGGCGGCATATGGATCACCTCTTTGCCACGTACAGGAGGGAGGCCTGGGCCCTAGACTGGCTCTGCTAGAGCTCCACGACCTCAGCTATTTTCCCCCACCTTTGGTCCGTGCCCTCGTGACTGTGTGATCCCTAGTGACACTTCTTCTCCGACCACTCTGAATCCGCCACCTGCGGATACTTGAGCATGAAGATGAACATCTGTCACTGCCTGCAGTGTCACAGGTCACTAGGTGTCTAGGCTCAGGCTGACGATGGCTGTCTTCTGCCCAGGCAAGGAGCCTAATCCTTCAAAGGCAATGAGGACATGCGGTCATTGGCCGACATTCTTTCTTTCATCCACACAGCGGTCTAGATGAGGGGAAAGAGGCCAGGTAGGCCAGCTGAAGGCTGAGTGCGGGGCCTAAGGCTTCTTTCCCAATCACCATGGAGACGGCCACCGGAAGGCTGGCCGGAACTTCTCACGGGGACGGGTCACAAACACTGAGCCAATAGGAGAGGTCCAGCCTAACCGGCCAGTTCCGCAGAGCCCTCCATTTCACCCACGGACACACAACGGCCCCTTCTGTTTTGGGCCACAAATTCGAGGCCACCCGGGGAATCACTTCACACTAGGCAGCCCCTCACGTGGACACGTTCGACACACTCGGCCAGCAGGCAGCTACCTCTTTTCCACTTACGCTACCATATCAGTAGGCAAGGCGCCCTTCCTCAGCATCTATGGCCCCTCTCTGGATGTGTTCATGCAGAGAAATCTCTTCCTTCTACCCCTGAGACACATCACAAGTATGAGGGGCCTGAGAGAGAGCCTAGACATGAAGCGGGGGAGGCTTCTGGCTGTACTGCTTCCCCGTGGGGAGAGAATAGCAGGTAGTCTCTCTGGAAGGTCTCAGCTTCTGTTGCTTGACATGGGCGATACAGTAGGGGCGGACCCTGGCCAGGTGGAGCTTGTGGGCAGACGCAACCTCTCCGGCGACGAATAATTCCGCTGCTGCTTTCTATGCTGAAGACCTCCCCCCGCCGGGTGGGATGGGTAGAGAACATTGACCCACACCTGCCAGGGGCCTTTCCTGGGACTGAAGATCCCAACATGGTCTCAACGTCGTCACCCTCTCAGCACACACCTTTCCTGCACACATAATGCTGCCTTTCTCCGTCAGGGCCTTATCCTACCAGGAAAAAAAGCAAGCCGCTCAAAAAGGCCGATGCCAGGGAAATCGAGGAAACACCGCCATTTTCCAAATCTTTGCTGTCTACATGTCCCCGCCTCCGGGGCAAGGCCGCGTATGCGGCCAGGCTCCGAAGGCAAGGCCGATATCTTGGCAGTCAGGGCCCCAGCAGTCCAATGGTTTATGGACGTGGGGACACGGATGACCTGTTTGCCGCATACAGGAGGGATCCTTGGGCCCTTCACTGCCTCGCCATTCAGCTCCACGACGTCCACTACTGGCCCTGGCCTTTGCTTTGGCTGGTGCCCCAATGAACGTGTGCTCCGCAGCCATCTTTCTCCACCCATCACTATCATTCTGCCACCAGGGGATATGTGAGTGTGGGAGTCACCATTTGTCACTGGCCGCAGTGTCACAAATCACCAGACTTCCAGGTACCAGCTGACCTAGGCTGCCTTCTGCCCCAGGCAAGATCCCGATTCCTATATCCCAGATGCTGACTGACACCTGGGCACTGGGGAACATTCATTTTGATCAACACAGAGGTCTGAGTGAGGGTCAGCGGGCCCGGTAGCTGAAGTCAAGGCCAGGTGGGCGGGGCTGAGGCTTCTCGGCCATCACCATGGAGACAGTCCCCCCACCGGAAGAGTGGGCGGGCCTTATGATGGGCCTGGTGACAAGACTCAGCCAATGGCAGAGATCTGGCCCGCCAGGCAGATGACACAGGGCCCTCCACTGTGACCCATGACACCTAGTGGCCACAGGATTTGAGCACACCCTGGGAAAGCCTACGCAGGCACAAGGGAGCCCCTGGTGCGGACTGCTTCAGGCCATTGGCAGAGCAGGCCAGGTACCTCTTTCCCACTTTCCTGAGGATAGCAGTACGCAAGGCATCCCCACTCAGCATCTCTTGCCTCTCTCTGGATGTGTTCCTTCTCTGAAATCTCTTCCTTCTCCCCCTTGTCACTTGACACCTTGGAGTGCCTGACAGAGGGCCTAGAGATGAAAGAGCAAAGGGGGAAGGCCTCTGGCTCTCCTGCTTGCCCATGGGTAGAGAAGATCTGCTAGTCTATCTGGAAGGTCTGGAGAGTAGCCATTGACTGGGGACCTGCATCACGGGCTGATCCTGGCCAGGTCAAGCTTGCTGACGTGTGGCAGCCTCTCCGGAGACTACTCATTCCGCTCATAACATTCTATGCAAATACCCGGCTGAGTGCCACGGGCAGAAAACATTGACACATACCTGCCAGAGGCCTATCCTGGGTCTGAAGAGTCCACCCTGGTCTCCAGCGACTCATCATCTCAGCACACACTTTGCCTGCACACATGGAATCCGCCTCTCTCCACGAATGCCTTCTCCGGCTAGGAAACACACGATGTCACTCAGCCAAAGGAGAGCCCAGGCAAAGTCAACCGAAGCCCCCATCTTCAAGAGTTTGCCCTCTGCTGGGCCACAGCCTCCGCTGGCACAGTGCATGTGTGGCACTTCTCCGAGGATAAGGCCGAAATCCGGGCATCCAGGGCCCCAGCAGTCCAGGGTCTGCGCGTGGCGGCATATGGATCACCTCTTTGCCACGTACAGGAGGGAGGCCTGGGCCCTAGACTGGCTCTGCTAGAGCTCCACGACCTCAGCTATTTTCCCCCACCTTTGGTCCGTGCCCTCGTGACTGTGTGATCCCTAGTGACACTTCTTCTCCGACCACTCTGAATCCGCCACCTGCGGATACTTGAGCATGAAGATGAACATCTGTCACTGCCTGCAGTGTCACAGGTCACTAGGTGTCTAGGCTCAGGCTGACGATGGCTGTCTTCTGCCCAGGCAAGGAGCCTAATCCTTCAAAGGCAATGAGGACATGCGGTCATTGGCCGACATTCTTTCTTTCATCCACACAGCGGTCTAGATGAGGGGAAAGAGGCCAGGTAGGCCAGCTGAAGGCTGAGTGCGGGGCCTAAGGCTTCTTTCCCAATCACCATGGAGACGGCCACCGGAAGGCTGGCCGGAACTTCTCACGGGGACGGGTCACAAACACTGAGCCAATAGGAGAGGTCCAGCCTAACCGGCCAGTTCCGCAGAGCCCTCCATTTCACCCACGGACACACAACGGCCCCTTCTGTTTTGGGCCACAAATTCGAGGCCACCCGGGGAATCACTTCACACTAGGCAGCCCCTCACGTGGACACGTTCGACACACTCGGCCAGCAGGCAGCTACCTCTTTTCCACTTACGCTACCATATCAGTAGGCAAGGCGCCCTTCCTCAGCATCTATGGCCCCTCTCTGGATGTGTTCATGCAGAGAAATCTCTTCCTTCTACCCCTGAGACACATCACAAGTATGAGGGGCCTGAGAGAGAGCCTAGACATGAAGCGGGGGAGGCTTCTGGCTGTACTGCTTCCCCGTGGGGAGAGAATAGCAGGTAGTCTCTCTGGAAGGTCTCAGCTTCTGTTGCTTGACATGGGCGATACAGTAGGGGCGGACCCTGGCCAGGTGGAGCTTGTGGGCAGACGCAACCTCTCCGGCGACGAATAATTCCGCTGCTGCTTTCTATGCTGAAGACCTCCCCCCGCCGGGTGGGATGGGTAGAGAACATTGACCCACACCTGCCAGGGGCCTTTCCTGGGACTGAAGATCCCAACGTGGTCTCAACGTCGTCA
Organism: Elephas maximus indicus; assembly: GCF_024166365.1. Taxonomy (NCBI): domain Eukaryota; kingdom Metazoa; phylum Chordata; class Mammalia; order Proboscidea; family Elephantidae; genus Elephas; species Elephas maximus. The sequence goes on from NC_064834.1 coordinate 88,372,239, forward strand.
CCCTCTCAGCACACACCTTTCCTGCACACATAATGCTGCCTTTCTCCGTCAGGGCCTTATCCTACCAGGAAAAAAAGCAAGCCGCTCAAAAAGGCCGATGCCAGGGAAATCGAGGAAACACCGCCATTTTCCAAATGTTTGCTGTCTACATGTCCCCGCCTCCGGGGCAAGGCCGCGTATGCGGCCAGGCTCCGAAGGCAAGGCCGATATCTTGGCAGTCAGGGCCCCAGCAGTCCAATGGTTTATGGACGTGGGGACACGGATGACCTGTTTGCCGCATACAGGAGGGATCCTTGGGCCCTTCACTGCCTCGCCATTCAGCTCCACGACGTCCACTACTGGCCCTGGCCTTTGCTTTGGCTGGTGCCCCAATGAACGTGTGCTCCGCAGCCATCTTTCTCCACCCATCACTATCATTCTGCCACCAGGGGATATGTGAGTGTGGGAGTCACCATTTGTCACTGGCCGCAGTGTCACAAATCACCAGACTTCCAGGTACCAGCTGACCTAGGCTGCCTTCTGCCCCAGGCAAGATCCCGATTCCTATATCCCAGATGCTGACTGACACCTGGGCACTGGGGAACATTCATTTTGATCAACACAGAGGTCTGAGTGAGGGTCAGCGGGCCCGGTAGCTGAAGTCAAGGCCAGGTGGGCGGGGCTGAGGCTTCTCGGCCATCACCATGGAGACAGTCCCCCCACCGGAAGAGTGGGCGGGCCTTATGATGGGCCTGGTGACAAGACTCAGCCAATGGCAGAGATCTGGCCCGCCAGGCAGATGACACAGGGCCCTCCACTGTGACCCATGACACCTAGTGGCCACAGGATTTGAGCACACCCTGGGAAAGCCTACGCAGGCACAAGGGAGCCCCTGGTGCGGACTGCTTCAGGCCATTGGCAGAGCAGGCCAGGTACCTCTTTCCCACTTTCCTGAGGATAGCAGTACGCAAGGCATCCCCACTCAGCATCTCTTGCCTCTCTCTGGATGTGTTCCTTCTCTGAAATCTCTTCCTTCTCCCCCTTGTCACTTGACACCTTGGAGTGCCTGACAGAGGGCCTAGAGATGAAAGAGCAAAGGGGGAAGGCCTCTGGCTCTCCTGCTTGCCCATGGGTAGAGAAGATCTGCTAGTCTATCTGGAAGGTCTAGAGAGTAGCCATTGACTGGGGACCTGCATCACGGGCTGATCCTGGCCAGGTCAAGCTTGCTGACGTGTGGCAGCCTCTCCGGAGACTACTCATTCCGCTCATAACATTCTATGCAAATACCCGGCTGAGTGCCACGGGCAGAAAACATTGACACATACCTGCCAGAGGCCTATCCTGGGTCTGAAGAGTCCACCCTGGTCTCCAGCGACTCATCATCTCAGCACACACTTTGCCTGCACACATGGAATCCGCCTCTCTCCACGAATGCCTTCTCCGGCTAGGAAACACACGATGTCACTCAGCCAAAGGAGAGCACAGGCAAAGTCAACCGAAGCCCCCATCTTCAAGAGTTTGCCCTCTGCTGGGCCACAGCCTCCGCTGGCACAGTGCATGTGTGGCACTTCTCCGAGGATAAGGCCGAAATCCGGGCATCCAGGGCCCCAGCAGTCCAGGGTCTGCGCGTGGCGGCATATGGATCACCTCTTTGCCACGTACAGGAGGGAGGCCTGGGCCCTAGACTGGCTCTGCTAGAGCTCCACGACCTCAGCTATTTTCCCCCACCTTTGGTCCGTGCCCTCGTGACTGTGTGATCCCTAGTGACACTTCTTCTCCGACCACTCTGAATCCGCCACCTGCAGATACTTGAGCATGAAGATGAACATCTGTCACTGCCTGCAGTGTCACAGGTCACTAGGTGTCTAGGCTCAGGCTGACGATGGCTGTCTTCTGCCCAGGCAAGGAGCCTAATCCTTCAAAGGCAATGAGGACATGCGGTCATTGGCCGACATTCTTTCTTTCATCCACACAGCGGTCTAGATGAGGGGAAAGAGGCCAGGTAGGCCAGCTGAAGGCTGAGTGCGGGGCCTAAGGCTTCTTTCCCAATCACCATGGAGACGGCCACCGGAAGGCTGGCCGGAACTTCTCACGGGGACGGGTCACAAACACTGAGCCAATAGGAGAGGTCCAGCCTAACCGGCCAGTTCCGCAGAGCCCTCCATTTCACCCACGGACACACAACGGCCCCTTCTGTTTTGGGCCACAAATTCGAGGCCACCCGGGGAATCACTTCACACTAGGCAGCCCCTCACGTGGACACGTTCGACACACTCGGCCAGCAGGCAGCTACCTCTTTTCCACTTACGCTACCATATCAGTAGGCAAGGCGCCCTTCCTCAGCATCTATGGCCCCTCTCTGGATGTGTTCATGCAGAGAAATCTCTTCCTTCTACCCCTGAGACACATCACAAGTATGAGGGGCCTGAGAGAGAGCCTAGACATGAAGCGGGGGAGGCTTCTGGCTGTACTGCTTCCCCGTGGGGAGAGAATAGCAGGTAGTCTCTCTGGAAGGTCTCAGCTTCTGTTGCTTGACATGGGCGATACAGTAGGGGCGGACCCTGGCCAGGTGGAGCTTGTGGGCAGACGCAACCTCTCCGGCGACGAATAATTCCGCTGCTGCTTTCTATGCTGAAGACCTCCCCCCGCCGGGTGGGATGGGTAGAGAACATTGACCCACACCTGCCAGGGGCCTTTCCTGGGACTGAAGATCCCAACGTGGTCTCAACGTCGTCACCCTCTCAGCACACACCTTTCCTGCACACATAATGCTGCCTTTCTCCGTCAGGGCCTTATCCTACCAGGAAAAAAAGCAAGCCGCTCAAAAAGGCCGATGCCAGGGAAATCGAGGAAACACCGCCATTTTCCAAATGTTTGCTGTCTACATGTCCCCGCCTCCGGGGCAAGGCCGCGTATGCGGCCAGGCTCCGAAGGCAAGGCCGATATCTTGGCAGTCAGGGCCCCAGCAGTCCAATGGTTTATGGACGTGGGGACACGGATGACCTGTTTGCCGCATACAGGAGGGATCCTTGGGCCCTTCACTGCCTCGCCATTCAGCTCCACGACGTCCACTACTGGCCCTGGCCTTTGCTTTGGCTGGTGCCCCAATGAACGTGTGCTCCGCAGCCATCTTTCTCCACCCATCACTATCATTCTGCCACCAGGGGATATGTGAGTGTGGGAGTCACCATTTGTCACTGGCCGCAGTGTCACAAATCACCAGACTTCCAGGTACCAGCTGACCTAGGCTGCCTTCTGCCCCAGGCAAGATCCCGATTCCTATATCCCAGATGCTGACTGACACCTGGGCACTGGGGAACATTCATTTTGATCAACACAGAGGTCTGAGTGAGGGTCAGCGGGCCCGGTAGCTGAAGTCAAGGCCAGGTGGGCGGGGCTGAGGCTTCTCGGCCATCACCATGGAGACAGTCCCCCCACCGGAAGAGTGGGCGGGCCTTATGATGGGCCTGGTGACAAGACTCAGCCAATGGCAGAGATCTGGCCCGCCAGGCAGATGACACAGGGCCCTCCACTGTGACCCATGACACCTAGTGGCCACAGGATTTGAGCACACCCTGGGAAAGCCTACGCAGGCACAAGGGAGCCCCTGGTGCGGACTGCTTCAGGCCATTGGCAGAGCAGGCCAGGTACCTCTTTCCCACTTTCCTGAGGATAGCAGTACGCAAGGCATCCCCACTCAGCATCTCTTGCCTCTCTCTGGATGTGTTCCTTCTCTGAAATCTCTTCCTTCTCCCCCTTGTCACTTGACACCTTGGAGTGCCTGACAGAGGGCCTAGAGATGAAAGAGCAAAGGGGGAAGGCCTCTGGCTCTCCTGCTTGCCCATGGGTAGAGAAGATCTGCTAGTCTATCTGGAAGGTCTAGAGAGTAGCCATTGACTGGGGACCTGCATCACGGGCTGATCCTGGCCAGGTCAAGCTTGCTGACGTGTGGCAGCCTCTCCGGAGACTACTCATTCCGCTCATAACATTCTATGCAAATACCCGGCTGAGTGCCACGGGCAGAAAACATTGACACATACCTGCCAGAGGCCTATCCTGGGTCTGAAGAGTCCACCCTGGTCTCCAGCGACTCATCATCTCAGCACACACTTTGCCTGCACACATGGAATCCGCCTCTCTCCACGAATGCCTTCTCCGGCTAGGAAACACACGATGTCACTCAGCCAAAGGAGAGCCCAGGCAAAGTCAACCGAAGCCCCCATCTTCAAGAGTTTGCCCTCTGCTGGGCCACAGCCTCCGCTGGCACAGTGCATGTGTGGCACTTCTCCGAGGATAAGGCCGAAATCCGGGCATCCAGGGCCCCAGCAGTCCAGGGTCTGCGCGTGGCGGCATATGGATCACCTCTTTGCCACGTACAGGAGGGAGGCCTGGGCCCTAGACTGGCTCTGCTAGAGCTCCACGACCTCAGCTATTTTCCCCCACCTTTGGTCCGTGCCCTCGTGACTGTGTGATCCCTAGTGACACTTCTTCTCCGACCACTCTGAATCCGCCACCTGCGGATACTTGAGCATGAAGATGAACATCTGTCACTGCCTGCAGTGTCACAGGTCACTAGGTGTCTAGGCTCAGGCTGACGATGGCTGTCTTCTGCCCAGGCAAGGAGCCTAATCCTTCAAAGGCAATGAGGACATGCGGTCATTGGCCGACATTCTTTCTTTCATCCACACAGCGGTCTAGATGAGGGGAAAGAGGCCAGGTAGGCCAGCTGAAGGCTGAGTGCGGGGCCTAAGGCTTCTTTCCCAATCACCATGGAGACGGCCACCGGAAGGCTGGCCGGAACTTCTCACGGGGACGGGTCACAAACACTGAGCCAATAGGAGAGGTCCAGCCTAACCGGCCAGTTCCGCAGAGCCCTCCATTTCACCCACGGACACACAACGGCCCCTTCTGTTTTGGGCCACAAATTCGAGGCCACCCGGGGAATCACTTCACACTAGGCAGCCCCTCACGTGGACACGTTCGACACACTCGGCCAGCAGGCAGCTACCTCTTTTCCACTTACGCTACCATATCAGTAGGCAAGGCGCCCTTCCTCAGCATCTATGGCCCCTCTCTGGATGTGTTCATGCAGAGAAATCTCTTCCTTCTACCCCTGAGACACATCACAAGTATGAGGGGCCTGAGAGAGAGCCTAGACATGAAGCGGGGGAGGCTTCTGGCTGTACTGCTTCCCCGTGGGGAGAGAATAGCAGGTAGTCTCTCTGGAAGGTCTCAGCTTCTGTTGCTTGACATGGGCGATACAGTAGGGGCGGACCCTGGCCAGGTGGAGCTTGTGGGCAGACGCAACCTCTCCGGCGACGAATAATTCCGCTGCTGCTTTCTATGCTGAAGACCTCCCCCCGCCGGGTGGGATGGGTAGAGAACATTGACCCACACCTGCCAGGGGCCTTTCCTGGGACTGAAGATCCCAACGTGGTCTCAACGTCGTCACCCTCTCAGCACACACCTTTCCTGCACACATAATGCTGCCTTTCTCCGTCAGGGCCTTATCCTACCAGGAAAAAAAGCAAGCCGCTCAAAAAGGCCGATGCCAGGGAAATCGAGGAAACACCGCCATTTTCCAAATGTTTGCTGTCTACATGTCCCCGCCTCCGGGGCAAGGCCGCGTATGCGGCCAGGCTCCGAAGGCAAGGCCGATATCTTGGCAGTCAGGGCCCCAGCAGTCCAATGGTTTATGGACGTGGGGACACGGATGACCTGTTTGCCGCATACAGGAGGGATCCTTGGGCCCTTCACTGCCTCGCCATTCAGCTCCACGACGTCCACTACTGGCCCTGGCCTTTGCTTTGGCTGGTGCCCCAATGAACGTGTGCTCCGCAGCCATCTTTCTCCACCCATCACTATCATTCTGCCACCAGGGGATATGTGAGTGTGGGAGTCACCATTTGTCACTGGCCGCAGTGTCACAAATCACCAGACTTCCAGGTACCAGCTGACCTAGGCTGCCTTCTGCCCCAGGCAAGATCCCGATTCCTATATCCCAGATGCTGACTGACACCTGGGCACTGGGGAACATTCATTTTGATCAACACAGAGGTCTGAGTGAGGGTCAGCGGGCCCGGTAGCTGAAGTCAAGGCCAGGTGGGCGGGGCTGAGGCTTCTCGGCCATCACCATGGAGACAGTCCCCCCACCGGAAGAGTGGGCGGGCCTTATGATGGGCCTGGTGACAAGACTCAGCCAATGGCAGAGATCTGGCCCGCCAGGCAGATGACACAGGGCCCTCCACTGTGACCCATGACACCTAGTGGCCACAGGATTTGAGCACACCCTGGGAAAGCCTACGCAGGCACAAGGGAGCCCCTGGTGCGGACTGCTTCAGGCCATTGGCAGAGCAGGCCAGGTACCTCTTTCCCACTTTCCTGAGGATAGCAGTACGCAAGGCATCCCCACTCAGCATCTCTTGCCTCTCTCTGGATGTGTTCCTTCTCTGAAATCTCTTCCTTCTCCCCCTTGTCACTTGACACCTTGGAGTGCCTGACAGAGGGCCTAGAGATGAAAGAGCAAAGGGGGAAGGCCTCTGGCTCTCCTGCTTGCCCATGGGTAGAGAAGATCTGCTAGTCTATCTGGAAGGTCTAGAGAGTAGCCATTGACTGGGGACCTGCATCACGGGCTGATCCTGGCCAGGTCAAGCTTGCTGACGTGTGGCAGCCTCTCCGGAGACTACTCATTCCGCTCATAACATTCTATGCAAATACCCGGCTGAGTGCCACGGGCAGAAAACATTGACACATACCTGCCAGAGGCCTATCCTGGGTCTGAAGAGTCCACCCTGGTCTCCAGCGACTCATCATCTCAGCACACACTTTGCCTGCACACATGGAATCCGCCTCTCTCCACGAATGCCTTCTCCGGCTAGGAAACACACGATGTCACTCAGCCAAAGGAGAGCACAGGCAAAGTCAACCGAAGCCCCCATCTTCAAGAGTTTGCCCTCTGCTGGGCCACAGCCTCCGCTGGCACAGTGCATGTGTGGCACTTCTCCGAGGATAAGGCCGAAATCCGGGCATCCAGGGCCCCAGCAGTCCAGGGTCTGCGCGTGGCGGCATATGGATCACCTCTTTGCCACGTACAGGAGGGAGGCCTGGGCCCTAGACTGGCTCTGCTAGAGCTCCACGACCTCAGCTATTTTCCCCCACCTTTGGTCCGTGCCCTCGTGACTGTGTGATCCCTAGTGACACTTCTTCTCCGACCACTCTGAATCCGCCACCTGCGGATACTTGAGCATGAAGATGAACATCTGTCACTGCCTGCAGTGTCACAGGTCACTAGGTGTCTAGGCTCAGGCTGACGATGGCTGTCTTCTGCCCAGGCAAGGAGCCTAATCCTTCAAAGGCAATGAGGACATGCGGTCATTGGCCGACATTCTTTCTTTCATCCACACAGCGGTCTAGATGAGGGGAAAGAGGCCAGGTAGGCCAGCTGAAGGCTGAGTGCGGGGCCTAAGGCTTCTTTCCCAATCACCATGGAGACGGCCACCGGAAGGCTGGCCGGAACTTCTCACGGGGACGGGTCACAAACACTGAGCCAATAGGAGAGGTCCAGCCTAACCGGCCAGTTCCGCAGAGCCCTCCATTTCACCCACGGACACACAACGGCCCCTTCTGTTTTGGGCCACAAATTCGAGGCCACCCGGGGAATCACTTCACACTAGGCAGCCCCTCACGTGGACACGTTCGACACACTCGGCCAGCAGGCAGCTACCTCTTTTCCACTTACGCTACCATATCAGTAGGCAAGGCGCCCTTCCTCAGCATCTATGGCCCCTCTCTGGATGTGTTCATGCAGAGAAATCTCTTCCTTCTACCCCTGAGACACATCACAAGTATGAGGGGCCTGAGAGAGAGCCTAGACATGAAGCGGGGGAGGCTTCTGGCTGTACTGCTTCCCCGTGGGGAGAGAATAGCAGGTAGTCTCTCTGGAAGGTCTCAGCTTCTGTTGCTTGACATGGGCGATACAGTAGGGGCGGACCCTGGCCAGGTGGAGCTTGTGGGCAGACGCAACCTCTCCGGCGACGAATAATTCCGCTGCTGCTTTCTATGCTGAAGACCTCCCCCCGCCGGGTGGGATGGGTAGAGAACATTGACCCACACCTGCCAGGGGCCTTTCCTGGGACTGAAGATCCCAACGTGGTCTCAACGTCGTCACCCTCTCAGCACACACCTTTCCTGCACACATAATGCTGCCTTTCTCCGTCAGGGCCTTATCCTACCAGGAAAAAAAGCAAGCCGCTCAAAAAGGCCGATGCCAGGGAAATCGAGGAAACACCGCCATTTTCCAAATGTTTGCTGTCTACATGTCCCCGCCTCCGGGGCAAGGCCGCGTATGCGGCCAGGCTCCGAAGGCAAGGCCGATATCTTGGCAGTCAGGGCCCCAGCAGTCCAATGGTTTATGGACGTGGGGACACGGATGACCTGTTTGCCGCATACAGGAGGGATCCTTGGGCCCTTCACTGCCTCGCCATTCAGCTCCACGACGTCCACTACTGGCCCTGGCCTTTGCTTTGGCTGGTGCCCCAATGAACGTGTGCTCCGCAGCCATCTTTCTCCACCCATCACTATCATTCTGCCACCAGGGGATATGTGAGTGTGGGAGTCACCATTTGTCACTGGCCGCAGTGTCACAAATCACCAGACTTCCAGGTACCAGCTGACCTAGGCTGCCTTCTGCCCCAGGCAAGATCCCGATTCCTATATCCCAGATGCTGACTGACACCTGGGCACTGGGGAACATTCATTTTGATCAACACAGAGGTCTGAGTGAGGGTCAGCGGGCCCGGTAGCTGAAGTCAAGGCCAGGTGGGCGGGGCTGAGGCTTCTCGGCCATCACCATGGAGACAGTCCCCCCACCGGAAGAGTGGGCGGGCCTTATGATGGGCCTGGTGACAAGACTCAGCCAATGGCAGAGATCTGGCCCGCCAGGCAGATGACACAGGGCCCTCCACTGTGACCCATGACACCTAGTGGCCACAGGATTTGAGCACACCCTGGGAAAGCCTACGCAGGCACAAGGGAGCCCCTGGTGCGGACTGCTTCAGGCCATTGGCAGAGCAGGCCAGGTACCTCTTTCCCACTTTCCTGAGGATAGCAGTACGCAAGGCATCCCCACTCAGCATCTCTTGCCTCTCTCTGGATGTGTTCCTTCTCTGAAATCTCTTCCTTCTCCCCCTTGTCACTTGACACCTTGGAGTGCCTGACAGAGGGCCTAGAGATGAAAGAGCAAAGGGGGAAGGCCTCTGGCTCTCCTGCTTGCCCATGGGTAGAGAAGATCTGCTAGTCTATCTGGAAGGTCTAGAGAGTAGCCATTGACTGGGGACCTGCATCACGGGCTGATCCTGGCCAGGTCAAGCTTGCTGACGTGTGGCAGCCTCTCCGGAGACTACTCATTCCGCTCATAACATTCTATGCAAATACCCGGCTGAGTGCCACGGGCAGAAAACATTGACACATACCTGCCAGAGGCCTATCCTGGGTCTGAAGAGTCCACCCTGGTCTCCAGCGACTCATCATCTCAGCACACACTTTGCCTGCACACATGGAATCCGCCTCTCTCCACGAATGCCTTCTCCGGCTAGGAAACACACGATGTCACTCAGCCAAAGGAGAGCACAGGCAAAGTCAACCGAAGCCCCCATCTTCAAGAGTTTGCCCTCTGCTGGGCCACAGCCTCCGCTGGCACAGTGCATGTGTGGCACTTCTCCGAGGATAAGGCCGAAATCCGGGCATCCAGGGCCCCAGCAGTCCAGGGTCTGCGCGTGGCGGCATATGGATCACCTCTTTGCCACGTACAGGAGGGAGGCCTGGGCCCTAGACTGGCTCTGCTAGAGCTCCACGACCTCAGCTATTTTCCCCCACCTTTGGTCCGTGCCCTCGTGACTGTGTGATCCCTAGTGACACTTCTTCTCCGACCACTCTGAATCCGCCACCTGCGGATACTTGAGCATGAAGATGAACATCTGTCACTGCCTGCAGTGTCACAGGTCACTAGGTGTCTAGGCTCAGGCTGACGATGGCTGTCTTCTGCCCAGGCAAGGAGCCTAATCCTTCAAAGGCAATGAGGACATGCGGTCATTGGCCGACATTCTTTCTTTCATCCACACAGCGGTCTAGATGAGGGGAAAGAGGCCAGGTAGGCCAGCTGAAGGCTGAGTGCGGGGCCTAAGGCTTCTTTCCCAATCACCATGGAGACGGCCACCGGAAGGCTGGCCGGAACTTCTCACGGGGACGGGTCACAAACACTGAGCCAATAGGAGAGGTCCAGCCTAACCGGCCAGTTCCGCAGAGCCCTCCATTTCACCCACGGACACACAACGGCCCCTTCTGTTTTGGGCCACAAATTCGAGGCCACCCGGGGAATCACTTCACACTAGGCAGCCCCTCACGTGGACACGTTCGACACACTCGGCCAGCAGGCAGCTACCTCTTTTCCACTTACGCTACCATATCAGTAGGCAAGGCGCCCTTCCTCAGCATCTATGGCCCCTCTCTGGATGTGTTCATGCAGAGAAATCTCTTCCTTCTACCCCTGAGACACATCACAAGTATGAGGGGCCTGAGAGAGAGCCTAGACATGAAGCGGGGGAGGCTTCTGGCTGTACTGCTTCCCCGTGGGGAGAGAATAGCAGGTAGTCTCTCTGGAAGGTCTCAGCTTCTGTTGCTTGACATGGGCGATACAGTAGGGGCGGACCCTGGCCAGGTGGAGCTTGTGGGCAGACGCAACCTCTCCGGCGACGAATAATTCCGCTGCTGCTTTCTATGCTGAAGACCTCCCCCCGCCGGGTGGGATGGGTAGAGAACATTGACCCACACCTGCCAGGGGCCTTTCCTGGGACTGAAGATCCCAACGTGGTCTCAACGTCGTCACCCTCTCAGCACACACCTTTCCTGCACACATAATGCTGCCTTTCTCCGTCAGGGCCTTATCCTACCAGGAAAAAAAGCAAGCCGCTCAAAAAGGCCGATGCCAGGGAAATCGAGGAAACACCGCCATTTTCCAAATGTTTGCTGTCTACATGTCCCCGCCTCCGGGGCAAGGCCGCGTATGCGGCCAGGCTCCGAAGGCAAGGCCGATATCTTGGCAGTCAGGGCCCCAGCAGTCCAATGGTTTATGGACGTGGGGACACGGATGACCTGTTTGCCGCATACAGGAGGGATCCTTGGGCCCTTCACTGCCTCGCCATTCAGCTCCACGACGTCCACTACTGGCCCTGGCCTTTGCTTTGGCTGGTGCCCCAATGAACGTGTGCTCCGCAGCCATCTTTCTCCACCCATCACTATCATTCTGCCACCAGGGGATATGTGAGTGTGGGAGTCACCATTTGTCACTGGCCGCAGTGTCACAAATCACCAGACTTCCAGGTACCAGCTGACCTAGGCTGCCTTCTGCCCCAGGCAAGATCCCGATTCCTATATCCCAGATGCTGACTGACACCTGGGCACTGGGGAACATTCATTTTGATCAACACAGAGGTCTGAGTGAGGGTCAGCGGGCCCGGTAGCTGAAGTCAAGGCCAGGTGGGCGGGGCTGAGGCTTCTCGGCCATCACCATGGAGACAGTCCCCCCACCGGAAGAGTGGGCGGGCCTTATGATGGGCCTGGTGACAAGACTCAGCCAATGGCAGAGATCTGGCCCGCCAGGCAGATGACACAGGGCCCTCCACTGTGACCCATGACACCTAGTGGCCACAGGATTTGAGCACACCCTGGGAAAGCCTACGCAGGCACAAGGGAGCCCCTGGTGCGGACTGCTTCAGGCCATTGGCAGAGCAGGCCAGGTACCTCTTTCCCACTTTCCTGAGGATAGCAGTACGCAAGGCATCCCCACTCAGCATCTCTTGCCTCTCTCTGGATGTGTTCCTTCTCTGAAATCTCTTCCTTCTCCCCCTTGTCACTTGACACCTTGGAGTGCCTGACAGAGGGCCTAGAGATGAAAGAGCAAAGGGGGAAGGCCTCTGGCTCTCCTGCTTGCCCATGGGTAGAGAAGATCTGCTAGTCTATCTGGAAGGTCTAGAGAGTAGCCATTGACTGGGGACCTGCATCACGGGCTGATCCTGGCCAGGTCAAGCTTGCTGACGTGTGGCAGCCTCTCCGGAGACTACTCATTCCGCTCATAACATTCTATGCAAATACCCGGCTGAGTGCCACGGGCAGAAAACATTGACACATACCTGCCAGAGGCCTATCCTGGGTCTGAAGAGTCCACCCTGGTCTCCAGCGACTCATCATCTCAGCACACACTTTGCCTGCACACATGGAATCCGCCTCTCTCCACGAATGCCTTCTCCGGCTAGGAAACACACGATGTCACTCAGCCAAAGGAGAGCACAGGCAAAGTCAACCGAAGCCCCCATCTTCAAGAGTTTGCCCTCTGCTGGGCCACAGCCTCCGCTGGCACAGTGCATGTGTGGCACTTCTCCGAGGATAAGGCCGAAATCCGGGCATCCAGGGCCCCAGCAGTCCAGGGTCTGCGTGTGGCGGCATATGGATCACCTCTTTGCCACGTACAGGAGGGAGGCCTGGGCCCTAGACTGGCTCTGCTAGAGCTCCACGACCTCAGCTATTTTCCCCCACCTTTGGTCCGTGCCCTCGTGACTGTGTGATCCCTAGTGACACTTCTTCTCCGACCACTCTGAATCCGCCACCTGCGGATACTTGAGCATGAAGATGAACATCTGTCACTGCCTGCAGTGTCACAGGTCACTAGGTGTCTAGGCTCAGGCTGACGATGGCTGTCTTCTGCCCAGGCAAGGAGCCTAATCCTTCAAAGGCAATGAGGACATGCGGTCATTGGCCGACATTCTTTCTTTCATCCACACAGCGGTCTAGATGAGGGGAAAGAGGCCAGGTAGGCCAGCTGAAGGCTGAGTGCGGGGCCTAAGGCTTCTTTCCCAATCACCATGGAGACGGCCACCGGAAGGCTGGCCGGAACTTCTCACGGGGACGGGTCACAAACACTGAGCCAATAGGAGAGGTCCAGCCTAACCGGCCAGTTCCGCAGAGCCCTCCATTTCACCCACGGACACACAACGCCCCCTTCTGTTTTGGGCCACAAATTCGAGGCCACCCGGGGAATCACTTCACACTAGGCAGCCCCTCACGTGGACACGTTCGACACACTCGGCCAGCAGGCAGCTACCTCTTTTCCACTTACGCTACCATATCAGTAGGCAAGGCGCCCTTCCTCAGCATCTATGGCCCCTCTCTGGATGTGTTCATGCAGAGAAATCTCTTCCTTCTACCCCTGAGACACATCACAAGTATGAGGGGCCTGAGAGAGAGCCTAGACATGAAGCGGGGGAGGCTTCTGGCTGTACTGCTTCCCCGTGGGGAGAGAATAGCAGGTAGTCTCTCTGGAAGGTCTTAGCTTCTGTTGCTTGACATGGGCGATACAGTAGGGGCGGACCCTGGCCAGGTGGAGCTTGTGGGCAGACGCAACCTCTCCGGCGACGAATAATTCCGCTGCTGCTTTCTATGCTGAAGACCTCCCCCCGCCGGGTGGGATGGGTAGAGAACATTGACCCACACCTGCCAGGGGCCTTTCCTGGGACTGAAGATCCCAACGTGGTCTCAACGTCGTCACCCTCTCAGCACACACCTTTCCTGCACACATAATGCTGCCTTTCTCCGTCAGGGCCTTATCCTACCAGGAAAAAAAGCAAGCCGCTCAAAAAGGCCGATGCCAGGGAAATCGAGGAAACACCGCCATTTTCCAAATGTTTGCTGTCTACACGTCCCCGCCTCCGGGGCAAGGCCGCGTATGCGGCCAGGCTCCGAAGGCAAGGCCGATATCTTGGCAGTCAGGGCCCCAGCAGTCCAATGGTTTATGGACGTGGGGACACGGATGACCTGTTTGCCGCATACAGGAGGGATCCTTGGGCCCTTCACTGCCTCGCCATTCAGCTCCACGACGTCCACTACTGGCCCTGGCCTTTGCTTTGGCTGGTGCCCCAATGAACGTGTGCTCCGCAGCCATCTTTCTCCACCCATCACTATCATTCTGCCACCAGGGGATATGTGAGTGTGGGAGTCACCATTTGTCACTGGCCGCAGTGTCACAAATCACCAGACTTCCAGGTACCAGCTGACCTAGGCTGCCTTCTGCCCCAGGCAAGATCCCGATTCCTATATCCCAGATGCTGACTGACACCTGGGCACTGGGGAACATTCATTTTGATCAACACAGAGGTCTGAGTGAGGGTCAGCGGGCCCGGTAGCTGAAGTCAAGGCCAGGTGGGCGGGGCTGAGGCTTCTCGGCCATCACCATGGAGACAGTCCCCCCACCGGAAGAGTGGGCGGGCCTTATGATGGGCCTGGTGACAAGACTCAGCCAATGGCAGAGATCTGGCCCGCCAGGCAGATGACACAGGGCCCTCCACTGTGACCCATGACACCTAGTGGCCACAGGATTTGAGCACACCCTGGGAAAGCCTATGCAGGCACAAGGGAGCCCCTGGTGCGGACTGCTTCAGGCCATTGGCAGAGCAGGCCAGGTACCTCTTTCCCACTTTCCTGAGGATAGCAGTACGCAAGGCATCCCCACTCAGCATCTCTTGCCTCTCTCTGGATGTGTTCCTTCTCTGAAATCTCTTCCTTCTCCCCCTTGTCACTTGACACCTTGGAGTGCCTGACAGAGGGCCTAGAGATGAAAGAGCAAAGGGGGAAGGCCTCTGGCTCTCCTGCTTGCCCATGGGTAGAGAAGATCTGCTAGTCTATCTGGAGGTCTAGAGAGTAGCCATTGACTGGGGACCTGCATCACGGGCTGATCCTGGCCAGGTCAAGCTTGCTGACGTGTGGCAGCCTCTCCGGAGACTACTCATTCCGCTCATAACATTCTATGCAAATACCCGGCTGAGTGCCACGGGCAGAAAACATTGACACATACCTGCCAGAGGCCTATCCTGGGTCTGAAGAGTCCACCCTGGTCTCCAGCAACTCATCATCTCAGCACACACTTTGCCTGCACACATGGAATCCGCCTCTCTCCACGAATGCCTTCTCCGGCTAGGAAACACACGATGTCACTCAGCCAAAGGAGAGCACAGGCAAAGTCAACCGAAGCCCCATCTTCAAGAGTTTGCCCTCTGCTGGGCCACAGCCTCCGCTGGCACAGTGCATGTGTGGCACTTCTCCGAGGATAAGGCCGAAATCCGGGCATCCAGGGCCCCAGCAGTCCAGGGTCTGCGCGTGGCGGCATATGGATCACCTCTTTGTCACGTACAGGAGGGAGGCCTGGGCCCTAGACTGGCTCTGCTAGAGCTCCACGACCTCAGCTATTTTCCCCCACCTTTGGTCCGTGCCCTCGTGACTGTGTGATCCCTAGTGACACTTCTTCTCCGACCACTCTGAATCCGCCACCTGCGGATACTTGAGCATGAAGATGAACATCTGTCACTGCCTGCAGTGTCACAGGTCACTAGGTGTCTAGGCTCAGGCTGACGATGGCTGTCTTCTGCCCAGGCAAGGAGCCTAATCCTTCAAAGGCAATGAGGACATGCGGTCATTGGCCGACATTCTTTCTTTCATCCACACAGCGGTCTAGATGAGGGGAAAGAGGCCAGGTAGGCCAGCTGAAGGCTGAGTGCGGGGCCTAAGGCTTCTTTCCCAATCACCATGGAGACGGCCACCGGAAGGCTGGCCGGAACTTCTCACGGGGACGGGTCACAAACACTGAGCCAATAGGAGAGGTCCAGCCTAACCAGCCAGTTCCGCAGAGCCCTCCAGTTCACCCACGGACACACAACGGCCCCTTCTGTTTTGGGCCACAAATTCGAGGCCACCCGGGGAATCACTTCACACTAGGCAGCCCCTCATGTGGACACGTTCGACACACTCGGCCAGCAGGCAGCTACCTCTTTTCCACTTACGCTACCATATCAGTAGGCAAGGCGCCCTTCCTCAGCATCTATGGCCCCTCTCTGGATGTGTTCATGCAGAGAAATCTCTTCCTTCTACCCCTGAGACACATCACAAGTATGAGGGGCCTGAGAGAGAGCCTAGACATGAAGCGGGGGAGGCTTCTGGCTGTACTGCTTCCCCGTGGGGAGAGAATAGCAGGTAGTCTCTCTGGAAGGTCTTAGCTTCTGTTGCTTGACATGGGCGATACAGTAGGGGCGGACCCTGGCCAGGTGGAGCTTGTGGGCAGACGCAACCTCTCCGGCGACGAATAATTCCGCTGCTGCTTTCTATGCTGAAGACCTCCCCCCGCCGGGTGGGATGGGTAGAGAACATTGACCCACACCTGCCAGGGGCCTTTCCTGGGACTGAAGATCCCAACGTGGTCTCAACGTCGTCACCCTCTCAGCACACACCTTTCCTGCACACATAATGCTGCCTTTCTCCGTCAGGGCCTTATCCTACCAGGAAAAAAAGCAAGCCGCTCAAAAAGGCCGATGCCAGGGAAATCGAGGAAACACCGCCATTTTCCAAATGTTTGCTGTCTACATGTCCCCGCCTCCGGGGCAAGGCCGCGTATGCGGCCAGGCTCCGAAGGCAAGGCCGATATCTTGGCAGTCAGGGCCCCAGCAGTCCAATGGTTTATGGACGTGGGGACACGGATGACCTGTTTGCCGCATACAGGAGGGATCCTTGGGCCCTTCACTGCCTCGCCATTCAGCTCCACGACGTCCACTACTGGCCCTGGCCTTTGCTTTGGCTGGTGCCCCAATGAACGTGTGCTCCGCAGCCATCTTTCTCCACCCATCACTATCATTCTGCCACCAGGGGATATGTGAGTGTGGGAGTCACCATTTGTCACTGGCCGCAGTGTCACAAATCACCAGACTTCCAGGTACCAGCTGACCTAGGCTGCCTTCTGCCCCAGGCAAGATCCCGATTCCTATATCCCAGATGCTGACTGACACCTGGGCACTGGGGAACATTCATTTTGATCAACACAGAGGTCTGAGTGAGGGTCAGCGGGCCCGGTAGCTGAAGTCAAGGCCAGGTGGGCGGGGCTGAGGCTTCTCGGCCATCACCATGGAGACAGTCCCCCCACCGGAAGAGTGGGCGGGCCTTATGATGGGCCTGGTGACAAGACTCAGCCAATGGCAGAGATCTGGCCCGCCAGGCAGATGACACAGGGCCCTCCACTGTGACCCATGACACCTAGTGGCCACAGGATTTGAGCACACCCTGGGAAAGCCTACGCAGGCACAAGGGAGCCCCTGGTGCGGACTGCTTCAGGCCATTGGCAGAGCAGGCCAGGTACCTCTTTCCCACTTTCCTGAGGATAGCAGTACGCAAGGCATCCCCACTCAGCATCTCTTGCCTCTCTCTGGATGTGTTCCTTCTCTGAAATCTCTTCCTTCTCCCCCTTGTCACTTGACACCTTGGAGTGCCTGACAGAGGGCCTAGAGATCAAAGAGCAAAGGGGGAAGGCCTCTGGCTCTCCTGCTTGCCCATGGGTAGAGAAGATCTGCTAGTCTATCTGGAAGGTCTAGAGAGTAGCCATTGACTGGGGACCTGCATCACGGGCTGATCCTGGCCAGGTCAAGCTTGCTGACGTGTGGCAGCCTCTCCGGAGACTACTCATTCCGCTCATAACATTCTATGCAAATACCCGGCTGAGTGCCACGGGCAGAAAACATTGACACATACCTGCCAGAGGCCTATCCTGGGTCTGAAGAGTCCACCCTGGTCTCCAGCGACTCATCATCTCAGCACACACTTTGCCTGCACACATGGAATCCGCCTCTCTCCACGAATGCCTTCTCCGGCTAGGAAACACACGATGTCACTCAGCCAAAGGAGAGCACAGGCAAAGTCAACCGAAGCCCCCATCTTCAAGAGTTTGCCCTCTGCTGGGCCACAGCCTCCGCTGGCACAGTGCATGTGTGGCACTTCTCCGAGGATAAGGCCGAAATCCGGGCATCCAGGGCCCCAGCAGTCCAGGGTCTGCGCGTGGCGGCATATGGATCACCTCTTTGCCACGTACAGGAGGGAGGCCTGGGCCCTAGACTGGCTCTGCTAGAGCTCCACGACCTCAGCTATTTTCCCCCACCTTTGGTCCGTGCCCTCGTGACTGTGTGATCCCTAGTGACACTTCTTCTCCGACCACTCTGAATCCGCCACCTGCGGATACTTGAGCATGAAGATGAACATCTGTCACTGCCTGCAGTGTCACAGGTCACTAGGTGTCTAGGCTCAGGCTGACGATGGCTGTCTTCTGCCCAGGCAAGGAGCCTAATCCTTCAAAGGCAATGAGGACACGCGGTCATTGGCCGACATTCTTTCTTTCATCCACACAGCGGTCTAGATGAGGGGAAAGAGGCCAGGTAGGCCAGCTGAAGGCTGAGTGCGGGGCCTAAGGCTTCTTTCCCAATCACCATGGAGACGGCCACCGGAAGGCTGGCCGGAACTTCTCACGGGGACGGGTCACAAACACTGAGCCAATAGGAGAGGTCCAGCCTAACCGGCCAGTTCCGCAGAGCCCTCCATTTCACCCACGGACACACAACGGCCCCTTCTGTTTTGGGCCACAAATTCGAGGCCACCCGGGGAATCACTTCACACTAGGCAGCCCCTCACGTGGACACGTTCGACACACTCGGCCAGCAGGCAGCTACCTCTTTTCCACTTACGCTACCATATCAGTAGGCAAGGCGCCCTTCCTCAGCATCTATGGCCCCTCTCTGGATGTGTTCATGCAGAGAAATCTCTTCCTTCTACCCCTGAGACACATCACAAGTATGAGGGGCCTGAGAGAGAGCCTAGACATGAAGCGGGGGAGGCTTCTGGCTGTACTGCTTCCCCGTGGGGAGAGAATAGCAGGTAGTCTCTCTGGAACGTCTTAGCTTCTGTTGCTTGACATGGGCGATACAGTAGGGGCGGACCCTGGCCAGGTGGAGCTTGTGGGCAGACGCAACCTCTCCGGCGACGAATAATTCCGCTGCTGCTTTCTATGCTGAAGACCTCCCCCCGCCGGGTGGGATGGGTAGAGAACATTGACCCACACCTGCCAGGGGCCTTTCCTGGGACTGAAGATCCCAACGTGGTCTCAACGTCGTCACCCTCTCAGCACACACCTTTCCTGCACACATAATGCTGCCTTTCTCCGTCAGGGCCTTATCCTACCAGGAAAAAAAGCAAGCCGCTCAAAAAGGCCGATGCCAGGGAAATCGAGGAAACACCGCCATTTTCCAAATGTTTGCTGTCTACATGTCCCCGCCTCCGGGGCAAGGCCGCGTATGCGGCCAGGCTCCGAAGGCAAGGCCGGTATCTTGGCAGTCAGGGCCCCAGCAGTCCAATGGTTTATGGACGTGGGGACACGGATGACCTGTTTGCCGCATACAGGAGGGATCCTTGGGCCCTTCACTGCCTCGCCATTCAGCTCCACGACGTCCACTACTGGCCCTGGCCTTTGCTTTGGCTGGTGCCCCAATGAACGTGTGCTCCGCAGCCATCTTTCTCCACCCATCACTATCATTCTGCCACCAGGGGATATGTGAGTGTGGGAGTCACCATTTGTCACTGGCCGCAGTGTCACAAATCACCAGACTTCCAGGTACCAGCTGACCTAGGCTGCCTTCTGCCCCAGGCAAGATCCCGATTCCTATATCCCAGATGCTGACTGACACCTGGGCACTGGGGAACATTCATTTTGATCAACACAGAGGTCTGAGTGAGGGTCAGCGGGCCCGGTAGCTGAAGTCAAGGCCAGGTGGGCGGGGCTGAGGCTTCTCGGCCATCACCATGGAGACAGTCCCCCCACCGGAAGAGTGGGCGGGCCTTATGATGGGCCTGGTGACAAGACTCAGCCAATGGCAGAGATCTGGCCCGCCAGGCAGATGACACAGGGCCCTCCACTGTGACCCATGACACCTAGTGGCCACAGGATTTGAGCACACCCTGGGAAAGCCTACGCAGGCACAAGGGAGCCCCTGGTGCGGACTGCTTCAGGCCATTGGCAGAGCAGGCCAGGTACCTCTTTCCCACTTTCCTGAGGATAGCAGTACGCAAGGCATCCCCACTCAGCATCTCTTGCCTCTCTCTGGATGTGTTCCTTCTCTGAAATCTCTTCCTTCTCCCCCTTGTCACTTGACACCTTGGAGTGCCTGACAGAGGGCCTAGAGATGAAAGAGCAAAGGGGGAAGGCCTCTGGCTCTCCTGCTTGCCCATGGGTAGAGAAGATCTGCTAGTCTATCTGGAAGGTCTAGAGAGTAGCCATTGACTGGGGACCTGCATCACGGGCTGATCCTGGCCAGGTCAAGCTTGCTGACGTGTGGCAGCCTCTCCGGAGACTACTCATTCCGCTCATAACATTCTATGCAAATACCCGGCTGAGTGCCACGGGCAGAAAACATTGACACATACCTGCCAGAGGCCTATCCTGGGTCTGAAGAGTCCACCCTGGTCTCCAGCGACTCATCATCTCAGCACACACTTTGCCTGCACACATGGAATCCGCCTCTCTCCACGAATGCCTTCTCCGGCTAGGAAACACACGATGTCACTCAGCCAAAGGAGAGCACAGGCAAAGTCAACCGAAGCCCCCATCTTCAAGAGTTTGCCCTCTGCTGGGCCACAGCCTCCGCTGGCACAGTGCATGTGTGGCACTTCTCCGAGGATAAGGCCGAAATCCGGGCATCCAGGGCCCCAGCAGTCCAGGGTCTGCGCGTGGCGGCATATGGATCACCTCTTTGCCACGTACAGGAGGGAGGCCTGGGCCCTAGACTGGCTCTGCTAGAGCTCCACGACCTCAGCTATTTTCCCCCACCTTTGGTCCGTGCCCTCGTGACTGTGTGATCCCTAGTGACACTTCTTCTCCGACCACTCTGAATCCGCCACCTGCGGATACTTGAGCATGAAGATGAACATCTGTCACTGCCTGCAGTGTCACAGGTCACTAGGTGTCTAGGCTCAGGCTGACGATGGCTGTCTTCTGCCCAGGCAAGGAGCCTAATCCTTCAAAGGCAATGAGGACATGCGGTCATTGGCCGACATTCTTTCTTTCATCCACACAGCGGTCTAGATGAGGGGAAAGAGGCCAGGTAGGCCAGCTGAAGGCTGAGTGCGGGGCCTAAGGCTTCTATCCCAATCACCATGGAGACGGCCACCGGAAGGCTGGCCGGAACTTCTCACGGGGACGGTTCACAAACACTGAGCCAACAGGAGAGGTCCAGCCTAACCGGCCAGTTCCGCAGAGCCCTCCATTTCACCCACGGACACACAACGGCCCCTTCTGTTTTGGGCCACAAATTCGAGGCCACCCGGGGAATCACTTCACACTAGGCAGCCCCTCATGTGGACACGTTCGACACACTCGGCCAGCAGGCAGCTACCTCTTTTCCACTTACGCTACCATATCAGTAGGCAAGGCGCCCTTCCTCAGCATCTATGGCCCCTCTCTGGATGTGTTCATGCAGAGAAATCTCTTCCTTCTACCCCTGAGACACATCACAAGTATGAGGGGCCTGAGAGAGAGCCTAGACATGAAGCGGGGGAGGCTTCTGGCTGTACTGCTTCCCCGTGGGGAGAGAATAGCAGGTAGTCTCTCTGGAAGGTCTTAGCTTCTGTTGCTTGACATGGGCGATACAGTAGGGGCGGACCCTGGCCAGGTGGAGCTTGTGGGCAGACGCAACCTCTCCGGCGACGAATAATTCCGCTGCTGCTTTCTGTGCTGAAGACCTCCCCCCGCCGGGTGGGATGGGTAGAGAACATTGACCCACACCTGCCAGGGGCCTTTCCTGGGACTGAAGATCCCAACGTGGTCTCAACGTCGTCACCCTCTCAGCACACACCTTTCCTGCACACATAATGCTGCCTTTCTCCGTCAGGGCCTTATCCTACCAGGAAAAAAAGCAAGCCGCTCAAAAAGGCCGATGCCAGGGAAATCGAGGAAACACCACCATTTTCCAAATCTTTGCTGTCTACATGTCCCCGCCTCCGGGGCAAGGCCGCGTATGCGGCCAGGCTCCGAAGGCAAGGCCGATATCTTGGCAGTCAGGGCCCCAGCAGTCCAATGGTTTATGGACGTGGGGACACGGATGACCTGTTTGCCGCATACAGGAGGGATCCTTGGGCCCTTCACTGCCTCGCCATTCAGCTCCACGACGTCCACTACTGGCCCTGGCCTTTGCTTTGGCTGGTGCCCCAATGAACGTGTGCTCCGCAGCCATCTTTCTCCACCCATCACTATCATTCTGCCACCAGGGGATATGTGAGTGTGGGAGTCACCATTTGTCACTGGCCGCAGTGTCACAAATCACCAGACTTCCAGGTACCAGCTGACCTAGGCTGCCTTCTGCCCCAGGCAAGATCCCGATTCCTATATCCCAGATGCTGACTGACACCTGGGCACTGGGGAACATTCATTTTGATCAACACAGAGGTCTGAGTGAGGGTCAGCGGGCCCGGTAGCTGAAGTCAAGGCCAGGTGGGCGGGGCTGAGGCTTCTCGGCCATCACCATGGAGACAGTCCCCCCACCGGAAGAGTGGGCGGGCCTTATGATGGGCCTGGTGACAAGACTCAGCCAATGGCAGAGATCTGGCCCGCCAGGCAGATGACACAGGGCCCTCCACTGTGACCCATGACACCTAGTGGCCACAGGATTTGAGCACACCCTGGGAAAGCCTACGCAGGCACAAGGGAGCCCCTGGTGCGGACTGCTTCAGGCCATTGGCAGAGCAGGCCAGGTACCTCTTTCCCACTTTCCTGAGGATAGCAGTACGCAAGGCATCCCCACTCAGCATCTCTTGCCTCTCTCTGGATGTGTTCCTTCTCTGAAATCTCTTCCTTCTCCCCCTTGTCACTTGACACCTTGGAGTGCCTGACAGAGGGCCTAGAGATGAAAGAGCAAAGGGGGAAGGCCTCTGGCTCTCCTGCTTGCCCATGGGTAGAGAAGATCTGCTAGTCTATCTGGAAGGTCTAGAGAGTAGCCATTGACTGGGGACCTGCATCACGGGCTGATCCTGGCCAGGTCAAGCTTGCTGACGTGTGGCAGCCTCTCCGGAGACTACTCATTCCGCTCATAACATTCTATGCAAATACCCGGCTGAGTGCCACGGGCAGAAAACATTGACACATACCTGCCAGAGGCCTATCCTGGGTCTGAAGAGTCCACCCTGGTCTCCAGCGACTCATCATCTCAGCACACACTTTGCCTGCACACATGGAATCCGCCTCTCTCCACGAATGCCTTCTCCGGCTAGGAAACACACGATGTCACTCAGCCAAAGGAGAGCACAGGCAAAGTCAACCGAAGCCCCCATCTTCAAGAGTTTGCCCTCTGCTGGGCCACAGCCTCCGCTGGCACAGTGCATGTGTGGCACTTCTCCGAGGATAAGGCCGAAATCCGGGCATCCAGGGCCCCAGCAGTCCAGGGTCTGCGCGTGGCGGCATATGGATCACCTCTTTGCCACGTACAGGAGGGAGGCCTGGGCCCTAGACTGGCTCTGCTAGAGCTCCACGACCTCAGCTATTTTCCCCCACCTTTGGTCCGTGCCCTCGTGACTGTGTGATCCCTAGTGACACTTCTTCTCCGACCACTCTGAATCCGCCACCTGCGGATACTTGAGCATGAAGATGAACATCTGTCACTGCCTGCAGTGTCACAGGTCACTAGGTGTCTAGGCTCAGGCTGACGATGGCTGTCTTCTGCCCAGGCAAGGAGCCTAATCCTTCAAAGGCAATGAGGACATGCGGTCATTGGCCGACATTCTTTCTTTCATCCACACAGCGGTCTAGATGAGGGGAAAGAGGCCAGGTAGGCCAGCTGAAGGCTGAGTGCGGGGCCTAAGGCTTCTTTCCCAATCACCATGGAGACGGCCACCGGAAGGCTGGCCGGAACTTCTCACGGGGACGGGTCACAAACACTGAGCCAATAGGAGAGGTCCAGCCTAACCGGCCAGTTCCGCAGAGCCCTCCATTTCACCCACGGACACACAACGGCCCCTTCTGTTTTGGGCCACAAATTCGAGGCCACCCGGGGAATCACTTCACACTAGGCAGCCCCTCATGTGGACACGTTCGACACACTCGGCCAGCAGGCAGCTACCTCTTTTCCACTTACGCTACCATATCAGTAGGCAAGGCGCCCTTCCTCAGCATCTATGGCCCCTCTCTGGATGTGTTCATTCAGAGAAATCTCTTCCTTCTACCCCTGAGACACATCACAAGTATGAGGGGCCTGAGAGAGAGCCTAGACATGAAGCGGGGGAGGCTTCTGGCTGTACTGCTTCCCCGTGGGGAGAGAATAGCAGGTAGTCTCTCTGGAAGGTCTTAGCTTCTGTTGCTTGACATGGGCGATACAGTAGGGGCGGACCCTGGCCAGGTGGAGCTTGTGGGCAGACGCAACCTCTCCGGCAACGAATAATTCCGCTGCTGCTTTCTATGCTGAAGACCTCCCCCCGCCGGGTGGGATGGGTAGAGAACATTGACCCACACCTGCCAGGGGCCTTTCCTGGGACTGAAGATCCCAACGTGGTCTCAACGTCGTCACCCTCTCAGCACACACCTTTCCTGCACACATAATGCTGCCTTTCTCCGTCAGGGCCTTATCCTACCAGGAAAAAAAGCAAGCCGCTCAAAAAGGCCGATGCCAGGGAAATCGAGGAAACACCGCCATTTTCCAAATCTTTGCTGTCTACATGTCCCCGCCTCCGGGGCAAGGCCGCGTATGCGGCCAGGCTCCGAAGGCAAGGCCGGTATCTTGGCAGTCAGGGCCCCAGCAGTCCAATGGTTTATGGACGTGGGGACACGGATGACCTGTTTGCCGCATACAGGAGGGATCCTTGGGCCCTTCACTGCCTCGCCATTCAGCTCCACGACGTCCACTACTGGCCCTGGCCTTTGCTTTGGCTGGTGCCCCAATGAACGTGTGCTCCGCAGCCATCTTTCTCCACCCATCACTATCATTCTGCCACCAGGGGATATGTGAGTGTGGGAGTCACCATTTGTCACTGGCCGCAGTGTCACAAATCACCAGACTTCCAGGTACCAGCTGACCTAGGCTGCCTTCTGCCCCAGGCAAGATCCCGATTCCTATATCCCAGATGCTGACTGACACCTGGGCACTGGGGAACATTCATTTTGATCAACACAGAGGTCTGAGTGAGGGTCAGCGGGCCCGGTAGCTGAAGTCAAGGCCAGGTGGGCGGGGCTGAGGCTTCTCGGCCATCACCATGGAGACAGTCCCCCCACCGGAAGAGTGGGCGGGCCTTATGATGGGCCTGGTGACAAGACTCAGCCAATGGCAGAGATCTGGCCCGCCAGGCAGATGACACAGGGCCCTCCACTGTGACCCATGACACCTAGTGGCCACAGGATTTGAGCACACCCTGGGAAAGCCTACGCAGGCACAAGGGAGCCCCTGGTGCGGACTGCTTCAGGCCATTGGCAGAGCAGGCCAGGTACCTCTTTCCCACTTTCCTGAGGATAGCAGTACGCAAGGCATCCCCACTCAGCATCTCTTGCCTCTCTCTGGATGTGTTCCTTCTCTGAAATCTCTTCCTTCTCCCCCTTGTCACTTGACACCTTGGAGTGCCTGACAGAGGGCCTAGAGATGAAAGAGCAAAGGGGGAAGGCCTCTGGCTCTCCTGCTTGCCCATGGGTAGAGAAGATCTGCTAGTCTATCTGGAAGGTCTAGAGAGTAGCCATTGACTGGGGACCTGCATCACGGGCTGATCCTGGCCAGGTCAAGCTTGCTGACGTGTGGCAGCCTCTCCGGAGACTACTCATTCCGCTCATAACATTCTATGCAAATACCCGGCTGAGTGCCACGGGCAGAAAACATTGACACATACCTGCCAGAGGCCTATCCTGGGTCTGAAGAGTCCACCCTGGTCTCCAGCGACTCATCATCTCAGCACACACTTTGCCTGCACACATGGAATCCGCCTCTCTCCACGAATGCCTTCTCCGGCTAGGAAACACACGATGTCACTCAGCCAAAGGAGAGCACAGGCAAAGTCAACCGAAGCCCCCATCTTCAAGAGTTTGCCCTCTGCTGGGCCACAGCCTCCGCTGGCACAGTGCATGTGTGGCACTTCTCCGAGGATAAGGCCGAAATCCGGGCATCCAGGGCCCCAGCAGTCCAGGGTCTGCGCGTGGCGGCATATGGATCACCTCTTTGCCACGTACAGGAGGGAGGCCTGGGCCCTAGACTGGCTCTGCTAGAGCTCCACGACCTCAGCTATTTTCCCCCACCTTTGGTCCGTGCCCTCGTGACTGTGTGATCCCTAGTGACACTTCTTCTCCGACCACTCTGAATCCGCCACCTGCGGATACTTGAGCATGAAGATGAACATCTGTCACTGCCTGCAGTGTCACAGGTCACTAGGTGTCTAGGCTCAGGCTGACGATGGCTGTCTTCTGCCCAGGCAAGGAGCCTAATCCTTCAAAGGCAATGAGGACATGCGGTCATTGGCCGACATTCTTTCTTTCATCCACACAGCGGTCTAGATGAGGGGAAAGAGGCCAGGTAGGCCAGCTGAAGGCTGAGTGCGGGGCCTAAGGCTTCTTTCCCAATCACCATGGAGACGGCCACCGGAAGGCTGGCCGGAACTTCTCACGGGGACGGGTCACAAACACTGAGCCAATAGGAGAGGTCCAGCCTAACCGGCCAGTTCCGCAGAGCCCTCCATTTCACCCACGGACACACAACGGCCCCTTCTGTTTTGGGCCACAAATTCGAGGCCACCCGGGGAATCACTTCACACTAGGCAGCCCCTCATGTGGACACGTTCGACACACTCGGCCAGCAGGCAGCTACCTCTTTTCCACTTACGCTACCATATCAGTAGGCAAGGCGCCCTTCCTCAGCATCTATGGCCCCTCTCTGGATGTGTTCATTCAGAGAAATCTCTTCCTTCTACCCCTGAGACACATCACAAGTATGAGGGGCCTGAGAGAGAGCCTAGACATGAAGCGGGGGAGGCTTCTGGCTGTACTGCTTCCCCGTGGGGAGAGAATAGCAGGTAGTCTCTCTGGAAGGTCTTAGCTTCTGTTGCTTGACATGGGCGATACAGTAGGGGCGGACCCTGGCCAGGTGGAGCTTGTGGGCAGACGCAACCTCTCCGGCGACGAATAATTCCGCTGCTGCTTTCTATGCTGAAGACCTCCCCCCGCCGGGTGGGATGGGTAGAGAACATTGACCCACACCTGCCAGGGGCCTTTCCTGGGACTGAAGATCCCAACGTGGTCTCAACGTCGTCACCCTCTCAGCACACACCTTTCCTGCACACATAATGCTGCCTTTCTCCGTCAGGGCCTTATCCTACCAGGAAAAAAAGCAAGCCGCTCAAAAAGGCCGATGCCAGGGAAATCGAGGAAACACCGCCATTTTCCAAATCTTTGCTGTCTACATGTCCCCGCCTCCGGGGCAAGGCCGCGTATGCGGCCAGGCTCCGAAGGCAAGGCCGGTATCTTGGCAGTCAGGGCCCCAGCAGTCCAATGGTTTATGGACGTGGGGACACGGATGACCTGTTTGCCGCATACAGGAGGGATCCTTGGGCCCTTCACTGCCTCGCCATTCAGCTCCACGACGTCCACTACTGGCCCTGGCCTTTGCTTTGGCTGGTGCCCCAATGAACGTGTGCTCCGCAGCCATCTTTCTCCACCCATCACTATCATTCTGCCACCAGGGGATATGTGAGTGTGGGAGTCACCATTTGTCACTGGCCGCAGTGTCACAAATCACCAGACTTCCAGGTACCAGCTGACCTAGGCTGCCTTCTGCCCCAGGCAAGATCCCGATTCCTATATCCCAGATGCTGACTGACACCTGGGCACTGGGGAACATTCATTTTGATCAACACAGAGGTCTGAGTGAGGGTCAGCGGGCCCGGTAGCTGAAGTCAAGGCCAGGTGGGCGGGGCTGAGGCTTCTCGGCCATCACCATGGAGACAGTCCCCCCACCGGAAGAGTGGGCGGGCCTTATGATGGGCCTGGTGACAAGACTCAGCCAATGGCAGAGATCTGGCCCGCCAGGCAGATGACACAGGGCCCTCCACTGTGACCCATGACACCTAGTGGCCACAGGATTTGAGCACACCCTGGGAAAGCCTACGCAGGCACAAGGGAGCCCCTGGTGCGGACTGCTTCAGGCCATTGGCAGAGCAGGCCAGGTACCTCTTTCCCACTTTCCTGAGGATAGCAGTACGCAAGGCATCCCCACTCAGCATCTCTTGCCTCTCTCTGGATGTGTTCCTTCTCTGAAATCTCTTCCTTCTCCCCCTTGTCACTTGACACCTTGGAGTGCCTGACAGAGGGCCTAGAGATGAAAGAGCAAAGGGGGAAGGCCTCTGGCTCTCCTGCTTGCCCATGGGTAGAGAAGATCTGCTAGTCTATCTGGAAGGTCTAGAGAGTAGCCATTGACTGGGGACCTGCATCACGGGCTGATCCTGGCCAGGTCAAGCTTGCTGACGTGTGGCAGCCTCTCCGGAGACTACTCATTCCGCTCATAACATTCTATGCAAATACCCGGCTGAGTGCCACGGGCAGAAAACATTGACACATACCTGCCAGAGGCCTATCCTGGGTCTGAAGAGTCCACCCTGGTCTCCAGCGACTCATCATCTCAGCACACACTTTGCCTGCACACATGGAATCCGCCTCTCTCCACGAATGCCTTCTCCGGCTAGGAAACACACGATGTCACTCAGCCAAAGGAGAGCACAGGCAAAGTCAACCGAAGCCCCCATCTTCAAGAGTTTGCCCTCTGCTGGGCCACAGCCTCCGCTGGCACAGTGCATGTGTGGCACTTCTCCGAGGATAAGGCCGAAATCCGGGCATCCAGGGCCCCAGCAGTCCAGGGTCTGCGCGTGGCGGCATATGGATCACCTCTTTGCCACGTACAGGAGGGAGGCCTGGGCCCTAGACTGGCTCTGCTAGAGCTCCACGACCTCAGCTATTTTCCCCCACCTTTGGTCCGTGCCCTCGTGACTGTGTGATCCCTAGTGACACTTCTTCTCCGACCACTCTGAATCCGCCACCTGCGGATACTTGAGCATGAAGATGAACATCTGTCACTGCCTGCAGTGTCACAGGTCACTAGGTGTCTAGGCTCAGGCTGACGATGGCTGTCTTCTGCCCAGGCAAGGAGCCTAATCCTTCAAAGGCAATGAGGACACGCGGTCATTGGCCGACATTCTTTCTTTCATCCACACAGCGGTCTAGATGAGGGGAAAGAGGCCAGGTAGGCCAGCTGAAGGCTGAGTGCGGGGCCTAAGGCTTCTTTCCCAATCACCATGGAGACGGCCACCGGAAGGCTGGCCGGAACTTCTCACGGGGACGGGTCACAAACACTGAGCCAATAGGAGAGGTCCAGCCTAACCGGCCAGTTCCGCAGAGCCCTCCATTTCACCCACGGACACACAACGGCCCCTTCTGTTTTGGGCCACAAATTCGAGGCCACCCGGGGAATCACTTCACACTAGGCAGCCCCTCATGTGGACACGTTCGACACACTCGGCCAGCAGGCAGCTACCTCTTTTCCACTTACGCTACCATATCAGTAGGCAAGGCGCCCTTCCTCAGCATCTATGGCCCCTCTCTGGATGTGTTCATGCAGAGAAATCTCTTCCTTCTACCCCTGAGACACATCACAAGTATGAGGGGCCTGAGAGAGAGCCTAGACATGAAGCGGGGGAGGCTTCTGGCTGTACTGCTTCCCCGTGGGGAGAGAATAGCAGGTAGTCTCTCTGGAAGGTCTTAGCTTCTGTTGCTTGACATGGGCGATACAGTAGGGGCGGACCCTGGCCAGGTGGAGCTTGTGGGCAGACGCAACCTCTCCGGCGACGAATAATTCCGCTGCTGCTTTCTATGCTGAAGACCTCCCCCCGCCGGGTGGGATGGGTAGAGAACATTGACCCACACCTGCCAGGGGCCTTTCCTGGGACTGAAGATCCCAACGTGGTCTCAACGTCGTCACCCTCTCAGCACACACCTTTCCTGCACACATAATGCTGCCTTTCTCCGTCAGGGCCTTATCCTACCAGGAAAAAAAGCAAGCCGCTCAAAAAGGCCGATGCCAGGGAAATCGAGGAAACACCGCCATTTTCCAAATCTTTGCTGTCTACATGTCCCCGCCTCCGGGGCAAGGCCGCGTATGCGGCCAGGCTCCGAAGGCAAGGCCGGTATCTTGGCAGTCAGGGCCCCAGCAGTCCAATGGTTTATGGACGTGGGGACACGGATGACCTGTTTGCCGCATACAGGAGGGATCCTTGGGCCCTTCACTGCCTCGCCATTCAGCTCCACGACGTCCACTACCGGCCCTGGCCTTTGCTTTGGCTGGTGCCCCAATGAACGTGTGCTCCGCAGCCATCTTTCTCCACCCATCACTATCATTCTGCCACCAGGGGATATGTGAGTGTGGGAGTCACCATTTGTCACTGGCCGCAGTGTCACAAATCACCAGACTTCCAGGTACCAGCTGACCTAGGCTGCCTTCTGCCCCAGGCAAGATCCCGATTCCTATATCCCAGATGCTGACTGACACCTGGGCACTGGGGAACATTCATTTTGATCAACACAGAGGTCTGAGTGAGGGTCAGCGGGCCCGGTAGCTGAAGTCAAGGCCAGGTGGGCGGGGCTGAGGCTTCTCGGCCATCACCATGGAGACAGTCCCCCCACCGGAAGAGTGGGCGGGCCTTATGATGGGCCTGGTGACAAGACTCAGCCAATGGCAGAGATCTGGCCCGCCAGGCAGATGACACAGGGCCCTCCACTGTGACCCATGACACCTAGTGGCCACAGGATTTGAGCACACCCTGGGAAAGCCTACCCAGGCACAAGGGAGCCCCTGGTGCGGACTGCTTCAGGCCATTGGCAGAGCAGGCCAGGTACCTCTTTCCCACTTTCCTGAGGATAGCAGTACGCAAGGCATCCCCACTCAGCATCTCTTGCCTCTCTCTGGATGTGTTCCTTCTCTGAAATCTCTTCCTTCTCCCCCTTGTCACTTGACACCTTGGAGTGCCTGACAGAGGGCCTAGAGATGAAAGAGCAAAGGGGGAAGGCCTCTGGCTCTCCTGCTTGCCCATGGGTAGAGAAGATCTGCTAGTCTATCTGGAAGGTCTAGAGAGTAGCCATTGACTGGGGACCTGCATCACGGGCTGATCCTGGCCAGGTCAAGCTTGCTGACGTGTGGCAGCCTCTCCGGAGACTACTCATTCCGCTCATAACATTCTATGCAAATACCCGGCTGAGTGCCACGGGCAGAAAACATTGACACATACCTGCCAGAGGCCTATCCTGGGTCTGAAGAGTCCACCCTGGTCTCCAGCGACTCATCATCTCAGCACACACTTTGCCTGCACACATGGAATCCGCCTCTCTCCACGAATGCCTTCTCCGGCTAGGAAACACACGATGTCACTCAGCCAAAGGAGAGCACAGGCAAAGTCAACCGAAGCCCCCATCTTCAAGAGTTTGCCCTCTGCTGGGCCACAGCCTCCGCTGGCACAGTGCATGTGTGGCACTTCTCCGAGGATAAGGCCGAAATCCGGGCATCCAGGGCCCCAGCAGTCCAGGGTCTGCGCGTGGCGGCATATGGATCACCTCTTTGCCACGTACAGGAGGGAGGCCTGGGCCCTAGACTGGCTCTGCTAGAGCTCCACGACCTCAGCTATTTTCCCCCACCTTTGGTCCGTGCCCTCGTGACTGTGTGATCCCTAGTGACACTTCTTCTCCGACCACTCTGAATCCGCCACCTGCGGATACTTGAGCATGAAGATGAACATCTGTCACTGCCTGCAGTGTCACAGGTCACTAGGTGTCTAGGCTCAGGCTGACGATGGCTGTCTTCTGCCCAGGCAAGGAGCCTAATCCTTCAAAGGCAATGAGGACACGCGGTCATTGGCCGACATTCTTTCTTTCATCCACACAGCGGTCTAGATGAGGGGAAAGAGGCCAGGTAGGCCAGCTGAAGGCTGAGTGCGGGGCCTAAGGCTTCTTTCCCAATCACCATGGAGACGGCCACCGGAAGGCTGGCCGGAACTTCTCACGGGGACGGGTCACAAACACTGAGCCAATAGGAGAGGTCCAGCCTAACCGGCCAGTTCCGCAGAGCCCTCCATTTCACCCACGGACACACAACGGCCCCTTCTGTTTTGGGCCACAAATTCGAGGCCACCCGGGGAATCACTTCACACTAGGCAGCCCCTCATGTGGACACGTTCGACACACTCGGCCAGCAGGCAGCTACCTCTTTTCCACTTACGCTACCATATCAGTAGGCAAGGCGCCCTTCCTCAGCATCTATGGCCCCTCTCTGGATGTGTTCATTCAGAGAAATCTCTTCCTTCTACCCCTGAGACACATCACAAGTATGAGGGGCCTGAGAGAGAGCCTAGACATGAAGCGGGGGAGGCTTCTGGCTGTACTGCTTCCCCGTGGGGAGAGAATAGCAGGTAGTCTCTCTGGAAGGTCTCAGCTTCTGTTGCTTGACATGGGCGATACAGTAGGGGCGGACCCTGGCCAGGTGGAGCTTGTGGGCAGACGCAACCTCTCCGGCGACGAATAATTCCGCTGCTGCTTTCTATGCTGAAGACCTCCCCCCGCCGGGTGGGATGGGTAGAGAACATTGACCCACACCTGCCAGGGGCCTTTCCTGGGACTGAAGATCCCAACGTGGTCTCAACGTCGTCACCCTCTCAGCACACACCTTTCCTGCACACATAATGCTGCCTTTCTCCGTCAGGGCCTTATCCTACCAGGAAAAAAAGCAAGCCGCTCAAAAAGGCCGATGCCAGGGAAATCGAGGAAACACCGCCATTTTCCAAATCTTTGCTGTCTACATGTCCCCGCCTCCGGGGCAAGGCCGCGTATGCGGCCAGGCTCCGAAGGCAAGGCCGGTATCTTGGCAGTCAGGGCCCCAGCAGTCCAATGGTTTATGGACGTGGGGACACGGATGACCTGTTTGCCGCATACAGGAGGGATCCTTGGGCCCTTCACTGCCTCGCCATTCAGCTCCACGACGTCCACTACCGGCCCTGGCCTTTGCTTTGGCTGGTGCCCCAATGAACGTGTGCTCCGCAGCCATCTTTCTCCACCCATCACTATCATTCTGCCACCAGGGGATATGTGAGTGTGGGAGTCACCATTTGTCACTGGCCGCAGTGTCACAAATCACCAGACTTCCAGGTACCAGCTGACCTAGGCTGCCTTCTGCCCCAGGCAAGATCCCGATTCCTATATCCCAGATGCTGACTGACACCTGGGCACTGGGGAACATTCATTTTGATCAACACAGAGGTCTGAGTGAGGGTCAGCGGGCCCGGTAGCTGAAGTCAAGGCCAGGTGGGCGGGGCTGAGGCTTCTCGGCCATCACCATGGAGACAGTCCCCCCACCGGAAGAGTGGGCGGGCCTTATGATGGGCCTGGTGACAAGACTCAGCCAATGGCAGAGATCTGGCCCGCCAGGCAGATGACACAGGGCCCTCCACTGTGACCCATGACACCTAGTGGCCACAGGATTTGAGCACACCCTGGGAAAGCCTACGCAGGCACAAGGGAGCCCCTGGTGCGGACTGCTTCAGGCCATTGGCAGAGCAGGCCAGGTACCTCTTTCCCACTTTCCTGAGGATAGCAGTACGCAAGGCATCCCCACTCAGCATCTCTTGCCTCTCTCTGGATGTGTTCCTTCTCTGAAATCTCTTCCTTCTCCCCCTTGTCACTTGACACCTTGGAGTGCCTGACAGAGGGCCTAGAGATGAAAGAGCAAAGGGGGAAGGCCTCTGGCTCTCCTGCTTGCCCATGGGTAGAGAAGATCTGCTAGTCTATCTGGAAGGTCTAGAGAGTAGCCATTGACTGGGGACCTGCATCACGGGCTGATCCTGGCCAGGTCAAGCTTGCTGACGTGTGGCAGCCTCTCCGGAGACTACTCATTCCGCTCATAACATTCTATGCAAATACCCGGCTGAGTGCCACGGGCAGAAAACATTGACACATACCTGCCAGAGGCCTATCCTGGGTCTGAAGAGTCCACCCTGGTCTCCAGCGACTCATCATCTCAGCACACACTTTGCCTGCACACATGGAATCCGCCTCTCTCCACGAATGCCTTCTCCGGCTAGGAAACACACGATGTCACTCAGCCAAAGGAGAGCACAGGCAAAGTCAACCGAAGCCCCCATCTTCAAGAGTTTGCCCTCTGCTGGGCCACAGCCTCCGCTGGCACAGTGCATGTGTGGCACTTCTCCGAGGATAAGGCCGAAATCCGGGCATCCAGGGCCCCAGCAGTCCAGGGTCTGCGCGTGGCGGCATATGGATCACCTCTTTGCCACGTACAGGAGGGAGGCCTGGGCCCTAGACTGGCTCTGCTAGAGCTCCACGACCTCAGCTATTTTCCCCCACCTTTGGTCCGTGCCCTCGTGACTGTGTGATCCCTAGTGACACTTCTTCTCCGACCACTCTGAATCCGCCACCTGCGGATACTTGAGCATGAAGATGAACATCTGTCACTGCCTGCAGTGTCACAGGTCACTAGGTGTCTAGGCTCAGGCTGACGATGGCTGTCTTCTGCCCAGGCAAGGAGCCTAATCCTTCAAAGGCAATGAGGACACGCGGTCATTGGCCGACATTCTTTCTTTCATCCACACAGCGGTCTAGATGAGGGGAAAGAGGCCAGGTAGGCCAGCTGAAGGCTGAGTGCGGGGCCTAAGGCTTCTTTCCCAATCACCATGGAGACGGCCACCGGAAGGCTGGCCGGAACTTCTCACGGGGACGGGTCACAAACACTGAGCCAATAGGAGAGGTCCAGCCTAACCGGCCAGTTCCGCAGAGCCCTCCATTTCACCCACGGACACACAACGGCCCCTTCTGTTTTGGGCCACAAATTCGAGGCCACCCGGGGAATCACTTCACACTAGGCAGCCCCTCATGTGGACACGTTCGACACACTCGGCCAGCAGGCAGCTACCTCTTTTCCACTTACGCTACCATATCAGTAGGCAAGGCGCCCTTCCTCAGCATCTATGGCCCCTCTCTGGATGTGTTCATTCAGAGAAATCTCTTCCTTCTACCCCTGAGACACATCACAAGTATGAGGGGCCTGAGAGAGAGCCTAGACATGAAGCGGGGGAGGCTTCTGGCTGTACTGCTTCCCCGTGGGGAGAGAATAGCAGGTAGTCTCTCTGGAAGGTCTCAGCTTCTGTTGCTTGACATGGGCGATACAGTAGGGGCGGACCCTGGCCAGGTGGAGCTTGTGGGCAGACGCAACCTCTCCGGCGACGAATAATTCCGCTGCTGCTTTCTATGCTGAAGACCTCCCCCCGCCGGGTGGGATGGGTAGAGAACATTGACCCACACCTGCCAGGGGCCTTTCCTGGGACTGAAGATCCCAACGTGGTCTCAACGTCGTCACCCTCTCAGCACACACCTTTCCTGCACACATAATGCTGCCTTTCTCCGTCAGGGCCTTATCCTACCAGGAAAAAAAGCAAGCCGCTCAAAAAGGCCGATGCCAGGGAAATCGAGGAAACACCGCCATTTTCCAAATCTTTGCTGTCTACATGTCCCCGCCTCCGGGGCAAGGCCGCGTATGCGGCCAGGCTCCGAAGGCAAGGCCGATATCTTGGCAGTCAGGGCCCCAGCAGTCCAATGGTTTATGGACGTGGGGACACGGATGACCTGTTTGCCGCATACAGGAGGGATCCTTGGGCCCTTCACTGCCTCGCCATTCAGCTCCACGACGTCCACTACCGGCCCTGGCCTTTGCTTTGGCTGGTGCCCCAATGAACGTGTGCTCCGCAGCCATCTTTCTCCACCCATCACTATCATTCTGCCACCAGGGGATATGTGAGTGTGGGAGTCACCATTTGTCACTGGCCGCAGTGTCACAAATCACCAGACTTCCAGGTACCAGCTGACCTAGGCTGCCTTCTGCCCCAGGCAAGATCCCGATTCCTATATCCCAGATGCTGACTGACACCTGGGCACTGGGGAACATTCATTTTGATCAACACAGAGGTCTGAGTGAGGGTCAGCGGGCCCGGTAGCTGAAGTCAAGGCCAGGTGGGCGGGGCTGAGGCTTCTCGGCCATCACCATGGAGACAGTCCCCCCACCGGAAGAGTGGGCGGGCCTTATGATGGGCCTGGTGACAAGACTCAGCCAATGGCAGAGATCTGGCCCGCCAGGCAGATGACACAGGGCCCTCCACTGTGACCCATGACACCTAGTGGCCACAGGATTTGAGCACACCCTGGGAAAGCCTACGCAGGCACAAGGGAGCCCCTGGTGCGGACTGCTTCAGGCCATTGGCAGAGCAGGCCAGGTACCTCTTTCCCACTTTCCTGAGGATAGCAGTACGCAAGGCATCCCCACTCAGCATCTCTTGCCTCTCTCTGGATGTGTTCCTTCTCTGAAATCTCTTCCTTCTCCCCCTTGTCACTTGACACCTTGGAGTGCCTGACAGAGGGCCTAGAGATGAAAGAGCAAAGGGGGAAGGCCTCTGGCTCTCCTGCTTGCCCATGGGTAGAGAAGATCTGCTAGTCTATCTGGAAGGTCTAGAGAGTAGCCATTGACTGGGGACCTGCATCACGGGCTGATCCTGGCCAGGTCAAGCTTGCTGACGTGTGGCAGCCTCTCCGGAGACTACTCATTCCGCTCATAACATTCTATGCAAATACCCGGCTGAGTGCCACGGGCAGAAAACATTGACACATACCTGCCAGAGGCCTATCCTGGGTCTGAAGAGTCCACCCTGGTCTCCAGCGACTCATCATCTCAGCACACACTTTGCCTGCACACATGGAATCCGCCTCTCTCCACGAATGCCTTCTCCGGCTAGGAAACACACGATGTCACTCAGCCAAAGGAGAGCACAGGCAAAGTCAACCGAAGCCCCCATCTTCAAGAGTTTGCCCTCTGCTGGGCCACAGCCTCCGCTGGCACAGTGCATGTGTGGCACTTCTCCGAGGATAAGGCCGAAATCCGGGCATCCAGGGCCCCAGCAGTCCAGGGTCTGCGCGTGGCGGCATATGGATCACCTCTTTGCCACGTACAGGAGGGAGGCCTGGGCCCTAGACTGGCTCTGCTAGAGCTCCACGACCTCAGCTATTTTCCCCCACCTTTGGTCCGTGCCCTCGTGACTGTGTGATCCCTAGTGACACTTCTTCTCCGACCACTCTGAATCCGCCACCTGCGGATACTTGAGCATGAAGATGAACATCTGTCACTGCCTGCAGTGTCACAGGTCACTAGGTGTCTAGGCTCAGGCTGACGATGGCTGTCTTCTGCCCAGGCAAGGAGCCTAATCCTTCAAAGGCAATGAGGACACGCGGTCATTGGCCGACATTCTTTCTTTCATCCGCACAGCGGTCTAGATGAGGGGAAAGAGGCCAGGTAGGCCAGCTGAAGGCTGAGTGCGGGGCCTAAGGCTTCTTTCCCAATCACCATGGAGACGGCCACCGGAAGGCTGGCCGGAACTTCTCACGGGGACGGGTCACAAACACTGAGCCAATAGGAGAGGTCCAGCCTAACCGGCCAGTTCCGCAGAGCCCTCCATTTCACCCACGGACACACAACGGCCCCTTCTGTTTTGGGCCACAAATTCGAGGCCACCCGGGGAATCACTTCACACTAGGCAGCCCCTCATGTGGACACGTTCGACACACTCGGCCAGCAGGCAGCTACCTCTTTTCCACTTACGCTACCATATCAGTAGGCAAGGCGCCCTTCCTCAGCATCTATGGCCCCTCTCTGGATGTGTTCATTCAGAGAAATCTCTTCCTTCTACCCCTGAGACACATCACAAGTATGAGGGGCCTGAGAGAGAGCCTAGACATGAAGCGGGGGAGGCTTCTGGCTGTACTGCTTCCCCGTGGGGAGAGAATAGCAGGTAGTCTCTCTGGAAGGTCTCAGCTTCTGTTGCTTGACATGGGCGATACAGTAGGGGCGGACCCTGGCCAGGTGGAGCTTGTGGGCAGACGCAACCTCTCCGGCGACGAATAATTCCGCTGCTGCTTTCTATGCTGAAGACCTCCCCCCGCCGGGTGGGATGGGTAGAGAACATTGACCCACACCTGCCAGGGGCCTTTCCTGGGACTGAAGATCCCAACATGGTCTCAACGTCGTCACCCTCTCAGCACACACCTTTCCTGCACACATAATGCTGCCTTTCTCCGTCAGGGCCTTATCCTACCAGGAAAAAAAGCAAGCCGCTCAAAAAGGCCGATGCCAGGGAAATCGAGGAAACACCGCCATTTTCCAAATCTTTGCTGTCTACATGTCCCCGCCTCCGGGGCAAGGCCGCGTATGCGGCCAGGCTCCGAAGGCAAGGCCGATATCTTGGCAGTCAGGGCCCCAGCAGTCCAATGGTTTATGGACGTGGGGACACGGATGACCTGTTTGCCGCATACAGGAGGGATCCTTGGGCCCTTCACTGCCTCGCCATTCAGCTCCACGACGTCCACTACTGGCCCTGGCCTTTGCTTTGGCTGGTGCCCCAATGAACGTGTGCTCCGCAGCCATCTTTCTCCACCCATCACTATCATTCTGCCACCAGGGGATATGTGAGTGTGGGAGTCACCATTTGTCACTGGCCGCAGTGTCACAAATCACCAGACTTCCAGGTACCAGCTGACCTAGGCTGCCTTCTGCCCCAGGCAAGATCCCGATTCCTATATCCCAGATGCTGACTGACACCTGGGCACTGGGGAACATTCATTTTGATCAACACAGAGGTCTGAGTGAGGGTCAGCGGGCCCGGTAGCTGAAGTCAAGGCCAGGTGGGCGGGGCTGAGGCTTCTCGGCCATCACCATGGAGACAGTCCCCCCACCGGAAGAGTGGGCGGGCCTTATGATGGGCCTGGTGACAAGACTCAGCCAATGGCAGAGATCTGGCCCGCCAGGCAGATGACACAGGGCCCTCCACTGTGACCCATGACACCTAGTGGCCACAGGATTTGAGCACACCCTGGGAAAGCCTACGCAGGCACAAGGGAGCCCCTGGTGCGGACTGCTTCAGGCCATTGGCAGAGCAGGCCAGGTACCTCTTTCCCACTTTCCTGAGGATAGCAGTACGCAAGGCATCCCCACTCAGCATCTCTTGCCTCTCTCTGGATGTGTTCCTTCTCTGAAATCTCTTCCTTCTCCCCCTTGTCACTTGACACCTTGGAGTGCCTGACAGAGGGCCTAGAGATGAAAGAGCAAAGGGGGAAGGCCTCTGGCTCTCCTGCTTGCCCATGGGTAGAGAAGATCTGCTAGTCTATCTGGAAGGTCTAGAGAGTAGCCATTGACTGGGGACCTGCATCACGGGCTGATCCTGGCCAGGTCAAGCTTGCTGACGTGTGGCAGCCTCTCCGGAGACTACTCATTCCGCTCATAACATTCTATGCAAATACCCGGCTGAGTGCCACGGGCAGAAAACATTGACACATACCTGCCAGAGGCCTATCCTGGGTCTGAAGAGTCCACCCTGGTCTCCAGCGACTCATCATCTCAGCACACACTTTGCCTGCACACATGGAATCCGCCTCTCTCCACGAATGCCTTCTCCGGCTAGGAAACACACGATGTCACTCAGCCAAAGGAGAGCACAGGCAAAGTCAACCGAAGCCCCCATCTTCAAGAGTTTGCCCTCTGCTGGGCCACAGCCTCCGCTGGCACAGTGCATGTGTGGCACTTCTCCGAGGATAAGGCCGAAATCCGGGCATCCAGGGCCCCAGCAGTCCAGGGTCTGCGCGTGGCGGCATATGGATCACCTCTTTGCCACGTACAGGAGGGAGGCCTGGGCCCTAGACTGGCTCTGCTAGAGCTCCACGACCTCAGCTATTTTCCCCCACCTTTGGTCCGTGCCCTCGTGACTGTGTGATCCCTAGTGACACCTCTTCTCCGACCACTCTGAATCCGCCACCTGCGGATACTTGAGCATGAAGATGAACATCTGTCACTGCCTGCAGTGTCACAGGTCACTAGGTGTCTAGGCTCAGGCTGACGATGGCTGTCTTCTGCCCAGGCAAGGAGCCTAATCCTTCAAAGGCAATGAGGACATGCGGTCATTGGCCGACATTCTTTCTTTCATCCGCACAGCGGTCTAGATGAGGGGAAAGAGGCCAGGTAGGCCAGCTGAAGGCTGAGTGCGGGGCCTAAGGCTTCTTTCCCAATCACCATGGAGACGGCCACCGGAAGGCTGGCCGGAACTTCTCACGGGGACGGGTCACAAACACTGAGCCAATAGGAGAGGTCCAGCCTAACCGGCCAGTTCCGCAGAGCCCTCCATTTCACCCACGGACACACAACGGCCCCTTCTGTTTTGGGCCACAAATTCGAGGCCACCCGGGGAATCACTTCACACTAGGCAGCCCCTCACGTGGACACGTTCGACACACTCGGCCAGCAGGCAGCTACCTCTTTTCCACTTACGCTACCATATCAGTAGGCAAGGCGCCCTTCCTCAGCATCTATGGCCCCTCTCTGGATGTGTTCATTCAGAGAAATCTCTTCCTTCTACCCCTGAGACACATCACAAGTATGAGGGGCCTGAGAGAGAGCCTAGACATGAAGCGGGGGAGGCTTCTGGCTGTACTGCTTCCCCGTGGGGAGAGAATAGCAGGTAGTCTCTCTGGAAGGTCTCAGCTTCTGTTGCTTGACATGGGCGATACAGTAGGGGCGGACCCTGGCCAGGTGGAGCTTGTGGGCAGACGCAACCTCTCCGGCGACGAATAATTCCGCTGCTGCTTTCTATGCTGAAGACCTCCCCCCGCCGGGTGGGATGGGTAGAGAACATTGACCCACACCTGCCAGGGGCCTTTCCTGGGACTGAAGATCCCAACATGGTCTCAACGTCGTCACCCTCTCAGCACACACCTTTCCTGCACACATAATGCTGCCTTTCTCCGTCAGGGCCTTATCCTACCAGGAAAAAAAGCAAGCCGCTCAAAAAGGCCGATGCCAGGGAAATCGAGGAAACACCGCCATTTTCCAAATCTTTGCTGTCTACATGTCCCCGCCTCCGGGGCAAGGCCGCGTATGCGGCCAGGCTCCGAAGGCAAGGCCGATATCTTGGCAGTCAGGGCCCCAGCAGTCCAATGGTTTATGGACGTGGGGACACGGATGACCTGTTTGCCGCATACAGGAGGGATCCTTGGGCCCTTCACTGCCTCGCCATTCAGCTCCACGACGTCCACTACTGGCCCTGGCCTTTGCTTTGGCTGGTGCCCCAATGAACGTGTGCTCCGCAGCCATCTTTCTCCACCCATCACTATCATTCTGCCACCAGGGGATATGTGAGTGTGGGAGTCACCATTTGTCACTGGCCGCAGTGTCACAAATCACCAGACTTCCAGGTACCAGCTGACCTAGGCTGCCTTCTGCCCCAGGCAAGATCCCGATTCCTATATCCCAGATGCTGACTGACACCTGGGCACTGGGGAACATTCATTTTGATCAACACAGAGGTCTGAGTGAGGGTCAGCGGGCCCGGTAGCTGAAGTCAAGGCCAGGTGGGCGGGGCTGAGGCTTCTCGGCCATCACCATGGAGACAGTCCCCCCACCGGAAGAGTGGGCAGGCCTTATGATGGGCCTGGTGACAAGACTCAGCCAATGGCAGAGATCTGGCCCGCCAGGCAGATGACACAGGGCCCTCCACTGTGACCCATGACACCTAGTGGCCACAGGATTTGAGCACACCCTGGGAAAGCCTACGCAGGCACAAGGGAGCCCCTGGTGCGGACTGCTTCAGGCCATTGGCAGAGCAGGCCAGGTACCTCTTTCCCACTTTCCTGAGGATAGCAGTACGCAAGGCATCCCCACTCAGCATCTCTTGCCTCTCTCTGGATGTGTTCCTTCTCTGAAATCTCTTCCTTCTCCCCCTTGTCACTTGACACCTTGGAGTGCCTGACAGAGGGCCTAGAGATGAAAGAGCAAAGGGGGAAGGCCTCTGGCTCTCCTGCTTGCCCATGGGTAGAGAAGATCTGCTAGTCTATCTGGAAGGTCTAGAGAGTAGCCATTGACTGGGGACCTGCATCACGGGCTGATCCTGGCCAGGTCAAGCTTGCTGACGTGTGGCAGCCTCTCCGGAGACTACTCATTCCGCTCATAACATTCTATGCAAATACCCGGCTGAGTGCCACGGGCAGAAAACATTGACACATACCTGCCAGAGGCCTATCCTGGGTCTGAAGAGTCCACCCTGGTCTCCAGCGACTCATCATCTCAGCACACACTTTGCCTGCACACATGGAATCCGCCTCTCTCCACGAATGCCTTCTCCGGCTAGGAAACACACGATGTCACTCAGCCAAAGGAGAGCACAGGCAAAGTCAACCGAAGCCCCCATCTTCAAGAGTTTGCCCTCTGCTGGGCCACAGCCTCCGCTGGCACAGTGCATGTGTGGCACTTCTCCGAGGATAAGGCCGAAATCCGGGCATCCAGGGCCCCAGCAGTCCAGGGTCTGCGCGTGGCGGCATATGGATCACCTCTTTGCCACGTACAGGAGGGAGGCCTGGGCCCTAGACTGGCTCTGCTAGAGCTCCACGACCTCAGCTATTTTCCCCCACCTTTGGTCCGTGCCCTCGTGACTGTGTGATCCCTAGTGACACTTCTTCTCCGACCACTCTGAATCCGCCACCTGCGGATACTTGAGCATGAAGATGAACATCTGTCACTGCCTGCAGTGTCACAGGTCACTAGGTGTCTAGGCTCAGGCTGACGATGGCTGTCTTCTGCCCAGGCAAGGAGCCTAATCCTTCAAAGGCAATGAGGACATGCGGTCATTGGCCGACATTCTTTCTTTCATCCACACAGCGGTCTAGATGAGGGGAAAGAGGCCAGGTAGGCCAGCTGAAGGCTGAGTGCGGGGCCTAAGGCTTCTTTCCCAATCACCATGGAGACGGCCACCGGAAGGCTGGCCGGAACTTCTCACGGGGACGGGTCACAAACACTGAGCCAATAGGAGAGGTCCAGCCTAACCGGCCAGTTCCGCAGAGCCCTCCAT
The DNA here is from genome assembly GCF_024166365.1 of Elephas maximus indicus. Classification (NCBI taxonomy): domain Eukaryota; kingdom Metazoa; phylum Chordata; class Mammalia; order Proboscidea; family Elephantidae; genus Elephas; species Elephas maximus. Next base: position 88,415,106 of record NC_064834.1, read on the forward strand.
TTCACCCACGGACACACAACGGCCCCTTCTGTTTTGGGCCACAAATTCGAGGCCACCCGGGGAATCACTTCACACTAGGCAGCCCCTCACGTGGACACGTTCGACACACTCGGCCAGCAGGCAGCTACCTCTTTTCCACTTACGCTACCATATCAGTAGGCAAGGCGCCCTTCCTCAGCATCTATGGCCCCTCTCTGGATGTGTTCATGCAGAGAAATCTCTTCCTTCTACCCCTGAGACACATCACAAGTATGAGGGGCCTGAGAGAGAGCCTAGACATGAAGCGGGGGAGGCTTCTGGCTGTACTGCTTCCCCGTGGGGAGAGAATAGCAGGTAGTCTCTCTGGAAGGTCTCAGCTTCTGTTGCTTGACATGGGCGATACAGTAGGGGCGGACCCTGGCCAGGTGGAGCTTGTGGGCAGACGCAACCTCTCCGGCGACGAATAATTCCGCTGCTGCTTTCTATGCTGAAGACCTCCCCCCGCCGGGTGGGATGGGTAGAGAACATTGACCCACACCTGCCAGGGGCCTTTCCTGGGACTGAAGATCCCAACATGGTCTCAACGTCGTCACCCTCTCAGCACACACCTTTCCTGCACACATAATGCTGCCTTTCTCCGTCAGGGCCTTATCCTACCAGGAAAAAAAGCAAGCCGCTCAAAAAGGCCGATGCCAGGGAAATCGAGGAAACACCGCCATTTTCCAAATCTTTGCTGTCTACATGTCCCCGCCTCCGGGGCAAGGCCGCGTATGCGGCCAGGCTCCGAAGGCAAGGCCGATATCTTGGCAGTCAGGGCCCCAGCAGTCCAATGGTTTATGGACGTGGGGACACGGATGACCTGTTTGCCGCATACAGGAGGGATCCTTGGGCCCTTCACTGCCTCGCCATTCAGCTCCACGACGTCCACTACTGGCCCTGGCCTTTGCTTTGGCTGGTGCCCCAATGAACGTGTGCTCCGCAGCCATCTTTCTCCACCCATCACTATCATTCTGCCACCAGGGGATATGTGAGTGTGGGAGTCACCATTTGTCACTGGCCGCAGTGTCACAAATCACCAGACTTCCAGGTACCAGCTGACCTAGGCTGCCTTCTGCCCCAGGCAAGATCCCGATTCCTATATCCCAGATGCTGACTGACACCTGGGCACTGGGGAACATTCATTTTGATCAACACAGAGGTCTGAGTGAGGGTCAGCGGGCCCGGTAGCTGAAGTCAAGGCCAGGTGGGCGGGGCTGAGGCTTCTCGGCCATCACCATGGAGACAGTCCCCCCACCGGAAGAGTGGGCGGGCCTTATGATGGGCCTGGTGACAAGACTCAGCCAATGGCAGAGATCTGGCCCGCCAGGCAGATGACACAGGGCCCTCCACTGTGACCCATGACACCTAGTGGCCACAGGATTTGAGCACACCCTGGGAAAGCCTACGCAGGCACAAGGGAGCCCCTGGTGCGGACTGCTTCAGGCCATTGGCAGAGCAGGCCAGGTACCTCTTTCCCACTTTCCTGAGGATAGCAGTACGCAAGGCATCCCCACTCAGCATCTCTTGCCTCTCTCTGGATGTGTTCCTTCTCTGAAATCTCTTCCTTCTCCCCCTTGTCACTTGACACCTTGGAGTGCCTGACAGAGGGCCTAGAGATGAAAGAGCAAAGGGGGAAGGCCTCTGGCTCTCCTGCTTGCCCATGGGTAGAGAAGATCTGCTAGTCTATCTGGAAGGTCTAGAGAGTAGCCATTGACTGGGGACCTGCATCACGGGCTGATCCTGGCCAGGTCAAGCTTGCTGACGTGTGGCAGCCTCTCCGGAGACTACTCATTCCGCTCATAACATTCTATGCAAATACCCGGCTGAGTGCCACGGGCAGAAAACATTGACACATACCTGCCAGAGGCCTATCCTGGGTCTGAAGAGTCCACCCTGGTCTCCAGCGACTCATCATCTCAGCACACACTTTGCCTGCACACATGGAATCCGCCTCTCTCCACGAATGCCTTCTCCGGCTAGGAAACACACGATGTCACTCAGCCAAAGGAGAGCACAGGCAAAGTCAACCGAAGCCCCCATCTTCAAGAGTTTGCCCTCTGCTGGGCCACAGCCTCCGCTGGCACAGTGCATGTGTGGCACTTCTCCGAGGATAAGGCCGAAATCCGGGCATCCAGGGCCCCAGCAGTCCAGGGTCTGCGCGTGGCGGCATATGGATCACCTCTTTGCCACGTACAGGAGGGAGGCCTGGGCCCTAGACTGGCTCTGCTAGAGCTCCACGACCTCAGCTATTTTCCCCCACCTTTGGTCCGTGCCCTCGTGACTGTGTGATCCCTAGTGACACCTCTTCTCCGACCACTCTGAATCCGCCACCTGCGGATACTTGAGCATGAAGATGAACATCTGTCACTGCCTGCAGTGTCACAGGTCACTAGGTGTCTAGGCTCAGGCTGACGATGGCTGTCTTCTGCCCAGGCAAGGAGCCTAATCCTTCAAAGGCAATGAGGACATGCGGTCATTGGCCGACATTCTTTCTTTCATCCGCACAGCGGTCTAGATGAGGGGAAAGAGGCCAGGTAGGCCAGCTGAAGGCTGAGTGCGGGGCCTAAGGCTTCTTTCCCAATCACCATGGAGACGGCCACCGGAAGGCTGGCCGGAACTTCTCACGGGGACGGGTCACAAACACTGAGCCAATAGGAGAGGTCCAGCCTAACCGGCCAGTTCCGCAGAGCCCTCCATTTCACCCACGGACACACAACGGCCCCTTCTGTTTTGGGCCACAAATTCGAGGCCACCCGGGGAATCACTTCACACTAGGCAGCCCCTCACGTGGACACGTTCGACACACTCGGCCAGCAGGCAGCTACCTCTTTTCCACTTACGCTACCATATCAGTAGGCAAGGCGCCCTTCCTCAGCATCTATGGCCCCTCTCTGGATGTGTTCATTCAGAGAAATCTCTTCCTTCTACCCCTGAGACACATCACAAGTATGAGGGGCCTGAGAGAGAGCCTAGACATGAAGCGGGGGAGGCTTCTGGCTGTACTGCTTCCCCGTGGGGAGAGAATAGCAGGTAGTCTCTCTGGAAGGTCTCAGCTTCTGTTGCTTGACATGGGCGATACAGTAGGGGCGGACCCTGGCCAGGTGGAGCTTGTGGGCAGACGCAACCTCTCCGGCGACGAATAATTCCGCTGCTGCTTTCTATGCTGAAGACCTCCCCCCGCCGGGTGGGATGGGTAGAGAACATTGACCCACACCTGCCAGGGGCCTTTCCTGGGACTGAAGATCCCAACATGGTCTCAACGTCGTCACCCTCTCAGCACACACCTTTCCTGCACACATAATGCTGCCTTTCTCCGTCAGGGCCTTATCCTACCAGGAAAAAAAGCAAGCCGCTCAAAAAGGCCGATGCCAGGGAAATCGAGGAAACACCGCCATTTTCCAAATGTTTGCTGTCTACATGTCCCCGCCTCCGGGGCAAGGCCGCGTATGCGGCCAGGCTCCGAAGGCAAGGCCGATATCTTGGCAGTCAGGGCCCCAGCAGTCCAATGGTTTATGGACGTGGGGACACGGATGACCTGTTTGCCGCATACAGGAGGGATCCTTGGGCCCTTCACTGCCTCGCCATTCAGCTCCACGACGTCCACTACTGGCCCTGGCCTTTGCTTTGGCTGGTGCCCCAATGAACGTGTGCTCCGCAGCCATCTTTCTCCACCCATCACTATCATTCTGCCACCAGGGGATATGTGAGTGTGGGAGTCACCATTTGTCACTGGCCGCAGTGTCACAAATCACCAGACTTCCAGGTACCAGCTGACCTAGGCTGCCTTCTGCCCCAGGCAAGATCCCGATTCCTATATCCCAGATGCTGACTGACACCTGGGCACTGGGGAACATTCATTTTGATCAACACAGAGGTCTGAGTGAGGGTCAGCGGGCCCGGTAGCTGAAGTCAAGGCCAGGTGGGCGGGGCTGAGGCTTCTCGGCCATCACCATGGAGACAGTCCCCCCACCGGAAGAGTGGGCGGGCCTTATGATGGGCCTGGTGACAAGACTCAGCCAATGGCAGAGATCTGGCCCGCCAGGCAGATGACACAGGGCCCTCCACTGTGACCCATGACACCTAGTGGCCACAGGATTTGAGCACACCCTGGGAAAGCCTACGCAGGCACAAGGGAGCCCCTGGTGCGGACTGCTTCAGGCCATTGGCAGAGCAGGCCAGGTACCTCTTTCCCACTTTCCTGAGGATAGCAGTACGCAAGGCATCCCCACTCAGCATCTCTTGCCTCTCTCTGGATGTGTTCCTTCTCTGAAATCTCTTCCTTCTCCCCCTTGTCACTTGACACCTTGGAGTGCCTGACAGAGGGCCTAGAGATGAAAGAGCAAAGGGGGAAGGCCTCTGGCTCTCCTGCTTGCCCATGGGTAGAGAAGATCTGCTAGTCTATCTGGAAGGTCTAGAGAGTAGCCATTGACTGGGGACCTGCATCACGGGCTGATCCTGGCCAGGTCAAGCTTGCTGACGTGTGGCAGCCTCTCCGGAGACTACTCATTCCGCTCATAACATTCTATGCAAATACCCGGCTGAGTGCCACGGGCAGAAAACATTGACACATACCTGCCAGAGGCCTATCCTGGGTCTGAAGAGTCCACCCTGGTCTCCAGCGACTCATCATCTCAGCACACACTTTGCCTGCACACATGGAATCCGCCTCTCTCCACGAATGCCTTCTCCGGCTAGGAAACACACGATGTCACTCAGCCAAAGGAGAGCACAGGCAAAGTCAACCGAAGCCCCCATCTTCAAGAGTTTGCCCTCTGCTGGGCCACAGCCTCCGCTGGCACAGTGCATGTGTGGCACTTCTCCGAGGATAAGGCCGAAATCCGGGCATCCAGGGCCCCAGCAGTCCAGGGTCTGCGCGTGGCGGCATATGGATCACCTCTTTGCCACGTACAGGAGGGAGGCCTGGGCCCTAGACTGGCTCTGCTAGAGCTCCACGACCTCAGCTATTTTCCCCCACCTTTGGTCCGTGCCCTCGTGACTGTGTGATCCCTAGTGACACCTCTTCTCCGACCACTCTGAATCCGCCACCTGCGGATACTTGAGCATGAAGATGAACATCTGTCACTGCCTGCAGTGTCACAGGTCACTAGGTGTCTAGGCTCAGGCTGACGATGGCTGTCTTCTGCCCAGGCAAGGAGCCTAATCCTTCAAAGGCAATGAGGACATGCGGTCATTGGCCGACATTCTTTCTTTCATCCGCACAGCGGTCTAGATGAGGGGAAAGAGGCCAGGTAGGCCAGCTGAAGGCTGAGTGCGGGGCCTAAGGCTTCTTTCCCAATCACCATGGAGACGGCCACCGGAAGGCTGGCCGGAACTTCTCACGGGGACGGGTCACAAACACTGAGCCAATAGGAGAGGTCCAGCCTAACCGGCCAGTTCCGCAGAGCCCTCCATTTCACCCACGGACACACAACGGCCCCTTCTGTTTTGGGCCACAAATTCGAGGCCACCCGGGGAATCACTTCACACTAGGCAGCCCCTCACGTGGACACGTTCGACACACTCGGCCAGCAGGCAGCTACCTCTTTTCCACTTACGCTACCATATCAGTAGGCAAGGCGCCCTTCCTCAGCATCTATGGCCCCTCTCTGGATGTGTTCATTCAGAGAAATCTCTTCCTTCTACCCCTGAGACACATCACAAGTATGAGGGGCCTGAGAGAGAGCCTAGACATGAAGCGGGGGAGGCTTCTGGCTGTACTGCTTCCCCGTGGGGAGAGAATAGCAGGTAGTCTCTCTGGAAGGTCTCAGCTTCTGTTGCTTGACATGGGCGATACAGTAGGGGCGGACCCTGGCCAGGTGGAGCTTGTGGGCAGACGCAACCTCTCCGGCGACGAATAATTCCGCTGCTGCTTTCTATGCTGAAGACCTCCCCCCGCCGGGTGGGATGGGTAGAGAACATTGACCCACACCTGCCAGGGGCCTTTCCTGGGACTGAAGATCCCAACATGGTCTCAACGTCGTCACCCTCTCAGCACACACCTTTCCTGCACACATAATGCTGCCTTTCTCCGTCAGGGCCTTATCCTACCAGGAAAAAAAGCAAGCCGCTCAAAAAGGCCGATGCCAGGGAAATCGAGGAAACACCGCCATTTTCCAAATGTTTGCTGTCTACATGTCCCCGCCTCCGGGGCAAGGCCGCGTATGCGGCCAGGCTCCGAAGGCAAGGCCGATATCTTGGCAGTCAGGGCCCCAGCAGTCCAATGGTTTATGGACGTGGGGACACGGATGACCTGTTTGCCGCATACAGGAGGGATCCTTGGGCCCTTCACTGCCTCGCCATTCAGCTCCACGACGTCCACTACTGGCCCTGGCCTTTGCTTTGGCTGGTGCCCCAATGAACGTGTGCTCCGCAGCCATCTTTCTCCACCCATCACTATCATTCTGCCACCAGGGGATACGTGAGTGTGGGAGTCACCATTTGTCACTGGCCGCAGTGTCACAAATCACCAGACTTCCAGGTACCAGCTGACCTAGGCTGCCTTCTGCCCCAGGCAAGATCCCGATTCCTATATCCCAGATGCTGACTGACACCTGGGCACTGGGGAACATTCATTTTGATCAACACAGAGGTCTGAGTGAGGGTCAGCGGGCCCGGTAGCTGAAGTCAAGGCCAGGTGGGCGGGGCTGAGGCTTCTCGGCCATCACCATGGAGACAGTCCCCCCACCGGAAGAGTGGGCGGGCCTTATGATGGGCCTGGTGACAAGACTCAGCCAATGGCAGAGATCTGGCCCGCCAGGCAGATGACACAGGGCCCTCCACTGTGACCCATGACACCTAGTGGCCACAGGATTTGAGCACACCCTGGGAAAGCCTACGCAGGCACAAGGGAGCCCCTGGTGCGGACTGCTTCAGGCCATTGGCAGAGCAGGCCAGGTACCTCTTTCCCACTTTCCTGAGGATAGCAGTACGCAAGGCATCCCCACTCAGCATCTCTTGCCTCTCTCTGGATGTGTTCCTTCTCTGAAATCTCTTCCTTCTCCCCCTTGTCACTTGACACCTTGGAGTGCCTGACAGAGGGCCTAGAGATGAAAGAGCAAAGGGGGAAGGCCTCTGGCTCTCCTGCTTGCCCATGGGTAGAGAAGATCTGCTAGTCTATCTGGAAGGTCTAGAGAGTAGCCATTGACTGGGGACCTGCATCACGGGCTGATCCTGGCCAGGTGAAGCTTGCTGACGTGTGGCAGCCTCTCCGGAGACTACTCATTCCGCTCATAACATTCTATGCAAATACCCGGCTGAGTGCCACGGGCAGAAAACATTGACACATACCTGCCAGAGGCCTATCCTGGGTCTGAAGAGTCCACCCTGGTCTCCAGCGACTCATCATCTCAGCACACACTTTGCCTGCACACATGGAATCCGCCTCTCTCCACGAATGCCTTCTCCGGCTAGGAAACACACGATGTCACTCAGCCAAAGGAGAGCACAGGCAAAGTCAACCGAAGCCCCCATCTTCAAGAGTTTGCCCTCTGCTGGGCCACAGCCTCCGCTGGCACAGTGCATGTGTGGCACTTCTCCGAGGATAAGGCCGAAATCCGGGCATCCAGGGCCCCAGCAGTCCAGGGTCTGCGCGTGGCGGCATATGGATCACCTCTTTGCCACGTACAGGAGGGAGGCCTGGGCCCTAGACTGGCTCTGCTAGAGCTCCACGACCTCAGCTATTTTCCCCCACCTTTGGTCCGTGCCCTCGTGACTGTGTGATCCCTAGTGACACCTCTTCTCCGACCACTCTGAATCCGCCACCTGCGGATACTTGAGCATGAAGATGAACATCTGTCACTGCCTGCAGTGTCACAGGTCACTAGGTGTCTAGGCTCAGGCTGACGATGGCTGTCTTCTGCCCAGGCAAGGAGCCTAATCCTTCAAAGGCAATGAGGACATGCGGTCATTGGCCGACATTCTTTCTTTCATCCACACAGCGGTCTAGATGAGGGGAAAGAGGCCAGGTAGGCCAGCTGAAGGCTGAGTGCGGGGCCTAAGGCTTCTTTCCCAATCACCATGGAGACGGCCACCGGAAGGCTGGCCGGAACTTCTCACGGGGACGGGTCACAAACACTGAGCCAATAGGAGAGGTCCAGCCTAACCGGCCAGTTCCGCAGAGCCCTCCATTTCACCCACGGACACACAACGGCCCCTTCTGTTTTGGGCCACAAATTCGAGGCCACCCGGGGAATCACTTCACACTAGGCAGCCCCTCACGTGGACACGTTCGACACACTCGGCCAGCAGGCAGCTACCTCTTTTCCACTTACGCTACCATATCAGTAGGCAAGGCGCCCTTCCTCAGCATCTATGGCCCCTCTCTGGATGTGTTCATGCAGAGAAATCTCTTCCTTCTACCCCTGAGACACATCACAAGTATGAGGGGCCTGAGAGAGAGCCTAGACATGAAGCGGGGGAGGCTTCTGGCTGTACTGCTTCCCCGTGGGGAGAGAATAGCAGGTAGTCTCTCTGGAAGGTCTTAGCTTCTGTTGCTTGACATGGGCGATACAGTAGGGGCGGACCCTGGCCAGGTGGAGCTTGTGGGCAGACGCAACCTCTCCGGCGACGAATAATTCCGCTGCTGCTTTCTATGCTGAAGACCTCCCCCCGCCGGGTGGGATGGGTAGAGAACATTGACCCACACCTGCCAGGGGCCTTTCCTGGGACTGAAGATCCCAACGTGGTCTCAACGTCGTCACCCTCTCAGCACACACCTTTCCTGCACACATAATGCTGCCTTTCTCCGTCAGGGCCTTATCCTACCAGGAAAAAAAGCAAGCCGCTCAAAAAGGCCGATGCCAGGGAAATCGAGGAAACACCGCCATTTTCCAAATCTTTGCTGTCTACATGTCCCCGCCTCCGGGGCAAGGCCGCGTATGCGGCCAGGCTCCGAAGGCAAGGCCGGTATCTTGGCAGTCAGGGCCCCAGCAGTCCAATGGTTTATGGACGTGGGGACACGGATGACCTGTTTGCCGCATACAGGAGGGATCCTTGGGCCCTTCACTGCCTCGCCATTCAGCTCCACGACGTCCACTACTGGCCCTGGCCTTTGCTTTGGCTGGTGCCCCAATGAACGTGTGCTCCGCAGCCATCTTTCTCCACCCATCACTATCATTCTGCCACCAGGGGATATGTGAGTGTGGGAGTCACCATTTGTCACTGGCCGCAGTGTCACAAATCACCAGACTTCCAGGTACCAGCTGACCTAGGCTGCCTTCTGCCCCAGGCAAGATCCCGATTCCTATATCCCAGATGCTGACTGACACCTGGGCACTGGGGAACATTCATTTTGATCAACACAGAGGTCTGAGTGAGGGTCAGCGGGCCCGGTAGCTGAAGTCAAGGCCAGGTGGGCGGGGCTGAGGCTTCTCGGCCATCACCATGGAGACAGTCCCCCCACCGGAAGAGTGGGCGGGCCTTATGATGGGCCTGGTGACAAGACTCAGCCAATGGCAGAGATCTGGCCCGCCAGGCAGATGACACAGGGCCCTCCACTGTGACCCATGACACCTAGTGGCCACAGGATTTGAGCACACCCTGGGAAAGCCTACGCAGGCACAAGGGAGCCCCTGGTGCGGACTGCTTCAGGCCATTGGCAGAGCAGGCCAGGTACCTCTTTCCCACTTTCCTGAGGATAGCAGTACGCAAGGCATCCCCACTCAGCATCTCTTGCCTCTCTCTGGATGTGTTCCTTCTCTGAAATCTCTTCCTTCTCCCCCTTGTCACTTGACACCTTGGAGTGCCTGACAGAGGGCCTAGAGATGAAAGAGCAAAGGGGGAAGGCCTCTGGCTCTCCTGCTTGCCCATGGGTAGAGAAGATCTGCTAGTCTATCTGGAAGGTCTAGAGAGTAGCCATTGACTGGGGACCTGCATCACGGGCTGATCCTGGCCAGGTGAAGCTTGCTGACGTGTGGCAGCCTCTCCGGAGACTACTCATTCCGCTCATAACATTCTATGCAAATACCCGGCTGAGTGCCACGGGCAGAAAACATTGACACATACCTGCCAGAGGCCTATCCTGGGTCTGAAGAGTCCACCCTGGTCTCCAGCGACTCATCATCTCAGCACACACTTTGCCTGCACACATGGAATCCGCCTCTCTCCACGAATGCCTTCTCCGGCTAGGAAACACACGATGTCACTCAGCCAAAGGAGAGCACAGGCAAAGTCAACCGAAGCCCCCATCTTCAAGAGTTTGCCCTCTGCTGGGCCACAGCCTCCGCTGGCACAGTGCATGTGTGGCACTTCTCCGAGGATAAGGCCGAAATCCGGGCATCCAGGGCCCCAGCAGTCCAGGGTCTGCGCGTGGCGGCATATGGATCACCTCTTTGCCACGTACAGGAGGGAGGCCTGGGCCCTAGACTGGCTCTGCTAGAGCTCCACGACCTCAGCTATTTTCCCCCACCTTTGGTCCGTGCCCTCGTGACTGTGTGATCCCTAGTGACACTTCTTCTCCGACCACTCTGAATCCGCCACCTGCGGATACTTGAGCATGAAGATGAACATCTGTCACTGCCTGCAGTGTCACAGGTCACTAGGTGTCTAGGCTCAGGCTGACGATGGCTGTCTTCTGCCCAGGCAAGGAGCCTAATCCTTCAAAGGCAATGAGGACATGCGGTCATTGGCCGACATTCTTTCTTTCATCCACACAGCGGTCTAGATGAGGGGAAAGAGGCCAGGTAGGCCAGCTGAAGGCTGAGTGCGGGGCCTAAGGCTTCTTTCCCAATCACCATGGAGACGGCCACCGGAAGGCTGGCCGGAACTTCTCACGGGGACGGGTCACAAACACTGAGCCAATAGGAGAGGTCCAGCCTAACCGGCCAGTTCCGCAGAGCCCTCCATTTCACCCACGGACACACAACGGCCCCTTCTGTTTTGGGCCACAAATTCGAGGCCACCCGGGGAATCACTTCACACTAGGCAGCCCCTCATGTGGACACGTTCGACACACTCGGCCAGCAGGCAGCTACCTCTTTTCCACTTACGCTACCATATCAGTAGGCAAGGCGCCCTTCCTCAGCATCTATGGCCCCTCTCTGGATGTGTTCATGCAGAGAAATCTCTTCCTTCTACCCCTGAGACACATCACAAGTATGAGGGGCCTGAGAGAGAGCCTAGACATGAAGCGGGGGAGGCTTCTGGCTGTACTGCTTCCCCGTGGGGAGAGAATAGCAGGTAGTCTCTCTGGAAGGTCTTAGCTTCTGTTGCTTGACATGGGCGATACAGTAGGGGCGGACCCTGGCCAGGTGGAGCTTGTGGGCAGACGCAACCTCTCCGGCGACGAATAATTCCGCTGCTGCTTTCTATGCTGAAGACCTCCCCCCGCCGGGTGGGATGGGTAGAGAACATTGACCCACACCTGCCAGGGGCCTTTCCTGGGACTGAAGATCCCAACGTGGTCTCAACGTCGTCACCCTCTCAGCACACACCTTTCCTGCACACATAATGCTGCCTTTCTCCGTCAGGGCCTTATCCTACCAGGAAAAAAAGCAAGCCGCTCAAAAAGGCCGATGCCAGGGAAATCGAGGAAACACCGCCATTTTCCAAATGTTTGCTGTCTACATGTCCCCGCCTCCGGGGCAAGGCCGCGTATGCGGCCAGGCTCCGAAGGCAAGGCCGATATCTTGGCAGTCAGGGCCCCAGCAGTCCAATGGTTTATGGACGTGGGGACACGGATGACCTGTTTGCCGCATACAGGAGGGATCCTTGGGCCCTTCACTGCCTCGCCATTCAGCTCCACGACGTCCACTACTGGCCCTGGCCTTTGCTTTGGCTGGTGCCCCAATGAACGTGTGCTCCGCAGCCATCTTTCTCCACCCATCACTATCATTCTGCCACCAGGGGATATGTGAGTGTGGGAGTCACCATTTGTCACTGGCCGCAGTGTCACAAATCACCAGACTTCCAGGTACCAGCTGACCTAGGCTGCCTTCTGCCCCAGGCAAGATCCCGATTCCTATATCCCAGATGCTGACTGACACCTGGGCACTGGGGAACATTCATTTTGATCAACACAGAGGTCTGAGTGAGGGTCAGCGGGCCCGGTAGCTGAAGTCAAGGCCAGGTGGGCGGGGCTGAGGCTTCTCGGCCATCACCATGGAGACAGTCCCCCCACCGGAAGAGTGGGCGGGCCTTATGATGGGCCTGGTGACAAGACTCAGCCAATGGCAGAGATCTGGCCCGCCAGGCAGATGACACAGGGCCCTCCACTGTGACCCATGACACCTAGTGGCCACAGGATTTGAGCACACCCTGGGAAAGCCTACGCAGGCACAAGGGAGCCCCTGGTGCGGACTGCTTCAGGCCATTGGCAGAGCAGGCCAGGTACCTCTTTCCCACTTTCCTGAGGATAGCAGTACGCAAGGCATCCCCACTCAGCATCTCTTGCCTCTCTCTGGATGTGTTCCTTCTCTGAAATCTCTTCCTTCTCCCCCTTGTCACTTGACACCTTGGAGTGCCTGACAGAGGGCCTAGAGATGAAAGAGCAAAGGGGGAAGGCCTCTGGCTCTCCTGCTTGCCCATGGGTAGAGAAGATCTGCTAGTCTATCTGGAAGGTCTAGAGAGTAGCCATTGACTGGGGACCTGCATCACGGGCTGATCCTGGCCAGGTGAAGCTTGCTGACGTGTGGCAGCCTCTCCGGAGACTACTCATTCCGCTCATAACATTCTATGCAAATACCCGGCTGAGTGCCACGGGCAGAAAACATTGACACATACCTGCCAGAGGCCTATCCTGGGTCTGAAGAGTCCACCCTGGTCTCCAGCGACTCATCATCTCAGCACACACTTTGCCTGCACACATGGAATCCGCCTCTCTCCACGAATGCCTTCTCCGGCTAGGAAACACACGATGTCACTCAGCCAAAGGAGAGCACAGGCAAAGTCAACCGAAGCCCCCATCTTCAAGAGTTTGCCCTCTGCTGGGCCACAGCCTCCGCTGGCACAGTGCATGTGTGGCACTTCTCCGAGGATAAGGCCGAAATCCGGGCATCCAGGGCCCCAGCAGTCCAGGGTCTGCGCGTGGCGGCATATGGATCACCTCTTTGCCACGTACAGGAGGGAGGCCTGGGCCCTAGACTGGCTCTGCTAGAGCTCCACGACCTCAGCTATTTTCCCCCACCTTTGGTCCGTGCCCTCGTGACTGTGTGATCCCTAGTGACACTTCTTCTCCGACCACTCTGAATCCGCCACCTGCGGATACTTGAGCATGAAGATGAACATCTGTCACTGCCTGCAGTGTCACAGGTCACTAGGTGTCTAGGCTCAGGCTGACGATGGCTGTCTTCTGCCCAGGCAAGGAGCCTAATCCTTCAAAGGCAATGAGGACATGCGGTCATTGGCCGACATTCTTTCTTTCATCCACACAGCGGTCTAGATGAGGGGAAAGAGGCCAGGTAGGCCAGCTGAAGGCTGAGTGCGGGGCCTAAGGCTTCTTTCCCAATCACCATGGAGACGGCCACCGGAAGGCTGGCCGGAACTTCTCACGGGGACGGGTCACAAACACTGAGCCAATAGGAGAGGTCCAGCCTAACCGGCCAGTTCCGCAGAGCCCTCCAGTTCACCCACGGACACACAACGGCCCCTTCTGTTTTGGGCCACAAATTCGAGGCCACCCGGGGAATCACTTCACACTAGGCAGCCCCTCACGTGGACACGTTCGACACACTCGGCCAGCAGGCAGCTACCTCTTTTCCACTTACGCTACCATATCAGTAGGCAAGGCGCCCTTCCTCAGCATCTATGGCCCCTCTCTGGATGTGTTCATGCAGAGAAATCTCTTCCTTCTACCCCTGAGACACATCACAAGTATGAGGGGCCTGAGAGAGAGCCTAGACATGAAGCGGGGGAGGCTTCTGGCTGTACTGCTTCCCCGTGGGGAGAGAATAGCAGGTAGTCTCTCTGGAACGTCTTAGCTTCTGTTGCTTGACATGGGCGATACAGTAGGGGCGGACCCTGGCCAGGTGGAGCTTGTGGGCAGACGCAACCTCTCCGGCGACGAATAATTCCGCTGCTGCTTTCTATGCTGAAGACCTCCCCCCGCCGGGTGGGATGGGTAGAGAACATTGACCCACACCTGCCAGGGGCCTTTCCTGGGACTGAAGATCCCAACGTGGTCTCAACGTCGTCACCCTCTCAGCACACACCTTTCCTGCACACATAATGCTGCCTTTCTCCGTCAGGGCCTTATCCTACCAGGAAAAAAAGCAAGCCGCTCAAAAAGGCCGATGCCAGGGAAATCGAGGAAACACCGCCATTTTCCAAATGTTTGCTGTCTACATGTCCCCGCCTCCGGGGCAAGGCCGCGTATGCGGCCAGGCTCCGAAGGCAAGGCCAATATCTTGGCAGTCAGGGCCCCAGCAGTCCAATGGTTTATGGACGTGGGGACACGGATGACCTGTTTGCCGCATACAGGAGGGATCCTTGGGCCCTTCACTGCCTCGCCATTCAGCTCCACGACGTCCACTACTGGCCCTGGCCTTTGCTTTGGCTGGTGCCCCAATGAACGTGTGCTCCGCAGCCATCTTTCTCCACCCATCACTATCATTCTGCCACCAGGGGATATGTGAGTGTGGGAGTCACCATTTGTCACTGGCCGCAGTGTCACAAATCACCAGACTTCCAGGTACCAGCTGACCTAGGCTGCCTTCTGCCCCAGGCAAGATCCCGATTCCTATATCCCAGATGCTGACTGACACCTGGGCACTGGGGAACATTCATTTTGATCAACACAGAGGTCTGAGTGAGGGTCAGCGGGCCCGGTAGCTGAAGTCAAGGCCAGGTGGGCGGGGCTGAGGCTTCTCGGCCATCACCATGGAGACAGTCCCCCCACCGGAAGAGTGGGCGGGCCTTATGATGGGCCTGGTGACAAGACTCAGCCAATGGCAGAGATCTGGCCCGCCAGGCAGATGACACAGGGCCCTCCACTGTGACCCATGACACCTAGTGGCCACAGGATTTGAGCACACCCTGGGAAAGCCTACGCAGGCACAAGGGAGCCCCTGGTGCGGACTGCTTCAGGCCATTGGCAGAGCAGGCCAGGTACCTCTTTCCCACTTTCCTGAGGATAGCAGTACGCAAGGCATCCCCACTCAGCATCTCTTGCCTCTCTCTGGATGTGTTCCTTCTCTGAAATCTCTTCCTTCTCCCCCTTGTCACTTGACACCTTGGAGTGCCTGACAGAGGGCCTAGAGATCAAAGAGCAAAGGGGGAAGGCCTCTGGCTCTCCTGCTTGCCCATGGGTAGAGAAGATCTGCTAGTCTATCTGGAAGGTCTAGAGAGTAGCCATTGACTGGGGACCTGCATCACGGGCTGATCCTGGCCAGGTCAAGCTTGCTGACGTGTGGCAGCCTCTCCGGAGACTACTCATTCCGCTCATAACATTCTATGCAAATACCCGGCTGAGTGCCACGGGCAGAAAACATTGACACATACCTGCCAGAGGCCTATCCTGGGTCTGAAGAGTCCACCCTGGTCTCCAGCGACTCATCATCTCAGCACACACTTTGCCTGCACACATGGAATCCGCCTCTCTCCACGAATGCCTTCTCCGGCTAGGAAACACACGATGTCACTCAGCCAAAGGAGAGCACAGGCAAAGTCAACCGAAGCCCCCATCTTCAAGAGTTTGCCCTCTGCTGGGCCACAGCCTCCGCTGGCACAGTGCATGTGTGGCACTTCTCCGAGGATAAGGCCGAAATCCGGGCATCCAGGGCCCCAGCAGTCCAGGGTCTGCGCGTGGCGGCATATGGATCACCTCTTTGCCACGTACAGGAGGGAGGCCTGGGCCCTAGACTGGCTCTGCTAGAGCTCCACGACCTCAGCTATTTTCCCCCACCTTTGGTCCGTGCCCTCGTGACTGTGTGATCCCTAGTGACACTTCTTCTCCGACCACTCTGAATCCGCCACCTGCGGATACTTGAGCATGAAGATGAACATCTGTCACTGCCTGCAGTGTCACAGGTCACTAGGTGTCTAGGCTCAGGCTGACGATGGCTGTCTTCTGCCCAGGCAAGGAGCCTAATCCTTCAAAGGCAATGAGGACATGCGGTCATTGGCCGACATTCTTTCTTTCATCCACACAGCGGTCTAGATGAGGGGAAAGAGGCCAGGTAGGCCAGCTGAAGGCTGAGTGCGGGGCCTAAGGCTTCTTTCCCAATCACCATGGAGACGGCCACCGGAAGGCTGGCCGGAACTTCTCACGGGGACGGTTCACAAACACTGAGCCAATAGGAGAGGTCCAGCCTAACCGGCCAGTTCCGCAGAGCCCTCCATTTCACCCACGGACACACAACGGCCCCTTCTGTTTTGGGCCACAAATTCGAGGCCACCCGGGGAATCACTTCACACTAGGCAGCCCCTCACGTGGACACGTTCGACACACTCGGCCAGCAGGCAGCTACCTCTTTTCCACTTACGCTACCATATCAGTAGGCAAGGCGCCCTTCCTCAGCATCTATGGCCCCTCTCTGGATGTGTTCATGCAGAGAAATCTCTTCCTTCTACCCCTGAGACACATCACAAGTATGAGGGGCCTGAGAGAGAGCCTAGACATGAAGCGGGGGAGGCTTCTGGCTGTACTGCTTCCCCGTGGGGAGAGAATAGCAGGTAGTCTCTCTGGAAGGTCTTAGCTTCTGTTGCTTGACATGGGCGATACAGTAGGGGCGGACCCTGGCCAGGTGGAGCTTGTGGGCAGACGCAACCTCTCCGGCGACGAATAATTCCGCTGCTGCTTTCTATGCTGAAGACCTCCCCCCGCCGGGTGGGATGGGTAGAGAACATTGACCCACACCTGCCAGGGGCCTTTCCTGGGACTGAAGATCCCAACGTGGTCTCAACGTCGTCACCCTCTCAGCACACACCTTTCCTGCACACATAATGCTGCCTTTCTCCGTCAGGGCCTTATCCTACCAGGAAAAAAAGCAAGCCGCTCAAAAAGGCCGATGCCAGGGAAATCGAGGAAACACCGCCATTTTCCAAATCTTTGCTGTCTACATGTCCCCGCCTCCGGGGCAAGGCCGCGTATGCGGCCAGGCTCCGAAGGCAAGGCCGATATCTTGGCAGTCAGGGCCCCAGCAGTCCAATGGTTTATGGACGTGGGGACACGGATGACCTGTTTGCCGCATACAGGAGGGATCCTTGGGCCCTTCACTGCCTCGCCATTCAGCTCCACGACGTCCACTACTGGCCCTGGCCTTTGCTTTGGCTGGTGCCCCAATGAACGTGTGCTCCGCAGCCATCTTTCTCCACCCATCACTATCATTCTGCCACCAGGGGATATGTGAGTGTGGGAGTCACCATTTGTCACTGGCCGCAGTGTCACAAATCACCAGACTTCCAGGTACCAGCTGACCTAGGCTGCCTTCTGCCCCAGGCAAGATCCCGATTCCTATATCCCAGATGCTGACTGACACCTGGGCACTGGGGAACATTCATTTTGATCAACACAGAGGTCTGAGTGAGGGTCAGCGGGCCCGGTAGCTGAAGTCAAGGCCAGGTGGGCGGGGCTGAGGCTTCTCGGCCATCACCATGGAGACAGTCCCCCCACCGGAAGAGTGGGCGGGCCTTATGATGGGCCTGGTGACAAGACTCAGCCAATGGCAGAGATCTGGCCCGCCAGGCAGATGACACAGGGCCCTCCACTGTGACCCATGACACCTAGTGGCCACAGGATTTGAGCACACCCTGGGAAAGCCTACGCAGGCACAAGGGAGCCCCTGGTGCGGACTGCTTCAGGCCATTGGCAGAGCAGGCCAGGTACCTCTTTCCCACTTTCCTGAGGATAGCAGTACGCAAGGCATCCCCACTCAGCATCTCTTGCCTCTCTCTGGATGTGTTCCTTCTCTGAAATCTCTTCCTTCTCCCCCTTGTCACTTGACACCTTGGAGTGCCTGACAGAGGGCCTAGAGATGAAAGAGCAAAGGGGGAAGGCCTCTGGCTCTCCTGCTTGCCCATGGGTAGAGAAGATCTGCTAGTCTATCTGGAAGGTCTAGAGAGTAGCCATTGACTGGGGACCTGCATCACGGGCTGATCCTGGCCAGGTGAAGCTTGCTGACGTGTGGCAGCCTCTCCGGAGACTACTCATTCCGCTCATAACATTCTATGCAAATACCCGGCTGAGTGCCACGGGCAGAAAACATTGACACATACCTGCCAGAGGCCTATCCTGGGTCTGAAGAGTCCACCCTGGTCTCCAGCGACTCATCATCTCAGCACACACTTTGCCTGCACACATGGAATCCGCCTCCCTCCACGAATGCCTTCTCCGGCTAGGAAACACACGATGTCACTCAGCCAAAGGAGAGCACAGGCAAAGTCAACCGAAGCCCCCATCTTCAAGAGTTTGCCCTCTGCTGGGCCACAGCCTCCGCTGGCACAGTGCATGTGTGGCACTTCTCCGAGGATAAGGCCGAAATCCGGGCATCCAGGGCCCCAGCAGTCCAGGGTCTGCGCGTGGCGGCATATGGATCACCTCTTTGCCACGTACAGGAGGGAGGCCTGGGCCCTAGACTGGCTCTGCTAGAGCTCCACGACCTCAGCTATTTTCCCCCACCTTTGGTCCGTGCCCTCGTGACTGTGTGATCCCTAGTGACACTTCTTCTCCGACCACTCTGAATCCGCCACCTGCGGATACTTGAGCATGAAGATGAACATCTGTCACTGCCTGCAGTGTCACAGGTCACTAGGTGTCTAGGCTCAGGCTGACGATGGCTGTCTTCTGCCCAGGCAAGGAGCCTAATCCTTCAAAGGCAATGAGGACATGCGGTCATTGGCCGACATTCTTTCTTTCATCCACACAGCGGTCTAGATGAGGGGAAAGAGGCCAGGTAGGCCAGCTGAAGGCTGAGTGCGGGGCCTAAGGCTTCTTTCCCAATCACCATGGAGACGGCCACCGGAAGGCTGGCCGGAACTTCTCACGGGGACGGGTCACAAACACTGAGCCAATAGGAGAGGTCCAGCCTAACCGGCCAGTTCCGCAGAGCCCTCCAGTTCACCCACGGACACACAACGGCCCCTTCTGTTTTGGGCCACAAATTCGAGGCCACCCGGGGAATCACTTCACACTAGGCAGCCCCTCACGTGGACACGTTCGACACACTCGGCCAGCAGGCAGCTACCTCTTTTCCACTTACGCTACCATATCAGTAGGCAAGGCGCCCTTCCTCAGCATCTATGGCCCCTCTCTGGATGTGTTCATGCAGAGAAATCTCTTCCTTCTACCCCTGAGACACATCACAAGTATGAGGGGCCTGAGAGAGAGCCTAGACATGAAGCGGGGGAGGCTTCTGGCTGTACTGCTTCCCCGTGGGGAGAGAATAGCAGGTAGTCTCTCTGGAACGTCTTAGCTTCTGTTGCTTGACATGGGCGATACAGTAGGGGCGGACCCTGGCCAGGTGGAGCTTGTGGGCAGACGCAACCTCTCCGGCGACGAATAATTCCGCTGCTGCTTTCTATGCTGAAGACCTCCCCCCGCCGGGTGGGATGGGTAGAGAACATTGACCCACACCTGCCAGGGGCCTTTCCTGGGACTGAAGATCCCAACGTGGTCTCAACGTCGTCACCCTCTCAGCACACACCTTTCCTGCACACATAATGCTGCCTTTCTCCGTCAGGGCCTTATCCTACCAGGAAAAAAAGCAAGCCGCTCAAAAAGGCCGATGCCAGGGAAATCGAGGAAACACCGCCATTTTCCAAATGTTTGCTGTCTACATGTCCCCGCCTCCGGGGCAAGGCCGCGTATGCGGCCAGGCTCCGAAGGCAAGGCCAATATCTTGGCAGTCAGGGCCCCAGCAGTCCAATGGTTTATGGACGTGGGGACACGGATGACCTGTTTGCCGCATACAGGAGGGATCCTTGGGCCCTTCACTGCCTCGCCATTCAGCTCCACGACGTCCACTACTGGCCCTGGCCTTTGCTTTGGCTGGTGCCCCAATGAACGTGTGCTCCGCAGCCATCTTTCTCCACCCATCACTATCATTCTGCCACCAGGGGATATGTGAGTGTGGGAGTCACCATTTGTCACTGGCCGCAGTGTCACAAATCACCAGACTTCCAGGTACCAGCTGACCTAGGCTGCCTTCTGCCCCAGGCAAGATACCGATTCCTATATCCCAGATGCTGACTGACACCTGGGCACTGGGGAACATTCATTTTGATCAACACAGAGGTCTGAGTGAGGGTCAGCGGGCCCGGTAGCTGAAGTCAAGGCCAGGTGGGCGGGGCTGAGGCTTCTCGGCCATCACCATGGAGACAGTCCCCCCACCGGAAGAGTGGGCGGGCCTTATGATGGGCCTGGTGACAAGACTCAGCCAATGGCAGAGATCTGGCCCGCCAGGCAGATGACACAGGGCCCTCCACTGTGACCCATGACACCTAGTGGCCACAGGATTTGAGCACACCCTGGGAAAGCCTACGCAGGCACAAGGGAGCCCCTGGTGCGGACTGCTTCAGGCCATTGGCAGAGCAGGCCAGGTACCTCTTTCCCACTTTCCTGAGGATAGCAGTACGCAAGGCATCCCCACTCAGCATCTCTTGCCTCTCTCTGGATGTGTTCCTTCTCTGAAATCTCTTCCTTCTCCCCCTTGTCACTTGACACCTTGGAGTGCCTGACAGAGGGCCTAGAGATCAAAGAGCAAAGGGGGAAGGCCTCTGGCTCTCCTGCTTGCCCATGGGTAGAGAAGATCTGCTAGTCTATCTGGAAGGTCTAGAGAGTAGCCATTGACTGGGGACCTGCATCACGGGCTGATCCTGGCCAGGTCAAGCTTGCTGACGTGTGGCAGCCTCTCCGGAGACTACTCATTCCGCTCATAACATTCTATGCAAATACCCGGCTGAGTGCCACGGGCAGAAAACATTGACACATACCTGCCAGAGGCCTATCCTGGGTCTGAAGAGTCCACCCTGGTCTCCAGCGACTCATCATCTCAGCACACACTTTGCCTGCACACATGGAATCCGCCTCTCTCCACGAATGCCTTCTCCGGCTAGGAAACACACGATGTCACTCAGCCAAAGGAGAGCACAGGCAAAGTCAACCGAAGCCCCCATCTTCAAGAGTTTGCCCTCTGCTGGGCCACAGCCTCCGCTGGCACAGTGCATGTGTGGCACTTCTCCGAGGATAAGGCCGAAATCCGGGCATCCAGGGCCCCAGCAGTCCAGGGTCTGCGCGTGGCGGCATATGGATCACCTCTTTGCCACGTACAGGAGGGAGGCCTGGGCCCTAGACTGGCTCTGCTAGAGCTCCACGACCTCAGCTATTTTCCCCCACCTTTGGTCCGTGCCCTCGTGACTGTGTGATCCCTAGTGACACTTCTTCTCCGACCACTCTGAATCCGCCACCTGCGGATACTTGAGCATGAAGATGAACATCTGTCACTGCCTGCAGTGTCACAGGTCACTAGGTGTCTAGGCTCAGGCTGACGATGGCTGTCTTCTGCCCAGGCAAGGAGCCTAATCCTTCAAAGGCAATGAGGACATGCGGTCATTGGCCGACATTCTTTCTTTCATCCACACAGCGGTCTAGATGAGGGGAAAGAGGCCAGGTAGGCCAGCTGAAGGCTGAGTGCGGGGCCTAAGGCTTCTTTCCCAATCACCATGGAGACGGCCACCGGAAGGCTGGCCGGAACTTCTCACGGGGACGGTTCACAAACACTGAGCCAATAGGAGAGGTCCAGCCTAACCGGCCAGTTCCGCAGAGCCCTCCATTTCACCCACGGACACACAACGGCCCCTTCTGTTTTGGGCCACAAATTCGAGGCCACCCGGGGAATCACTTCACACTAGGCAGCCCCTCATGTGGACACGTTCGACACACTCGGCCAGCAGGCAGCTACCTCTTTTCCACTTACGCTACCATATCAGTAGGCAAGGCGCCCTTCCTCAGCATCTATGGCCCCTCTCTGGATGTGTTCATGCAGAGAAATCTCTTCCTTCTACCCCTGAGACACATCACAAGTATGAGGGGCCTGAGAGAGAGCCTAGACATGAAGCGGGGGAGGCTTCTGGCTGTACTGCTTCCCCGTGGGGAGAGAATAGCAGGTAGTCTCTCTGGAAGGTCTTAGCTTCTGTTGCTTGACATGGGCGATACAGTAGGGGCGGACCCTGGCCAGGTGGAGCTTGTGGGCAGACGCAACCTCTCCGGCGACGAATAATTCCGCTGCTGCTTTCTATGCTGAAGACCTCCCCCCGCCGGGTGGGATGGGTAGAGAACATTGACCCACACCTGCCAGGGGCCTTTCCTGGGACTGAAGATCCCAACGTGGTCTCAACGTCGTCACCCTCTCAGCACACACCTTTCCTGCACACATAATGCTGCCTTTCTCCGTCAGGGCCTTATCCTACCAGGAAAAAAAGCAAGCCGCTCAAAAAGGCCGATGCCAGGGAAATCGAGGAAACACCGCCATTTTCCAAATCTTTGCTGTCTACATGTCCCCGCCTCCGGGGCAAGGCCGCGTATGCGGCCAGGCTCCGAAGGCAAGGCCGATATCTTGGCAGTCAGGGCCCCAGCAGTCCAATGGTTTATGGACGTGGGGACACGGATGACCTGTTTGCCGCATACAGGAGGGATCCTTGGGCCCTTCACTGCCTCGCCATTCAGCTCCACGACGTCCACTACTGGCCCTGGCCTTTGCTTTGGCTGGTGCCCCAATGAACGTGTGCTCCGCAGCCATCTTTCTCCACCCATCACTATCATTCTGCCACCAGGGGATATGTGAGTGTGGGAGTCACCATTTGTCACTGGCCGCAGTGTCACAAATCACCAGACTTCCAGGTACCAGCTGACCTAGGCTGCCTTCTGCCCCAGGCAAGATCCCGATTCCTATATCCCAGATGCTGACTGACACCTGGGCACTGGGGAACATTCATTTTGATCAACACAGAGGTCTGAGTGAGGGTCAGCGGGCCCGGTAGCTGAAGTCAAGGCCAGGTGGGCGGGGCTGAGGCTTCTCGGCCATCACCATGGAGACAGTCCCCCCACCGGAAGAGTGGGCGGGCCTTATGATGGGCCTGGTGACAAGACTCAGCCAATGGCAGAGATCTGGCCCGCCAGGCAGATGACACAGGGCCCTCCACTGTGACCCATGACACCTAGTGGCCACAGGATTTGAGCACACCCTGGGAAAGCCTACGCAGGCACAAGGGAGCCCCTGGTGCGGACTGCTTCAGGCCATTGGCAGAGCAGGCCAGGTACCTCTTTCCCACTTTCCTGAGGATAGCAGTACGCAAGGCATCCCCACTCAGCATCTCTTGCCTCTCTCTGGATGTGTTCCTTCTCTGAAATCTCTTCCTTCTCCCCCTTGTCACTTGACACCTTGGAGTGCCTGACAGAGGGCCTAGAGATCAAAGAGCAAAGGGGGAAGGCCTCTGGCTCTCCTGCTTGCCCATGGGTAGAGAAGATCTGCTAGTCTATCTGGAAGGTCTAGAGAGTAGCCATTGACTGGGGACCTGCATCACGGGCTGATCCTGGCCAGGTCAAGCTTGCTGACGTGTGGCAGCCTCTCCGGAGACTACTCATTCCGCTCATAACATTCTATGCAAATACCCGGCTGAGTGCCACGGGCAGAAAACATTGACACATACCTGCCAGAGGCCTATCCTGGGTCTGAAGAGTCCACCCTGGTCTCCAGCGACTCATCATCTCAGCACACACTTTGCCTGCACACATGGAATCCGCCTCTCTCCACGAATGCCTTCTCCGGCTAGGAAACACACGATGTCACTCAGCCAAAGGAGAGCACAGGCAAAGTCAACCGAAGCCCCCATCTTCAAGAGTTTGCCCTCTGCTGGGCCACAGCCTCCGCTGGCACAGTGCATGTGTGGCACTTCTCCGAGGATAAGGCCGAAATCCGGGCATCCAGGGCCCCAGCAGTCCAGGGTCTGCGCGTGGCGGCATATGGATCACCTCTTTGCCACGTACAGGAGGGAGGCCTGGGCCCTAGACTGGCTCTGCTAGAGCTCCACGACCTCAGCTATTTTCCCCCACCTTTGGTCCGTGCCCTCGTGACTGTGTGATCCCTAGTGACACTTCTTCTCCGACCACTCTGAATCCGCCACCTGCGGATACTTGAGCATGAAGATGAACATCTGTCACTGCCTGCAGTGTCACAGGTCACTAGGTGTCTAGGCTCAGGCTGACGATGGCTGTCTTCTGCCCAGGCAAGGAGCCTAATCCTTCAAAGGCAATGAGGACACGCGGTCATTGGCCGACATTCTTTCTTTCATCCACACAGCGGTCTAGATGAGGGGAAAGAGGCCAGGTAGGCCAGCTGAAGGCTGAGTGCGGGGCCTAAGGCTTCTTTCCCAATCACCATGGAGACGGCCACCGGAAGGCTGGCCGGAACTTCTCACGGGGACGGGTCACAAACACTGAGCCAATAGGAGAGGTCCAGCCTAACCGGCCAGTTCCGCAGAGCCCTCCAGTTCACCCACGGACACACAACGGCCCCTTCTGTTTTGGGCCACAAATTCGAGGCCACCCGGGGAATCACTTCACACTAGGCAGCCCCTCATGTGGACACGTTCGACACACTCGGCCAGCAGGCAGCTACCTCTTTTCCACTTACGCTACCATATCAGTAGGCAAGGCGCCCTTCCTCAGCATCTATGGCCCCTCTCTGGATGTGTTCATGCAGAGAAATCTCTTCCTTCTACCCCTGAGACACATCACAAGTATGAGGGGCCTGAGAGAGAGCCTAGACATGAAGCGGGGGAGGCTTCTGGCTGTACTGCTTCCCCGTGGGGAGAGAATAGCAGGTAGTCTCTCTGGAAGGTCTTAGCTTCTGTTGCTTGACATGGGCGATACAGTAGGGGCGGACCCTGGCCAGATGGAGCTTGTGGGCAGACGCAACCTCTCCGGCGACGAATAATTCCGCTGCTGCTTTCTATGCTGAAGACCTCCCCCCGCCGGGTGGGATGGGTAGAGAACATTGACCCACACCTGCCAGGGGCCTTTCCTGGGACTGAAGATCCCAACGTGGTCTCAACGTCGTCACCCTCTCAGCACACACCTTTCCTGCACACATAATGCTGCCTTTCTCCGTCAGGGCCTTATCCTACCAGGAAAAAAAGCAAGCCGCTCAAAAAGGCCGATGCCAGGGAAATCGAGGAAACACCGCCATTTTCCAAATCTTTGCTGTCTACATGTCCCCGCCTCCGGGGCAAGGCCGCGTATGCGGCCAGGCTCCGAAGGCAAGGCCAATATCTTGGCAGTCAGGGCCCCAGCAGTCCAATGGTTTATGGACGTGGGGACACGGATGACCTGTTTGCCGCATACAGGAGGGATCCTTGGGCCCTTCACTGCCTCGCCATTCAGCTCCACGACGTCCACTACTGGCCCTGGCCTTTGCTTTGGCTGGTGCCCCAATGAACGTGTGCTCCGCAGCCATCTTTCTCCACCCATCACTATCATTCTGCCACCAGGGGATATGTGAGTGTGGGAGTCACCATTTGTCACTGGCCGCAGTGTCACAAATCACCAGACTTCCAGGTACCAGCTGACCTAGGCTGCCTTCTGCCCCAGGCAAGATCCCGATTCCTATATCCCAGATGCTGACTGACACCTGGGCACTGGGGAACATTCATTTTGATCAACACAGAGGTCTGAGTGAGGGTCAGCGGGCCCGGTAGCTGAAGTCAAGGCCAGGTGGGCGGGGCTGAGGCTTCTCGGCCATCACCATGGAGACAGTCCCCCCACCGGAAGAGTGGGCGGGCCTTATGATGGGCCTGGTGACAAGACTCAGCCAATGGCAGAGATCTGGCCCGCCAGGCAGATGACACAGGGCCCTCCACTGTGACCCATGACACCTAGTGGCCACAGGATTTGAGCACACCCTGGGAAAGCCTACGCAGGCACAAGGGAGCCCCTGGTGCGGACTGCTTCAGGCCATTGGCAGAGCAGGCCAGGTACCTCTTTCCCACTTTCCTGAGGATAGCAGTACGCAAGGCATCCCCACTCAGCATCTCTTGCCTCTCTCTGGATGTGTTCCTTCTCTGAAATCTCTTCCTTCTCCCCCTTGTCACTTGACACCTTGGAGTGCCTGACAGAGGGCCTAGAGATGAAAGAGCAAAGGGGGAAGGCCTCTGGCTCTCCTGCTTGCCCATGGGTAGAGAAGATCTGCTAGTCTATCTGGAAGGTCTAGAGAGTAGCCATTGACTGGGGACCTGCATCACGGGCTGATCCTGGCCAGGTCAAGCTTGCTGACGTGTGGCAGCCTCTCCGGAGACTACTCATTCCGCTCATAACATTCTATGCAAATACCCGGCTGAGTGCCACGGGCAGAAAACATTGACACATACCTGCCAGAGGCCTATCCTGGGTCTGAAGAGTCCACCCTGGTCTCCAGCGACTCATCATCTCAGCACACACTTTGCCTGCACACATGGAATCCGCCTCTCTCCACGAATGCCTTCTCCGGCTAGGAAACACACGATGTCACTCAGCCAAAGGAGAGCACAGGCAAAGTCAACCGAAGCCCCCATCTTCAAGAGTTTGCCCTCTGCTGGGCCACAGCCTCCGCTGGCACAGTGCATGTGTGGCACTTCTCCGAGGATAAGGCCGAAATCCGGGCATCCAGGGCCCCAGCAGTCCAGGGTCTGCGCGTGGCGGCATATGGATCACCTCTTTGCCACGTACAGGAGGGAGGCCTGGGCCCTAGACTGGCTCTGCTAGAGCTCCACGACCTCAGCTATTTTCCCCCACCTTTGGTCCGTGCCCTCGTGACTGTGTGATCCCTAGTGACACTTCTTCTCCGACCACTCTGAATCCGCCACCTGCGGATACTTGAGCATGAAGATGAACATCTGTCACTGCCTGCAGTGTCACAGGTCACTAGGTGTCTAGGCTCAGGCTGACGATGGCTGTCTTCTGCCCAGGCAAGGAGCCTAATCCTTCAAAGGCAATGAGGACATGCGGTCATTGGCCGACATTCTTTCTTTCATCCGCACAGCGGTCTAGATGAGGGGAAAGAGGCCAGGTAGGCCAGCTGAAGGCTGAGTGCGGGGACTAAGGCTTCTTTCCCAATCACCATGGAGACGGCCACCGGAAGGCTGGCCGGAACTTCTCACGGGGACGGGTCACAAACACTGAGCCAATAGGAGAGGTCCAGCCTAACCGGCCAGTTCCGCAGAGCCCTCCATTTCACCCACGGACACACAACGGCCCCTTCTGTTTTGGGCCACAAATTCGAGGCCACCCGGGGAATCACTTCACACTAGGCAGCCCCTCATGTGGACACGTTCGACACACTCGGCCAGCAGGCAGCTACCTCTTTTCCACTTACGCTACCATATCAGTAGGCAAGGCGCCCTTCCTCAGCATCTATGGCCCCTCTCTGGATGTGTTCATGCAGAGAAATCTCTTCCTTCTACCCCTGAGACACATCACAAGTATGAGGGGCCTGAGAGAGAGCCTAGACATGAAGCGGGGGAGGCTTCTGGCTGTACTGCTTCCCCGTGGGGAGAGAATAGCAGGTAGTCTCTCTGGAAGGTCTTAGCTTCTGTTGCTTGACATGGGCGATACAGTAGGGGCGGACCCTGGCCAGGTGGAGCTTGTGGGCAGACGCAACCTCTCCGGCGACGAATAATTCCGCTGCTGCTTTCTATGCTGAAGACCTCCCCCCGCCGGGTGGGATGGGTAGAGAACATTGACCCACACCTGCCAGGGGCCTTTCCTGGGACTGAAGATCCCAACGTGGTCTCAACGTCGTCACCCTCTCAGCACACACCTTTCCTGCACACATAATGCTGCCTTTCTCCGTCAGGGCCTTATCCTACCAGGAAAAAAAGCAAGCCGCTCAAAAAGGCCGATGCCAGGGAAATCGAGGAAACACCGCCATTTTCCAAATCTTTGCTGTCTACATGTCCCCGCCTCCGGGGCAAGGCCGCGTATGCGGCCAGGCTCCGAAGGCAAGGCCGATATCTTGGCAGTCAGGGCCCCAGCAGTCCAATGGTTTATGGACGTGGGGACACGGATGACCTGTTTGCCGCATACAGGAGGGATCCTTGGGCCCTTCACTGCCTCGCCATTCAGCTCCACGACGTCCACTACTGGCCCTGGCCTTTGCTTTGGCTGGTGCCCCAATGAACGTGTGCTCCGCAGCCATCTTTCTCCACCCATCACTATCATTCTGCCACCAGGGGATATGTGAGTGTGGGAGTCACCATTTGTCACTGGCCGCAGTGTCACAAATCACCAGACTTCCAGGTACCAGCTGACCTAGGCTGCCTTCTGCCCCAGGCAAGATCCCGATTCCTATATCCCAGATGCTGACTGACACCTGGGCACTGGGGAACATTCATTTTGATCAACACAGAGGTCTGAGTGAGGGTCAGCGGGCCCGGTAGCTGAAGTCAAGGCCAGGTGGGCGGGGCTGAGGCTTCTCGGCCATCACCATGGAGACAGTCCCCCCACCGGAAGAGTGGGCGGGCCTTATGATGGGCCTGGTGACAAGACTCAGCCAATGGCAGAGATCTGGCCCGCCAGGCAGATGACACAGGGCCCTCCACTGTGACCCATGACACCTAGTGGCCACAGGATTTGAGCACACCCTGGGAAAGCCTACGCAGGCACAAGGGAGCCCCTGGTGCGGACTGCTTCAGGCCATTGGCAGAGCAGGCCAGGTACCTCTTTCCCACTTTCCTGAGGATAGCAGTACGCAAGGCATCCCCACTCAGCATCTCTTGCCTCTCTCTGGATGTGTTCCTTCTCTGAAATCTCTTCCTTCTCCCCCTTGTCACTTGACACCTTGGAGTGCCTGACAGAGGGCCTAGAGATCAAAGAGCAAAGGGGGAAGGCCTCTGGCTCTCCTGCTTGCCCATGGGTAGAGAAGATCTGCTAGTCTATCTGGAAGGTCTAGAGAGTAGCCATTGACTGGGGACCTGCATCACGGGCTGATCCTGGCCAGGTCAAGCTTGCTGACGTGTGGCAGCCTCTCCGGAGACTACTCATTCCGCTCATAACATTCTATGCAAATACCCGGCTGAGTGCCACGGGCAGAAAACATTGACACATACCTGCCAGAGGCCTATCCTGGGTCTGAAGAGTCCACCCTGGTCTCCAGCGACTCATCATCTCAGCACACACTTTGCCTGCACACATGGAATCCGCCTCTCTCCACGAATGCCTTCTCCGGCTAGGAAACACACGATGTCACTCAGCCAAAGGAGAGCACAGGCAAAGTCAACCGAAGCCCCCATCTTCAAGAGTTTGCCCTCTGCTGGGCCACAGCCTCCGCTGGCACAGTGCATGTGTGGCACTTCTCCGAGGATAAGGCCGAAATCCGGGCATCCAGGGCCCCAGCAGTCCAGGGTCTGCGCGTGGCGGCATATGGATCACCTCTTTGCCACGTACAGGAGGGAGGCCTGGGCCCTAGACTGGCTCTGCTAGAGCTCCACGACCTCAGCTATTTTCCCCCACCTTTGGTCCGTGCCCTCGTGACTGTGTGATCCCTAGTGACACTTCTTCTCCGACCACTCTGAATCCGCCACCTGCGGATACTTGAGCATGAAGATGAACATCTGTCACTGCCTGCAGTGTCACAGGTCACTAGGTGTCTAGGCTCAGGCTGACGATGGCTGTCTTCTGCCCAGGCAAGGAGCCTAATCCTTCAAAGGCAATGAGGACATGCGGTCATTGGCCGACATTCTTTCTTTCATCCACACAGCGGTCTAGATGAGGGGAAAGAGGCCAGGTAGGCCAGCTGAAGGCTGAGTGCGGGGCCTAAGGCTTCTTTCCCAATCACCATGGAGACGGCCACCGGAAGGCTGGCCGGAACTTCTCACGGGGACGGGTCACAAACACTGAGCCAATAGGAGAGGTCCAGCCTAACCGGCCAGTTCCGCAGAGCCCTCCATTTCACCCACGGACACACAACGGCCCCTTCTGTTTTGGGCCACAAATTCGAGGCCACCCGGGGAATCACTTCACACTAGGCAGCCCCTCATGTGGACACGTTCGACACACTCGGCCAGCAGGCAGCTACCTCTTTTCCACTTACGCTACCATATCAGTAGGCAAGGCGCCCTTCCTCAGCATCTATGGCCCCTCTCTGGATGTGTTCATTCAGAGAAATCTCTTCCTTCTACCCCTGAGACACATCACAAGTATGAGGGGCCTGAGAGAGAGCCTAGACATGAAGCGGGGGAGGCTTCTGGCTGTACTGCTTCCCCGTGGGGAGAGAATAGCAGGTAGTCTCTCTGGAAGGTCTTAGCTTCTGTTGCTTGACATGGGCGATACAGTAGGGGCGGACCCTGGCCAGGTGGAGCTTGTGGGCAGACGCAACCTCTCCGGCGACGAATAATTCCGCTGCTGCTTTCTATGCTGAAGACCTCCCCCCGCCGGGTGGGATGGGTAGAGAACATTGACCCACACCTGCCAGGGGCCTTTCCTGGGACTGAAGATCCCAACGTGGTCTCAACGTCGTCACCCTCTCAGCACACACCTTTCCTGCACACATAATGCTGCCTTTCTCCGTCAGGGCCTTATCCTACCAGGAAAAAAAGCAAGCCGCTCAAAAAGGCCGATGCCAGGGAAATCGAGGAAACACCGCCATTTTCCAAATCTTTGCTGTCTACATGTCCCCGCCTCCGGGGCAAGGCCGCGTATGCGGCCAGGCTCCGAAGGCAAGGCCGGTATCTTGGCAGTCAGGGCCCCAGCAGTCCAATGGTTTATGGACGTGGGGACACGGATGACCTGTTTGCCGCATACAGGAGGGATCCTTGGGCCCTTCACTGCCTCGCCATTCAGCTCCACGACGTCCACTACTGGCCCTGGCCTTTGCTTTGGCTGGTGCCCCAATGAACGTGTGCTCCGCAGCCATCTTTCTCCACCCATCACTATCATTCTGCCACCAGGGGATATGTGAGTGTGGGAGTCACCATTTGTCACTGGCCGCAGTGTCACAAATCACCAGACTTCCAGGTACCAGCTGACCTAGGCTGCCTTCTGCCCCAGGCAAGATCCCGATTCCTATATCCCAGATGCTGACTGACACCTGGGCACTGGGGAACATTCATTTTGATCAACACAGAGGTCTGAGTGAGGGTCAGCGGGCCCGGTAGCTGAAGTCAAGGCCAGGTGGGCGGGGCTGAGGCTTCTCGGCCATCACCATGGAGACAGTCCCCCCACCGGAAGAGTGGGCGGGCCTTATGATGGGCCTGGTGACAAGACTCAGCCAATGGCAGAGATCTGGCCCGCCAGGCAGATGACACAGGGCCCTCCACTGTGACCCATGACACCTAGTGGCCACAGGATTTGAGCACACCCTGGGAAAGCCTACGCAGGCACAAGGGAGCCCCTGGTGCGGACTGCTTCAGGCCATTGGCAGAGCAGGCCAGGTACCTCTTTCCCACTTTCCTGAGGATAGCAGTACGCAAGGCATCCCCACTCAGCATCTCTTGCCTCTCTCTGGATGTGTTCCTTCTCTGAAATCTCTTCCTTCTCCCCCTTGTCACTTGACACCTTGGAGTGCCTGACAGAGGGCCTAGAGATGAAAGAGCAAAGGGGGAAGGCCTCTGGCTCTCCTGCTTGCCCATGGGTAGAGAAGATCTGCTAGTCTATCTGGAAGGTCTAGAGAGTAGCCATTGACTGGGGACCTGCATCACGGGCTGATCCTGGCCAGGTCAAGCTTGCTGACGTGTGGCAGCCTCTCCGGAGACTACTCATTCCGCTCATAACATTCTATGCAAATACCCGGCTGAGTGCCACGGGCAGAAAACATTGACACATACCTGCCAGAGGCCTATCCTGGGTCTGAAGAGTCCACCCTGGTCTCCAGCGACTCATCATCTCAGCACACACTTTGCCTGCACACATGGAATCCGCCTCTCTCCACGAATGCCTTCTCCGGCTAGGAAACACACGATGTCACTCAGCCAAAGGAGAGCACAGGCAAAGTCAACCGAAGCCCCCATCTTCAAGAGTTTGCCCTCTGCTGGGCCACAGCCTCCGCTGGCACAGTGCATGTGTGGCACTTCTCCGAGGATAAGGCCGAAATCCGGGCATCCAGGGCCCCAGCAGTCCAGGGTCTGCGCGTGGCGGCATATGGATCACCTCTTTGCCACGTACAGGAGGGAGGCCTGGGCCCTAGACTGGCTCTGCTAGAGCTCCACGACCTCAGCTATTTTCCCCCACCTTTGGTCCGTGCCCTCGTGACTGTGTGATCCCTAGTGACACTTCTTCTCCGACCACTCTGAATCCGCCACCTGCGGATACTTGAGCATGAAGATGAACATCTGTCACTGCCTGCAGTGTCACAGGTCACTAGGTGTCTAGGCTCAGGCTGACGATGGCTGTCTTCTGCCCAGGCAAGGAGCCTAATCCTTCAAAGGCAATGAGGACATGCGGTCATTGGCCGACATTCTTTCTTTCATCCGCACAGCGGTCTAGATGAGGGGAAAGAGGCCAGGTAGGCCAGCTGAAGGCTGAGTGCGGGGCCTAAGGCTTCTTTCCCAATCACCATGGAGACGGCCACCGGAAGGCTGGCCGGAACTTCTCACGGGGACGGGTCACAAACACTGAGCCAATAGGAGAGGTCCAGCCTAACCGGCCAGTTCCGCAGAGCCCTCCATTTCACCCACGGACACACAACGGCCCCTTCTGTTTTGGGCCACAAATTCGAGGCCACCCGGGGAATCACTTCACACTAGGCAGCCCCTCATGTGGACACGTTCGACACACTCGGCCAGCAGGCAGCTACCTCTTTTCCACTTACGCTACCATATCAGTAGGCAAGGCGCCCTTCCTCAGCATCTATGGCCCCTCTCTGGATGTGTTCATTCAGAGAAATCTCTTCCTTCTACCCCTGAGACACATCACAAGTATGAGGGGCCTGAGAGAGAGCCTAGACATGAAGCGGGGGAGGCTTCTGGCTGTACTGCTTCCCCGTGGGGAGAGAATAGCAGGTAGTCTCTCTGGAAGGTCTTAGCTTCTGTTGCTTGACATGGGCGATACAGTAGGGGCGGACCCTGGCCAGGTGGAGCTTGTGGGCAGACGCAACCTCTCCGGCGACGAATAATTCCGCTGCTGCTTTCTATGCTGAAGACCTCCCCCCGCCGGGTGGGATGGGTAGAGAACATTGACCCACACCTGCCAGGGGCCTTTCCTGGGACTGAAGATCCCAACGTGGTCTCAACGTCGTCACCCTCTCAGCACACACCTTTCCTGCACACATAATGCTGCCTTTCTCCGTCAGGGCCTTATCCTACCAGGAAAAAAAGCAAGCCGCTCAAAAAGGCCGATGCCAGGGAAATCGAGGAAACACCGCCATTTTCCAAATCTTTGCTGTCTACATGTCCCCGCCTCCGGGGCAAGGCCGCGTATGCGGCCAGGCTCCGAAGGCAAGGCCGGTATCTTGGCAGTCAGGGCCCCAGCAGTCCAATGGTTTATGGACGTGGGGACACGGATGACCTGTTTGCCGCATACAGGAGGGATCCTTGGGCCCTTCACTGCCTCGCCATTCAGCTCCACGACGTCCACTACTGGCCCTGGCCTTTGCTTTGGCTGGTGCCCCAATGAACGTGTGCTCCGCAGCCATCTTTCTCCACCCATCACTATCATTCTGCCACCAGGGGATATGTGAGTGTGGGAGTCACCATTTGTCACTGGCCGCAGTGTCACAAATCACCAGACTTCCAGGTACCAGCTGACCTAGGCTGCCTTCTGCCCCAGGCAAGATCCCGATTCCTATATCCCAGATGCTGACTGACACCTGGGCACTGGGGAACATTCATTTTGATCAACACAGAGGTCTGAGTGAGGGTCAGCGGGCCCGGTAGCTGAAGTCAAGGCCAGGTGGGCGGGGCTGAGGCTTCTCGGCCATCACCATGGAGACAGTCCCCCCACCGGAAGAGTGGGCGGGCCTTATGATGGGCCTGGTGACAAGACTCAGCCAATGGCAGAGATCTGGCCCGCCAGGCAGATGACACAGGGCCCTCCACTGTGACCCATGACACCTAGTGGCCACAGGATTTGAGCACACCCTGGGAAAGCCTACGCAGGCACAAGGGAGCCCCTGGTGCGGACTGCTTCAGGCCATTGGCAGAGCAGGCCAGGTACCTCTTTCCCACTTTCCTGAGGATAGCAGTACGCAAGGCATCCCCACTCAGCATCTCTTGCCTCTCTCTGGATGTGTTCCTTCTCTGAAATCTCTTCCTTCTCCCCCTTGTCACTTGACACCTTGGAGTGCCTGACAGAGGGCCTAGAGATGAAAGAGCAAAGGGGGAAGGCCTCTGGCTCTCCTGCTTGCCCATGGGTAGAGAAGATCTGCTAGTCTATCTGGAAGGTCTAGAGAGTAGCCATTGACTGGGGACCTGCATCACGGGCTGATCCTGGCCAGGTCAAGCTTGCTGACGTGTGGCAGCCTCTCCGGAGACTACTCATTCCGCTCATAACATTCTATGCAAATACCCGGCTGAGTGCCACGGGCAGAAAACATTGACACATACCTGCCAGAGGCCTATCCTGGGTCTGAAGAGTCCACCCTGGTCTCCAGCGACTCATCATCTCAGCACACACTTTGCCTGCACACATGGAATCCGCCTCTCTCCACGAATGCCTTCTCCGGCTAGGAAACACACGATGTCACTCAGCCAAAGGAGAGCACAGGCAAAGTCAACCGAAGCCCCCATCTTCAAGAGTTTGCCCTCTGCTGGGCCACAGCCTCCACTGGCACAGTGCATGTGTGGCACTTCTCCGAGGATAAGGCCGAAATCCGGGCATCCAGGGCCCCAGCAGTCCAGGGTCTGCGCGTGGCGGCATATGGATCACCTCTTTGCCACGTACAGGAGGGAGGCCTGGGCCCTAGACTGGCTCTGCTAGAGCTCCACGACCTCAGCTATTTTCCCCCACCTTTGGTCCGTGCCCTCGTGACTGTGTGATCCCTAGTGACACTTCTTCTCCGACCACTCTGAATCCGCCACCTGCGGATACTTGAGCATGAAGATGAACATCTGTCACTGCCTGCAGTGTCACAGGTCACTAGGTGTCTAGGCTCAGGCTGACGATGGCTGTCTTCTGCCCAGGCAAGGAGCCTAATCCTTCAAAGGCAATGAGGACATGCGGTCATTGGCCGACATTCTTTCTTTCATCCGCACAGCGGTCTAGATGAGGGGAAAGAGGCCAGGTAGGCCAGCTGAAGGCTGAGTGCGGGGCCTAAGGCTTCTTTCCCAATCACCATGGAGACGGCCACCGGAAGGCTGGCCGGAACTTCTCACGGGGACGGGTCACAAACACTGAGCCAATAGGAGAGGTCCAGCCTAACCGGCCAGTTCCGCAGAGCCCTCCATTTCACCCACGGACACACAACGGCCCCTTCTGTTTTGGGCCACAAATTCGAGGCCACCCGGGGAATCACTTCACACTAGGCAGCCCCTCACGTGGACACGTTCGACACACTCGGCCAGCAGGCAGCTACCTCTTTTCCACTTACGCTACCATATCAGTAGGCAAGGCGCCCTTCCTCAGCATCTATGGCCCCTCTCTGGATGTGTTCATTCAGAGAAATCTCTTCCTTCTACCCCTGAGACACATCACAAGTATGAGGGGCCTGAGAGAGAGCCTAGACATGAAGCGGGGGAGGCTTCTGGCTGTACTGCTTCCCCGTGGGGAGAGAATAGCAGGTAGTCTCTCTGGAAGGTCTCAGCTTCTGTTGCTTGACATGGGCGATACAGTAGGGGCGGACCCTGGCCAGGTGGAGCTTGTGGGCAGACGCAACCTCTCCGGCGACGAATAATTCCGCTGCTGCTTTCTATGCTGAAGACCTCCCCCCGCCGGGTGGGATGGGTAGAGAACATTGACCCACACCTGCCAGGGGCCTTTCCTGGGACTGAAGATCCCAACGTGGTCTCAACGTCGTCACCCTCTCAGCACACACCTTTCCTGCACACATAATGCTGCCTTTCTCCGTCAGGGCCTTATCCTACCAGGAAAAAAAGCAAGCCGCTCAAAAAGGCCGATGCCAGGGAAATCGAGGAAACACCGCCATTTTCCAAATCTTTGCTGTCTACATGTCCCCGCCTCCGGGGCAAGGCCGCGTATGCGGCCAGGCTCCGAAGGCAAGGCCGGTATCTTGGCAGTCAGGGCCCCAGCAGTCCAATGGTTTATGGACGTGGGGACACGGATGACCTGTTTGCCTCATACAGGAGGGATCCTTGGGCCCTTCACTGCCTCGCCATTCAGCTCCACGACGTCCACTACTGGCCCTGGCCTTTGCTTTGGCTGGTGCCCCAATGAACGTGTGCTCCGCAGCCATCTTTCTCCACCCATCACTATCATTCTGCCACCAGGGGATATGTGAGTGTGGGAGTCACCATTTGTCACTGGCCGCAGTGTCACAAATCACCAGACTTCCAGGTACCAGCTGACCTAGGCTGCCTTCTGCCCCAGGCAAGATCCCGATTCCTATATCCCAGATGCTGACTGACACCTGGGCACTGGGGAACATTCATTTTGATCAACACAGAGGTCTGAGTGAGGGTCAGCGGGCCCGGTAGCTGAAGTCAAGGCCAGGTGGGCGGGGCTGAGGCTTCTCGGCCATCACCATGGAGACAGTCCCCCCACCGGAAGAGTGGGCGGGCCTTATGATGGGCCTGGTGACAAGACTCAGCCAATGGCAGAGATCTGGCCCGCCAGGCAGATGACACAGGGCCCTCCACTGTGACCCATGACACCTAGTGGCCACAGGATTTGAGCACACCCTGGGAAAGCCTACGCAGGCACAAGGGAGCCCCTGGTGCGGACTGCTTCAGGCCATTGGCAGAGCAGGCCAGGTACCTCTTTCCCACTTTCCTGAGGATAGCAGTACGCAAGGCATCCCCACTCAGCATCTCTTGCCTCTCTCTGGATGTGTTCCTTCTCTGAAATCTCTTCCTTCTCCCCCTTGTCACTTGACACCTTGGAGTGCCTGACAGAGGGCCTAGAGATGAAAGAGCAAAGGGGGAAGGCCTCTGGCTCTCCTGCTTGCCCATGGGTAGAGAAGATCTGCTAGTCTATCTGGAAGGTCTAGAGAGTAGCCATTGACTGGGGACCTGCATCACGGGCTGATCCTGGCCAGGTCAAGCTTGCTGACGTGTGGCAGCCTCTCCGGAGACTACTCATTCCGCTCATAACATTCTATGCAAATACCCGGCTGAGTGCCACGGGCAGAAAACATTGACACATACCTGCCAGAGGCCTATCCTGGGTCTGAAGAGTCCACCCTGGTCTCCAGCGACTCATCATCTCAGCACACACTTTGCCTGCACACATGGAATCCGCCTCTCTCCACGAATGCCTTCTCCGGCTAGGAAACACACGATGTCACTCAGCCAAAGGAGAGCACAGGCAAAGTCAACCGAAGCCCCCATCTTCAAGAGTTTGCCCTCTGCTGGGCCACAGCCTCCGCTGGCACAGTGCATGTGTGGCACTTCTCCGAGGATAAGGCCGAAATCCGGGCATCCAGGGCCCCAGCAGTCCAGGGTCTGCGCGTGGCGGCATATGGATCACCTCTTTGCCACGTACAGGAGGGAGGCCTGGGCCCTAGACTGGCTCTGCTAGAGCTCCACGACCTCAGCTATTTTCCCCCACCTTTGGTCCGTGCCCTCGTGACTGTGTGATCCCTAGTGACACCTCTTCTCCGACCACTCTGAATCCGCCACCTGCGGATACTTGAGCATGAAGATGAACATCTGTCACTGCCTGCAGTGTCACAGGTCACTAGGTGTCTAGGCTCAGGCTGACGATGGCTGTCTTCTGCCCAGGCAAGGAGCCTAATCCTTCAAAGGCAATGAGGACATGCGGTCATTGGCCGACATTCTTTCTTTCATCCGCACAGCGGTCTAGATGAGGGGAAAGAGGCCAGGTAGGCCAGCTGAAGGCTGAGTGCGGGGCCTAAGGCTTCTTTCCCAATCACCATGGAGACGGCCACCGGAAGGCTGGCCGGAACTTCTCACGGGGACGGGTCACAAACACTGAGCCAATAGGAGAGGTCCAGCCTAACCGGCCAGTTCCGCAGAGCCCTCCATTTCACCCACGGACACACAACGGCCCCTTCTGTTTTGGGCCACAAATTCGAGGCCACCCGGGGAATCACTTCACACTAGGCAGCCCCTCACGTGGACACGTTCGACACACTCGGCCAGCAGGCAGCTACCTCTTTTCCACTTACGCTACCATATCAGTAGGCAAGGCGCCCTTCCTCAGCATCTATGGCCCCTCTCTGGATGTGTTCATTCAGAGAAATCTCTTCCTTCTACCCCTGAGACACATCACAAGTATGAGGGGCCTGAGAGAGAGCCTAGACATGAAGCGGGGGAGGCTTCTGGCTGTACTGCTTCCCCGTGGGGAGAGAATAGCAGGTAGTCTCTCTGGAAGGTCTCAGCTTCTGTTGCTTGACATGGGCGATACAGTAGGGGCGGACCCTGGCCAGGTGGAGCTTGTGGGCAGACGCAACCTCTCCGGCGACGAATAATTCCGCTGCTGCTTTCTATGCTGAAGACCTCCCCCCGCCGGGTGGGATGGGTAGAGAACATTGACCCACACCTGCCAGGGGCCTTTCCTGGGACTGAAGATCCCAACGTGGTCTCAACGTCGTCACCCTCTCAGCACACACCTTTCCTGCACACATAATGCTGCCTTTCTCCGTCAGGGCCTTATCCTACCAGGAAAAAAAGCAAGCCGCTCAAAAAGGCCGATGCCAG
This sequence comes from Elephas maximus indicus, assembly GCF_024166365.1. Lineage (NCBI taxonomy): Eukaryota > Metazoa > Chordata > Mammalia > Proboscidea > Elephantidae > Elephas > Elephas maximus. Next base: position 88,453,791 of record NC_064834.1, read on the forward strand.
GGAAATCGAGGAAACACCGCCATTTTCCAAATCTTTGCTGTCTACATGTCCCCGCCTCCGGGGCAAGGCCGCGTATGCGGCCAGGCTCCGAAGGCAAGGCCGGTATCTTGGCAGTCAGGGCCCCAGCAGTCCAATGGTTTATGGACGTGGGGACACGGATGACCTGTTTGCCTCATACAGGAGGGATCCTTGGGCCCTTCACTGCCTCGCCATTCAGCTCCACGACGTCCACTACTGGCCCTGGCCTTTGCTTTGGCTGGTGCCCCAATGAACGTGTGCTCCGCAGCCATCTTTCTCCACCCATCACTATCATTCTGCCACCAGGGGATATGTGAGTGTGGGAGTCACCATTTGTCACTGGCCGCAGTGTCACAAATCACCAGACTTCCAGGTACCAGCTGACCTAGGCTGCCTTCTGCCCCAGGCAAGATCCCGATTCCTATATCCCAGATGCTGACTGACACCTGGGCACTGGGGAACATTCATTTTGATCAACACAGAGGTCTGAGTGAGGGTCAGCGGGCCCGGTAGCTGAAGTCAAGGCCAGGTGGGCGGGGCTGAGGCTTCTCGGCCATCACCATGGAGACAGTCCCCCCACCGGAAGAGTGGGCGGGCCTTATGATGGGCCTGGTGACAAGACTCAGCCAATGGCAGAGATCTGGCCCGCCAGGCAGATGACACAGGGCCCTCCACTGTGACCCATGACACCTAGTGGCCACAGGATTTGAGCACACCCTGGGAAAGCCTACGCAGGCACAAGGGAGCCCCTGGTGCGGACTGCTTCAGGCCATTGGCAGAGCAGGCCAGGTACCTCTTTCCCACTTTCCTGAGGATAGCAGTACGCAAGGCATCCCCACTCAGCATCTCTTGCCTCTCTCTGGATGTGTTCCTTCTCTGAAATCTCTTCCTTCTCCCCCTTGTCACTTGACACCTTGGAGTGCCTGACAGAGGGCCTAGAGATGAAAGAGCAAAGGGGGAAGGCCTCTGGCTCTCCTGCTTGCCCATGGGTAGAGAAGATCTGCTAGTCTATCTGGAAGGTCTAGAGAGTAGCCATTGACTGGGGACCTGCATCACGGGCTGATCCTGGCCAGGTCAAGCTTGCTGACGTGTGGCAGCCTCTCCGGAGACTACTCATTCCGCTCAAAACATTCTATGCAAATACCCGGCTGAGTGCCACGGGCAGAAAACATTGACACATACCTGCCAGAGGCCTATCCTGGGTCTGAAGAGTCCACCCTGGTCTCCAGCGACTCATCATCTCAGCACACACTTTGCCTGCACACATGGAATCCGCCTCTCTCCACGAATGCCTTCTCCGGCTAGGAAACACACGATGTCACTCAGCCAAAGGAGAGCACAGGCAAAGTCAACCGAAGCCCCCATCTTCAAGAGTTTGCCCTCTGCTGGGCCACAGCCTCCGCTGGCACAGTGCATGTGTGGCACTTCTCCGAGGATAAGGCCGAAATCCGGGCATCCAGGGCCCCAGCAGTCCAGGGTCTGCGCGTGGCGGCATATGGATCACCTCTTTGCCACGTACAGGAGGGAGGCCTGGGCCCTAGACTGGCTCTGCTAGAGCTCCACGACCTCAGCTATTTTCCCCCACCTTTGGTCCGTGCCCTCGTGACTGTGTGATCCCTAGTGACACCTCTTCTCCGACCACTCTGAATCCGCCACCTGCGGATACTTGAGCATGAAGATGAACATCTGTCACTGCCTGCAGTGTCACAGGTCACTAGGTGTCTAGGCTCAGGCTGACGATGGCTGTCTTCTGCCCAGGCAAGGAGCCTAATCCTTCAAAGGCAATGAGGACATGCGGTCATTGGCCGACATTCTTTCTTTCATCCGCACAGCGGTCTAGATGAGGGGAAAGAGGCCAGGTAGGCCAGCTGAAGGCTGAGTGCGGGGCCTAAGGCTTCTTTCCCAATCACCATGGAGACGGCCACCGGAAGGCTGGCCGGAACTTCTCACGGGGACGGGTCACAAACACTGAGCCAATAGGAGAGGTCCAGCCTAACCGGCCAGTTCCGCAGAGCCCTCCATTTCACCCACGGACACACAACGGCCCCTTCTGTTTTGGGCCACAAATTCGAGGCCACCCGGGGAATCACTTCACACTAGGCAGCCCCTCACGTGGACACGTTCGACACACTCGGCCAGCAGGCAGCTACCTCTTTTCCACTTACGCTACCATATCAGTAGGCAAGGCGCCCTTCCTCAGCATCTATGGCCCCTCTCTGGATGTGTTCATTCAGAGAAATCTCTTCCTTCTACCCCTGAGACACATCACAAGTATGAGGGGCCTGAGAGAGAGCCTAGACATGAAGCGGGGGAGGCTTCTGGCTGTACTGCTTCCCCGTGGGGAGAGAATAGCAGGTAGTCTCTCTGGAAGGTCTCAGCTTCTGTTGCTTGACATGGGCGATACAGTAGGGGCGGACCCTGGCCAGGTGGAGCTTGTGGGCAGACGCAACCTCTCCGGCGACGAATAATTCCGCTGCTGCTTTCTATGCTGAAGACCTCCCCCCGCCGGGTGGGATGGGTAGAGAACATTGACCCACACCTGCCAGGGGCCTTTCCTGGGACTGAAGATCCCAACGTGGTCTCAACGTCGTCACCCTCTCAGCACACACCTTTCCTGCACACATAATGCTGCCTTTCTCCGTCAGGGCCTTATCCTACCAGGAAAAAAAGCAAGCCGCTCAAAAAGGCCGATGCCAGGGAAATCGAGGAAACACCGCCATTTTCCAAATCTTTGCTGTCTACATGTCCCCGCCTCTGGGGCAAGGCCGCGTATGCGGCCAGGCTCCGAAGGCAAGGCCGGTATCTTGGCAGTCAGGGCCCCAGCAGTCCAATGGTTTATGGACGTGGGGACACGGATGACCTGTTTGCCGCATACAGGAGGGATCCTTGGGCCCTTCACTGCCTCGCCATTCAGCTCCACGACGTCCACTACTGGCCCTGGCCTTTGCTTTGGCTGGTGCCCCAATGAACGTGTGCTCCGCAGCCATCTTTCTCCACCCATCACTATCATTCTGCCACCAGGGGATATGTGAGTGTGGGAGTCACCATTTGTCACTGGCCGCAGTGTCACAAATCACCAGACTTCCAGGTACCAGCTGACCTAGGCTGCCTTCTGCCCCAGGCAAGATCCCGATTCCTATATCCCAGATGCTGACTGACACCTGGGCACTGGGGAACATTCATTTTGATCAACACAGAGGTCTGAGTGAGGGTCAGCGGGCCCGGTAGCTGAAGTCAAGGCCAGGTGGGCGGGGCTGAGGCTTCTCGGCCATCACCATGGAGACAGTCCCCCCACCGGAAGAGTGGGCGGGCCTTATGATGGGCCTGGTGACAAGACTCAGCCAATGGCAGAGATCTGGCCCGCCAGGCAGATGACACAGGGCCCTCCACTGTGACCCATGACACCTAGTGGCCACAGGATTTGAGCACACCCTGGGAAAGCCTACGCAGGCACAAGGGAGCCCCTGGTGCGGACTGCTTCAGGCCATTGGCAGAGCAGGCCAGGTACCTCTTTCCCACTTTCCTGAGGATAGCAGTACGCAAGGCATCCCCACTCAGCATCTCTTGCCTCTCTCTGGATGTGTTCCTTCTCTGAAATCTCTTCCTTCTCCCCCTTGTCACTTGACACCTTGGAGTGCCTGACAGAGGGCCTAGAGATGAAAGAGCAAAGGGGGAAGGCCTCTGGCTCTCCTGCTTGCCCATGGGTAGAGAAGATCTGCTAGTCTATCTGGAAGGTCTAGAGAGTAGCCATTGACTGGGGACCTGCATCACGGGCTGATCCTGGCCAGGTCAAGCTTGCTGACGTGTGGCAGCCTCTCCGGAGACTACTCATTCCGCTCATAACATTCTATGCAAATACCCGGCTGAGTGCCACGGGCAGAAAACATTGACACATACCTGCCAGAGGCCTATCCTGGGTCTGAAGAGTCCACCCTGGTCTCCAGCGACTCATCATCTCAGCACACACTTTGCCTGCACACATGGAATCCGCCTCTCTCCACGAATGCCTTCTCCGGCTAGGAAACACACGATGTCACTCAGCCAAAGGAGAGCACAGGCAAAGTCAACCGAAGCCCCCATCTTCAAGAGTTTGCCCTCTGCTGGGCCACAGCCTCCGCTGGCACAGTGCATGTGTGGCACTTCTCCGAGGATAAGGCCGAAATCCGGGCATCCAGGGCCCCAGCAGTCCAGGGTCTGCGCGTGGCGGCATATGGATCACCTCTTTGCCACGTACAGGAGGGAGGCCTGGGCCCTAGACTGGCTCTGCTAGAGCTCCACGACCTCAGCTATTTTCCCCCACCTTTGGTCCGTGCCCTCGTGACTGTGTGATCCCTAGTGACACTTCTTCTCCGACCACTCTGAATCCGCCACCTGCGGATACTTGAGCATGAAGATGAACATCTGTCACTGCCTGCAGTGTCACAGGTCACTAGGTGTCTAGGCTCAGGCTGACGATGGCTGTCTTCTGCCCAGGCAAGGAGCCTAATCCTTCAAAGGCAATGAGGACATGCGGTCATTGGCCGACATTCTTTCTTTCATCCACACAGCGGTCTAGATGAGGGGAAAGAGGCCAGGTAGGCCAGCTGAAGGCTGAGTGCGGGGCCTAAGGCTTCTTTCCCAATCACCATGGAGACGGCCACCGGAAGGCTGGCCGGAACTTCTCACGGGGACGGGTCACAAACACTGAGCCAATAGGAGAGGTCCAGCCTAACCGGCCAGTTCCGCAGAGCCCTCCATTTCACCCACGGACACACAACGGCCCCTTCTGTTTTGGGCCACAAATTCGAGGCCACCCGGGGAATCACTTCACACTAGGCAGCCCCTCATGTGGACACGTTCGACACACTCGGCCAGCAGGCAGCTACCTCTTTTCCACTTACGCTACCATATCAGTAGGCAAGGCGCCCTTCCTCAGCATCTATGGCCCCTCTCTGGATGTGTTCATTCAGAGAAATCTCTTCCTTCTACCCCTGAGACACATCACAAGTATGAGGGGCCTGAGAGAGAGCCTAGACATGAAGCGGGGGAGGCTTCTGGCTGTACTGCTTCCCCGTGGGGAGAGAATAGCAGGTAGTCTCTCTGGAAGGTCTCAGCTTCTGTTGCTTGACATGGGCGATACAGTAGGGGCGGACCCTGGCCAGGTGGAGCTTGTGGGCAGACGCAACCTCTCCGGCGACGAATAATTCCGCTGCTGCTTTCTATGCTGAAGACCTCCCCCCGCCGGGTGGGATGGGTAGAGAACATTGACCCACACCTGCCAGGGGCCTTTCCTGGGACTGAAGATCCCAACGTGGTCTCAACGTCGTCACCCTCTCAGCACACACCTTTCCTGCACACATAATGCTGCCTTTCTCCGTCAGGGCCTTATCCTACCAGGAAAAAAAGCAAGCCGCTCAAAAAGGCCGATGCCAGGGAAATCGAGGAAACACCGCCATTTTCCAAATCTTTGCTGTCTACATGTCCCCGCCTCCGGGGCAAGGCCGCGTATGCGGCCAGGCTCCGAAGGCAAGGCCGGTATCTTGGCAGTCAGGGCCCCAGCAGTCCAATGGTTTATGGACGTGGGGACACGGATGACCTGTTTGCCGCATACAGGAGGGATCCTTGGGCCCTTCACTGCCTCGCCATTCAGCTCCACGACGTCCACTACTGGCCCTGGCCTTTGCTTTGGCTGGTGCCCCAATGAACGTGTGCTCCGCAGCCATCTTTCTCCACCCATCACTATCATTCTGCCACCAGGGGATATGTGAGTGTGGGAGTCACCATTTGTCACTGGCCGCAGTGTCACAAATCACCAGACTTCCAGGTACCAGCTGACCTAGGCTGCCTTCTGCCCCAGGCAAGATCCCGATTCCTATATCCCAGATGCTGACTGACACCTGGGCACTGGGGAACATTCATTTTGATCAACACAGAGGTCTGAGTGAGGGTCAGCGGGCCCGGTAGCTGAAGTCAAGGCCAGGTGGGCGGGGCTGAGGCTTCTCGGCCATCACCATGGAGACAGTCCCCCCACCGGAAGAGTGGGCGGGCCTTATGATGGGCCTGGTGACAAGACTCAGCCAATGGCAGAGATCTGGCCCGCCAGGCAGATGACACAGGGCCCTCCACTGTGACCCATGACACCTAGTGGCCACAGGATTTGAGCACACCCTGGGAAAGCCTACGCAGGCACAAGGGAGCCCCTGGTGCGGACTGCTTCAGGCCATTGGCAGAGCAGGCCAGGTACCTCTTTCCCACTTTCCTGAGGATAGCAGTACGCAAGGCATCCCCACTCAGCATCTCTTGCCTCTCTCTGGATGTGTTCCTTCTCTGAAATCTCTTCCTTCTCCCCCTTGTCACTTGACACCTTGGAGTGCCTGACAGAGGGCCTAGAGATCAAAGAGCAAAGGGGGAAGGCCTCTGGCTCTCCTGCTTGCCCATGGGTAGAGAAGATCTGCTAGTCTATCTGGAAGGTCTAGAGAGTAGCCATTGACTGGGGACCTGCATCACGGGCTGATCCTGGCCAGGTCAAGCTTGCTGACGTGTGGCAGCCTCTCCGGAGACTACTCATTCCGCTCATAACATTCTATGCAAATACCCGGCTGAGTGCCACGGGCAGAAAACATTGACACATACCTGCCAGAGGCCTATCCTGGGTCTGAAGAGTCCACCCTGGTCTCCAGCGACTCATCATCTCAGCACACACTTTGCCTGCACACATGGAATCCGCCTCTCTCCACGAATGCCTTCTCCTGCTAGGAAACACACGATGTCACTCAGCCAAAGGAGAGCACAGGCAAAGTCAACCGAAGCCCCCATCTTCAAGAGTTTGCCCTCTGCTGGGCCACAGCCTCCGCTGGCACAGTGCATGTGTGGCACTTCTCCGAGGTTAAGGCCGAAATCCGGGCATCCAGGGCCCCAGCAGTCCAGGGTCTGCGCGTGGCGGCATATGGATCACCTCTTTGCCACGTACAGGAGGGAGGCCTGGGCCCTAGACTGGCTCTGCTAGAGCTCCACGACCTCAGCTATTTTCCCCCACCTTTGGTCCGTGCCCTCGTGACTGTGTGATCCCTAGTGACACTTCTTCTCCGACCACTCTGAATCCGCCACCTGCGGATACTTGAGCATGAAGATGAACATCTGTCACTGCCTGCAGTGTCACAGGTCACTAGGTGTCTAGGCTCAGGCTGACGATGGCTGTCTTCTGCCCAGGCAAGGAGCCTAATCCTTCAAAGGCAATGAGGACACGCGGTCATTGGCCGACATTCTTTCTTTCATCCGCACAGCGGTCTAGATGAGGGGAAAGAGGCCAGGTAGGCCAGCTGAAGGCTGAGTGCGGGGCCTAAGGCTTCTTTCCCAATCACCATGGAGACGGCCACCGGAAGGCTGGCCGGAACTTCTCACGGGGACGGGTCACAAACACTGAGCCAATAGGAGAGGTCCAGCCTAACCGGCCAGTTCCGCAGAGCCCTCCATTTCACCCACGGACACACAACGGCCCCTTCTGTTTTGGGCCACAAATTCGAGGCCACCCGGGGAATCACTTCACACTAGGCAGCCCCTCATGTGGACACGTTCGACACACTCGGCCAGCAGGCAGCTACCTCTTTTCCACTTACGCTACCATATCAGTAGGCAAGGCGCCCTTCCTCAGCATCTATGGCCCCTCTCTGGATGTGTTCATTCAGAGAAATCTCTTCCTTCTACCCCTGAGACACATCACAAGTATGAGGGGCCTGAGAGAGAGCCTAGACATGAAGCGGGGGAGGCTTCTGGCTGTACTGCTTCCCCGTGGGGAGAGAATAGCAGGTAGTCTCTCTGGAAGGTCTTAGCTTCTGTTGCTTGACATGGGCGATACAGTAGGGGCGGACCCTGGCCAGGTGGAGCTTGTGGGCAGACGCAACCTCTCCGGCGACGAATAATTCCGCTGCTGCTTTCTATGCTGAAGACCTCCCCCCGCCGGGTGGGATGGGTAGAGAACATTGACCCACACCTGCCAGGGGCCTTTCCTGGGACTGAAGATCCCAACATGGTCTCAACGTCGTCACCCTCTCAGCACACACCTTTCCTGCACACATAATGCTGCCTTTCTCCGTCAGGGCCTTATCCTACCAGGAAAAAAAGCAAGCCGCTCAAAAAGGCCGATGCCAGGGAAATCGAGGAAACACCGCCATTTTCCAAATGTTTGCTGTCTACATGTCCCCGCCTCCGGGGCAAGGCCGCGTATGCGGCCAGGCTCCGAAGGCAAGGCCGATATCTTGGCAGTCAGGGCCCCAGCAGTCCAATGGTTTATGGACGTGGGGACACGGATGACCTGTTTGCCGCATACAGGAGGGATCCTTGGGCCCTTCACTGCCTCGCCATTCAGCTCCACGACGTCCACTACTGGCCCTGGCCTTTGCTTTGGCTGGTGCCCCAATGAACGTGTGCTCCGCAGCCATCTTTCTCCACCCATCACTATCATTCTGCCACCAGGGGATATGTGAGTGTGGGAGTCACCATTTGTCACTGGCAGCAGTGTCACAAATCACCAGACTTCCAGGTACCAGCTGACCTAGGCTGCCTTCTGCCCCAGGCAAGATCCCGATTCCTATATCCCAGATGCTGACTGACACCTGGGCACTGGGGAACATTCATTTTGATCAACACAGAGGTCTGAGTGAGGGTCAGCGGGCCCGGTAGCTGAAGTCAAGGCCAGGTGGGCGGGGCTGAGGCTTCTCGGCCATCACCATGGAGACAGTCCCCCCACCGGAAGAGTGGGCGGGCCTTATGATGGGCCTGGTGACAAGACTCAGCCAATGGCAGAGATCTGGCCCGCCAGGCAGATGACACAGGGCCCTCCACTGTGACCCATAACACCTAGTGGCCACAGGATTTGAGCACACCCTGGGAAAGCCTACGCAGGCACAAGGGAGCCCCTGGTGCGGACTGCTTCAGGCCATTGGCAGAGCAGGCCAGGTACCTCTTTCCCACTTTCCTGAGGATAGCAGTACGCAAGGCATCCCCACTCAGCATCTCTTGCCTCTCTCTGGATGTGTTCCTTCTCTGAAATCTCTTCCTTCTCCCCCTTGTCACTTGACACCTTGGAGTGCCTGACAGAGGGCCTAGAGATGAAAGAGCAAAGGGGGAAGGCCTCTGGCTCTCCTGCTTGCCCATGGGTAGAGAAGATCTGCTAGTCTATCTGGAAGGTCTAGAGAGTAGCCATTGACTGGGGACCTGCATCACGGGCTGATCCTGGCCAGGTGAAGCTTGCTGACGTGTGGCAGCCTCTCCGGAGACTACTAATTCCGCTCATAACATTCTATGCAAATACCCGGCTGAGTGCCACGGGCAGAAAACATTGACACATACCTGCCAGAGGCCTATCCTGGGTCTGAAGAGTCCACCCTGGTCTCCAGCGACTCATCATCTCAGCACACACTTTGCCTGCACACATGGAATCCGCCTCTCTCCACGAATGCCTTCTCCGGCTAGGAAACACACGATGTCACTCAGCCAAAGGAGAGCACAGGCAAAGTCAACCGAAGCCCCCATCTTCAAGAGTTTGCCCTCTGCTGGGCCACAGCCTCCGCTGGCACAGTGCATGTGTGTGACTTCTCCGAGGATAAGGCCGAAATCCAGGCATCCAGGGCCCCAGCAGTCCAGAGTCTGCGCGTGGCCGCATATGGATCACCTCTTTGCCACGTACAGGAGGGAGGCCTGGGCCCTAGACTGGCTCTGCTAGAGCTCCACGACCTCAGCTATTTTCCCTCACCTTTGGCCCGTGCCCTTGTGACTGTGTGATCCCTAGTGACACTTCTTCTCCGACCACTCTGAATCCGCCACCTGCGGATACTTGAGCATGAAGATGAACATCTGTCACTGCCTGCAGTGTCACAGGTCACTAGGTGTCTAGGCTCAGGCTGACGATGGCTGTCTTCTGCCCAGGCAAGGAGCCTAATCCTTCAAAGGCAATGAGGACATGCGGTCATTGGCTGACATTCTTTCTTTCATCCACACAGCGGTCTAGATGAGGGGAAAGAGGCCAGGTAGGCCAGCTGAAGGCTGAGTGCGGGGCCTAAGGCTTCTTTCCCAATCACCATGGAGACGGCCACCGGAAGGCTGGCCGGAACTTCTCACGGGGACGGGTCACAAACACTGAGCCAATAGGAGAGGTCCAGCCTAACCGGCCAGTTCCGCAGAGCCCTCCATTTCACCCACGGACACACAACGGCCCCTTCTGTTTTGGGCCACAAATTCGAGGCCACCCGGGGAATCACTTCACACTAGGCAGCCCCTCACGTGGACACGTTCGACACACTCGGCCAGCAGGCAGCTACCTCTTTTCCACTTACGCTACCATATCAGTAGGCAAGGCGCCCTTCCTCAGCATCTATGGCCCCTCTCTGGATGTGTTCATTCAGAGAAATCTCTTCCTTCTACCCCTGAGACACATCACAAGTATGAGGGGCCTGAGAGAGAGCCTAGACATGAAGCGGGGGAGGCTTCTGGCTGTACTGCTTCCCCGTGGGGAGAGAATAGCAGGTAGTCTCTCTGGAACGTCTTAGCTTCTGTTGCTTGACATGGGCGATACAGTAGGGGCGGACCCTGGCCAGGTGGAGCTTGTGGGCAGACGCAACCTCTCCGGCGACGAATAATTCCGCTGCTGCTTTCTATGCTGAGGACCTCCCCCCGCCGGGTGGGATGGGTAGAGAACATTGACCCACACCTGCCAGGGGCCTTTCCTGGGACTGAAGATCCCAACATGGTCTCAACGTCGTCACCCTCTCAGCACACACCTTTCCTGCACACATAATGCTGCCTTTCTCCGTCAGGGCCTTATCCTACCAGGAAAAAAAGCAAGCCGCTCAAAAAGGCCGATGCCAGGGAAATCGAGGAAACACCGCCATTTTCCAAATGTTTGCTGTCTACATGTCCCCGCCTCCGGGGCAAGGCCGCGTATGCGGCCAGGCTCCGAAGGCAAGGCCGATATCTTGGCAGTCAGGGCCCCAGCAGTCCAATGGTTTATGGACGTGGGGACACGGATGACCTGTTTGCCGCATACAGGAGGGATCCTTGGGCCCTTCACTGCCTCGCCATTCAGCTCCACGACGTCCACTACTGGCCCTGGCCTTTGCTTTGGCTGGTGCCCCAATGAACGTGTGCTCCGCAGCCATCTTTCTCCACCCATCACTATCATTCTGCCACCAGGGGATATGTGAGTGTGGGAGTCACCATTTGTCACTGGCAGCAGTGTCACAAATCACCAGACTTCCAGGTACCAGCTGACCTAGGCTGCCTTCTGCCCCAGGCAAGATCCCGATTCCTATATCCCAGATGCTGACTGACACCTGGGCACTGGGGAACATTCATTTTGATCAACACAGAGGTCTGAGTGAGGGTCAGCGGGCCCGGTAGCTGAAGTCAAGGCCAGGTGGGCGGGGCTGAGGCTTCTCGGCCATCACCATGGAGACAGTCCCCCCACCGGAAGAGTGGGCGGGCCTTATGATGGGCCTGGTGACAAGACTCAGCCAATGGCAGAGATCTGGCCCGCCAGGCAGATGACACAGGGCCCTCCACTGTGACCCATAACACCTAGTGGCCACAGGATTTGAGCACACCCTGGGAAAGCCTACGCAGGCACAAGGGAGCCCCTGGTGCGGACTGCTTCAGGCCATTGGCAGAGCAGGCCAGGTACCTCTTTCCCACTTTCCTGAGGATAGCAGTACGCAAGGCATCCCCACTCAGCATCTCTTGCCTCTCTCTGGATGTGTTCCTTCTCTGAAATCTCTTCCTTCTCCCCCTTGTCACTTGACACCTTGGAGTGCCTGACAGAGGGCCTAGAGATGAAAGAGCAAAGGGGGAAGGCCTCTGGCTCTCCTGCTTGCCCATGGGTAGAGAAGATCTGCTAGTCTATCTGGAAGGTCTAGAGAGTAGCCATTGACTGGGGACCTGCATCACGGGCTGATCCTGGCCAGGTGAAGCTTGCTGACGTGTGGCAGCCTCTCCGGAGACTACTAATTCCGCTCATAACATTCTATGCAAATACCCGGCTGAGTGCCACGGGCAGAAAACATTGACACATACCTGCCAGAGGCCTATCCTGGGTCTGAAGAGTCCACCCTGGTCTCCAGCGACTCATCATCTCAGCACACACTTTGCCTGCACACATGGAATCCGCCTCTCTCCACGAATGCCTCCTCCTGCTAGGAAACACACGATGTCACTCAGCCAAAGGAGAGCACAGGCAAAGTCAACCGAAGCCCCCATCTTCAAGAGTTTGCCCTCTGCTGGGCCACAGCCTCCGCTGGCACAGTGCATGTGTGTGACTTCTCCGAGGATAAGGCCGAAATCCAGGCATCCAGGGCCCCAGCAGTCCAGAGTCTGCGCGTGGCCGCATATGGATCACCTCTTTGCCACGTACAGGAGGGAGGCCTGGGCCCTAGACTGGCTCTGCTAGAGCTCCACGACCTCAGCTATTTTCCCTCACCTTTGGCCCGTGCCCTTGTGACTGTGTGATCCCTAGTGACACTTCTTCTCCGACCACTCTGAATCCGCCACCTGCGGATACTTGAGCATGAAGATGAACATCTGTCACTGCCTGCAGTGTCACAGGTCACTAGGTGTCTAGGCTCAGGCTGACGATGGCTGTCTTCTGCCCAGGCAAGGAGCCTAATCCTTCAAAGGCAATGAGGACATGCGGTCATTGGCTGACATTCTTTCTTTCATCCACACAGCGGTCTAGATGAGGGGAAAGAGGCCAGGTAGGCCAGCTGAAGGCTGAGTGCGGGGCCTAAGGCTTCTTTCCCAATCACCATGGAGACGGCCACCGGAAGGCTGGCCGGAACTTCTCACGGGGACGGGTCACAAACACTGAGCCAATAGGAGAGGTCCAGCCTAACCGGCCAGTTCCGCAGAGCCCTCCATTTCACCCACGGACACACAACGGCCCCTTCTGTTTTGGGCCACAAATTCGAGGCCACCCGGGGAATCACTTCACACTAGGCAGCCCCTCACGTGGACACGTTCGACACACTCGGCCAGCAGGCAGCTACCTCTTTTCCACTTACGCTACCATATCAGTAGGCAAGGCGCCCTTCCTCAGCATCTATGGCCCCTCTCTGGATGTGTTCATTCAGAGAAATCTCTTCCTTCTACCCCTGAGACACATCACAAGTATGAGGGGCCTGAGAGAGAGCCTAGACATGAAGCGGGGGAGGCTTCTGGCTGTACTGCTTCCCCGTGGGGAGAGAATAGCAGGTAGTCTCTCTGGAACGTCTTAGCTTCTGTTGCTTGACATGGGCGATACAGTAGGGGCGGACCCTGGCCAGGTGGAGCTTGTGGGCAGACGCAACCTCTCCGGCGACGAATAATTCCGCTGCTGCTTTCTATGCTGAAGACCTCCCCCCGCCGGGTGGGATGGGTAGAGAACATTGACCCACACCTGCCAGGGGCCTTTCCTGGGACTGAAGATCCCAACATGGTCTCAACGTCGTCACCCTCTCAGCACACACCTTTCCTGCACACATAATGCTGCCTTTCTCCGTCAGGGCCTTATCCTACCAGGAAAAAAAGCAAGCCGCTCAAAAAGGCCGATGCCAGGGAAATCGAGGAAACACCGCCATTTTCCAAATCTTTGCTGTCTACATGTCCCCGCCTCCGGGGCAAGGCCGCGTATGCGGCCAGGCTCCGAAGGCAAGGCCGATATCTTGGCAGTCAGGGCCCCAGCAGTCCAATGGTTTATGGACGTGGGGACACGGATGACCTGTTTGCCGCATACAGGAGGGATCCTTGGGCCCTTCACTGCCTCGCCATTCAGCTCCACGACGTCCACTACTGGCCCTGGCCTTTGCTTTGGCTGGTGCCCCAATGAACGTGTGCTCCGCAGCCATCTTTCTCCACCCATCACTATCATTCTGCCACCAGGGGATATGTGAGTGTGGGAGTCACCATTTGTCACTGGCCGCAGTGTCACAAATCACCAGACTTCCAGGTACCAGCTGACCTAGGCTGCCTTCTGCCCCAGGCAAGATCCCGATTCCTATATCCCAGATGCTGACTGACACCTGGGCACTGGGGAACATTCATTTTGATCAACACAGAGGTCTGAGTGAGGGTCAGCGGGCCCGGTAGCTGAAGTCAAGGCCAGGTGGGCGGGGCTGAGGCTTCTCGGCCATCACCATGGAGACAGTCCCCCCACCGGAAGAGTGGGCGGGCCTTATGATGGGCCTGGTGACAAGACTCAGCCAATGGCAGAGATCTGGCCCGCCAGGCAGATGACACAGGGCCCTCCACTGTGACCCATGACACCTAGTGGCCACAGGATTTGAGCACACCCTGGGAAAGCCTACGCAGGCACAAGGGAGCCCCTGGTGCGGACTGCTTCAGGCCATTGGCAGAGCAGGCCAGGTACCTCTTTCCCACTTTCCTGAGGATAGCAGTACGCAAGGCATCCCCACTCAGCATCTCTTGCCTCTCTCTGGATGTGTTCCTTCTCTGAAATCTCTTCCTTCTCCCCCTTGTCACTTGACACCTTGGAGTGCCTGACAGAGGGCCTAGAGATGAAAGAGCAAAGGGGGAAGGCCTCTGGCTCTCCTGCTTGCCCATGGGTAGAGAAGATCTGCTAGTCTATCTGGAAGGTCTAGAGAGTAGCCATTGACTGGGGACCTGCATCACGGGCTGATCCTGGCCAGGTGAAGCTTGCTGACGTGTGGCAGCCTCTCCGGAGACTACTAATTCCGCTCATAACATTCTATGCAAATACCCGGCTGAGTGCCACGGGCAGAAAACATTGACACATACCTGCCAGAGGCCTATCCTGGGTCTGAAGAGTCCACCCTGGTCTCCAGCGACTCATCATCTCAGCACACACTTTGCCTGCACACATGGAATCCGCCTCTCTCCACGAATGCCTCCTCCTGCTAGGAAACACACGATGTCACTCAGCCAAAGGAGAGCACAGGCAAAGTCAACCGAAGCCCCCATCTTCAAGAGTTTGCCCTCTGCTGGGCCACAGCCTCCGCTGGCACAGTGCATGTGTGTGACTTCTCCGAGGATAAGGCCGAAATCCAGGCATCCAGGGCCCCAGCAGTCCAGAGTCTGCGCGTGGCCGCATATGGATCACCTCTTTGCCACGTACAGGAGGGAGGCCTGGGCCCTAGACTGGCTCTGCTAGAGCTCCACGACCTCAGCTATTTTCCCTCACCTTTGGCCCGTGCCCTTGTGACTGTGTGATCCCTAGTGACACTTCTTCTCCGACCACTCTGAATCCGCCACCTGCGGATACTTGAGCATGAAGATGAACATCTGTCACTGCCTGCAGTGTCACAGGTCACTAGGTGTCTAGGCTCAGGCTGACGATGGCTGTCTTCTGCCCAGGCAAGGAGCCTAATCCTTCAAAGGCAATGAGGACATGTGGTCATTGGCCGACATTCTTTCTTTCATCCACACAGCGGTCTAGATGAGGGGAAAGAGGCCAGGTAGGCCAGCTGAAGGCTGATTGCAGGGCCTAAGGCTTCTTTCCCAATCACCATGGAGACGGCCACCGGAAGGCTGGCCGGAACTTCTCACGGGGACGGGTCACAAACACTGAGCCAATAGGAGAGGTCCAGCCTAACCGGCCAGTTCCGCAGAGCCCTCCATTTCACCCACGGACACACAACGGCCCCTTCTGTTTTGGGCCACAAATTCGAGGCCACCCGGGGAATCACTTCACACTAGGCAGCCCCTCATGTGGACACGTTCGACACACTCGGCCAGCAGGCAGCTACCTCTTTTCCACTTACACTACCATATCAGTAGGCAAGGCGCCCTTCCTCAGCATCTATGGCCCCTCTCTGGATGTGTTCATTCAGAGAAATCTCTTCCTTCTACCCCTGAGACACATCACAAGTATGAGGGGCCTGAGAGAGAGCCTAGACATGAAGCGGGGGAGGCTTCTGGCTGTACTGCTTCCCCGTGGGGAGAGAATAGCAGGTAGTCTCTCTGGAAGGTCTCAGCTTCTGTTGCTTGACATGGGCGATACAGTAGGGGCGGACCCTGGCCAGGTGGAGCTTGTGGGCAGACGCAACCTCTCCGGCGACGAATAATTCCGCTGCTGCTTTCTATGCTGAAGACCTCCCCCCGCCGGGTGGGATGGGTAGAGAACATTGACCCACACCTGCCAGGGGCCTTTCCTGGGACTGAAGATCCCAACATGGTCTCAACGTCGTCACCCTCTCAGCACACACCTTTCCTGCACACATAATGCTGCCTTTCTCCGTCAGGGCCTTATCCTACCAGGAAAAAAAGCAAGCCGCTCAAAAAGGCCGATGCCAGGGAAATCGAGGAAACACCGCCATTTTCCAAATGTTTGCTGTCTACATGTCCCGCCTCCGGGGCAAGGCCGCGTATGCGGCCAGGCTCCGAAGGCAAGGCCGATATCTTGGCAGTCAGGGCCCCAGCAGTCCAATGGTTTATGGACGTGGGGACACGGATGACCTGTTTGCCGCATACAGGAGGGATCCTTGGGCCCTTCACTGCCTCGCCATTCAGCTCCACGACGTCCACTACTGGCCCTGGCCTTTGCTTTGGCTGGTGCCCCAATGAACGTGTGCTCCGCAGCCATCTTTCTCCACCCATCACTATCATTCTGCCACCAGGGGATATGTGAGTGTGGGAGTCACCATTTGTCACTGGCAGCAGTGTCACAAATCACCAGACTTCCAGGTACCAGCTGACCTAGGCTGCCTTCTGCCCCAGGCAAGATCCCGATTCCTATATCCCAGATGCTGACTGACACCTGGGCACTGGGGAACATTCATTTTGATCAACACAGAGGTCTGAGTGAGGGTCAGCGGGCCCGGTAGCTGAAGTCAAGGCCAGGTGGGCGGGGCTGAGGCTTCTCGGCCATCACCATGGAGACAGTCCCCCCACCGGAAGAGTGGGCGGGCCTTATGATGGGCCTGGTGACAAGACTCAGCCAATGGCAGAGATCTGGCCCGCCAGGCAGATGACACAGGGCCCTCCACTGTGACCCATGACACCTAGTGGCCACAGGATTTGAGCACACCCTGGGAAAGCCTACGCAGGCACAAGGGAGCCCCTGGTGCGGACTGCTTCAGGCCATTGGCAGAGCAGGCCAGGTACCTCTTTCCCACTTTCCTGAGGATAGCAGTACGCAAGGCATCCCCACTCAGCATCTCTTGCCTCTCTCTGGATGTGTTCCTTCTCTGAAATCTCTTCCTTCTCCCCCTTGTCACTTGACACCTTGGAGTGCCTGACAGAGGGCCTAGAGATGAAAGAGCAAAGGGGGAAGGCCTCTGGCTCTCCTGCTTGCCCATGGGTAGAGAAGATCTGCTAGTCTATCTGGAAGGTCTAGAGAGTAGCCATTGACTGGGGACCTGCATCACGGGCTGATCCTGGCCAGGTCAAGCTTGCTGACGTGTGGCAGCCTCTCCGGAGACTACTAATTCCGCTCATAACATTCTATGCAAATACCCGGCTGAGTGCCACGGGCAGAAAACATTGACACATACCTGCCAGAGGCCTATCCTGGGTCTGAAGAGTCCACCCTGGTCTCCAGCGACTCATCATCTCAGCACACACTTTGCCTGCACACATGGAATCCGCCTCTCTCCACGAATGCCTTCTCCGGCTAGGAAACACACGATGTCACTCAGCCAAAGGAGAGCACAGGCAAAGTCAACCGAAGCCCCCATCTTCAAGAGTTTGCCCTCTGCTGGGCCACAGCCTCCGCTGGCACAGTGCATGTGTGTGACTTCTCCGAGGATAAGGCCGAAATCCAGGCATCCAGGGCCCCAGCAGTCCAGAGTCTGCGCGTGGCCGCATATGGATCACCTCTTTGCCACGTACAGGAGGGAGGCCTGGGCCCTAGACTGGCTCTGCTAGAGCTCCACGACCTCAGCTATTTTCCCTCACCTTTGGCCCGTGCCCTTGTGACTGTGTGATCCCTAGTGACACTTCTTCTCCGACCACTCTGAATCCGCCACCTGCGGATACTTGAGCATGAAGATGAACATCTGTCACTGCCTGCAGTGTCACAGGTCACTAGGTGTCTAGGCTCAGGCTGACGATGGCTGTCTTCTGCCCAGGCAAGGAGCCTAATCCTTCAAAGGCAATGAGGACATGCGGTCATTGGCCGACATTCTTTCTTTCATCCACACAGCGGTCTAGATGAGGGGAAAGAGGCCAGGTAGGCCAGCTGAAGGCTGAGTGCGGGGCCTAAGGCTTCTTTCCCAATCACCATGGAGACGGCCACCGGAAGGCTGGCCGGAACTTCTCACGGGGACGGGTCACAAACACTGAGCCAATAGGAGAGGTCCAGCCTAACCGGCCAGTTCCGCAGAGCCCTCCATTTCACCCACGGACACACAACGGCCCCTTCTGTTTTGGGCCACAAATTCGAGGCCACCCGGGGAATCACTTCACACTAGGCAGCCCCTCACGTGGACACGTTCGACACACTCGGCCAGCAGGCAGCTACCTCTTTTCCACTTACGCTACCATATCAGTAGGCAAGGCGCCCTTCCTCAGCATCTATGGCCCCTCTCTGGATGTGTTCATTCAGAGAAATCTCTTCCTTCTACCCCTGAGACACATCACAAGTATGAGGGGCCTGAGAGAGAGCCTAGACATGAAGCGGGGGAGGCTTCTGGCTGTACTGCTTCCCCGTGGGGAGAGAATAGCAGGTAGTCTCTCTGGAACGTCTTAGCTTCTGTTGCTTGACATGGGCGATACAGTAGGGGCGGACCCTGGCCAGGTGGAGCTTGTGGGCAGACGCAACCTCTCCGGCGACGAATAATTCCGCTGCTGCTTTCTATGCTGAAGACCTCCCCCCGCCGGGTGGGATGGGTAGAGAACATTGACCCACACCTGCCAGGGGCCTTTCCTGGGACTGAAGATCCCAACATGGTCTCAACGTCGTCACCCTCTCAGCACACACCTTTCCTGCACACATAATGCTGCCTTTCTCCGTCAGGGCCTTATCCTACCAGGAAAAAAAGCAAGCCGCTCAAAAAGGCCGATGCCAGGGAAATCGAGGAAACACCGCCATTTTCCAAATCTTTGCTGTCTACATGTCCCCGCCTCCGGGGCAAGGCCGCGTATGCGGCCAGGCTCCGAAGGCAAGGCCGATATCTTGGCAGTCAGGGCCCCAGCAGTCCAATGGTTTATGGACGTGGGGACACGGATGACCTGTTTGCCGCATACAGGAGGGATCCTTGGGCCCTTCACTGCCTCGCCATTCAGCTCCACGACGTCCACTACTGGCCCTGGCCTTTGCTTTGGCTGGTGCCCCAATGAACGTGTGCTCCGCAGCCATCTTTCTCCACCCATCACTATCATTCTGCCACCAGGGGATATGTGAGTGTGGGAGTCACCATTTGTCACTGGCCGCAGTGTCACAAATCACCAGACTTCCAGGTACCAGCTGACCTAGGCTGCCTTCTGCCCCAGGCAAGATCCCGATTCCTATATCCCAGATGCTGACTGACACCTGGGCACTGGGGAACATTCATTTTGATCAACACAGAGGTCTGAGTGAGGGTCAGCGGGCCCGGTAGCTGAAGTCAAGGCCAGGTGGGCGGGGCTGAGGCTTCTCGGCCATCACCATGGAGACAGTCCCCCCACCGGAAGAGTGGGCGGGCCTTATGATGGGCCTGGTGACAAGACTCAGCCAATGGCAGAGATCTGGCCCGCCAGGCAGATGACACAGGGCCCTCCACTGTGACCCATGACACCTAGTGGCCACAGGATTTGAGCACACCCTGGGAAAGCCTACGCAGGCACAAGGGAGCCCCTGGTGCGGACTGCTTCAGGCCATTGGCAGAGCAGGCCAGGTACCTCTTTCCCACTTTCCTGAGGATAGCAGTACGCAAGGCATCCCCACTCAGCATCTCTTGCCTCTCTCTGGATGTGTTCCTTCTCTGAAATCTCTTCCTTCTCCCCCTTGTCACTTGACACCTTGGAGTGCCTGACAGAGGGCCTAGAGATGAAAGAGCAAAGGGGGAAGGCCTCTGGCTCTCCTGCTTGCCCATGGGTAGAGAAGATCTGCTAGTCTATCTGGAAGGTCTAGAGAGTAGCCATTGACTGGGGACCTGCATCACGGGCTGATCCTGGCCAGGTGAAGCTTGCTGACGTGTGGCAGCCTCTCCGGAGACTACTAATTCCGCTCATAACATTCTATGCAAATACCCGGCTGAGTGCCACGGGCAGAAAACATTGACACATACCTGCCAGAGGCCTATCCTGGGTCTGAAGAGTCCACCCTGGTCTCCAGCGACTCATCATCTCAGCACACACTTTGCCTGCACACATGGAATCCGCCTCTCTCCACGAATGCCTTCTCCTGCTAGGAAACACACGATGTCACTCAGCCAAAGGAGAGCACAGGCAAAGTCAACCGAAGCCCCCATCTTCAAGAGTTTGCCCTCTGCTGGGCCACAGCCTCCGCTGGCACAGTGCATGTGTGTGACTTCTCCGAGGATAAGGCCGAAATCCAGGCATCCAGGGCCCCAGCAGTCCAGAGTCTGCACGTGGCCGCATATGGATCACCTCTTTGCCACGTACAGGAGGGAGGCCTGGGCCCTAGACTGGCTCTGCTAGAGCTCCACGACCTCAGCTATTTTCCCTCACCTTTGGCCCGTGCCCTTGTGACTGTGTGATCCCTAGTGACACTTCTTCTCCGACCACTCTGAATCCGCCACCTGCGGATACTTGAGCATGAAGATGAACATCTGTCACTGCCTGCAGTGTCACAGGTCACTAGGTGTCTAGGCTCAGGCTGACGATGGCTGTCTTCTGCCCAGGCAAGGAGCCTAATCCTTCAAAGGCAATGAGGACATGCGGTCATTGGCCGACATTCTTTCTTTCATCCACACAGCGGTCTAGATGAGGGGAAAGAGGCCAGGTAGGCCAGCTGAAGGCTGAGTGCGGGGCCTAAGGCTTCTTTCCCAATCACCATGGAGACGGCCACCGGAAGGCTGGCCGGAACTTCTCACGGGGACGGGTCACAAACACTGAGCCAATAGGAGAGGTCCAGCCTAACCGGCCAGTTCCGCAGAGCCCTCCATTTCACCCACGGACACACAACGGCCCCTTCTGTTTTGGGCCACAAATTCGAGGCCACCCGGGGAATCACTTCACACTAGGCAGCCCCTCACGTGGACACGTTCGACACACTCGGCCAGCAGGCAGCTACCTCTTTTCCACTTACGCTACCATATCAGTAGGCAAGGCGCCCTTCCTCAGCATCTATGGCCCCTCTCTGGATGTGTTCATTCAGAGAAATCTCTTCCTTCTACCCCTGAGACACATCACAAGTATGAGGGGCCTGAGAGAGAGCCTAGACATGAAGCGGGGGAGGCTTCTGGCTGTACTGCTTCCCCATGGGGAGAGAATAGCAGGTAGTCTCTCTGGAACGTCTTAGCTTCTGTTGCTTGACATGGGCGATACAGTAGGGGCGGACCCTGGCCAGGTGGAGCTTGTGGGCAGACGCAACCTCTCCGGCGACGAATAATTCCGCTGCTGCTTTCTATGCTGAAGACCTCCCCCCGCCGGGTGGGATGGGTAGAGAACATTGACCCACACCTGCCAGGGGCCTTTCCTGGGACTGAAGATCCCAACATGGTCTCAACGTCGTCACCCTCTCAGCACACACCTTTCCTGCACACATAATGCTGCCTTTCTCCGTCAGGGCCTTATCCTACCAGGAAAAAAAGCAAGCCGCTCAAAAAGGCCGATGCCAGGGAAATCGAGGAAACACCGCCATTTTCTAAATCTTTGCTGTCTACATGTCTCCGCCTCCGGGGCAAGGCCGCGTATGCGGCCAGGCTCCGAAGGCAAGGCCGATATCTTGGCAGTCAGGGCCCCAGCAGTCCAATGGTTTATGGACGTGGGGACACGGATGACCTGTTTGCCGCATACAGGAGGGATCCTTGGGCCCTTCACTGCCTCGCCATTCAGCTCCACGACGTCCACTACTGGCCCTGGCCTTTGCTTTGGCTGGTGCCCCAATGAACGTGTGCTCCGCAGCCATCTTTCTCCACCCATCACTATCATTCTGCCACCAGGGGATATGTGAGTGTGGGAGTCACCATTTGTCACTGGCCGCAGTGTCACAAATCACCAGACTTCCAGGTACCAGCTGACCTAGGCTGCCTTCTGCCCCAGGCAAGATCCCGATTCCTATATCCCAGATGCTGACTGACACCTGGGCACTGGGGAACATTCATTTTGATCAACACAGAGGTCTGAGTGAGGGTCAGCGGGCCCGGTAGCTGAAGTCAAGGCCAGGTGGGCGGGGCTGAGGCTTCTCGGCCATCACCATGGAGACAGTCCCCCCACCGGAAGAGTGGGCGGGCCTTATGATGGGCCTGGTGACAAGACTCAGCCAATGGCAGAGATCTGGCCCGCCAGGCAGATGACACAGGGCCCTCCACTGTGACCCATGACACCTAGTGGCCACAGGATTTGAGCACACCCTGGGAAAGCCTACGCAGGCACAAGGGAGCCCCTGGTGCGGACTGCTTCAGGCCATTGGCAGAGCAGGCCAGGTACCTCTTTCCCACTTTCCTGAGGATAGCAGTACGCAAGGCATCCCCACTCAGCATCTCTTGCCTCTCTCTGGATGTGTTCCTTCTCTGAAATCTCTTCCTTCTCCCCCTTGTCACTTGACACCTTGGAGTGCCTGACAGAGGGCCTAGAGATGAAAGAGCAAAGGGGGAAGGCCTCTGGCTCTCCTGCTTGCCCATGGGTAGAGAAGATCTGCTAGTCTATCTGGAAGGTCTAGAGAGTAGCCATTGACTGGGGACCTGCATCACGGGCTGATCCTGGCCAGGTGAAGCTTGCTGACGTGTGGCAGCCTCTCCGGAGACTACTAATTCCGCTCATAACATTCTATGCAAATACCCGGCTGAGTGCCACGGGCAGAAAACATTGACACATACCTGCCAGAGGCCTATCCTGGGTCTGAAGAGTCCACCCTGGTCTCCAGCGACTCATCATCTCAGCACACACTTTGCCTGCACACATGGAATCCGCCTCTCTCCACGAATGCCTTCTCCGGCTAGGAAACACACGATGTCACTCAGCCAAAGGAGAGCACAGGCAAAGTCAACCGAAGCCCCCATCTTCAAGAGTTTGCCCTCTGCTGGGCCACAGCCTCCGCTGGCACAGTGCATGTGTGGCACTTCTCCGAGGATAAGGCCGAAATCCGGGCATCCAGGGCCCCAGCAGTCCAGGGTCTGCGCGTGGCGGCATATGGATCACCTCTTTGCCACGTACAGGAGGGAGGCCTGGGCCCTAGACTGGCTCTGCTAGAGCTCCACGACCTCAGCTATTTTCCCCCACCTTTGGTCCGTGCCCTCGTGACTGTGTGATCCCTAGTGACACTTCTTCTCCGACCACTCTGAATCCGCCACCTGCGGATACTTGAGCATGAAGATGAACATCTGTCACTGCCTGCAGTGTCACAGGTCACTAGGTGTCTAGGCTCAGGCTGACGATGGCTGTCTTCTGCCCAGGCAAGGAGCCTAATCCTTCAAAGGCAATGAGGACATGCGGTCATTGGCCGACATTCTTTCTTTCATCCACACAGCGGTCTAGATGAGGGGAAAGAGGCCAGGTAGGCCAGCTGAAGGCTGAGTGCGGGGCCTAAGGCTTCTTTCCCAATCACCATGGAGACGGCCACCGGAAGGCTGGCCGGAACTTCTCACGGGGACGGGTCACAAACACTGAGCCAATAGGAGAGGTCCAGCCTAACCGGCCAGTTCCGCAGAGCCCTCCATTTCACCCACGGACACACAACGGCCCCTTCTGTTTTGGGCCACAAATTCGAGGCCACCCGGGGAATCACTTCACACTAGGCAGCCCCTCATGTGGACACGTTCGACACACTCGGCCAGCAGGCAGCTACCTCTTTTCCACTTACGCTACCATATCAGTAGGCAAGGCGCCCTTCCTCAGCATCTATGGCCCCTCTCTGGATGTGTTCATTCAGAGAAATCTCTTCCTTCTACCCCTGAGACACATCACAAGTATGAGGGGCCTGAGAGAGAGCCTAGACGTGAAGCGGGGGAGGCTTCTGGCTGTACTGCTTCCCCGTGGGGAGAGAATAGCAGGTAGTCTCTCTGGAAGGTCTTAGCTTCTGTTGCTTGACATGGGCGATACAGTAGGGGCGGACCCTGGCCAGGTGGAGCTTGTGGGCAGACGCAACCTCTCCGGCGACGAATAATTCCGCTGCTGCTTTCTATGCTGAAGACCTCCCCCCGCCGGGTGGGATGGGTAGAGAACATTGACCCACACCTGCCAGGGGCCTTTCCTGGGACTGAAGATCCCAACATGGTCTCAACGTCGTCACCCTCTCAGCACACACCTTTCCTGCACACATAATGCTGCCTTTCTCCGTCAGGGCCTTATCCTACCAGGAAAAAAAGCAAGCCGCTCAAAAAGGCCGATGCCAGGGAAATCGAGGAAACACCGCCATTTTCCAAATCTTTGCTGTCTACATGTCCCCGCCTCCGGGGCAAGGCCGCGTATGCGGCCAGGCTCCGAAGGCAAGGCCGATATCTTGGCAGTCAGGGCCCCAGCAGTCCAATGGTTTATGGACGTGGGGACACGGATGACCTGTTTGCCGCATACAGGAGGGATCCTTGGGCCCTTCACTGCCTCGCCATTCAGCTCCACGACGTCCACTACTGGCCCTGGCCTTTGCTTTGGCTGGTGCCCCAATGAACGTGTGCTCCGCAGCCATCTTTCTCCACCCATCACTATCATTCTGCCACCAGGGGATATGTGAGTGTGGGAGTCACCATTTGTCACTGGCCGCAGTGTCACAAATCACCAGACTTCCAGGTACCAGCTGACCTAGGCTGCCTTCTGCCCCAGGCAAGATCCCGATTCCTATATCCCAGATGCTGACTGACACCTGGGCACTGGGGAACATTCATTTTGATCAACACAGAGGTCTGAGTGAGGGTCAGCGGGCCCGGTAGCTGAAGTCAAGGCCAGGTGGGCGGGGCTGAGGCTTCTCGGCCATCACCATGGAGACAGTCCCCCCACCGGAAGAGTGGGCGGGCCTTATGATGGGCCTGGTGACAAGACTCAGCCAATGGCAGAGATCTGGCCCGCCAGGCAGATGACACAGGGCCCTCCACTGTGACCCATGACACCTAGTGGCCACAGGATTTGAGCACACCCTGGGAAAGCCTACGCAGGCACAAGGGAGCCCCTGGTGCGGACTGCTTCAGGCCATTGGCAGAGCAGGCCAGGTACCTCTTTCCCACTTTCCTGAGGATAGCAGTACGCAAGGCATCCCCACTCAGCATCTCTTGCCTCTCTCTGGATGTGTTCCTTCTCTGAAATCTCTTCCTTCTCCCCCTTGTCACTTGACACCTTGGAGTGCCTGACAGAGGGCCTAGAGATGAAAGAGCAAAGGGGGAAGGCCTCTGGCTCTCCTGCTTGCCCATGGGTAGAGAAGATCTGCTAGTCTATCTGGAAGGTCTAGAGAGTAGCCATTGACTGGGGACCTGCATCACGGGCTGATCCTGGCCAGGTCAAGCTTGCTGACGTGTGGCAGCCTCTCCGGAGACTGCTAATTCCGCTCATAACATTCTATGCAAATACCCGGCTGAGTGCCACGGGCAGAAAACATTGACACATACCTGCCAGAGGCCTATCCTGGGTCTGAAGAGTCCACCCTGGTCTCCAGCGACTCATCATCTCAGCACACACTTTGCCTGCACACATGGAATCCGCCTCTCTCCACGAATGCCTTCTCCGGCTAGGAAACACACGATGTCACTCAGCCAAAGGAGAGCACAGGCAAAGTCAACCGAAGCCCCCATCTTCAAGAGTTTGCCCTCTGCTGGGCCACAGCCTCCGCTGGCACAGTGCATGTGTGGCACTTCTCCGAGGATAAGGCCGAAATCCGGGCATCCAGGGCCCCAGCAGTCCAGGGTCTGCGCGTGGCGGCATATGGATCACCTCTTTGCCACGTACAGGAGGGAGGCCTGGGCCCTAGACTGGCTCTGCTAGAGCTCCACGACCTCAGCTATTTTCCCCCACCTTTGGTCCGTGCCCTCGTGACTGTGTGATCCCTAGTGACACTTCTTCTCCGACCACTCTGAATCCGCCACCTGCGGATACTTGAGCATGAAGATGAACATCTGTCACTGCCTGCAGTGTCACAGGTCACTAGGTGTCTAGGCTCAGGCTGACGATGGCTGTCTTCTGCCCAGGCAAGGAGCCTAATCCTTCAAAGGCAATGAGGACATGCGGTCATTGGCCGACATTCTTTCTTTCATCCACACAGCGGTCTAGATGAGGGGAAAGAGGCCAGGTAGGCCAGCTGAAGGCTGAGTGCGGGGCCTAAGGCTTCTTTCCCAATCACCATGGAGACGGCCACCGGAAGGCTGGCCGGAACTTCTCACGGGGACGGGTCACAAACACTGAGCCAATAGGAGAGGTCCAGCCTAACCGGCCAGTTCCGCAGAGCCCTCCATTTCACCCACGGACACACAACGGCCCCTTCTGTTTTGGGCCACAAATTCGAGGCCACCCGGGGAATCACTTCACACTAGGCAGCCCCTCATGTGGACACGTTCGACACACTCGGCCAGCAGGCAGCTACCTCTTTTCCACTTACGCTACCATATCAGTAGGCAAGGCGCCCTTCCTCAGCATCTATGGCCCCTCTCTGGATGTGTTCATTCAGAGAAATCTCTTCCTTCTACCCCTGAGACACATCACAAGTATGAGGGGCCTGAGAGAGAGCCTAGACATGAAGCGGGGGAGGCTTCTGGCTGTACTGCTTCCCCGTGGGGAGAGAATAGCAGGTAGTCTCTCTGGAAGGTCTCAGCTTCTGTTGCTTGACATGGGCGATACAGTAGGGGCGGACCCTGGCCAGGTGGAGCTTGTGGGCAGACGCAACCTCTCCGGCGACGAATAATTCCGCTGCTGCTTTCTATGCTGAAGACCTCCCCCCGCCGGGTGGGATGGGTAGAGAACATTGACCCACACCTGCCAGGGGCCTTTCCTGGGACTGAAGATCCCAACATGGTCTCAACGTCGTCACCCTCTCAGCACACACCTTTCCTGCACACATAATGCTGCCTTTCTCCGTCAGGGCCTTATCCTACCAGGAAAAAAAGCAAGCCGCTCAAAAAGGCCGATGCCAGGGAAATCGAGGAAACACCGCCATTTTCCAAATCTTTGCTGTCTACATGTCCCCGCCTCCGGGGCAAGGCCGCGTATGCGGCCAGGCTCCGAAGGCAAGGCCGATATCTTGGCAGTCAGGGCCCCAGCAGTCCAATGGTTTATGGACGTGGGGACACGGATGACCTGTTTGCCGCATACAGGAGGGATCCTTGGGCCCTTCACTGCCTCGCCATTCAGCTCCACGACGTCCACTACTGGCCCTGGCCTTTGCTTTGGCTGGTGCCCCAATGAACGTGTGCTCCGCAGCCATCTTTCTCCACCCATCACTATCATTCTGCCACCAGGGGATATGTGAGTGTGGGAGTCACCATTTGTCACTGGCCGCAGTGTCACAAATCACCAGACTTCCAGGTACCAGCTGACCTAGGCTGCCTTCTGCCCCAGGCAAGATCCCGATTCCTATATCCCAGATGCTGACTGACACCTGGGCACTGGGGAACATTCATTTTGATCAACACAGAGGTCTGAGTGAGGGTCAGCGGGCCCGGTAGCTGAAGTCAAGGCCAGGTGGGCGGGGCTGAGGCTTCTCGGCCATCACCATGGAGACAGTCCCCCCACCGGAAGAGTGGGCGGGCCTTATGATGGGCCTGGTGACAAGACTCAGCCAATGGCAGAGATCTGGCCCGCCAGGCAGATGACACAGGGCCCTCCACTGTGACCCATGACACCTAGTGGCCACAGGATTTGAGCACACCCTGGGAAAGCCTACGCAGGCACAAGGGAGCCCCTGGTGCGGACTGCTTCAGGCCATTGGCAGAGCAGGCCAGGTACCTCTTTCCCACTTTCCTGAGGATAGCAGTACGCAAGGCATCCCCACTCAGCATCTCTTGCCTCTCTCTGGATGTGTTCCTTCTCTGAAATCTCTTCCTTCTCCCCCTTGTCACTTGACACCTTGGAGTGCCTGACAGAGGGCCTAGAGATGAAAGAGCAAAGGGGGAAGGCCTCTGGCTCTCCTGCTTGCCCATGGGTAGAGAAGATCTGCTAGTCTATCTGGAAGGTCTAGAGAGTAGCCATTGACTGGGGACCTGCATCACGGGCTGATCCTGGCCAGGTCAAGCTTGCTGACGTGTGGCAGCCTCTCCGGAGACTACTAATTCCGCTCATAACATTCTATGCAAATACCCGGCTGAGTGCCACGGGCAGAAAACATTGACACATACCTGCCAGAGGCCTATCCTGGGTCTGAAGAGTCCACCCTGGTCTCCAGCGACTCATCATCTCAGCACACACTTTGCCTGCACACATGGAATCCGCCTCTCTCCACGAATGCCTTCTCCGGCTAGGAAACACACGATGTCACTCAGCCAAAGGAGAGCACAGGCAAAGTCAACCGAAGCCCCCATCTTCAAGAGTTTGCCCTCTGCTGGGCCACAGCCTCCGCTGGCACAGTGCATGTGTGGCACTTCTCCGAGGATAAGGCCGAAATCCGGGCATCCAGGGCCCCAGCAGTCCAGGGTCTGCGCGTGGCGGCATATGGATCACCTCTTTGCCACGTACAGGAGGGAGGCCTGGGCCCTAGACTGGCTCTGCTAGAGCTCCACGACCTCAGCTATTTTCCCCCACCTTTGGTCCGTGCCCTCGTGACTGTGTGATCCCTAGTGACACTTCTTCTCCGACCACTCTGAATCCGCCACCTGCGGATACTTGAGCATGAAGATGAACATCTGTCACTGCCTGCAGTGTCACAGGTCACTAGGTGTCTAGGCTCAGGCTGACGATGGCTGTCTTCTGCCCAGGCAAGGAGCCTAATCCTTCAAAGGCAATGAGGACATGCGGTCATTGGCCGACATTCTTTCTTTCATCCACACAGCGGTCTAGATGAGGGGAAAGAGGCCAGGTAGGCCAGCTGAAGGCTGAGTGCGGGGCCTAAGGCTTCTTTCCCAATCACCATGGAGACGGCCACCGGAAGGCTGGCCGGAACTTCTCACGGGGACGGGTCACAAACACTGAGCCAATAGGAGAGGTCCAGCCTAACCGGCCAGTTCCGCAGAGCCCTCCATTTCACCCACGGACACACAACGGCCCCTTCTGTTTTGGGCCACAAATTCGAGGCCACCCGGGGAATCACTTCACACTAGGCAGCCCCTCATGTGGACACGTTCGACACACTCGGCCAGCAGGCAGCTACCTCTTTTCCACTTACGCTACCATATCAGTAGGCAAGGCGCCCTTCCTCAGCATCTATGGCCCCTCTCTGGATGTGTTCATTCAGAGAAATCTCTTCCTTCTACCCCTGAGACACATCACAAGTATGAGGGGCCTGAGAGAGAGCCTAGACATGAAGCGGGGGAGGCTTCTGGCTGTACTGCTTCCCCGTGGGGAGAGAATAGCAGGTAGTCTCTCTGGAAGGTCTCAGCTTCTGTTGCTTGACATGGGCGATACAGTAGGGGCGGACCCTGGCCAGGTGGAGCTTGTGGGCAGACGCAACCTCTCCGGCGACGAATAATTCCGCTGCTGCTTTCTATGCTGAAGACCTCCCCCCGCCGGGTGGGATGGGTAGAGAACATTGACCCACACCTGCCAGGGGCCTTTCCTGGGACTGAAGATCCCAACATGGTCTCAACGTCGTCACCCTCTCAGCACACACCTTTCCTGCACACATAATGCTGCCTTTCTCCGTCAGGGCCTTATCCTACCAGGAAAAAAAGCAAGCCGCTCAAAAAGGCCGATGCCAGGGAAATCGAGGAAACACCGCCATTTTCCAAATCTTTGCTGTCTACATGTCCCCGCCTCCGGGGCAAGGCCGCGTATGCGGCCAGGCTCCGAAGGCAAGGCCGATATCTTGGCAGTCAGGGCCCCAGCAGTCCAATGGTTTATGGACGTGGGGACACGGATGACCTGTTTGCCGCATACAGGAGGGATCCTTGGGCCCTTCACTGCCTCGCCATTCAGCTCCACGACGTCCACTACTGGCCCTGGCCTTTGCTTTGGCTGGTGCCCCAATGAACGTGTGCTCCGCAGCCATCTTTCTCCACCCATCACTATCATTCTGCCACCAGGGGATATGTGAGTGTGGGAGTCACCATTTGTCACTGGCCGCAGTGTCACAAATCACCAGACTTCCAGGTACCAGCTGACCTAGGCTGCCTTCTGCCCCAGGCAAGATCCCGATTCCTATATCCCAGATGCTGACTGACACCTGGGCACTGGGGAACATTCATTTTGATCAACACAGAGGTCTGAGTGAGGGTCAGCGGGCCCGGTAGCTGAAGTCAAGGCCAGGTGGGCGGGGCTGAGGCTTCTCGGCCATCACCATGGAGACAGTCCCCCCACCGGAAGAGTGGGCGGGCCTTATGATGGGCCTGGTGACAAGACTCAGCCAATGGCAGAGATCTGGCCCGCCAGGCAGATGACACAGGGCCCTCCACTGTGACCCATGACACCTAGTGGCCACAGGATTTGAGCACACCCTGGGAAAGCCTACGCAGGCACAAGGGAGCCCCTGGTGCGGACTGCTTCAGGCCATTGGCAGAGCAGGCCAGGTACCTCTTTCCCACTTTCCTGAGGATAGCAGTACGCAAGGCATCCCCACTCAGCATCTCTTGCCTCTCTCTGGATGTGTTCCTTCTCTGAAATCTCTTCCTTCTCCCCCTTGTCACTTGACACCTTGGAGTGCCTGACAGAGGGCCTAGAGATGAAAGAGCAAAGGGGGAAGGCCTCTGGCTCTCCTGCTTGCCCATGGGTAGAGAAGATCTGCTAGTCTATCTGGAAGGTCTAGAGAGTAGCCATTGACTGGGGACCTGCATCACGGGCTGATCCTGGCCAGGTCAAGCTTGCTGACGTGTGGCAGCCTCTCCGGAGACTACTAATTCCGCTCATAACATTCTATGCAAATACCCGGCTGAGTGCCACGGGCAGAAAACATTGACACATACCTGCCAGAGGCCTATCCTGGGTCTGAAGAGTCCACCCTGGTCTCCAGCGACTCATCATCTCAGCACACACTTTGCCTGCACACATGGAATCCGCCTCTCTCCACGAATGCCTTCTCCGGCTAGGAAACACACGATGTCACTCAGCCAAAGGAGAGCACAGGCAAAGTCAACCGAAGCCCCCATCTTCAAGAGTTTGCCCTCTGCTGGGCCACAGCCTCCGCTGGCACAGTGCATGTGTGGCACTTCTCCGAGGATAAGGCCGAAATCCGGGCATCCAGGGCCCCAGCAGTCCAGGGTCTGCGCGTGGCGGCATATGGATCACCTCTTTGCCACGTACAGGAGGGAGGCCTGGGCCCTAGACTGGCTCTGCTAGAGCTCCACGACCTCAGCTATTTTCCCCCACCTTTGGTCCGTGCCCTCGTGACTGTG
Source organism: Elephas maximus indicus (assembly GCF_024166365.1). Taxonomy (NCBI): domain Eukaryota; kingdom Metazoa; phylum Chordata; class Mammalia; order Proboscidea; family Elephantidae; genus Elephas; species Elephas maximus. Next base: position 88,485,284 of record NC_064834.1, read on the forward strand.
TGATCCCTAGTGACACTTCTTCTCCGACCACTCTGAATCCGCCACCTGCGGATACTTGAGCATGAAGATGAACATCTGTCACTGCCTGCAGTGTCACAGGTCACTAGGTGTCTAGGCTCAGGCTGACGATGGCTGTCTTCTGCCCAGGCAAGGAGCCTAATCCTTCAAAGGCAATGAGGACATGCGGTCATTGGCCGACATTCTTTCTTTCATCCACACAGCGGTCTAGATGAGGGGAAAGAGGCCAGGTAGGCCAGCTGAAGGCTGAGTGCGGGGCCTAAGGCTTCTTTCCCAATCACCATGGAGACGGCCACCGGAAGGCTGGCCGGAACTTCTCACGGGGACGGGTCACAAACACTGAGCCAATAGGAGAGGTCCAGCCTAACCGGCCAGTTCCGCAGAGCCCTCCATTTCACCCACGGACACACAACGGCCCCTTCTGTTTTGGGCCACAAATTCGAGGCCACCCGGGGAATCACTTCACACTAGGCAGCCCCTCATGTGGACACGTTCGACACACTCGGCCAGCAGGCAGCTACCTCTTTTCCACTTACGCTACCATATCAGTAGGCAAGGCGCCCTTCCTCAGCATCTATGGCCCCTCCCTGGATGTGTTCATTCAGAGAAATCTCTTCCTTCTACCCCTGAGACACATCACAATTATGAGGGGCCTGAGAGAGAGCCTAGACATGAAACGGGGGAGGCTTCTGGCTGTACTGCTTCCCCGTGGGGAGTGAAGAGCAGGTAGTCTCTCTGGAAGGTCTTAGCTTCTGTTGCTTGACATGGGCGATACAGTAGGGGCGGACCCTGGCCAGGCGGAGCTTGTGGGCAGACGCAACCTCTCCGGCGACGAATAATTCCGCTGCTGCTTTCTATGCTGAAGACCTCCCCCCGCCGGGTGGGATGGGTAGAGAACATTGACCCACACCTGCCAGGGGCCTTTCCTGGGACTGAAGATCCCAACATGGTCTCAACGTCGTCACACTCTCATCACACACCTTTCCTGCACACATAAGGCTGCCTTTCTCCGTCAGGGCCTTATCCTACCAGGAAAAAAAGCAAGCCGCTCAAAAAGGCCGATGCCAGGGAAATCGAGGAAACACCGCCATTTTCCAAATCTTTGCTGTCTACATGTCCCCGCCTCCGGGGCAAGGCCGCGTATGCGGCCAGGCTCCGAAGGCAAGGCCGATATCTTGGCAGTCAGGGCCCCAGCAGTCCAATGGTTTATGGACGTGGGGACACGGATGACCTGTTTGCCGCATACAGGAGGGATCCTTGGGCCCTTCACTGCCTCGCCATTCAGCTCCACGACGTCCACTACTGGCCCTGGCCTTTGCTTTGGCTGGTGCCCCAATGAACGTGTGCTCCGCAGCCATCTTTCTCCACCCATCACTATCATTCTGCCACCAGGGGATATGTGAGTGTGGGAGTCACCATTTGTCACTGGCCGCAGTGTCACAAATCACCAGACTTCCAGGTACCAGCTGACCTAGGCTGCCTTCTGCCCCAGGCAAGATCCCGATTCCTATATCCCAGATGCTGACTGACACCTGGGCACTGGGGAACATTCATTTTGATCAACACAGAGGTCTGAGTGAGGGTCAGCGGGCCCGGTAGCTGAAGTCAAGGCCAGGTGGGCGGGGCTGAGGCTTCTCGGCCATCACCATGGAGACAGTCCCCCCACCGGAAGAGTGGGCGGGCCTTATGATGGGCCTGGTGACAAGACTCAGCCAATGGCAGAGATCTGGCCCGCCAGGCAGATGACACAGGGCCCTCCACTGTGACCCATGACACCTAGTGGCCACAGGATTTGAGCACACCCTGGGAAAGCCTACGCAGGCACAAGGGAGCCCCTGGTGCGGACTGCTTCAGGCCATTGGCAGAGCAGGCCAGGTACCTCTTTCCCACTTTCCTGAGGATAGCAGTACGCAAGGCATCCCCACTCAGCATCTCTTGCCTCTCTCTGGATGTGTTCCTTCTCTGAAATCTCTTCCTTCTCCCCCTTGTCACTTGACACCTTGGAGTGCCTGACAGAGGGCCTAGAGATCAAAGAGCAAAGGGGGAAGGCCTCTGGCTCTCCTGCTTGCCCATGGGTAGAGAAGATCTGCTAGTCTATCTGGAAGGTCTAGAGAGTAGCCATTGACTGGGGACCTGCATCACGGGCTGATCCTGGCCAGGTCAAGCTTGCTGACGTGTGGCAGCCTCTCCGGAGACTACTCATTCCGCTCATAACATTCTATGCAAATACCCGGCTGAGTGCCACGGGCAGAAAACATTGACACATACCTGCCAGAGGCCTATCCTGGGTCTGAAGAGTCCACCCTGGTCTCCAGCGACTCATCATCTCAGCACACACTTTGCCTGCACACATGGAATCCGCCTCTCTCCACGAATGCCTTCTCCGGCTAGGAAACACACGATGTCACTCAGCCAAAGGAGAGCACAGGCAAAGTCAACCGAAGCCCCCATCTTCAAGAGTTTGCCCTCTGCTGGGCCACAGCCTCCGCTGGCACAGTGCATGTGTGGCACTTCTCCGAGGATAAGGCCGAAATCCGGGCATCCAGGGCCCCAGCAGTCCAGGGTCTGCGCGTGGCGGCATATGGATCACCTCTTTGCCACGTACAGGAGGGAGGCCTGGGCCCTAGACTGGCTCTGCTAGAGCTCCACGACCTCAGCTATTTTCCCCCACCTTTGGTCCGTGCCCTCGTGACTGTGTGATCCCTAGTGACACTTCTTCTCCGACCACTCTGAATCCGCCACCTGCGGATACTTGAGCATGAAGATGAACATCTGTCACTGCCTGCAGTGTCACAGGTCACTAGGTGTCTAGGCTCAGGCTGACGATGGCTGTCTTCTGCCCAGGCAAGGAGCCTAATCCTTCAAAGGCAATGAGGACATGCGGTCATTGGCCGACATTCTTTCTTTCATCCACACAGCGGTCTAGATGAGGGGAAAGAGGCCAGGTAGGCCAGCTGAAGGCTGAGTGCGGGGCCTAAGGCTTCTTTCCCAATCACCATGGAGACGGCCACCGGAAGGCTGGCCGGAACTTCTCACGGGGACGGGTCACAAACACTGAGCCAATAGGAGAGGTCCAGCCTAACCGGCCAGTTCCGCAGAGCCCTCCATTTCACCCACGGACACACAACGGCCCCTTCTGTTTTGGGCCACAAATTCGAGGCCACCCGGGGAATCACTTCACACTAGGCAGCCCCTCATGTGGACACGTTCGACACACTCGGCCAGCAGGCAGCTACCTCTTTTCCACTTACGCTACCATATCAGTAGGCAAGGCGCCCTTCCTCAGCATCTATGGCCCCTCCCTGGATGTGTTCATTCAGAGAAATCTCTTCCTTCTACCCCTGAGACACATCACAATTATGAGGGGCCTGAGAGAGAGCCTAGACATGAAACGGGGGAGGCTTCTGGCTGTACTGCTTCCCCGTGGGGAGTGAAGAGCAGGTAGTCTCTCTGGAAGGTCTTAGCTTCTGTTGCTTGACATGGGCGATACAGTAGGGGCGGACCCTGGCCAGGCGGAGCTTGTGGGCAGACGCAACCTCTCCGGCGACGAATAATTCCGCTGCTGCTTTCTATGCTGAAGACCTCCCCCCGCCGGGTGGGATGGGTAGAGAACATTGACCCACACCTGCCAGGGGCCTTTCCTGGGACTGAAGATCCCAACATGGTCTCAACGTCGTCACACTCTCATCACACACCTTTCCTGCACACATAAGGCTGCCTTTCTCCGTCAGGGCCTTATCCTACCAGGAAAAAAAGCAAGCCGCTCAAAAAGGCCGATGCCAGGGAAATCGAGGAAACACCGCCATTTTCCAAATGTTTGCTGTCTACATGTCCCCGCCTCCGGGGCAAGGCCGCGTATGCGGCCAGGCTCCGAAGGCAAGGCCGATATCTTGGCAGTCAGGGCCCCAGCAGTCCAATGGTTTATGGACGTGGGGACACGGATGACCTGTTTGCCGCATACAGGAGGGATCCTTGGGCCCTTCACTGCCTCGCCATTCAGCTCCACGACGTCCACTACTGGCCCTGGCCTTTGCTTTGGCTGGTGCCCCAATGAACGTGTGCTCCGCAGCCATCTTTCTCCACCCATCACTATCATTCTGCCACCAGGGGATATGTGAGTGTGGGAGTCACCATTTGTCACTGGCCGCAGTGTCACAAATCACCAGACTTCCAGGTACCAGCTGACCTAGGCTGCCTTCTGCCCCAGGCAAGATCCCGATTCCTATATCCCAGATGCTGACTGACACCTGGGCACTGGGGAACATTCATTTTGATCAACACAGAGGTCTGAGTGAGGGTCAGCGGGCCCGGTAGCTGAAGTCAAGGCCAGGTGGGCGGGGCTGAGGCTTCTCGGCCATCACCATGGAGACAGTCCCCCCACCGGAAGAGTGGGCGGGCCTTATGATGGGCCTGGTGACAAGACTCAGCCAATGGCAGAGATCTGGCCCGCCAGGCAGATGACACAGGGCCCTCCACTGTGACCCATGACACCTAGTGGCCACAGGATTTGAGCACACCCTGGGAAAGCCTACGCAGGCACAAGGGAGCCCCTGGTGCGGACTGCTTCAGGCCATTGGCAGAGCAGGCCAGGTACCTCTTTCCCACTTTCCTGAGGATAGCAGTACGCAAGGCATCCCCACTCAGCATCTCTTGCCTCTCTCTGGATGTGTTCCTTCTCTGAAATCTCTTCCTTCTCCCCCTTGTCACTTGACACCTTGGAGTGCCTGACAGAGGGCCTAGAGATGAAAGAGCAAAGGGGGAAGGCCTCTGGCTCTCCTGCTTGCCCATGGGTAGAGAAGATCTGCTAGTCTATCTGGAAGGTCTAGAGAGTAGCCATTGACTGGGGACCTGCATCACGGGCTGATCCTGGCCAGGTCAAGCTTGCTGACGTGTGGCAGCCTCTCCGGAGACTACTCATTCCGCTCATAACATTCTATGCAAATACCCGGCTGAGTGCCACGGGCAGAAAACATTGACACATACCTGCCAGAGGCCTATCCTGGGTCTGAAGAGTCCACCCTGGTCTCCAGCGACTCATCATCTCAGCACACACTTTGCCTGCACACATGGAATCCGCCTCTCTCCACGAATGCCTTCTCCTGCTAGGAAACACACGATGTCACTCAGCCAAAGGAGAGCACAGGCAAAGTCAACCGAAGCCCCCATCTTCAAGAGTTTGCCCTCTGCTGGGCCACAGCCTCCGCTGGCACAGTGCATGTGTGGCACTTCTCCGAGGATAAGGCCGAAATCCGGGCATCCAGGGCCCCAGCAGTCCAGGGTCTGCGCGTGGCGGCATATGGATCACCTCTTTGCCACGTACAGGAGGGAGGCCTGGGCCCTAGACTGGCTCTGCTAGAGCTCCACGACCTCAGCTATTTTCCCCCACCTTTGGTCCGTGCCCTCGTGACTGTGTGATCCCTAGTGACACTTCTTCTCCGACCACTCTGAATCCGCCACCTGCGGATACTTGAGCATGAAGATGAACATCTGTCACTGCCTGCAGTGTCACAGGTCACTAGGTGTCTAGGCTCAGGCTGACGATGGCTGTCTTCTGCCCAGGCAAGGAGCCTAATCCTTCAAAGGCAATGAGGACATGCGGTCATTGGCCGACATTCTTTCTTTCATCCACACAGCGGTCTAGATGAGGGGAAAGAGGCCAGGTAGGCCAGCTGAAGGCTGAGTGCGGGGCCTAAGGCTTCTTTCCCAATCACCATGGAGACGGCCACCGGAAGGCTGGCCGGAACTTCTCACGGGGACGGGTCACAAACACTGAGCCAATAGGAGAGGTCCAGCCTAACCGGCCAGTTCCGCAGAGCCCTCCATTTCACCCACGGACACACAACGGCCCCTTCTGTTTTGGGCCACAAATTCGAGGCCACCCGGGGAATCACTTCACACTAGGCAGCCCCTCATGTGGACACGTTCGACACACTCAGCCAGCAGGCAGCTACCTCTTTTCCACTTACGCTACCATATCATTAGGCAAGGCGCCCTTCCTCAGCATCTATGGCCCCTCTCTGGATGTGTTCATTCAGAGAAATCTCTTCCTTCTACCCCTGAGACACATCACAAGTATGAGGGGCCTGAGAGAGAGCCTAGACATGAAGCGGGGGAGGCTTCTGGCTGTACTGCTTCCCCGTGGGGAGAGAATAGCAGGTAGTCTCTCTGGAAGGTCTTAGCTTCTGTTGCTTGACATGGGCGATACAGTAGGGGCGGACCCTGGCCAGGTGGAGCTTGTGGGCAGACGCAACCTCTCCGGCGACGAATAATTCCGCTGCTGCTTTCTATGCTGAAGACCTCCCCCCGCCGGGTGGGATGGGTAGAGAACATTGACCCACACCTGCCAGGGGCCTTTCCTGGGACTGAAGATCCCAACATGGTCTCAACGTCGTCACCCTCTCAGCACACACCTTTCCTGCACACATAATGCTGCCTTTCTCCGTCAGGGCCTTATCCTACCAGGAAAAAAAGCAAGCCGCTCAAAAAGGCCGATGCCAGGGAAATCGAGGAAACACCGCCATTTTCCAAATGTTTGCTGTCTACATGTCCCCGCCTCCGGGGCAAGGCCGCGTATGCGGCCAGGCTCCGAAGGCAAGGCCGATATCTTGGCAGTCAGGGCCCCAGCAGTCCAATGGTTTATGGACGTGGGGACACGGATGACCTGTTTGCCGCATACAGGAGGGATCCTTGGGCCCTTCACTGCCTCGCCATTCAGCTCCACGACGTCCACTACTGGCCCTGGCCTTTGCTTTGGCTGGTGCCCCAATGAACGTGTGCTCCGCAGCCATCTTTCTCCACCCATCACTATCATTCTGCCACCAGGGGATATGTGAGTGTGGGAGTCACCATTTGTCACTGGCAGCAGTGTCACAAATCACCAGACTTCCAGGTACCAGCTGACCTAGGCTGCCTTCTGCCCCAGGCAAGATCCCGATTCCTATATCCCAGATGCTGACTGACACCTGGGCACTGGGGAACATTCATTTTGATCAACACAGAGGTCTGAGTGAGGGTCAGCGGGCCCGGTAGCTGAAGTCAAGGCCAGGTGGGCGGGGCTGAGGCTTCTCGGCCATCACCATGGAGACAGTCCCCCCACCGGAAGAGTGGGCGGGCCTTATGATGGGCCTGGTGACAAGACTCAGCCAATGGCAGAGATCTGGCCCGCCAGGCAGATGACACAGGGCCCTTCACTGTGACCCATGACACCTAGTGGCCACAGGATTTGAGCACACCCTGGGAAAGCCTACGCAGGCACAAGGGAGCCCCTGGTGCGGACTGCTTCAGGCCATTGGCAGAGCAGGCCAGGTACCTCTTTCCCACTTTCCTGAGGATAGCAGTACGCAAGGCATCCCCACTCAGCATCTCTTGCCTCTCTCTGGATGTGTTCCTTCTCTGAAATCTCTTCCTTCTCCCCCTTGTCACTTGACACCTTGGAGTGCCTGACAGAGGGCCTAGAGATGAAAGAGCAAAGGGGGAAGGCCTCTGGCTCTCCTGCTTGCCCATGGGTAGAGAAGATCTGCTAGTCTATCTGGAAGGTCTAGAGAGTAGCCATTGACTGGGGACCTGCATCACGGGCTGATCCTGGCCAGGTCAAGCTTGCTGACGTGTGGCAGCCTCTCCGGAGACTACTAATTCCGCTCATAACATTGTATGCAAATACCCGGCTGAGTGCCACGGGCAGAAAACATTGACACATACCTGCCAGAGGCCTATCCTGGGTCTGAAGAGTCCACCCTGGTCTCCAGCGACTCATCATCTCAGCACACACTTTGCCTGCACACATGGAATCCGCCTCTCTCCACGAATGCCTTCTCCGGCTAGGAAACACACGATGTCACTCAGCCAAAGGAGAGCACAGGCAAAGTCAACCGAAGCCCCCATCTTCAAGAGTTTGCCCTCTGCTGGGCCACAGCCTCCGCTGGCACAGTGCATGTGTGGCACTTCTCCGAGGATAAGGCCGAAATCCAGGCATCCAGGGCCCCAGCAGTCCAGAGTCTGCGCGTGGCCGCATATGGATCACCTCTTTGCCACGTACAGGAGGGAGGCCTGGGCCCTAGACTGGCTCTGCTAGAGCTCCACGACCTCAGCTATTTTCCCTCACCTTTGGCCCATGCCCTTGTGACTGCGTGATCCCCAGTGACACTTCTTCTCCGACCACTCTGAATCCGCCACCTGCGGATACTTGAGCATGAAGATGAACATCTGTCACTGCCTGCAGTGTCACAGGTCACTAGGTGTCTAGGCTCAGGCTGACGATGGCTGTCTTCTGCCCAGGCAAGGAGCCTAATACTTCAAAGGCAATGAGGACATGTGGTCATTGGCCGACATTCTTTCTTTCATCCACACAGCGGTCTAGATGAGGGGAAAGAGGCCAGGTAGGCCAGCTGAAGGCTGATTGCAGGGCCTAAGGCTTCTTTCCCAATCACCATGGAGACGGCCACCGGAAGGCTGGCCGGAACTTCTCACGGGGACGGGTCACAAACACTGAGCCAATAGGAGAGGTCCAGCCTAACCGGCCAGTTCCGCAGAGCCCTCCATTTCACCCACGGACACACAACGGCCCCTTCTGTTTTGGGCCACAAATTCGAGGCCACCCGGGGAATCACTTCACACTAGGCAGCCCCTCATGTGGACACGTTCGACACACTCGGCCAGCAGGCAGCTACCTCTTTTCCACTTACGCTACCATATCAGTAGGCAAGGCGCCCTTCCTCAGCATCTATGGCCCCTCCCTGGATGTGTTCATTCAGAGAAATCTCTTCCTTCTACCCCTGAGACACATCACAATTATGAGGGGCCTGAGAGAGAGCCTAGACATGAAACGGGGGAGGCTTCTGGCTGTACTGCTTCCCCGTGGGGAGTGAAGAGCAGGTAGTCTCTCTGGAAGGTCTTAGCTTCTGTTGCTTGACATGGGCGATACAGTAGGGGCGGACCCTGGCCAGGCGGAGCTTGTGGGCAGACGCAACCTCTCCGGCGACGAATAATTCCGCTGCTGCTTTCTATGCTGAAGACCTCCCCCCGCCGGGTGGGATGGGTAGAGAACATTGACCCACACCTGCCAGGGGCCTTTCCTGGGACTGAAGATCCCAACATGGTCTCAACGTCGTCACACTCTCATCACACACCTTTCCTGCACACATAAGGCTGCCTTTCTCCGTCAGGGCCTTATCCTACCAGGAAAAAAAGCAAGCCGCTCAAAAAGGCCGATGCCAGGGAAATCGAGGAAACACCGCCATTTTCCAAATGTTTGCTGTCTACATGTCCCCGCCTCCAGGGCAAGGCCGCATATGCGGCCAGGCTCCGAAGGCAAGGCCGATATCTTGGCAGTCAGGGCCCCAGCAGTCCAATGGTTTATGGACGTGGGGACACGGATGACCTGTTTGCCGCATACACGAGGGATCCTTGGGCCCTTCACTGCCTCGCCATTCAGCTCCACGACGTCCACTAGTGGCCCTGGCCTTTGCTTTGGCTGGTGCCCCATTGAATGTGTGCTCCGCAGCCATCTTTCTCCACCCATCACTATCATTCTGCCACCAGGGGATATGTGAGTGTGGGAGTCACCATTTGTCACTGGCAGCATGTCACAAATCACCAGACTTCCAGGTACCAGCTGACCTAGGCTGCCTTCTGCCCCAGGCAAGATCCCGATTCCTATATCCCAGATGCTGACTGACACCTGGGCACTGGGGAACATTCATTTTGATCAACACAGAGGTCTGAGTGAGGGTCAGCGGGCCCGGTAGCTGAAGTCAAGGCCAGGTGGGCGGGTCCAAGGCTTCTCGGCCATCACCATGGAGACAGTCCCCCCACCGGAAGAGTGGGCGGACCTTATGATGGGCCTGGTGGCAAGACTCAGCCAATGGCGGAGATCTGGCCCGCCAGGCAGATGACACAGGGCCCTCCATTGTGACCCATGACACCTAGTGGCCACAGGATTTGAGCACACCCTGGGAAAGCCTACGCAGGCACAAGGGAGCCCCTGGTGCGGACTGCTTCAGGCCATTGGCAGAGCAGGCCAGGTACCTCTTTCCCACTTTCCTGAGGATAGCAGTACGCAAGGCATCCCCACTCAGCATCTCTTGCCTCTCTCTGGATGTGTTCCTTCTCTGAAATCTCTTCCTTCTCCCCCTTGTCACTTGACACCTTGGAGTGCCTGACAGAGGGCCTAGAGATGAAAGAGCAAAGGGGGAAGGCCTCTGGCTCTCCTGCTTGCCCATGGGTAGCGAAGATCTGCTAGTCTATCTGGAAGGTCTAGAGAGTAGCCATTGACTGGGGACCTGCATCACGGGCTGATCCTGGCCAGGTCAAGCTTGCTGACGTGTGGCAGCCTCTCCGGAGACTACTAATTCAGCTCATAACATTGTATGCAAATACCCGGCTGAGTGCCACGGGCAGAAAACATTGACACATACCTGCCAGAGGCCTATCCTGGGTCTGAAGAGTCCACCCTGGTCTCCAGCGACTCATCATCTCAGCACACACTTTGCCTGCACACATGGAATCCGCCTCTCTCCACGAATGCCTTCTCCGGCTAGGAAACACACGATGTCACTCAGCCAAAGGAGAGCACAGGCAAAGTCAACCGAAGCCCCCATCTTCAAGAGTTTGCCCTCTGCTGGGCCACAGCCTCCGCTGGCACAGTGCATGTGTGGCACTTCTCCGAGGATAAGGCCGAAATCCGGGCATCCAGGGCCCCAGCAGTCCAGGGTCTGCGCGTGGCCGCATATGGATCACCTCTTTGCCAAGTACAGGAGGGAGGCCTGGGCCCTAGACTGGCTCTGCTAGAGCTCCACGACCTCAGCTATTTTCCCTCACCTTTGGCCCGTGCCCTTGTGACTGTGTGATCCCTAGTGACACTTCTTCTCCGACCACTCTGAATCCGCCACCTGCGGATACTTGAGCATGAAGATGAACATCTGTCACTGCCTGCAGTGTCACAGGTCACTAGGTGTCTAGGCTCAGGCTGACGATGGCTGTCTTCTGCCCAGGCAAGGAGCCTAATCCTTCAAAGGCAATGAGGACATGCGGTCATTGGCCGACATTCTTTCTTTCATCCACACAGCGGTCTAGATGAGGGGAAAGAGGCCAGGTAGGCCAGCTGAAGGCTGAGTGCGGGGCCTAAGGCTTCTTTCCCAATCACCATGGAGACGGCCACCGGAAGGCTGGCCGGAACTTCTCACGGGGACGGGTCACAAACACTGAGCCAATAGGAGAGGTCCAGCCTAACCGGCCAGTTCCGCAGAGCCCTCCATTTCACCCACGGACACACAACGGCCCCTTCTGTTTTGGGCCACAAATTCGAGGCCACCCGGGGAATCACTTCACACTAGGCAGCCCCTCATGTGGACACGTTCGACACACTCGGCCAGCAGGCAGCTACCTCTTTTCCACTTACACTACCATATCAGTAGGCAAGGCGCCCTTCCTCAGCATCTATGGCCCCTCTCTGGATGTGTTCATTCAGAGAAATCTCTTCCTTCTACCCCTGACACACTCACAATTATGAGGGGCCTGAGAGAGAGCCTAGACATGAAACGGGGGAGGCTTCTGGCTGTACTGCTTCCCCGTGGGGAGAGAATAGCAGGTAGTCTCTCTGGAAGGTCTTAGCTTCTGTTGCTTGACATGGGCGATACAGTAGGGGCGGACCCTGGCCAGGTGGAGCTTGTGGGCAGACGCAACCTCTCCGGCGACGAATAATTCCGCTGCTGCTTTCTATGCTGAAGACCTCCCCCCGCCGGGTGGGATGGGTAGAGAACATTGACCCACACCTGCCAGGGGCCTTTCCTGGGACTGAAGATCCCAACATGGTCTCAACGTCGTCACCCTCTCAGCACACACCTTTCCTGCACACATAATGCTGCCTTTCTCCGTCAGGGCCTTATCCTACCAGGAAAAAAAGCAAGCCGCTCAAAAAGGCCGATGCCAGGGAAATCGAGGAAACACCGCCATTTTCCAAATCTTTGCTGTCTACATGTCCCCGCCTCCGGGGCAAGGCCGCGTATGCGGCCAGGCTCCGAAGGCAAGGCCGATATCTTGGCAGTCAGGGCCCCAGCAGTCCAATGGTTTATGGACGTGGGGACACGGATGACCTGTTTGCCGCATACAGGAGGGATCCTTGGGCCCTTCACTGCCTCGCCATTCAGCTCCACGACGTCCACTACTGGCCCTGGCCTTTGCTTTGGCTGGTGCCCCAATGAACGTGTGCTCCGCAGCCATCTTTCTCCACCCATCACTATCATTCTGCCACCAGGGGATATGTGAGTGTGGGAGTCACCATTTGTCACTGGCCGCAGTGTCACAAATCACCAGACTTCCAGGTACCAGCTGACCTAGGCTGCCTTCTGCCCCAGGCAAGATCCCGATTCCTATATCCCAGATGCTGACTGACACCTGGGCACTGGGGAACATTCATTTTGATCAACACAGAGGTCTGAGTGAGGGTCAGCGGGCCCGGTAGCTGAAGTCAAGGCCAGGTGGGCGGGGCTGAGGCTTCTCGGCCATCACCATGGAGACAGTCCCCCCACCGGAAGAGTGGGCGGACCTTATGATGGGCCTGGTGACAAGACTCAGCCAATGGCAGAGATCTGGCCCGCCAGGCAGATGACACAGGGCCCTCCATTGTGACCCATGACACCTAGTGGCCACAGGATTTGAGCACACCCTGGGAAAGCCTACGCAGGCACAAGGGAGCCCCTGGTGCGGACTGCTTCAGGCCATTGGCAGAGCAGGCCAGGTACCTCTTTCCCACTTTCCTGAGGATAGCAGTACGCAAGGCATCCCCACTCAGCATCTCTTGCCTCTCTCTGGATGTGTTCCTTCTCTGAAATCTCTTCCTTCTCCCCCTTGTCACTTGACACCTTGGAGTGCCTGACAGAGGGCCTAGAGATGAAAGAGCAAAGGGGGAAGGCCTCTGGCTCTCCTGCTTGCCCATGGGTAGAGAAGATCTGCTAGTCTATCTGGAAGGTCTAGAGAGTAGCCATTGACTGGGGACCTGCATCACGGGCTGATCCTGGCCAGGTCAAGCTTGCTGACGTGTGGCAGCCTCTCCGGAGACTACTCATTCCGCTCATAACATTCTATGCAAATACCCGGCTGAGTGCCACGGGCAGAAAACATTGACACATACCTGCCAGAGGCCTATCCTGGGTCTGAAGAGTCCACCCTGGTCTCCAGCGACTCATCATCTCAGCACACACTTTGCCTGCACACATGGAATCCGCCTCTCTCCACGAATGCCTTCTCCTGCTAGGAAACACAGGATGTCAGTCAGCCAAAGGAGAGCACAGGCAAAGTCAACTGAAGCCCGCGTTTTCAAGATTTTGCCCTCTGCTGGTCCACAGCCTCCGGTGGCACACTGCATGTGCGTCACTTCTCCGAAGACAAGGCCGAAATCCGGGCATCCAGGGCCCTAGCAGTGCAGAGTCTGCGGATGGCGGCACGTGGATCACCTCTTTGCCACGTACAGGAGGGAGGCCTGGGCCCTAGACTGGCTCCGCTAGAGCTCCACGACCTCAGCTATTTTCCCTGACCTTTGGCCCGTGCCCTCGTGAGCGTGTGATCTCTAGTTACACTTCACCTCCGACCACTCTGAGTCGGCCACCTGCGGATACCTGAGCGTGGACATCAACATCTATCACTGTCTGCAGTGTCACAGGTCACTAGGAGTCTAGGCTCAGGCTGACCTTGGCTGTCTTCTGCCCAGGCAAGGAGCCTAATCCTTCAGAGGAAATGAGGACACGTGGTCACTGGCCGACATCCTTTCTTTCATCTACACAGCGGTCTAGACGAGGGGAAAGAGGCCAGGTAGGCCAGGTGAAGGCTGAGTGCGGGGCCTAAGGCTTCTTTCTCAATCACCATGGAGACAGCCACCGGAAGGCTGGGCGGAACTTCTGACGAGGACGGGTCACAAACTCTGAGCCAATAGGAGAGGTCTAGCCTAACAGGCCAGTTCCCCACAGGCCTCCATTTTACCCATGGACACACAACGGCCCCTTCTGTCCTTGGCCACAAAATCGAGGGCACCCAGGGAATAACTTCACAGTAGGCAACCCCTGATGTGGACAGGTTCGACATACTGGGACAGCAGGCAGGTACCTCTTTTCCACTTACGCTAGGATATCAGTAGGCAAGGCGCCCTCCCTCAGCATCTATGGACCCTCCTTGTACGTGTTCATTCAGAGAAATCCCTCCGGTCTACCCCTGAGACACCTCACAACTACGAGGGTCCTGAGAGAGCCTGGAGATGAAACAGGGGAGGCTTCTGACTCTACCCCGTCCCCGTGGGTAGAGAATAGCAGTTAGTCTCTCTGGAAGGTCTTAGCTTCTGTTGACTGACATGGGCAATACGGTAGGGGCGAACCCTGGCCACGTGGAGCTTGTGGGCAGATGCAACCTCTGGGGGATGAATAATTCCGCTGCTGCTTTGTATGCTGGAAACCTCCCCATGCCAGGTGGGATGGGCAGAGAACATGGACCCGCACCTGCCAGGGGCCTTTCCTGGGACTGAAGATCCCAACCTGCTCTCAACCTTGTCACCTTCTCAGCACATACCTTTCCTGCACACATAATCCTGCCTTTCTCCGTCACTGCCTGATAATACTAGGAAAAAAGCATGCCGCTCAAAGAGGCCGATGTCAGGGAAATCGAGGAGACACTGCCGTTCTCCAAACTTTTGCTGTCTACGTATCCCCGCCTCCGGTGGAAGGCTGCGTATGTGGCCGGGCTGCGAAGGCAAGGCCGAAATCCTGGCATCCTGGGCCCCAGCAATCCAAAGGTTTATGGACGTGGGGACCCCGATGACATGTTTCCCACATACAGGAGGAATCCTTGGGCCCTTCACTGGCTCGCCATTCAGCTCCACGACGTCCACTACTGGCCCTGGCCTTTGGCCGGTGCCCCATTGCACGTGTGCTCCGGGGCGATGTTTCTCCACCCATCACTATCATTCTGCCACCAGGGGATATGTGAGTGTGGGAGTCACCATTTGTCACTGGCAGCAGTGTCACAAGTCACTAGACTTCCAGGTACCAGCTGACCTAGGCTGCCTTCTGCCCCAGGCAAGGTCCCGAATCCTTTATCCCAGATGCTGACACCTGGGCACTGGCGGACATTCATTTTGATCAACACAGAGGGCTGAGTGAGGGTCAGCAGGCCAGCTAGGTGAAGTGAAGGCCAGGTGGGCGGGACCAAGGCTCCTTTGCCATCACCATGGAGACAGTCCCACCACCGGAAGAGTGGGCGGAGCTCATGATGGGCCTGATGACAAGACCCGCCAGGCAGATGACACAGGGCCCTCCATTATGACCTGTGACACCTAGTGGCCACAGGATTTGAGCACACCCTGGGAAAGCCTACGCAGGCACAGGGGAGCCCCTGGTGCGGACTGCTTCAGGGCATTGGCAGAGCAGGCCAGGTACCTCTTTCCCACTTTCCTGAGGATATCAGTACGCAAGGCATCCCCACTCAGCATCTCTTGCCTCTCTCTGTCTCTCTCTGGACGTGTTCGTTCTCTGAAATCTCTTCCCTCTCCCCCTGAGTCACTTCGCACCTTGGAGTGCCTGACAGAGCGCCCAGAGACGAAAGAGCAAAGGGGGAAGGCCTCTGGCTCTACTGGTTGCCCACGGGCAGACAAGATCTGGTAGTCTATCTGGAAGGTCTAGAGAGTAGTGATTGATTGGGGAGCTACCTCACGGGCGGACCCTGGCCAGGTGAAGCTTGCTGACATGTGGCAGCCTCTCCGGAGACTACTAATTCCGCTGGTAACATTGTATGCAAATACCCGGCTGAGAGCGAAGGGCAGAAAACGTTGACACATACCTGCCAGAGGCCTATCCTGGGTCTGAAGAGTCCACCCTGGTCTCCAGCGACTCATCATCTCAGCACACACTTTGCCTGCACACATGGAATCCGCCTCTCTCCACGAATGCCTTCTCCTGCTAGGAAACACAGGATGTCACTCAGCCAAAGGAGAGCACAGGCAAAGTCAACTGAAGCCCGCGTTTTCAAGATTTTGCCCTCTGCTGGTCCACAGCCTCCGGTGGCACACTGCATGTGCGTCACTTCTCCGAAGACAAGGCCGAAATCCGGGCATCCAGGGCCCTAGCAGTGCAGAGTCTGCGGATGGCGGCACGTGGATCACCTCTTTGCCACGTACAGGAGGGAGGCCTGGGCCCTAGACTGGCTCTGCTAGAGCTCCACGACCTCAGCTATTTTCCCTCACCTTTGGCCCGTGCCCTTGTGACTGTGTGATCCCTAGTGACACTTCTTCTCCGACCACTCTGAATCCGCCACCTGCGGATACTTGAGCATGAAGATGAACATCTGTCACTGCCTGCAGTGTCACAGGTCACTAGGTGTCTAGGCTCAGGCTGACGATGGCTGTCTTCTGCCCAGGCAAGGAGCCTAATCCTTCAAAGGCAATGAGGACATGTGGTCATTGGCCGACATTCTTTCTTTCATCCACACAGCGGTCTAGATGAGGGGAAAGAGGCCAGGTAGGCCAGCTGAAGGCTGATTGCAGGGCCTAAGGCTTCTTTCCCAATCACCATGGAGACGGCCACCGGAAGGCTGGCCGGAACTTCTGACGAGGACGGGTCACAAACTCTGAGCCAATACGAGAGGTCCAGCCTAACAGGCCAGTTCCCCACAGGCCTCCATTTTACCCATGGACACACAACGACCCCTTCTGTCCTTGGCCACAAAATCGAGGGCACCCAGGGAATAACTTCACAGTAGGCAACCCCTGATATGGACAGGTTCGACATACTGGGACAGCAGGCAGGTACCTCTTTTCCACTTACGCTAGGATATCAGTAGGCAAGGCGCCCTCCCTCAGCATCTATGGCCCCTCCTTGTATGTGTTCATTCAGAGAAATCCCTCCGGTCTACCCCTGAGACACCTCACAACTACGAGGGGCCTGAGAGAGAGCCTGGAGATGAAACAGGGGAGGCTTCTGACTCTACCGCGTCCCCGTGGGTAGAGAATAGCAGTTAGTCTCTCTGGAAGGTCTTAGCTTCTGTTGAATGACATGGGCAATACAGTAGGGGCGGACCCTGGCCACGTGGAGCTTGTGGGCAGATGCAACCTCTGGGGGATGAATAATTCCGCTGCTGCTTTGTATGCTGGAAACCTCCCCACGCCAGGTGGGATGGGCAGAGAACATGGACCCGCTCCTGCCAGGGGCCTTTCCTGGGACTGAAGATCCCAACCTGCTCTCAACCTTGTCACCTTCTCAGCACATACCTTTCCTGCACACATAATCCTGCCTTTCTCCGTCATCTGCCTGATCCTACTAGAAAAAAAAGCATGCCGCTCAAAGAGGCCGATGTCAGGGAAATCGAGGAGACACTGCCGTTCTCCAAACTTTTCCTGTCTACGTATCCCCGCCTCCGGTGGAAGGCTGCGTATGTGGCCGGGCTGCGAAGGCAAGGCCGAAATCCTGGCATCCTGGGCCCCAGCAATCCAAAGGTTTATGGACGTGGGGACCCCAATGACATGTTTCCCACATACAGGCGGAATCCTTGGGCCCTTCACTGGCTCGCCATTCAGCTCTACGACGTCCACTACTGGCCCTGGCCTTTGGCCGGTGCCCCATTGTACGTGTGCTCCGGAGCGATGTTTCTCCACCCATCACTATCATTCTGCCACCAGGGGATATGTGAGTGTGGGAGTCACCATTTGTCACTGGCAGCAGTGTCACAAGTCACTAGACTTCCAGGTACCAGCTGACCTAGGCTGCCTTCTGCCCCAGGCAAGGTCCCGAATCCTTTATCCCAGATGCTGACACCTGGGCACTGGCGGACATTCATTTTGATCAACACAGAGGGCTGAGTGAGGGTCAGCAGGCCAGCTAGGTGAAGTGAAGGCCAGGTGAGCGGGACCAAGGCTCCTTTGCCATCACCATGGAGACAGTCCCACCACCGGAAGAGTGGGCGGAGCTCATGATGGGCCTGATGACAAGACCCGCCAGGCAGAAGACACAGGGCCCTCCATTATGACCTATGACACCTAGTGGCCACAGAATTTGAGCACACCCTAGGAAAGCCTACGCAGGCACAGGGGAGCCCCTGGTGTGGACTGCTTCAGGGCATTGGCAGAGCAGGCCAGGTACCTCTTTCCCACTTTCCTGAGGATATCAGTACGCAAGGCATCCCCACTCAGCATCTCTTGCCTCTCTCTGTCTCTCTCTTGACGTGTTCGTTCTCTGAAATCTCTTCCCTCTCCCCCTGAGTCACTTCGCACCTTGGAGTGCCTGACAGAGCGCCCAGAGACGAAAGAGCAAAGGGGGAAGGCCTCTGGCTCTACTGGTTGCCCACGGGCAGACAAGATCTGGTAGTCTATCTGGAAGGTCTAGAGAGTAGTGATTGATTGGGGAGCTACCTCACGGGCGGACCCTGGCCAGGTGGAGCTTGCTGACATGTGGCAGCCTCTCTGGAGACTACTAATTCCGCTGGTAACATTGTATGCAAATACCTGGCTGAGTGCAAAGGGCAGAAAACATTGACACATACCTGCCAGAGGCCTATTCTGGGTCTGAAGAGTCCACCCTTGTCTCCAGCGACTCATCATCTCAGCACACACTTTGCCTGCACACATGGAATCCGCCTCTCTCCACGAATGCCTTCTCCTGCTAGGAAACACAGGATGTCACTCAGCCAAAGGAGAGCACAGGCAAAGTCAACTGAAGCCCGCGTTTTCAAGGTTTTGCCCTCTGCTGGTCCACAGCCTCCGGTGGCACACTGCATGTGCGTCACTTCTCCGAAGACAAGGCCGAAATCCGGGCATCCAGGGCCCTAGCAGTGCAGAGTCTGCGGATGGCGGCACGTGGATCACCTCTTTGCCACGTATAGGAGGGAGGCCTGGGCCCTAGACTGGCTCCGCTAGAGCTCCACGACCTCAGCTATTTTCCCTGACCTTTGGCCCGTGCCCTCGTGAGCGTGTGATCTCTAGTTACACTTCACCTCCGACCACTCTGAGTCGGCCACCTGCGGATACCTGAGCGTGGACATCAACATCTATCACTGTCTGCAGTGTTACAGGTCACTAGGAGTCTAGGCTCAGGCTGACCTTGGCTGTCTTCTGCCCAGGCAAGGAGCCTAATCCTTCAGAGGAAATGAGGACACGTGGTCACTGGCCGACATCCTTTCTTTCATCTACACAGCGGTCTAGACGAGGGGAAAGAGACCAGGTAGGCCAGGTGAAGAATGAGTGCGGGGCCTAAGGCTTCTTTCTCAATCACCATGGAGACAGCCACCGGAAGGCTGGGCGGAACTTCTGACGAGGACGTGTCACAAACTCTGAGCCAATACGAGAGGTCCAGCCTAACAGGCCAGTTCCCCACAGGCCTCCATTTTACCCACGGACACACAACGGCCCCTTCTGTCCTTGGCCACAAAATCGAGGGCACCCAGGGAATAACTTCACAGTAGGCAACCCCTGATGTGGACAGGTTCGACATACTGGGACAGCAGGCAGGTACCTCTTTTCCACTTACGCTAGGATATCAGTAGGCAAGGCACCCTCCCTCAGCATCTATGGCCCCTCCTTGTATGTGTTCATTCAGAGAAATCCCTCCGGTCTACCCCTGAGACACCTCACAAGTACGAGGGGCCTCAGAGAGAGCCTGGAGATGAAACAGGGGAGGCTTCTGACTCTACCCCGTCCCCGTGGGTAGAGAATAGCAGTTAGTCTCTCTGGAAGGTCTTAGCTTCCGTTGACTGACATGGGCAATACGGTAGGGGCGGACCCTGGCCAGGTGGAGCTTGTGGGCAGATGCAACCTCTGGGGGAAGAATAATTCTGCTGTTGCTTTGTATGCTGGAAACCTCCCCACGCCAGGTGGGATGGGCAGAGAACATTGACCCACACCTGCCAGGGGCCTTTCCTGGGACTGAAGATCCCAACCTCCTCTCAACCTTGTCACCTTCTCAGCACATACCTTTCCTGCACACATGATCCTGCCTTTCTCCGTCACTGCCTGATCCTACTAGGAAAAAAGCATGTCACTCAAAGGGGCCGATGTCAGGGAAATCGAGGAGACACTGCCGTCCTGCAAACTTTTGCTGTCTACATATCCCCGCCTCCGGTGGAAGGCTGCGTATGTGGCCGGGCTGCGAAGGCAAGACCGAAATCCTGGCATCCTGGGCCCCAGCAATCCAATGGTTTATGGACTTGGGGACCCCGATGACATGTTTCCCACATACAGGAGGAATCCTTGGGCCCTTCACTGGCTCGCCATTCAGCTCCACGATGTCCACTACGGGCCCTGGCCTTTGGCCGGTGCCCCATTGCACGTGTGCTCCGGAGCGATGTTTCTCCACCCATCACTATCATTCTGCCACCAGGGGATATGTGAGTGTGGGAGTCACCATTTGTCACTGGCAGCAGTATCACAAGTCACTAGACTTCCAGGTACCAGCTGACCTAGGCTGTCTTCTGTTCCAGGCAAGGTCCCAAATCCTTTATCCCAGATGCTGACACCTGGGCACTGGCGGACATTCATTTTGATCAACACAGAGGTCTGAGTGAGGGTCAGCAGGCCAGCTAGGTGAAGTGAAGGCCAGGTGGGCGGGACCAAGGCTCCTTTGCCATCACCATGGAGACAGTCCCACCACCGGAAGAGTGGGCGGAGCTCATGATGGGCCTGATGACAAGACCTGCCAGGCAGATGACACAGGGCCCTCCATTATGACCTATGACACCTAGTGGCCACAGGATTTGAGCACACCCTGGGAAAGCCTACGCAGGCACAGGGGAGCCCCTGGTGCGGACTGCTTCAGGGCATTGGCAGAGCAGGCCAGGTACCTCTTTCCCACTTTCCTGAGGATATCAGTACGCAAGGCATCCCCACTCAGCATCTCTTGCCTCTCTCTGTCTCTCTCTGGACGTGTTCGTTCTCTGAAATCTCTTCCTTCTCCCCCTGAGTCACTTCACACCTTGGAGTGCCTGACAGAGTGCCCAGAGACGAAAGAGCAAAGGGGGAAGGCCTCTGGCTCTACTGGTTGCCCACGGGCAGACAAGATCTGGTAGTCTATCTGGAAGGTGTAGAGAGCAGTGATTGATTGGGGAGCTACCTCACGGGCGGACCCTGGCCAGGTGAAGCTTGCTGACATGTGGCAGCCTCTCTGGAGACTACTAATTCCGCTGGTAACATTGTATGCAAGTACCCGGCTGAGTGCGAAGGGCAGAAAACATTGACACATACCTGCCAGAGGCCTATTCTGGGTCTGAAGAGTCCACCCTGGTCTCCAGCGACTCATCATCTCAGCACACACTTTGCCTGCACACATGGAATCCGCCTCTCTCCACGAATGCCTTCTCCTGCTAGGAAACACAGGATGTCACTCAGCCAAAGGAGAGCACAGGCAAAGTCAACTGAAGCCCGCGTTTTCAAGATTTTGCCCTCTGCTGGTCCACAGCCTCCGGTGGCACACTGCATGTGCGTCACTTCTCCGAAGACAAGGCCGAAATCCGGGCATCCAGGGCCCTAGCAGTCCAGAGTCTGCGGATGGCGGCACGTGGATCACCTCTTTGCCACGTACAGAGGGAGGCCTGGGGCCTAGACTCGTCCGCTAGAGCTCCACGACCTCAGCTATTTTCCCTGACCTTTGGCCCGTGCCCTCGTGAGTGTGTGATCTCTAGTTACACTTCACCTCCGACCACTCTGAGTCGGCCACCTGCGGATACCTGAGCGTGGACATCAACATCTATCACTGTCTGCAGTGTCACAGGTCACTAGGAGTCTAGGCTCAGGCTGACCTTGGCTGTCTTCTGCCCAGGCAAGGAGCCTAATCCTTCAGAGGAAATGAGGACACGTGGTCACTGGCCGACATCCTTTCTTTCATCTACACAGCGGTCTAGACGAGGGGAAAGAGGCCAGGTAGGCCAGGTGAAGGCTGAGTGCGGGGCCTAAGGCTTCTTTCTCAATCACCATGGAGACAGCCACCGGAAGGCTGGGCGGAACTTCTGACGAGGACGGGTCACAAACTCTGAGCCAATAGGAGAGGTCCAGCCTAACAGGCCAGTTCCGCACAGGCCTCCATTTTACCCATGGACACACAACGGCCCCTTCTGTCCTTGGCCACAAAATCGAGAGCACCCAGGGAATAACTTCACAGTATGCAACCCCTGATGTGGACAGGTTCGACATACTGGGACAGCAGGCAGGTACCTCTTTTCCACTTACGCTAGGATATCAGTAGGCAAGGCACCCTCCCTCAGCATCTATGGCCCCTCCTTGTATGTGTTCATTCAGAGAAATCCCTCCGGTCTACCCCTGAGACACACCTCACAACTACGAGGGGCCTCAGAGAGAGCCTGGAGATGAAACAGGGGAGGCTTCCGACTCTACCGCGTCCCTGTGGGTAGAGAATAGCAGGTAGTCTGTCTGGAGGGTCTTAGCTTCTGTTGGCTGACATGGGCAATACGGTAGGGGCGGACCCTGGCCAGGTGGAGCTTGTGGGCAGATGCAACCTCTGGGGGAAGAATAATTCTGCTGTTGCTTTGTATGCTGGAAACCTCCCCACGCCAGGTGGGATGGGCAGAGAACATTGACCCACACCTGCCAGGGGCCTTTCCTGGGACTGAAGATCCCAACCTCCTCTCAACCTTGTCACCTTCTCAGCACATACCTTTCCTGCACACATGATCCTGCCTTTCTCCGTCACTGCCTGATCCTACTAGGAAAAAAGCATGTCACTCAAAGGGGCCGATGTCAGGGAAATCGAGGAGACACTGCCGTCCTGCAAACTTTTGCTGTCTACATATCCCCGCCTCCGGTGGAAGGCTGCGTATGTGGCCGGGCTGCGAAGGCAAGACCGAAATCCTGGCATCCTGGGCCCCAGCAATCCAATGGTTTATGGACTTGGGGACCCCGATGACATGTTTCCCACATACAGGAGGAATCCTTGGGCCCTTCACTGGCTCGCCATTCAGCTCCACGATGTCCACTACGGGCCCTGGCCTTTGGCCGGTGCCCCATTGCACGTGTGCTCCGGAGCGATGTTTCTCCACCCATCACTATCATTCTGCCACCAGGGGATATGTGAGTGTGGGAGTCACCATTTGTCACTGGCAGCAGTATCACAAGTCACTAGACTTCCAGGTACCAGCTGACCTAGGCTGTCTTCTGTTCCAGGCAAGGTCCCAAATCCTTTATCCCAGATGCTGACACCTGGGCACTGGCGGACATTCATTTTGATCAACACAGAGGTCTGAGTGAGGGTCAGCAGGCCAGCTAGGTGAAGTGAAGGCCAGGTGGGCGGGACCAAGGCTCCTTTGCCATCACCATGGAGACAGTCCCACCACCGGAAGAGTGGGCGGAGCTCATGATGGGCCTGATGACAAGACCTGCCAGGCAGATGACACAGGGCCCTCCATTATGACCTATGACACCTAGTGGCCACAGGATTTGAGCACACCCTGGGAAAGCCTACGCAGGCACAGGGGAGCCCCTGGTGCGGACTGCTTCAGGGCATTGGCAGAGCAGGCCAGGTACCTCTTTCCCACTTTCCTGAGGATATCAGTACGCAAGGCATCCCCACTCAGCATCTCTTGCCTCTCTCTGTCTCTCTCTGGACGTGTTCGTTCTCTGAAATCTCTTCCTTCTCCCCCTGAGTCACTTCACACCTTGGAGTGCCTGACAGAGTGCCCAGAGACGAAAGAGCAAAGGGGGAAGGCCTCTGGCTCTACTGGTTGCCCACGGGCAGACAAGATCTGGTAGTCTATCTGGAAGGTGTAGAGAGCAGTGATTGATTGGGGAGCTACCTCACGGGCGGACCCTGGCCAGGTGAAGCTTGCTGACATGTGGCAGCCTCTCTGGAGACTACTAATTCCGCTGGTAACATTGTATGCAAGTACCCGGCTGAGTGCGAAGGGCAGAAAACATTGACACATACCTGCCAGAGGCCTATTCTGGGTCTGAAGAGTCCACCCTGGTCTCCAGCGACTCATCATCTCAGCACACACTTTGCCTGCACACATGGAATCCGCCTCTCTCCACGAATGCCTTCTCCTGCTAGGAAACACAGGATGTCACTCAGCCAAAGGAGAGCACAGGCAAAGTCAACTGAAGCCCGCGTTTTCAAGATTTTGCCCTCTGCTGGTCCACAGCCTCCGGTGGCACACTGCATGTGCGTCACTTCTCCGAAGACAAGGCCGAAATCCGGGCATCCAGGGCCCTAGCAGTGCAGAGTCTGCGGATGGCGGCACGTGGATCACCTCTTTGCCACGTACAGAGGGAGGCCTGGGCCCTAGACTGGCTCCGCTAGAGCTCCACGACCTCAGCTATTTTCCCTGACCTTTGGCCCGTGCCCTCGTGAGTGTGTGATCTCTAGTTACACTTCACCTCCGACCACTCTGAGTCGGCCACCTGCGGATACCTGAGCGTGGACATCAACATCTATCACTGTCTGCAGTGTCACAGGTCACTAGGAGTCTAGGCTCAGGCTGACCTTGGCTGTCTTCTGCCCAGGCAAGGAGCCTAATCCTTCAGAGGAAATGAGGACACGTGGTCACTGGCCGACATCCTTTCTTTCATCTACACAGCGGTCTAGACGAGGGGAAAGAGGCCAGGTAGGCCAGGTGAAGAATGAGTGCGGGGCCTAAGGCTTCTTTCTCAATCACCATGGAGACAGCCACCGGAAGGCTGGGCGGAACTTCTGACGAGGACGGGTCACAAACTCTGAGCCAATAGGAGAGGTCCAGCCTAACAGGCCAGTTCCGCACAGGCCTCCATTTTACCCATGGACACACAACGGCCCCTTCTGTCCTTGGCCACAAAATCGAGAGCACCCAGGGAATAACTTCACAGTAGGCAACCCCTGATGTGGACAGGTTCGATATACTGGGTCAGCAGGCAGGTACCTCTTTTCCACTTACGCTAGGATATTAGTAGGCAAGGCGCCCTCCCTCAGCATCTATGGCCCCTCCTTGTATGTGTTCATTCAGAGAAATCCCTCCGGTCTACCCCTGAGACACACCTCACAACTACGAGGGGCCTCAGAGAGAGCCTGGAGATGAAACAGGGGAGGCTTCTGACTCTACCGCGTCCCCGTGGGTAGAGAATAGCAGTTAGTCTCTCTGGAAGGTCTTAGCTTCTGTTGACTGACATGGGCAATACGGTAGGGGCGGACCGTGGCCAGGTGGAGCTTGTGGGCAGATGCAACCTCTCCGGCGACGAATAATTCCGCTGCTCCTTTGTATGGGGAATTCTTCCCCCCACCAAGTGGGATGGGCAGAGAACATTGACCCACACGTGCCCGGGGCCTTTCCTGGGACTAAAGATCCCAACCTGGTCTGAACGTCGTCACCCTCTCAGCACACAGCGTTCCTGCACACGTAATGCTGTCTTTCTCCGTCATTGCCTTATCCTACTGGGGAAAAAGCATTCCGCTCAAAAAGGCCGATGCCAGGGAAATCGAGAAGACTCTGCCATTTTCCAAAATTTTGCTGTCTATATCTCCCCGCCTCCGCTGGAAGGCTGCGTGTGTGGCCGGGCTCCGAAAGCAAGGCCCGAATCCTGGCAGCCAGGGCCCCAGCAGTCCAATGGTTCATGGACGTGGGTACACGGATGACCTGTTTGCCACATACAGGAGGGATCCTTGGGCCCATCACGGGTTCGTCATTCAGCTCCATGACGTCCACCTCTGGCCCTGGCCTTTGGCCGGTGCCACATTGAACGTGTGCTCCTCAGCGATTTTTCTCCACCCATCACTATCATTCTGCCACCAGGGCATATGTGAGTGTGGGAGTCACCATTAGTCAGTGGAAGCAGCGTCACAAGTCACTAGACTTCCATGTACCAGCTGACTTAGGCTGCCTTCTGCCCCGGGCAAGGTCCCAAACACTTTATCCCAGATGCTGACGCCTGGCCACTGGCCGACATTAATTTTTATCAACACAGAGGTCTGAGTGAGGGTCAGCAGGCCAGGTATGTGAAGTGAAGGCCAGGTGGGCGGGGCTAAGGCTGCTTTGCCATCACCATGGAGACAGTCCCACCACCGGAAGAGGGGGCGGAGCTTATGATGGGCCTGGTCACAAGACTGAGCCAATGGCAGAGATCCAGCTGGCCAGCCAAATCACACAGGGCCCTCCATTGTGACCTATGACACCTAGTGGCCACAGGATTTGAGCACACCCTGGGAAAGGCTACGCAGCCACAAGGGAGCCCCTGGTGCCGACTGGTTCATGGTACTGGCAGAGCAGCCCAGGTACCTCCTCCCCACTTTCCTGAGGATATCAGTAGGCAAGGCATCCCCACTCGGCATCTCTTGCCTCTCTCTGTCTCTCTCTGGATGTGTTCATTCTCTGAAATCTCTTCCTTCTCCCCCTGAGTCACTTCACACCTTGGAGTGCCTGACATAGTGCCTAGAGACGAAAGAGCCAAGAAGGAGGGCCTCTAGCTGTACTGGTTGCCCACGGGCAGAGAAGATCTGGCAGTCTATCTGGAAGGTCTAGAGAGTAGAGATTTATTGGGGAGCTACATCACGGGCGGACTGTGGCCAGGTGAAGCTTGTTCACATGTCACAGCCTCCCCAGAGACTACTAATTCCGCTGATAACGTTGTATGGAAGTACCCAGGTGAGTGCGATGGGCAGAAAACTTTGACACATACCTGCCAGAGGCCTATCCTGGGTCTGAGGAGTCCACCCTGGTCTCCAGCGACTCATCATCTCAGCACACACTTTGCCTGCACACATGGAATCCGCCTCTCTCCACGAATGCCTTCTCCTGCTAGGAAACACAGGATGTCACTCAGCCAAAGGAGAGCACAGGCAAAGTCAACTGAAGCCCGCGTTTTCAAGATTTTGCCCTCTGCTGGTCCACAGCCTCCGGCGGCACACTGCATGTGCGTCACTTCTCTTGAAAGAACACCGAAATTCAGGCGTCCAGGGCCCCAGCAGTCCAGATTCTGTGGATGGCGGCCTATGGTTCACGACTTTGCCACGTACAAGATGTAGGCCGTGGCCCTAGGCTGGCTCTGCGAGAGCTCCACGACCTCAGGTATTTTCCCCGACCTTTGACCCATGCCCTCGTGAGTGTGTGATCTCTACTTATACTTCTCCTCTGACCACTGTGAATCCGCCACCTGAGGATACGTGAGCGTGGAAATCAACATCTATCACTGGTTTCAGTGTCACTGGTCACTAGGTGTCTAGGCTCAGGCTGACCTTGGCTGTCTTCTGCTCCGCCAGGAGCCTAATCCTTCAAAGGCAGTGAGGGCACTTGGTCACTGGCTGACATCCATTCTTTCATCCACACAGTGGTCTCGATGAGGGTAAAGAGGCCAGGTAGGCCAGGTGAAGGCTGAGTGCGGGGCGTAAGGTTTTTCTCCTAATCAGCTTGGAGACAGCCACCGGAAGGCTGGCCGGAACTTCTGACAGGGACGGGTTACAAACACTGAGCCCATAGGAGAGGTCCAGCCTAACCCGCCGGTTCCGCAGAGCCCTCTATTTTACCCATGGATACACAACGGCCCCTTCTGTCTTTGACCACAAAATCAAGGGCACCCAGGGAATATCTTCACAGTAGGTAACCGTTGATGTGGACAGGTTCGACACACTGGGATAGCAGGGAGGTATCTCTGTTCCACTTATGCTAGAATATCAGTAGGCAAGGCGCCCTTCCTCAGCATCTATGGCCCCTCTCTGTGATCTTTCAGAGAAATCTCTTCATTCTACCTCTGAGACACATCACAAGTACGAGGGGCCTGAGAGAGAGCCTGGAGATGAAACGGAGGAGGCTTCTGGCTGTACCACTTTCCCACGGGCAGACAATAGCAGGTAGTCTCTCTGCAATGTCTTAGCTGTTGTTGATTGACATGAGGAATAAAGTAGGGTGGACCCTGGCCAGTTGTAGCTTGTGGGCAGATGCAAGTTCTCAGGCGAGGAATAATTCCTCTGCTGCTTTGTATGGTGAAACCACACCCCCCCCAACGGGAAGGGCAGAGAACATTGACCCACACCTGCCAGGGGACTTTCCTGGGACTAAAGATCCCAACCTGGTCTCTACGTCGTCACCCTCTCAGCACACACCTTTCCTGCACACATAATCCTGCCTTTTCCGTCAGTGCCTCATCCTACTGGGAAAAAAAGCATTCCGCTCAAAAAGACACTGCCAGGAAAATCGAGGAGACACTGCCATTTTCCAAATTTTTGCTTTCTACCCATCCCCGCCTCCGGTCAAAAGCTGCGTATGCGGCCGGGCTCCGAAGGCAAGGCCGAAATCCTGGCAGCCTGGGCCCCAGCAGTCCAGTGGTTTATGGACGTGGGGACATGGATGACCTGTTTGCCACATATAGAAAATGAACATTCAATATAGAACAGATAGTATGGAATAGAGAATACAGGAAATATAGAATATAGAAGAATATAGAATACTGAACATAGAGTATATAATGTAGAATAAAAAACATAGATTAAGAAATAAAGTATAAATGACGCAGAACATAAAATATATTTTATAGAATATAGAAGACAATAGAATATAGATTGTAAAGTACAGAATTCACAATATAGAGGAAAACAGAATATAGAAGAATATAGAATATAGGACAAATGTAGAATATGGAATACAGAAATATATAGTATACAAAAAGATAGAATATGGAAGAACATAGACTATACAATAGAGAATATAAATGAATTTAAAATATAGAATGTAGAATATATAATATGTAATACAAAATATGCAATATAGAATATAGAACAATATTGTATGAAGAAAAATATAGAATATAGAACATCGAATATAGAATACAGAGTATGGAATATAGAATGTACAAAAATACAGAATGTAGAAAAACATCCAAGAACACAGATCATAGAATACAGAGACTTTAAAATACAGAGTATGATACATAGAACACTGAGTATACAATACAGAATATAAAAGAACTTTGAAAATAGAAGAATATATTTTTAGTGTATAGAGGATTTGGAATAAAGAAGAGTATAGAATATACGTTATAGAAGAACATAGCATAAAGAATACAGAATATAGAAGAAAACAGAATATAAATTCAGAATATAGAATACAGAAGAATATAAAATGTACAATGTAGAATAGCGATTATAGAATGCAAACTATAGAATGAAGAATATAGGAGAATATAAATTACAGAATATAGACTATAAATTATACAATATACGTGATTATGGAAAATACAATGTTGAATGTAAAAGGTAGAATATAGGAGAAAATGGAATACAGAATATACAAGAATATGGAATGTTGAATATAGTATCAAGAATATGGAATATAGAATACACAAAAATATAGTATATGTAAAATATAGAAAATAGAAGATTGAATATAGAACATAGAATATAGAAAAATCTAGAATACAGAATCTAGAAGAATATAGAATGTAGAATTTAGAATACAGAATGTAGAATATGGAAGATTTTAGAATATAGAACATAGAATATACAGTATAGAATACAGAATACGGAATATACAACCTAGACTATAGAAAAACATAGAAGTAAAATATAAAAGAATATAGAACACAGAAGAATGTAGAATAAAGAATACGGAATAGACTATACAAGAGAATATTAGATTATAGAAGAATATAGAGATTAGAAAGCATAATGTACAATAAAAATATAAAAGATAGAAGAATTCAGAAAAATTTAGAACATAAAATGTAGGATATACAAGAAAATAGAATATAAAATTTAGAATGGAGAACATGGAATATGGAATAGAGTATAGAGAAGAATAAAGAATATTGAAAAATTTAAAATACAGAATGCAGACTGTAGAATATTGAATATAGAATTTAGAATGTACAATATAGAATATAGCAGATAGAAGAATATAGATTATAAGTGAAGAATATAGAAGAGTATAGAATGCAGAACATAGAAAAATATAGAATGCAGAATGTAGAATATAGAATAAGGAATATAGAATGTAGAATACAGAAGAATATAGTATATAAAAATATAGAATATAGAACATTGAATATGGAATATAAAATACAGAGCATGAAATAGAGAAATAGAAAAAACATAGAATAGAGATAATAGAATAGAGTATGTACAAAGTAGAATTCAGAATATAAAATATAGAACATAGAATATAAAGGAATATAGATTATAGAATATAGAAGATTCTGGAATATAGAATGTAGAATTAAATATAGAATATGCGAGATGGGATGTAAGAGAATATAGAATGCAGAATATAGTATACAGAATATGCAATATGGAATATAGAATACAGAAAATTATAAAATATATAGACTATAGAAAAAAATTGAATATAGAATACAGACAATGGAATATAGAAAAATATAGAATATAAAACAATAAAAATATACATAATGTACAGAATAAACATTACAGAATATAGAAGATTACGGAATGTAGAACGTAGAAAGTAAAATACAGAATACACAATATAGAAGAATATATGATACAGACTATGGAAGAATATAGAATACAGAAAATTATATAGAAAAGTATAGAATACAGAAAAAGAACACTGAATATGCAACACGGAGTATGGAATATAGAATATAGAAGAATATAGAATGTAGAATACAAAATATAGAATATGAAATAAAGCATAAAGAACACAGAATATAGAAGAATATAGATTAGAGAATATAGAAGATAATGGAATATAGAATATAAAATGCAGAATATACAATATAGAAGAATATAGAGTACAGAATATAGACGAATATAGAAGGAAGAATGAAGAATATGGAATATAGAATACAGAAAAATATAGTATGTAGAAAAATATAGAACATAGAAGAATATGGAAGAATATAGAACATAGAATATGGAAGAATTTAAAATATACAATGCAGAAAGTAGAATATGGAATATGAAATGTGCAATATAGAACATAGAGGAATAGTGTATGTAGAAAAATATAGAATATAGAACATCGAATAGAGTATGGAATACAGAATATAGAAAAATATAGAATACAGAAGAACATAGATTATAGAATGTAAAGAATTTCAAATATAGAATATGGAACATAGAACACTGAAGATAGAATACAGAATATAAAAGAACTTTGAAAATAGAAGAATATAGTGTATAGAGGATTTGGAATAAATAAGGATATAGAATATACATTATAGAAGAATATAGCATAGATAACAGAATATAGAAGAACACAGAATATATGTTTAGAATATAGAATACAGAAGAATATAAAATGTACAATGTGGAATACAGATTACAGAATGCAAAGTATAGAATGAAGAATATAGGAGAATATAGATTATAGAATATAAAAGATTGTAAATTATACAATACAGAAGATTATGGAATATAGAATGTACACTGTAAAATATAGAATGTAGGAGAATATGGAATATGGAATATAGAAGAACATAGAATGTTGACTATAGTATCAAGAATATGGAATACAGAATACACAAAAACATAGTATATGTAAAAATATAGAAAATGGAAGATTGAATATAGAACATAGAATATAGAAGAATGTAGAATATAGAAGATTTTAGAATGTAGAATATACAATATGGGATATAGAATACAGAAGAATATAGTATAGAGAAAAATACAGAATATACAACATAGAACATCGAATATAGAATACAGAGTATGGAATATAGGATATAGGAAAATATAGAATATAGAAGAATTTGGAATATAGAATATGGAATATACAATACAGGGTATTAATAGAGAATATAGAAAAGTATAGAATAGAGATAAATATAGAATATAGAATAGAGTGTGTACAAAGTACAATACAGAATATAAAATATAGAATAAAGAACATAGAATATAGAAGAATATACATTACAGAATATAGAAGATTCTGGAATACAGAATAAAAATTTTTTTTTTTAATAGAAGATGGAATATAAGAGAATATAGAATGTAGAATATAGTTTACAGAATATACAATATGGAATATAGAATACTGAAAATTATAAAAAAATATAGACTATAGGAAAAAACATTGAATATAGAATACAGACAATGGAATATAGAAAAATATAGAATTTAGAATATAGAATGTAGAATACAGAATATAAAATATAGAATAAAAAATACATAATATAGAGAATATACATTCTAGAATATAGAAGATTATGGAATATAGAATGTAAAATACAGAATATACAATATAGAACAACATATGGTACAGACTATAGAAGAATATAGAATGTAGAATATAGAATACAGAAAATTATACAGAAAAATATAGAATATAGAAAAAGAACATTGAATACAGAACACAGAGTATGGAACATAGAATATAGAAGAATATACAATGTAGAATACAAAATATAGAATATGAAATAAAGCATAAAGAACACAGAATATAGATTAGAGAATATAGAAATAATGGAATATAGAATGTAAAATACAGAATCTACAATATAGAAGAATATAGAATTCAGAATATAGAATAATATAGAATATAGAAGGAAGAATGTAGAATATGGAATGTAGAATACAGAAAATTATAGTATATAGAAAAATACAGAATATGGAAGGAAAAGAATTTAGAATGTAGAATACAGAACATAGAATATTGAAGAATTTAAAATATACAATGTAGAATACAGAATATAGAAGAATATTGTATGTAGAAAAATATAGAATATAGAATACAGAGTATGGGATATAGAATATACAAAAATATAGTATATAGAAGAACATAGATTATAGAATATAGAGAATTTAAAATATAGAATATGGAACACAGAACACTGAAGATAGAATACAGAATACAAAAGAACTTTGAAAATAGAAGAATATAGTGTATTCTATATTTTACATTCTACATTCCATAATTTTCTATATTTTATAATCTGTATTCTATAGTCTTTATTCTGTATTTTATATTCTGTTTTCTGTATTCTACTTTCTATATTCTAAATTCTGTATTACATGTTCTTGTATAATCTATATTCTGTATTGTATAGTCTTCTACTGTGTATATTCTTCTATAATGTATATTCTATATTCTTCTGTATTCTATATTCTAATTCTATATTCTCTATTCTTCCATATTGTGTATTCTACATTCTACTATATTCTTTTTCTTGTATTTTCTATAGCCTTCTCTATTCTATATTCTTCTATATTCTAAATTTATATTCAATATTCTTCTATATTCTGTATTCTATATTCTTCCGTAATGTATATTCTATAATCTATATTCTTGTTTATATTCTTCTGTATTCCATATTCTTGTATATTCTATATTCTACTATTTTCTATATTCTTTTACATTCTGTATTCTATCTTCTGTGTTCTGTGTTCTATGTTCAGTTTTCTTCTATGTACTATTTCCTTCTATATTCCATATTCTATATTTTAAATTCTTCTATATTCTATATTCCACATTCTAAATTCTATGTTCTTCTATATTCTATATTTTCCTATATCCTATATACCATCCTCTCTATTCTCTATTCGATGTTCTATATTTCTCCATACTATATTCTTCTGTATTCTATATTCCATATTGTATAGTCTACATTTTAAAATCTTCTATATTCTACATTCTATATTAAACATTTGACATTTTTCTATATTCTATATTTTTTTATATTCAATCTTCTATTTTCTATATATTTACATATACTATATTTTTGTGTATTCTATATTCCATATTCTTTATACTGTATTCAACATTCTATATTCTTGCCTGCGGGACCCTGTTCAGGCCTATTCTTGCCTACAGGGCTCCTCTATTCTGGCCTCTTCTTGCCTGTGGGATTCTCCGTTCGGGCCTGTTCTCCCCTGCGGGACTCTGCCTTAGGGCCTATTCTTGCCTGCGGGGCTCCTCTATTGGGGCCTGTTCTTGCCTTCCTGACTCTGTTCGGGCTTATTCTTGGCTACAGAAATCTCCGTTCTGGCCTGTTCTTTCCTGCGGGACTCTCCGTTCAGGTCTATTTTTGCCTGCGGGACCCTGTTCAGGCCTATTCTTGCCTACAGGGCTCCTCTAACCTGGCCTGTGGGAATCTCGGTTTGGGCCCATTCTTACCTGCAGAACTCTCTCTTCGGGCCTCATCTTGCCTGCGGGAGCATCCTTTCGTTCCTCCTCTTGCCTGCGGGGCTCTTCTATTTGGGCCTGTTCGTGCCTACGGAGCTCCGTTATTCAGGCCTGTTTGAGCCTGCGGGCCTCCGTTATTCGGGCGTGTACGTGCCTGCGGGGCTCCGGCATTTGTGCGTGATCCTGTATGGCGGTTCCGCTATTCGGGTGTTCGTACGTGCGGGACTCCTCTATTAGGGCATGTTCTTGCCTTCCGGATTCTGTTGGGGCCTATTCTTGGCTACAGAAATCTCCTTTCTGGCCTATTCTTGCCTGCGGCACTCTCCGTTTGGGCCTATTCTTTCCTGCGGGACTCTCCGTTCAGGTCTGTTTTTGCCTGCGGGACCCTGTTCAGGCCTATTCTTGCCTACAGGGCTCCTCTGTTCTGGCCTGTGGGAATCTCTGTTCGGGCCTTTTCTCGGCTGCGGGACTCTCCTTTCGGGCCTGTTCTCGCCTGCGGGACTCTCCGTTCAGGCCTGTTCTCGACTCCAGGCTTCCCTATTCGGGCCTATTCTTGCCTGTGGAACTCTGTCTGGGCCTATTCTTGCCTGCGGGGCTCCTCTCTTTAGGCCTATTCTTGCCCGCGGGACTGTGTAAAGGCCTATTCTTGCCTGCGTGAGTCCCACTTCGGGACTATTCTTGCCTGCGGGACTCTCCTTTCAGGCTTCCCCTTGTCTGCAGGGCTCCTCTATTCAGGCCTCTTAGTGCCTGTGGAGCTCCGTTATTCAGGCCTTTTCCTGCATGCGGGGCTCCGCTATTTGGGCCTGTTCTTGCCTGTGGGGCTTCTCTATTAGGGGATATTCTTGCCTGCGGGACTCTCCATTTGGGCGTATACTTGCCTGCAGAACTCTCCGTTCCGGCCTATCCCCGCCTTACCTGCGGGGCTTCGCCATACCTGCGGGGCTTCGCCATACCTGCGGGGCTCCGCTATTCGGGCCTGTTGGTGCATGCGGGCTACCCTACAGGACTATACGATACAGAATATAGATTATAGAAGAACATAGAATACAGAATTTGGAATATAGAAAATAGAATGTAGAATACAGAATATAAAATGAAGAGTATTGGTTATGAATTATAGAATATAGAAAATTATGAAATGTAGAATGTAAAATATAAAAGAATATAGAATGCATACTATGGAAGAATACAGAATGTAGAATATAGAATATGGAACATAGGATATACCATACAGAAAAACAGTATATAGAAAGATAAACAATATAGAACGTAGAACTTTAAATATACAATATAAAATACAGAGAATGGAATATAGAACCTAGATTATGGAAGAATATAGAAATAGAATATAAAAGAATTTAGAATGTAGAGTATAAAATATAGAATATAGAAGAATTTAGAACGTAGAATATAGAATATGGATTATAGAATATAGAGGAATATAGTATATAGAAGAACACAGAAGATACAATACAGAACATAAAAGAAAAAATATAGAAAAATATAGAGTATAGAAGAATAAGGAATATGGAAAATAGGAGAAAGTAGAATATAATTATAGAAGAATGTAGAATATTGAAAAATATAGAATACAGAATATAGGAAAACAGAGCATAAATTTAGAAGATATACAGAATGCAGAATATAGAAGAATAAAGAATATAGATGACAGACTACAGAATATAGAAGATAGAATGTAGAAGAAAATAGAATATTGACAAACGGAATATAGGGTATAGGATATACAGTATTGAAGAATAGAGAATAAAGTAGAAAAATACAGATGACAAAATATAGAAGAATATAGAATGTAGAATAGAGAATACAAGAGAATAGATTACAGAAGAATATAGAATATAGAGATTAGAAGGTAGAATATACATAAAAATATAGAATTCAGAAAAAAATTAGAATATAAAATGTAGAATATAGAAAATAGAAGAAAATGGAATGGAGAATGGAGAACATAGAATATGGGATAGGGAATAGAGAAGAATAAAGCATATTGAAAAATTTAGAATATAGAGTGTAGACTAGAATATTGAATATAGAATTTAGAATGTACAATATGGAATATAGCAGGCAGAATATAGATTACAACAGAAGAATATAGAATAATGTAGAAGAGTATAGAATACAGAAGAATATAAAATGCAGAATGTAGAATATAGCATATGGAATATAGAATGTAGAATACAGAAGAATATAGAATATAAAAAATATAGAATATAGAACATCGAATATAGAATACAGAGTATGGAATATAGAATATAGAATAGACAAATATAGAATGTAGAATAGAGTACATACAAAGTAGAATTAAAGAACATAGAAAACAAGAATATAGAATATAGAATATTCTCGAATATAGAATTAAATATAGAATATAGAAGATGGAATATAAGAAAATATAGAATGTAGAATATAGTTTACAGAATATGCAATATGGAATATAGAATACAGAAAATTATAAAAAATATAGAATATAGAAAACAACATTGAATATAGAATATAGACAATGGAATATAGAAAAATATAGAATTTAGAACACGGAATGTAGAATACAGGATATAAAATATAGAAAAAAATACATAATATAGAGAATATACATTATACAATATAGAAGATTATGGAATATAGAATGTAAAATACAGAATTTACAATATAGAAAAATAT
This sequence comes from Elephas maximus indicus, assembly GCF_024166365.1. Taxonomy (NCBI): domain Eukaryota; kingdom Metazoa; phylum Chordata; class Mammalia; order Proboscidea; family Elephantidae; genus Elephas; species Elephas maximus. The sequence goes on from NC_064834.1 coordinate 88,521,986, forward strand.
ATGATACAGACTATAGAAGAATATAAAGAATGAAGAACATAGAATACAGAAAATTGTATAGAAAAATATAGAAAAAGAACATTGAACATAGAACACAGAGTATGGAATATGTAATATAGAAACTATAGAGTATAGAAAAATATAGAATGTAGAATACAGAATATAAAACAAAGGGTAAAGAACAGACTATAGAAGAATATAGATTATAGAATATAGAAGATAATGGAATATAGAATATAGAATTTAAAATACAGAATATACAATATAGAAGAATATAGAATACAGAACATAGTAGAATATAGAATATAGAAGGAAGAATATAGAATATGGAATAGAGAATACAGAAAAATATAGTATATAGAAAAATATAGACTAGAAGTATATGGAAGAATTTAGAATGTAGAATATAGAACACAGAGCATAGAATATGGAAGAATTTAAAATATACAATGCGGAATGTAGAATATGGAATATGAAATATAGAATATAGAAGAATAGTGTATCTGGCAAAACAGAATATAGAACATCAAATATAGAATACAGAGTATGGAATATAGAATATACAAAAATATAGAATATAGAAGAACATAGATTGCAGAATATAGAGAATTTAAAATATAGAATATGGAACATAGAACACTGAAGATAGAATACAGAATATAAAAGAACTTTGTAAACAGAACAATATAGTGTATAGAGGATTTGGAATAAAGAAGAATATAGAATATACATTATAGAAGAATATAGCATAAAGAATACAGGATATAAAAGAAAATAGAATATAAATTTAGAATATAGAATGCAGAAGAATATAAAATGTACAATGTAGAATATAGATTATACAATGCAAAGTATACAATGAAGAATACAGGAAAGTATAGAATATAGAAGATTATAAATCATACAATATAGAAAATAATGGAATGTAGAATGTACAATGTAAAATATAGAATATAGGAGAACATAGAATACGGAATATAGAAGAATATAGAATATACAAGGGTATGGAAAATACAAGAAAAAGAATATAGTAGAATGTAGAATACAGAATATTGAAGAATACAGAATATGGAATAGAGAATATAGAAGAATTAGGATATAGAATACAGAATATACATTATAGAAGAATGTACACAGTAGAAGACTATACAAGAGAGAATATAGATTACTGAAGAACATAGAATACAGAATATAGAATGTAGACTACAGAATATAAAATATAGAATAAAGACTATAGAATATAGAATACAGATTGTAGAATACAGAGAATTATGGAATGTAGAATGTAAAATATAAAAGAATACAGAATTTAAAAGAATATAGAATGTAGAATATGGAACATAGAATATACCACACAGAAAAATATAGTATATATAAAAATAAAGAATATAGAACATAGAACTTTGAATATACAATAGAGAATACAGAGTATGGAATATAGAACCTAGAATATGTAAAAATATAGAAAGAGAATATAAAAGAATATAGAACATAGAATATAGAATATAAAATACAGAATATAGAATGTAGAAGAATTTAGAACGTAGAACATAGAATATAGAGGAATATAGTATATAGAACATAGGATATAGAAAATACAATGCAGAATATAAAAGAATATAGAGTATAGAAGAATATGGAATATGGACAATAGAAGAATGTAGAGTATAGTTATAGAAGAATATAGAAAACTGAAAAACAGAATATGGAATATAGGAAAATATAGAGCAAAAATTTAGAATATAGAAGATATAGGATATAGAATGCAGAATATAGAAGAATACAGAATATAGATGACAGACTACAGAAAATAGAAGATAGAACGCAGAAGAAAATAGAATATGGACAAATATGGAATATAAGGTATCGGATATACACTATTGGAGAATATAGAATAAAGAAAGTAGAAGAATATAGATTACAGACTATAGAAGAATATAGAATGTAGAATAGAGAATATGGAGTAGAGAATACAAGAGAATATTAGATTACAGAAGAATATAGAATATAGAGATTAGAAGGTAGAATAAACACTAAAAAATATAGAATATAGAAGAATATAGAACTCAGAAAAATTTAGAATAGAACATGTAGAATATAGAAGAAAATGGAATATAGAATGTAGTATAGAGAACATAGAATGTGGAATAGAGTATAGAGAAGAATAAAGAATATTACAAAATTTAGAATATAGAATGTAGACTGTAGAATATTTAATATATGATTTAGAATGCACAATATAGAATATAGCAGAAGAATATAGATTATAAGAGAAGAATATAGAATGTAGAATAAGAATGTAGAAGAGTGTAGAATACAGAACATAGAAGACTATAGAATATAGAATGCAGAATGTAGAATATAGCATATGGAATATAGAATACAGAAGAATATAGTATATAAAAAATATTGAATATAGAACATAGAATATAGAACACAGAATATAGAATATGTGATATAGAATACAGGGTATGGAATAGAGAATATAGAAAAATATAAAATAGGGATAAATATAGAATAGAGTATGTACAAAGTAGAATACAAAATATAGAATATAAAATATAGAATAAAGAACATAGAATATAGAAGAATATAGATTATAGAATATTGAAGATTCTGGAATATAAAAAAATAAAAAATATTTTTTTTGTAGAATTAAATATAGAAGATAGAATATAAGAGAATATAGAATGTAGAATAGAGTATACATAATATGCAATATGGAATATAGAATACAGAAAATTATTAAAAATACAGACTATAGAGAAAAATGAATATAGAATACAATCAATGGAATATAGAAAATACAGAATTTAGAAAATAGAATGTAGAATACAGAATATAAAATATAGAATAAAAATACATAATATAGAGAATATACATTCTAGAATATAGAAGATTATGGAATATAGAATGTAGAATGCAAAATACAGAATATACAATGTAGAACAATATATGATACAGACTATAGAAGAATATAGAATGTAGAATATAGAATACAGAAAATTATAGAATATAGAAAAAGAACATTGAATACAGAACACAGGATGGAATATAGAATATAGAATATAGAAGAATATAGAATGTAGAATACAAAATATAGAATATAAATAAAGCATAAAGAACACAGAATATAGAAGAATATAGATAATAGAAGATAATGGAATAAGAATATAGAATGTAAAACAAAATATACACTGTAGAAGATATAGAATACAGAATATAGAAGAATGTAGAATATAGAAGGAAGAATGTAGACTGGAATATAGAATACAGAAAAATACAGTATATAGAATATAGAAGAATATGGAAGAAAATAGAAGAAAGAATTTAGAATGTAGAATACAGAATATAGAGCATAGAATATGGAAGAATTTAAAATATATAATGTAGAATATGGAATATGAAATATGGAACATAGAAGAACATTGTATGTAGAAAAATATAGAATGTAGAACATCAAATATAGAATGCAGAGTATGGAATATAGAATATACAAAAATATAGAATATAGAAGAACATAGATTATAGAAAATAGAGAATTTGAAACATCGAAAATGGAACATAGAACACTGAAGATAGAATACAGAATATAAAAGAACTTTGAAAATAGAATATAGTGTATTCTTCTATATTTTACATTCTACAGTCCATAATTTTCTATATTTTATAATCTGTATTCTATAGTTTTTATTCTACATTTTATATTGTGTATTCTACATTCTACTTTCTATATTCTAAATTCTGTATTATATGCTCTTGTATAATCTATATTCTGTATTGTATAGTCTAGTGTGTATATTCTTCTATAATGTATATTGTATATTCTTCTGTATTCTATATTCTAATTTTAAACATCCCCACATAACCCTGCTCACCTGGAACCATTGATGAGAGTTTCCAGACAACTCATCTGGGGACCAACAACCCAGATACCCCAAACCCAACCACCCTGCTATCAGCAGAGCACACACACAGCACCCAACCCCAAAACTAGGAAGATCACCCACTGCTCCCACAGCCAGGGTCCAGCTGGACAGACAAACACACCACCTCAACAGAAACACCACCTATATCCTCAACAGCCCCACGAGAGACCCACACTCACACATGCAGTCATTCCTCCACCAACCCTGAGAAAGGTAGTGAGAGCATCTAAATGGCAAAATTAGAGACCAGAGCAAAGCACAGGCCCAGCCTACTTGGATATATCAAAACAAAACAAAATTTCAGGGTTCAACAAACACACAGTAAATAAATACATATAATAATTTCTTGATGCTTCGGAAACAACAGACAATATCAAATCACAAAAAGAAGCAGGACAAGATGGAGTCAGCAAGTGACTGAAATAAAGAACAAAAAACCTGCCGGGGGTAAGAAACAGCCTGTGAAAACACAGGCAAAACCAAGAAAAATATAGACAAAATCAGGGAAGGCACTGACAAAATGAAAGAAAGCAACAAACAAACAAAAAACCCATTGTTGTCAAGTTGTTTACAACTCATAAAAAAAGCGATAAAGAATTCAGGAAAACAATATAAAAACGAAACAACTAGAAACCATACAAAAACATCAACTAGAAAGCCAAAAGATTAAGAATAAAATTTCAGAAACAGACAACTCAAAAGAAAGATATAGGACCAGAATTGAAGCAATGGAAGACAGATTAGTGAAATTAAAGAAAAGTCCCTTGATATCAATTTGTTTGAGGAAAAATCAGAAAAAAGAATGAAGAAATCCTAATAATTATGTGGGACACTATCAAGAGGAAAAACTTGCATATGATAAGAGATCCAATGGATGGGGCTGGGTGCAATGCAAAACACAGAGACAATTGTCAAAGTAATCCTGGCAGAAAACTTCGCTATCTATCATCATGAAAGACAAGAAGATACTCATCCAAGAAGTGCAATGAACCCTATACAGGATACAGCCCAAAGAAAGTCACCAAGACTTATAAACAAATGTGCAAAAAAAAAAAAGGACCAAAGACAAAGAATCCTGAGATCAGCTAAGGAAAAATAAAGTCACCACTGTTTTTATTATAAAATCTCAAGACTTTAGTGTTCAACTTAGGTGAAATAGCTAGTTGAGTATAAAATTTGGAAAATTATCCTTTGTCCCAGAAAGTTATATGCACTTTATTGGAAACCCAGTCTAATGAATAAGTGGCAACCTGGATTGTAGTAAAGCTAATGTGTTAACAGATTGGCAAGTATAAAAAGCATGACCTGCTTAACTCCCAGAGCAATTGCAGAAGAACTGTACTAGATGGTTGTTTGATAGTTGACAGTAGTGCCTGTGGTTGTGTGCTGTCAAGTTTGTTATGACTCATAAAAAAAAAAAACCTATAACCCAGTGCCGTCGAGTTGATTCCGACTCATAGCGACCCAAAGGACAGAGTAGCTACAAAGGGGAACCAATAAAACTAATCTCCAACTATGTAGCTAAAACCACGTAGGCAAGAAGACAGTGGGAAGACCTATATAAAAGGTCGAAAGTAAAACAAAAACAAAAACAAAAAAAACTCAGCAATTCTATATTAAGTAAAAATGTCTCTCAAATACAATGGCAACATTAGAATATTTCCAGATAAGCAGAAATTAAGGGAACTTGTAAAAACCGGACCAAACTTACAAGAAATATTAAAGAGAGTCCTTCGAATAGAGAACCAAAAACATTAAACAATAATCTGATATTTGGACGCAGGACAGACCACCCAGATACCAACCCAAAAAAAGAATTTTAAAAATAAAACAAAGCTAAAAGGCTAAAAACAGGGAACCAAAGACATCCATATGTAAACGATGACATCAAAACAAAAAAGACGGAATGAATGGTGTAGTTATAGAACTTTCATATGGAGAGGAAGCCAAAGTGATATCAATAAATAAAAGACTGTTTTAAACTTAGGAAGATAACAGTAAATTTCAACGTAACGACATAGAGGAGGACTGGTGGTGCATTGGTTAAGTGCTCAGCTGCTAACCAAAATGTCATTGCACTGAAAGTCTTACCTAAAGAAATATGGAAAAAGAAAGAAACAAAGGACCTCCAGATTGGAAGGAAGAAGCAAAATTTTCCCTATACACAGATGAAATGAACCTATACGTAGAAAACTCCAAGGATTCCACAAAAAAACTACTGGAACTAATAGAAGGATTCAGCAAAGTAGCAGGGTACAATATCAACATATAAAAAATCAGTTGGATTCCTCTACATCAACAAAGAGAACTTCAAAAAGTAAATCACAAAAAGAATGCCATTTATAATAGCCCCCCAAATGATAAAATACTTGGGAATAAATCTAACCAAGGATATAAAAGACCTATACAAAGAAAATTACAAAATGCTACTGCAAGAAACCAAGAGACCTATATAATTGGAAGAAAAAAAAAATGCTCATGGATAGGAAGACTCAACACCATAAAAAAGTCAATACTACCTAAAGTGATCTACAAATATAATGCAATACCGATCCAAATTGCAACAGCATTCTTTAATGAGATGGAAACACTAATCACCAATCCAATGCGAAAAGGAAAGAGGCCTTGGATAAGTTAAGTGCTACTAAAGAAGAACAAGGTAGAAAGAAGGCCTCGCACTACTGAATCTTAGAACCTACTATACAGGCATGGCAATCAAAACAGACTGGTATTTGTACAATGACAAACACACAGACCGATGGAAGAGAATTTAGAACACAGATGTAAATCCATCCAGCTATGGGCCGCTGATTTTTGACAAAGGGCCGAATTTTGTTAAATTGGGAAAAGACAGTCTCTAACAAATGGCACTGGCAAAACTGAATGTCCATCTGTAGAAAAAATGAATCAGGACCCATACTTCACATCATAAACAAAAACTAACTCAAAATGGATCAAAGACCTAAATATAAAACCTAAAACAATAAGGATTTCATTTTACTTGTTTCAGCAATCAACATCCATGGAAGCAGCAGTGGGCAAATCTGCTACAAAAGACCTCCTTAAAGTGTTAAAAAGCAAGGACGTCACCTTGAAGACTAAGGTGCCCCTGACCCAAGCAATGAAAGCTGGATGATGAGTAAGGAAGACTGAAGAAAAATTGGCATCTGTTGGTGAAGAATATTGAATATATCATGATATGCCAAAATAAGGAACAAATCTGCCTTGGAAGAAGTACAGCCAGAATGCTCCTTAGAAGCAAGGATGGTGAGACTTCATCTCATATACTTTGGGCATGTTGTCAGGAAGGATCAGTCTCTGGAGAAGGACATCATCCTTGGGAAAGAATAGGGTCAGTGAAAAAGAGGAAGGCCCTCAACAAGATGGACTGACATGGTGGCTGCAACAACGGGCTCACGTATAGCAATGATCGTGAGGATGGCACAGGATCGGGCAGGGTTTCCTTTTGTTGTGCATAGGGTGGCTATGAGTCAGAAATGACTCGAGCGCACCTAGCAAAAACAACAACAACGATAAGGAGATAGAAATTATAACGAAGTACCGAATACAAATTAACATTAATCTTTCCCAAACTCTTGCAAAAGAAAATAGTAGGGAACACTTTGTAATTGATTCTATGATGACATAATCACCCTGATACCAAAGCCAAAAAACCCCACAATATCCCTTATGAATATGAATGCAAATCTCCAACAGAGTACTAACAAACCAAATCCAGCAGCAAAATACTAGCAAACCAAACATAGCAGCATATTGAAAAGACTATAAACCACGTCCCAGTGGAACTTATCCCACAAATGCAAGAGTTGTTAAGCATAAATATCAATTAATTAAGAAAATGAAGGAAAAATGATTTGATTAATGAATGCAGAAACATCATTTGACAAAATCCAAGACCCTTTCATAATAAAATCATTCAACAAACTAGAAATGTAAGGAAACTACATGTATCTGATTAAGGACACTTATGAAATACCCACAGCTAACATCACACGCATTGGTGAAAGACTACAAGTTTTCCCCTAACATCAGGAACAAGACAAGGATGCCTGATTTCATAACTCTTATTCTACATTTTTCTGGAAATACTAGACAGAAAAGTTAGGCTAAAAATTTTTTTTAAAGGCATTTGAATTTGGAAAGAAGTAAAATTTTTCCTATTCAAGATGACAAGATCTTATACATAGAATATCCTAAGGAATTCTCTCTCTTTCTCTCTCTCTCTCACATACACACACCCACAAATATACAATACAAATAAAAAATAAAAAGAAGCTATTAGATTTAATATACAAATTCAACAGAATGGTAGGCTATCAGATCAACACACAAAAATACAGTTCTGGAAAGCCAAATTGTTATTATTTATCTGTTTATCTATTTATCCATCTATTTAGTGATTTGTTGATATAGCTATCTCTTTAACTACTTATTCATCTATTCATTCATTCATATGTCAGTCTTTCTGTATGCCTATCCATCCATCCATCCATCCATCCATCCATCCATCCATCCATCCATCCATCCATCCATCCATCCATCCACCCACCCACCCACCCATCCATCCATCCATCCATCCATCCATCCATCCATCCATCCATCCATCCATCCATCCATCCATCCATCCATCCATCCATCCATCCATCCATCCATCCATCCATCCATCCATCCATCCATCCATCCATCCATCCATCCATCCATCCATCCATCCATCCATCCATCCATCCATCCATCCATCCATCCAGCCACCCAGCCACCCATCCACCCACCCATCCACCCATCCACCCATCCATCCATCCATGCATGTGTTCATTCATTTATTTATCTCTCTCTCTCTGTTTACTTATTACCCTTTGAGCTTCACATTTCTTCAACACCAAACTTCAAATTGACCTGGATTTTAAGGGAAAAAAGATGTCAATGACTTCTTAATTATGCCTATGGGAAAAATTGATTCACTTGATTAGTTTTCTTCATGACACGTTTGCTTTAAATCTGCTTTAAATTACTTCTCGTTAAGCTTGATCCAAAAAAATTGGATGATCTTTTCTTTCTTTTTTTTCCTTATTTGTATGAATTTAAAGAGCTTAAATTTGGAGGAAAAGAAACTTAATGATTCTCTCTTGGTTCACTATTTGGGCCCAAGCACCCATGTGTATAGACTCAGTACTTCTCAGGTGGTGGCAAAAACATTCATTTGCCCTGTGTTGGCTATTAGGTAGGAAGGCTGCCCCTGGCTGGAAGGAGGTCAGCCCTCAACAGTGATCATGTTGTTGGGAGAGTCTTTGAACCTGAGCAGAGAGAGCAACTATATAGAGAGAGTTTATTTAAGTAATTCTCAGTGCAGAGAGTTTGTTCTATTTTTGTTTGTTGAGTTTTTAGTAGAACCATGTAACACGGGGGTGTAGAAAGCTGTTAAAAGGATTTGTGCCTGTGTTTGAGAAAAGCAGTGCAGGCAATGCTTCCATCCCTGAATCTTAGTTTATGTAAAATAATAATCAAAAAAGCAGTAAAAACAGCAGCATCAATAATAATAATCATTAAAGCTGTTTGTTGAGTGCAGCATGCTGGACAATGTTGTAAGTTGTTTGCAAGTGTTAACTAATTTACTTTTTAATAAACAATACTAGTGGTAGATGCTATTACCAGTAACACTTGAAAGTTAATAATTAATACCTGAATCAAGAGAGCAAATACCTTCTTACCTGTCCAGGACCCTTCCAAGATCATATTGATTTTATATTTGCATTTTTGTTTTCTGGTTCTAAAATCAAGTGCCAAAAACTGTACAAGTTTCACATTATTCAAAATTTATAAATGTCACCTTGATATTGTAGGTATATTTCCAGCAGTAAACAAAAGTGAGGCAAGTGTTGACCATTCATAGGACTCAATTCTTCAGTTAAACTCTGAGATTGGTTTCCAGAATGCTTATGTTTTATCCTATGACTGACTCAATGATTGACAACTGGAGTTTCTTTGTAAGGTGTTTTAGAGAATAAGATAAAATATTTCAAATTAAGGAATAATTATGTTATAATTATTATAAATTATAATTTATAAATTATAAAATAACATAATTGAGGAAAAATGAAGATAAGAGCTTACTGATGTGACAATCTCTGTCTGTGTGTGATAGAGTTAACCTATGTATTTTCTCTCTAAACTCTGACCTACATCACCTTTCTTCTTAAGTTATTGCACATTTCTTTTTCCGACTTGAGCACAGCAGCTGTCTTATGTCATCCCATGGAATTAGGTAAGAGAATTGGCTGGTTAAAATCCCACTTCGCTTTAATTTTTCCAGATTAAATGTATCTCATTCAAATAGAACAAATTTAAGTGGGCATCATGCCAAAATCTAAATTCCTGTCTATGAACTTGGAGACATTTAAACCTTAGGGGCTGAAACTTTTATGTTGGATCTGTGGACTTCCAGAAAGCTGAGTCTCTTACTTCTGTGGCCAAGCCAACTTGTTTATTTTGAGAATAAAATTATTGCAGTATTTAACATAATATCTCCTACATTATATAATTCTCAGTATTGCATGCATATTTTGTACAGAAAAAAATCAAAGTAAATATTAGTTGATTACTAATTACGTGGAGTCTAAATCTACACGCATATTTTAAAGGTAAAATAGAGTTAACTGGTTTTTCTTTTTTTAACATTCAGTTAAGATTCGTTATTTGATTTGTTTTTCACTTGAACAAATATATTTTGAGCCTTGACCCTTTGTTCTTTTTTTTTTTCTCCCAGGAGTGTAGACACCAGGCCTCATAAAATATCACCTACAATTTCTACAATGTGCTTAATTGTGGGCTAGAGACCTAGTTTCCCCAGAAGGCCTCTGAGAAACAAAACATGAATTCCACCATGATTAGGCAGTCAGCCCATTTCTATCAAGAGGTTGAAAGCCTCATATAAGGATGAGAAAATGAGTTTGAACATTTCTTTTTTTATTAAAATTTTTCATGGTAAATGATTGAAGGCTTATTGTCTGAAGCAAACAAACAAACAAACAAACAAACAAACAAAGGCAATCTTGCATACTCGTAGTGTGGTAACAGTTCCTGAAATGTGTTTCAGATTAGAGGTTTCTACAGTTTTGGATTCCTTTTCAAATCTATTTCTCTGCCACCCCGTAGAGGTGCCAAATAAAGTAGCTTGATTATTCATAATATATGCAGTTTGTCTCTGTGACTCTTTGATATATATAACCAACAAACAATATAATTTAACTTAAAACTTTGTGAAAGACGGACTTGCTGTGCGTATGTAACACTATCCCCAAGTGGGGTGACAGGGAAATCTATTTAATTTTGCAGACCCCTTCCCCAGCGTCTTACCTAATGTTTTATTTCAAATAAAATTTCCTGGGAAAATGAAACATATCTCTATATGAGACACTATATATCTCAACTGAAATAAGTTTTAAAATTAATTACTTTATATCTGGAAAAGAATGTGGATGTCTACACATCTAATGAAGAAGAATGTGCTTTTCAATGCAGTAGCTTATTCTTCAGTTTTAAAAACATGACCCGCTGGATGTGAGCAGTCTCCTTCATAACAACAACCATTCAAATTTCAAACAGCTGTTTTAGGCCACTAATTACTCTGAATTTAACCTAAAATATTACAATACCTTGGAGACTTTACTACAATTCATATCAAAAAGATCAATATACAACTAATCTCAGGGACACTATTTAAAGGAATGTGTTTTATTTGATAAATTATGTAGAGTGGATTGTATTGGTTTTTTTTTTTGCACACTCATTTTCTGGATTTGCATGATTTCTGGGCTGCCCAAATTATTCAGATTACATTTGAATGATTTCTGCAAAAATGAGTATCAAGGTAAGCTATGTGAGATTGATTTGACCATACATTGAATTGAAATTTTCTTGGGGCGGCAATCACAAAGCAGCAAGGGGAGAGACATTTCTTGGGAAGGTGAGATAAGGGTTAGGGTTTGAAGGTCCAGTGCAACCCCTACTGGGCAGCAAGGCCCTGCAGCTATCACTCATAGTCTTGATTGGGGTAGAAAAAACATTTCTTTCTTATTTTTGCCTTACCACTTTGCATTATGCTTAGGACATAGCCATGTTCAGGAATATTATTAGAAAGGTGAAAGGTTGTAAACTATGTAAAGTATTTCAAGCAATACAAACACCTGTTGAGAAACTTATGCAGTGGTATTAAAATATTTTGTAAATTGTTTTATTTTTAGTGAAATATATATGCTTATATGCATATGTATATATGTGTGTATATAATGTATAACTGTCTAGTTTTCATAACCGATTTTGAATATATGCACATTATCTCAACAAGTTGATGTTTTTAGTTCCTTTCTCCATTTTCATCATGTGCCCTTCATTTCAAATTTCTCCTGTATGTTTAGTGTATTTCTATAAATTACACGAGAAAAATTCCTAATATGAAACTGTTAGTTAAAAAAAAAAAAGCGGTTTCCATCAAGTCTATTCTGACTCAAAGCCACCCTGTAAGACAGAGTAGAACTGCCCAGTATGGTTTCCAAGGAGCCGCTGGTGGAATCGAGCTGCAAACCTTTTGGTAAGCAGCCCTAACTCAACGACTGCGACAGGTATGAATATGATCAAAGGTCATGAGAAATGATTAGCAAGTTTTGAAAAGATCTACCGTGTTTTACCAAAACTATGCTACTGCATATCTGATAACGTTGCTCACAACATTTTTGGCCTAATAATTTAATAAAGTTGTTTTGTTTAACTAGGTTTTAATATTTTTGGATTATTTCTTTATTTTAAGCCTCTATTTCATTTTCGATGTATCACTTATTTGTATATTTTTTTCTGCTTAGTCAGCTCTTTTCATTTTTATTATTAATTTTTGGTAAATTGGATTTTATTTGTGATATTAAAATTTTTTATTTGTTCTAAGAATTTAATTTGGGTTCTTGTTTAGATTTATAATTCTTTACATGAAATTTTTGGGGGTAAAAACTACAAAATCAAAATAACGGCCCCCACCTGGTGAAATGAGCATTCCAATAGATTGGAAATTGTTGCCAGTTTTCCCATTTTCTTTTTTTTTAATAAATTTTTCCTTCCATATATATGTTTATATTACTTTGTCATTCAAAAATTCATACACGATTTTTTTCATGGCATTGGCTGCAATCCCTGTTGTGTCAGCACTCTCCCCCTTTCCACCCCACATTCCCACATTCCATTTGTCCAATTTTCCTGTCCCTTCCTGCCTTCTCCTCTCTGTTTTTTGGCAGGTGTAGCCCATTTGATGTCATATACTGTTTGTTTTACAGGCCTGTCTTACCTTTGGCTGAAAGGTAAACTTCAGGGGTGGCTTCAGTTCTGAGTTAGAAGGATCTCCAGGGGCCATAGTCTCCAGGGTTCTGCTCTGACTGGGATTACAACAGAAATTCCTGGACAGAGTGGGAGAAAATGTAGGACAGATGATCAAATTCACAAAAAGAACAGACTTCCCTACATATTTTATTGAAGGAGCCCTGGCTGTACAGTTGTTAAAAAGCAGTAAACCTTTACAGGAGCAGACTGCCACATTTTTCTCCCTCAAAGCACCTAGTAGGATCACACCACCAACTCTTCTGTTTTCAGCCAAACACATAACCACAGCACAAACAGGGCTCCTTCTGTACTGATGGTAGCTTTAGAAATCCTATGGTGCAGTTCTGTTCTGCCTGGGGGTCACTATGAATTGGAATTGACTCCAAGGCAATGGGCAGAGTATATAATTTATTGACGATATATAGTCGCAGAGTATATAATTTATTGACGATATATAGTCATATAATAATTACATAACTTCTATAAACCCACTGCCATGGAGTCAATTGCAACTCATAGTGACCTTATGGAACAGAGTAGAACTGCCCCACAGGGTTTCCAAGGCTGTAAATCTTTACAGGAGCAGACTGGCACATCTTTCTCCTCCTGTTCAGCAGCTGGTGGGTTCCAACTACCGCCTGCCTTTCAGTTACCAGCTCAGTGCTATAATCACTACACCAGGATCAAGACTCCTGATAACTTCTACAGCTATTGTATTCTTACTGTCCTGTTTTTCTATCACGCCCAGTTATCATGCTATTTTATCACGTTTATATCCATAAAATTTTACATGTTGTATTTCCTCCTCTTTATTCTCTTATCGACATTTTTTTTAATTTTTATTTTTAACTTGATCATTTTCTTTCAGATTTTTATTAAAAAATTGCTTCATGGTCTGAAATATATAACCTATCTTGAAATTTAGATTGTATTTACATCAATTGGTTTACAGTGAACTAGCTTGCAATGACATTTATTTTGTCCTTTCAGTTACGTGTGTTTGCATTTGATATTTTTAAAACATAAACCAGTTTTTTCGATAACCATATTTAAATAATATTTTATTGTCATTGAGTATTGTTATTACTAAGGTGAAAAATTTTAAGAATATTAAACATATAATGTATTAGAATGTTGTTAACTATAAATTATAATTTATACAATTTATCGAACACTTTTAGCAAGTTAAGTGTTTTTCATTTATTAGGTTTTCAAAAACAGTAAAGCTTTTAAATAGAAAAATTTTTTTTTCTTTTTTGTGTTGTTATTTTTGTCATATTCTATTTCATGGGTTAGAACATTCAAAAAAATCATAACGTTGTTAGAATAAGTCTTAGTTTTTTTCTGAATTATACAAACATCCATCATTATTTTATATCACTGTGTTTGCTGTTTTAGAGGAGAGCACTGTTCTTTGAGAAAGGCCTATAGTGAAGAATGACGGTTCAATAGGATCAAAGCTTTTTAGAATATATGAAATGTGTGTAGTATCTTTCCTATATAACTTAGTGATATGATTATTTATAGTCAAATGTGCCTCAGTTTATACCAACTTGGCTGACTATAAAAAAAAAAAAATAGATAATGTTAAAAACAAAATTTCTACAAGATTAGATTTGTATATGAACCCATAAGTTTAACTTGCAATTTATGAACGGGAAGTTTCAGACAAGAGCTTTCTAATTCATGAATAGCAACTACAGGTTATGAGTTCTTATACAAATTTAATTTTGTAAAAATTTTGTTTTTAACAGTTCTGGTGATGGGGATGGGATTAATGGAACATTTTGAACTTGGTTAAGCTCAGCAGGCAAGTCTTAATTGGTTAACTCACATTTTGGCTTCTGGGAAGGTCAGGCATTTGTAGGAACTAGACTTAGGTTTGGTTTGCTGATGTGGGGCTTAGCATAAGTGACTGCACCTTGGACCAAGTATAGTCAGGTCAACAATAAATATAACTTTATGACAGATCATTGAATTCTATATGCTAGAATTGTATTTATATTTGCATGTATGTGTAATCAACAGTTGGCATTGTCAATTAATTTTCTTATTTGTCACACTTTATATTAAAGCTCACTAGTTTTTACTGAAAATAATTTTAATTTCTCAACTTTGTTGAGCAATCTTTGTAATAACAATTATCTAAAACTTTCAAATTTTAATGGGGCATCAATACCTTTTGACTCCATATGTCAACTGAGGAGCAAGTAATAACATTTTACTAACTGACATTTCATCCAAGTGCAGTTTAAATGTAAATTTCCCCTATTAATATAAAAGGACCAAGTCAAATTCAAAATGCCATTCTTGACATGTTCCTTGAGTTAAACTTAGATTAATAATTGCTAACGTAACATTTTAGTGTTTCTTTCTCCAGCCCTTCTTAAAGGTCTTGCATATTTGTTTTTTGCCTGGGCAACAAATTTCCACATGCAATTACAGATATTATAGAAATAACCACCAATTCTTTTATAAGAGTTGTAGTATTCCTGACATACAAATGGTAATATAACATTTATTACAATTTTTTATAGCCAATATAATTTCAAAACTGAGAAATGGAGAAAGAAATTATTTTTGTAAGAATATTATACCATGTTTGAACATCACTGTCCTGTTTAATTATTTAAATGAATGGAGTGAAAGATTTTTTTTCTCATACCAAGTAAGCACATCTCCAATCTCTCATCTTGAAGATATTTAAAAGGGGAGAAAAGACTCATGTTGGCAAATCATCTAAATGTTTATTTCCAGATAATATTTTTATTCTGTAAGAAATAAAAAAAAAAAAAAGATAATTTTTTTTTTCGAATTGGCCATTGCTCAACAGACACAGATTCAGTGTATAGAAACGGGGAGAAATAGTCACCTAAAGTGATTCAAGGAAATTCTACTGCATTTAATAATCATTTTGTTTTCTTCTGAAGGACATTCAATGTTGTTTACATTGAATTTTCAGATATTGTCTGCTTTATTTTTATCTAAGCCATGAAGACAGAAAATCAAACTTTTGGAGCAGAATTTATACTTCTTGGCTTTTTCCAATATGGCCAAATGAACACCGTCCTCTTTGTTACCATTGCGGGCCTCTTCTCAGTGACTTTGATGGGGAATATCATACTGATCCACCTCATCCGACTGGACACTCCACTCCACACTCCCATGTACTTCCTCCTCAGTCAGCTCTCCTTCATTGACATGATGTACATCTCCACCACGGTACCCAAGATGGCAGCAAACTTTCTGTCAAATGATAAGACTATTACTTCTTTAGACTGTAAGATTCATACCTTTGTGGTTTTGACCCTTGGTGGAACTGAAGCTCTTCTTCTTGGTTTCATGTCTTATGATAGATATGTAGCGATCTGTCACCCTTTACATTATCCTGTGCTCATGAGCAAGACGATCTGTTTGTCCATGGTCACATGTGCATGGGCCAGTAGTTCTATCAATGCTTTAATACATACATTGCATGTATTTCAACTTCCATTCTGTACATCTCGGATCATTAACCACTTTTTCTGTGAAGTTCCATCTCTAATGCCTTTGGTGTGTCAGGACACCTCCCAGTATGAGTATACTGTCCTCTTTAGTGGCCTTATCGTTCTGCTACTACCATTCATGGCCATTCTGGCTTCCTATGCCTGAGTGCTTATTGTGGTTTACCAGATGAGCTCAGGTAAAGGGCAGACAAAAGCCATCTCCACGTGTTCCTCTCATCTGATTGTGGCAAGCCTATTCTATGGGGCTACTCTCTCCACCTATACAAGGCCACATTCCTTGCATTACCCTGAGGAAGATAAAGTGGTGGCAGTATTTTACAGTATCATTACACCTCTTCTGAACCCATTTATCTACAGTCTGAGGAATAAGGAGGTCATGGGGGCTAGGAAAAGAGTTTTGGGAAAATAGATATTTGTACAGAAAATATGACTTTAGGAACCCTTTATAGTTTGAGACTGAACAACATGATTTGATTAGCCTACTGTCTAGAGAGATGTAAGCTCAAAGAAATGTTTACAAAATAAATAAATGTAACAATACCTTGGTTTCTACACTTCTCAGAAATAACTAAAGCTTTGTTATTGGAACTGGGTGGACTTGCCGTGTAAAAGCAAGAGAATGGTTGCCATTTTCAACTTTATCTTCTAAAGCAATAGATTTAATCCCTGTCAACACAATGCTCCCATGTCATAACAAATTTTTAGTACCTTTTTAATATTCTGAAATAAAATGCACATGAAATATAATTTACCATATAATACATAGTATCAGGAAAATACATATGATGACCAAACTATAATATAGAGCAAAATGCATACATCCACTTATTTATTTATTCATTCATTGAACAAGGGCTTTAATGCTTTAACTCTGTATGTGACACTGTTATAGGCACTGGTGAAATGGGGTTAAACAAGAAAAAACTGACATAAGTCTCTGCTCTCATGAAGTTTACATTTTATCGTGGGGAGAAAGACAGTATATAAAATTAACTGGTAAAGCGACCTTATATGAGTCGGAATCAACTCGACAGCACTGGGTTTGGGTAAATTTCAGAGTATACCAAAAAGTATTAATCACCATGAAGAAGAACTAAGTGGAAAATTGGAATCAGGAAAACAGAGGATATTTGCAATATTAAGTCAAATAGTCAGAGAAGGGAGAATCAAGAATATGACTTTTGTCAAAAACTAAAAGGAGTCGAGGAAGAGAGACAAGTGGATATTTGTGGATAAATGTTCTGGGAAGAGCAAAGAACAAGTGAGAACTCCCTGAGGTGGGGACATGCCCAGCGTAGTCACAAAAGATCAAGGAGTAAATTGGTGAGACACAGGAAATAGGTATATGTTTTGGGGCTGGGTCTTACAGTGTAAATTAGATCAACGTGAGGATTGTGGCTTTGAACCTAAAACAATGGGCTACCATTGCAGAGTTGTGGTAGAGAACTGATGTGGGCAGGAGAAAGCCATTGCAGTAGTCCAGCTGTGACAAGATATTACCTTGGACCAAGGTGATATTAGTGGAGAGGCAAAAACTAGCCAGATTCAGGAGACTGGGAGAAAGCAGACATTTGAGTTTTGTGGACACATGGGATGTGAAATACTATGAAATAAGAAGCTTTCAGAATTGGGCTAAAACTTGAAATAAACATCTGGAAGTATGGAACTGTCATCGTTACAGCTTGAGGGAAACCACAGGTGGAGCATTTCATCATTCGTCATCTCTTATGCTCCTTTCATGTTAATGCCTTGGGCCCACAATTACAATCATTATTCTGGCCTCTATCGCCATTAAATAGAAGCTCTTACTTCTCATCACCATTGAGTAGAAACTTTTAAATCAGCAAATAAGTTCTCTTTGATGTCTGGTTTCTTTTCCTAAACATATTTAAAAGGTTTAACCATATTTTTGAGTGTTTCCATCATTTTTATTACAAAGCTGAATTCCATCATATGGCTTAGAATAATTATTTCCATTCTGATGTCAGAAACGTTTGGCTATAATGAATAAAACTACCATAAAGCTTCCTGTACAAGTGTTTTTTGAGAACACGTGAACTCAATTCTCTTGTATATATACCTAAATTGAAATTGCTTGGTCATAAATTAGGCACATGTTTAGCTCTAACAGCGTTATCCAAATTGGATTTAATCATTTATTTTCCAATCAGTAATATATGAAAACTTCTTAGAGTCTGAGTGTTGATAATAAATAATGCAGTGGGTTGCTAAACTACTTGGTGCTAAATATAAAGTGGGATATAAACCATGAGAACAAAATACAACCAGTGTGCCATCAGTGCATGAACAATGGTACTGGAAGAAAGTGTATATTCTGTGAAGTATTTTAGAGATTCACTGACAAGTTTTTTTGGCTCCATTGTCAATAATTTTAATAATAATTATATGTAATGGCCTTTAGGAACACTCATTTTTTGGTTCAAGACAAAATGTGTTTATTGGTCTATGAACGCCTTACTTCGGTCAGTTTGTTTATAATGTATACCTGTAAGTTCATCACCCAACCCAACAACTAAAATAGTAAATTTGTTTATCTTTAGTGCTCCTCCAACTCATGGCGACCCCATGTGTGTCAGAGTAGAACTGTTCTTGGTAGAGTTTTCAACGGCTTATTTTTCTAATGTAGATCACCAATCCATTCTTCTGAGGTGCCTCTGGGTAGACTCGAACCACCAAGCTTTCAGTTAGCAGTGACTATGTTAACTGTTCGCACCATGCAGGGACTCCTCATATCCTCCTATACCTCCACCATCATTCTGAATTTTTAGTTTTTTAATTCTCTTGCTATAATTATAATATAGAATTCATAGGGTATTAGAAAATATTTTTAGATGCTGTAGAACTTAATAAAGGGGTCTTAAGTTGTAGATAATCTTTTTGAAAATTGATTGTTTTTTCAGTTGACATTACTAACTCTCCAGGTTGAATGAAATGACAGCCCATTCTATTTTATTATTGAATGGCATTCTATTTTAAGACTATACTACACATTTATCCATTTTTTGTTGTTGGTGTTGTTGCTGATAGATGCTTGTTTTATTTCTAGTTGTCTACTATTATGTACAATGCACTTATAAACATTGTTGCATTTGTCTCCTGTTTCCCATAAACAAGAGTTTGTATTTTGTATATATCTATGAATGGAATTGGTGGTGAAATTACTTAAGTGTGTAAACCGTTTGTGTTTTACATAAAGTTTGAAATTCTAATTTACACTTACTATCAAATGCCGGGGGCCAGCCTCAGCAATGAACAGGGTTACCAGAGGAGGGGTAGAGTTCGGCGAAAAAAGAATGAGCGGTAGTGTGTCTTATATTTTCATTCTGCAGAAGAAGAAGCCTCTCTCCTTTATTTTTTACATGGTCTTTTATACCATAAGCTTACAAAAGCATAACATCGCATGATCAACAAAGGGGCAATATAACATCATTTCCCAGAGACATAATTTTCCAAGCGACACATAGTACAGTTCTGCATACGCACACACAAATACAATGAGCTTTTGTTTAGTTGATTTAGAGTAACAATTGACTTCACACTGCTTTACACTTATGCTTAATCTTGCAATACCTTCCACAGTTTTTATAACAATTAATCTTTTTGCAAAACCATTGCCACATAGGCTTTGTCCATCTTGTCCAGGGTGGCCAAGTTCTTGAAGTCCAGCCACTTTGGGTTACGTCATATTGTCCACGATTATGCCAAGGACAATTAGCCCAATCTATATACCCAAAGACCAGTCAAGCGCAGCAGTGAGCGAGGTAAACGAGAAGGTTGAGCTGTAATTGGCTGAGAAATTGGCTGAGAGAACTCACTGCCTTTTGTTTTTCCACTTTTATGGGGTCATGTGTGGGTGGTGGTTTAATCACAAAAAGGGCCTTGGTAAATACCAGGATTTCACCATCCTATTCTTATTTTCCATAGTCGAGCTATTTGTTTTTCCCCTAAGACAACTTCATGTTGATCCCCAAGTAACACACGGGCTGTCCCTACCCGGGATTTCACCAGGGGATTATGAGTAGGACACCCCCCGTCCAAAGGTCTCTAAATCTATAATGGAATTTTATGCTTATACATTCTGCTATACACAGGCTGAAAATGAAACAGAAACAGAACACAGATGACAGAGATATTCCTGACTTTTCAGGAATTCTTCGATGTTTATGCTGGGGGCAGTGGGTGCAGAGAGGCTGCCCTTGCAGCCTGGCTCCTCCTGACTTTTCAGGAATTCTTCAATGTTTATGCTGGGGGCAGTGGGTGCAGAGGGGCCGCCCTTGCAGCCTGGCTCCCAGCATCTCCCCCTTTTTTATTTTTTAATTTCGCTAGATGAAGATCTGAAGCCACCTTTTGGATAGCTTGATTTAAGATTCGGAAGATGACTGGAAGAAAGAACAACAAAATCAAGAATAAACATAAAGAAATACCCGTGTTTAACAGAATGTTTTTAAGACTATGTTTTTGAATAAAGGAATTTAAGGAATCAATAAATTGTTTGGCTGTTTGAGAAGAGGAAAAATCTTTTTCTGCATTTGTAATATCTTGTATTTCCATATGTAATTTGTCAATATTAAAACTCAAATCGGAATGATTCCATATGCCCTGGATATGATTTTTGATTTTTTCCCAATTATGTATGGTAGTATTTACAGGCAGTGGAGTAACACAAATCCATTTGAAACTTACATGGCATCTCAAAGTAAGTCGCACTTTGAGATTAGTGATTTCTTGTCCTATATATAGAATTGCTTCTTCAAGGGCATTAACTTCTTGTTGTAATTTTCTATCAATGGCTTCTTGTGTGGCTAAGGCTAAAGTAATATTTTTACTTAAATTATTTACATAGTTTGCAGTATGAATCTGTTGTGTTAACGCCATAGCAGAAAGTGAAAGAGAAGTTGCTAAAGCTATAAGAGCGGAAATCCCCAGTATTAAAGCTGCTACAAACTGTTTGGCTCGAGATAAAATAGCAGAAGCTTGTTTTAAGGCTTCTAGGCCTGAATCATCATACCAATCTTCTTGTAAATGTACAGGAATCATAATATATTTTGGCTGTTGTAAAATCATCATACTTTCGACAGGAATTGCAGGATTTATACAACTGGTCAGTATACAATTTTCACAAGAACTAACATAATGTGTTTTCTTGTTTTCTATAACAATACTAGAGTGATTGTTGCGGCTAATTAATAACACATATGGAGCAGGTACACAAGCTTGAATATCAAAACTCTCATTATTAAAAGGACGGGACAAAGTGACATTACCGGCAGCAGTTGCCAGTCCCCACAAAGATGGATGTATGTTACCCGTGAAGGTAGAAAGAATAGGGGGAACCCATCCATTTATATGCCAACGATTAACTTTTTGTGGGAGAGGGACTAAGGTATCTTGCCAATTAAAACGATATCGAGCTGATTGTAAATATTGACGATAATCATCTTCAGGATTTAAAATACTACAATCAATAAGACGTGCAGACATTTCAGGCAAAGCATATACAACTTGTGAATTATACATACAATTTCTCCAAATAGGAAATCCTTTTGAAGGGTCAATCATAGCCCAATCTTGATTGCTCTTAGAATCCTCAGGAGGCGACTTATCACAGGTAGGAAAAAGAGGAGTGTGTACTTTTGGGATACCTTTAAGAAAATCAGTTTTTTCTGGAAGGATGAGGCGTAGAGCCCATAATAATCTGTAAGGCTGTTGGTTTTGATTTCCATTAGGTGAGTCAGTAATCATTGATTTGAAGCCAAAAGGAATACAGCCAGGGATAGTTTTTCGCAAATTTCTTAATTGAATGCAAATAGGAGGATTATCTGACACACCAGAATAGGAATAATTAGAATTAAAGCCCTGAGGGTTCCAAAATATGGTTTCGCCCCCCAGTAATGCAGAATTATTAGTAAATACAGAGGGGGAAGGATCTTCCCAGGTGACGGGATGAAATATAGGAGGTTTTGGGACATAAGCCCAATGTATATCAGCCGTAACAACACATACCTGACAGGAAATGATAGCGAGCATAGCCACAAAAAGAGTACCCGCATTTACGGGAATATGTTGATCCACGGTTAAGGTGTGAGCCAGATGAGTAAGTTTTTTGAGTTGGCCCCAAGTTGGGGGCTCAGCCGCAATGGTTTGATGGGTTCTTGAATAGGGAGTATGTCTCCGGCTTCTCCACCGCACTTTGTCTCGAGATGAAGAGTTGTTGAGGTTTGTAGAGGGTTGTATAAAGTCGGCGAGAGGGGGTGGAGTAGAAGATGAAAAGGAGGAACTAGAGACAGGCGAAGGTGGGGGTGTAGATGGAGCATTTTCAAGAGACAGATTTCTCAGAAGAGTCGTGAGAGGTGTTAGGTTTGTAAGCAGAGAGGGAGAAAGTATTGGAGGATTTTTGGTGATTTTTGGGTCTTGCATGTCTGATGAGTCTGTCGGGTATCCACAAAGGGGAAGTTTCGTCCTGTGGGAAAACACAAGCATAGCCTCTTCCACAAGAAATTAATGGATCAGGTCCTTTCCATTTTCCTGTTAACAGATCTTTCCAATATACTGAAGGTACAACAGTATCTTGTTTTGTATACCAATGGCGTTCCATTGGGGATAAACCTTGTTCATTTATATTTAAAAAATTAATAACAAATAATGCATGATTTAAGATATGATAAGGAGTACTATGTTTAAATTCTCCATTTTGTAATTTAGTAATTTGTGTTTTCAAAGTCTGATGAGCTCTTTCCACTATTGCTTGACCTTGAGGATTGTAGGGAATTCCTGTGGTATGATTAATTTTAAACGTTTTACAAAATTCTTGAAATGCTTTAGAAGAATAAGCAGGGGCATTATCAGTTTTAATTTCTACGGGTTTTCCCAGTATGGCAAAGCAATAAAACATATGTTGAATTATATCCTTAAATGCTTCTCCAGTTCGAGCAGAAGCCATTATGACATGGGAATAAGTATCAATGGTTACATGGACATAAGAAAGTCGCCCAAAGGATGATATATGGGTTACGTCCATTTGCCAAAGACAATTGGGTTTTAATCCCCTAGGATTTACTCCCATGGGCAAAGATGGCAATGTAGTAGGGCATGAGGAACATTGTCTGACAATATTTCGTGCTTCTTCTCTTGAAATTTGAAATTGTTTTCTAAGTGCTGAAGCATTTTGATGGTGCAGTTTATGTGATTCAGCAGCTTGTTCAATTGTGGTTATAGAAATAAGTTTTGTTAACTGATCAGCTCTATTATTACCTTCATGAATAGGTCCAGGTAGACCTGAATGAGCCCTAACATGTCCTACAAAGAAAGGTTGTGTTCTAATATGAATAAGTGTTTGAAGTTTTATTAGGAATTGTGATACAGTCGACTGAATTGGAATAGGAGCAGTTTCAATATGAGGAAATAGTCTATAGATATACTGAGAATCAGTATATAGATTGAATGGAGTATTTTTTAAATATGAAAAGGTCTTAATTACTGCTATTAATTCTGTTTTCTGGGCGGATTTTTCTTCAGTTTGAACTGTAAATTCTGTTCCATTAACAATGTAAACAGCTCTGCCATTGGCTGAGCCGTCAGTAAATACAAGATTGCTTTTTTACCATTCCTCTTAGTGAGCCTGATAGACAAAGATTTGCTTTTAGCCTGCCCTCAATTAATCTAATTAGGCCATATCGGAGGTTCCAATGGAAGGTTCTACCACAAGGAATGAAAAATAGCCCTACTCTTTGTCAAAAATATGTGGATCAAGCTATAAGTCAAGTTAGAAATGCGCATGCTGGTGTTTATCTTGTTCATTATATGGATGACTTATTATTGTCTCATAAAGATAGGGTTTACTTACAACAGGTGTTGCAAGATTTGGTTGTTGCATTGGAAGAATATGGGCTAAAAATAGCCCCAGAAAAGATACAAATCGATCCTCCCATTAACTACTTAGGAAGGACCATACATAATCAGTATATTACTCCTCAAAAAATTCATCTAAGAACCACTCATTTAACTACTTTAAATGATTTTCAACAACTGTTGGGAGATATTAATTGGGTTCGACCCTATCTAAAGTTGTCCACTAATGAACTATCACCATTATTTAATATATTAAAAGGAGATCCTAATCCTCGCTCACCTCGGGTTCTAACAGAAGAAGCCCGGTTAGCTTTAAAATTGGTAGAAGAAGCTTTAAATAATAGTTTTTTACAAAGACTTAATTATACATTACCTTGGGACCTGATTATATTAGCTACTCTAAATTCTCCTACTGGTTGCTTATGGCAAGAGGGACCCTTAGAGTGGATACATCTTCCACACACTCATAGGAAAAATGTTCCTTCATATCCCTCCTTGGTGGCTTTGATATTTCAAAAAGGGCGACAAAGAAGTAGGGAACTGTTTGGGCTAGACCCATTCAATATTATAGTTCCTTATAATGCTGAACAGACAAATTATCTTCTTCAAAATAATGAAGAATGGGCTATTGCTTTGACTGATTTTAAAGGTCAAATTACATATCACTTACCACCACATCCTGTCCTCACGTTTGTCAAAAGCCACGAATTCTGTTTCCCTGAAAGGTGTAAACCACAACCACTTTCCCAAGCAGCTCTTGTATTTACTGACGGCTCAGCCAATGGCAGAGCTGTTTACATTGTTAATGGAACAGAATTTACAGTTCAAACTGAAGAAAAATCCGCCCAGAAAACAGAATTAATAGCAGTAATTAAGACCTTTTCATATTTAAAAAATACTCCATTCAATCTATATACTGATTCTCAGTATATCTATAGACTATTTCCTCAAGCAATCAAACATGAAAATAACAAATCCATATTTTAATAAATGTACATTCAAATTAAATGAATTTTAACATATTGAAATATTTTTCACACAGACTGCATGAAAGTTCACATCTGTAGACCACATCAGTCGCTGAAGTATATGGTTGCATGTCCAGTTGCTAGCTTCAAGTTTCAGGTAATCTCCACCCCCAGCTTCTTGATCTTGGCCTTAGAGTTTTATACATCCTTGATCTTTTATTATTGTAATTAATTTTTGTAGTATTTTTGACCATTTTCATGCTTTTGAGTTCCAATAGAGCCTAAACCTGACTAAACACGATGCCTAAACTTCAATAGCTATAGCTAACAAACTTTTTTTAAGTAAATAGCAATTTGAAGGATGATTTGTGTAAGTTATATAGAATGAAAAAATCCATATACAGTACCTTCACAACTAATCAGCTGGATTATCACAAATTGAACAAACCTATATGAAAGTAGTAACATATTATTAGCACTTGAGAAGATTCCTCATGCCTCCCCCTAGCTGCTGCCCATACTTACTTGTAATGAAACCATTATATTTAAGTGCATTATCCATGAATTATACTGAACAATGAAAAAATAAATCATTTCAATTATTAAATTCAATATAATCCCCATTAGAATTCCATCAGTGTGTGCATGTGTGTGTGTTTATTTTACAAGTTGGCTATAGAATTTATACAAAATGATACAAAAAACAGTAATAGCTCAAAAGGAGTTTTAAAAATAATTAAATGAGATGCATCACTCTACGTGATATCAAAAATTTATATCGATATAGTTATAGACCAATGGAAGAGAATATATAATCCAGATGCACACATACGTGTACAATGATGAGTCACATATGTCAGGTGCTTGTATGGGGAGTGATAAAAGGATACACATTCCAGTGAAAGTTGTTGGATCAATTGTATATCCGTGTATATTTTTTAAAAATGAGATGTGGATAATGTCAGTGAAAATGACCAAGTTGATAGCCTCAGATAGCTTCTGTGGAGGGCCTGTTCCTGCACAGAAACAACAACAAAGCAAAAAGTGTTAGAATGAACTTTTTTAGAAATTTAGAAAGTTTTAAAATATTTACAGCAACCAAGCAAATACTGAAATAAGACAAAACCAGAAAACCAAACCCACTCCCATCAAGTCGATTGCGACTCATAGCGACCCTATAGGACAGAGTAGAGCTGCACTATAGAGTTTCTGAGGAGCGTCTGGTGGATTCGAACTGCTGACCTCTTGGTTAGCAGCCATAGCACTTAACCACTACGCCACCAGGGTTTCTAAAATGAGAGAAAGGCCACTTAAAAACATCAGGAGAGGGGATGTTACAGAAAACAGTGTGTTAAGAAGTATAAGATTCATTCCCTCCACTGAAGCAATGAAAAAAACCAAAAACCAAACCCAATGCCATCGAGTCGACTCCCACTCATAGTGACCCTATAGAACAGAGTAGAACTGCCCCATAGAGTTTCCAAGGAGCACCTGGAGGCTTCGAACTGCCGACCCTTTGGTTAGCAGCCGTAGCACTTAACCACTAGGCCACCAGGGTTTCCCTGAAGCAATGAATAAGTGGAAAAAAAAACTGACAGAATAAACATTAAGTGCTTCATGAGAAAAGATGCTGTTGAATTTTGATGAAAAATAGTGGCATTTTTGTTTATTCACCTACTATCCCCCATTCTCCACTTGACAGCTGCCATGAAGACAGCAGCCCACATTCCTGGTGTGGCTTGCTGGTGCCAGGGTGTGGACAAGACAAATCTTTTTTCTAAAAATGTTGTTGTTGTTTATTTTGACCAATCTGGTAGTTCCAGAGATACCTGCTCTGAGACAGGCCTTGGCTTTACTCCTCTCAGACTTGAGTGGCTACCAGGTGGTATCTGTCTGTCAAAAGCCTTAAAGACATATAATGCCATAACCAGCTTAGGTAAGGAATGGAGAACAGGGAAAGAAGCAAACAAACCTGATAGCCTGGAAAAGAAGAGGCTGACGAGGCTAACGCATGGGAGAATAAACTGTTTGTAGAGATACTGAATGTACTGAAGGATCAGAGATCCAATGTACATACCCAGGTTGAATGCATGCTCAAACAAGACCTGAGAGGACCCTAGGTTTGAGCCTCTGGCAGATCTTTGGGCTCTGCACAAACGGAGGTGTAGACTAAGGCCCAGTTGTAGGTGGCCTGGCTAAGCATTGAAAGAGTACCTAATTCAGAGTCAATCTTCAATGACCAGGAAAGGGTTTTTAGTTTTCTTTTTCTTCTCTTTTTGACTCCAAAAAAGGTCTTTATCAGGTCACTGGTTGACCACTAAAATAACTGAAGATAGACTTCAGTGACCACACATGGCAAAGAATACAGTCTATGCAAAATAATAAATACATACAAACAAATAAATAGTTTGGAAATGTCACTAAACAGATGACCGCAGCCCTCAACAGTAACAGCAAGCACTAGGTAGGCTGGAGAATCTGCTTTTCAGAGTTAACACATAAAATTCACAAAGCCCAGTGTTTGGTAAAAATACTAGGCATGCCAAGAAACAGGAAGTACAACCAATTCACAGGAAAAAAAAAAAAAATCGGCGAAAGCAGTCCCTGAAGAACCAATGACATAGAATTGCTAGGCAAATCATTTAAATCTACTGTGTTAAATGTGGTCAAAGACCTGAAGGAAAACAGGAGAATGTCTCAAAGAATAGAGAATATCAATAATGACAAAGAAATTATAAAGAAGGCATCAAATAGAAATTAACATCAATGTTTCTCAAACTTTTCCAAAAACTAAAAGGAAGGAATAATTTGTAACTCAATCCATGATGCTATCAGCATCCTGATATTTAGCCAGACAAAGCCATCAGAAAAAAATATTGCATAGAAATATCTATGGAAATCCTCAACAAAATAGTAAAACTCCAACCCAGCAGCATATTAAAAGGACAATATGCCATAACCCTGTGTGCTTTGTCCCACAAGTGCAGCATATATAAAAGTCAATCAGTGTAATGCAACACATTAATAGAATGTAGGGAGAGGGGGATGATCTATCAACTGATGCAGGAAAAAGCGTTTAACAAAAAAACACTCAAAAATCAGGAATAAAAGGGAACTTCCTATTGTGTGAGAGTCAAAAATGGCCTCTGTGTATTAGCCCCAAGTTATTTACTTCTTCAAGTAAGCTGAGGCGTATTATATGGAAAAAAAAAAAAAAAAACTGGCATGAAACTCAAACTTGTACATGTCCAACTGATTTAAAAATAGCCCAAATAAGCAGATTTTTAGCCACTTAGGACCTGCCTGTTTTACATACCCTGCAAAACTGGACTCAACTTCTGCTAGTCCTAAAAAAAAAAAAGATAAATTCGTGTAGTTATAAAGACCCTAAGATGCTGCTGCTTTTAGGGCTCTCTGACCCAGAGACTTATCACCTGGCTGCAGGAGGATATCTCTTCTCTCCCCTGGGAGCTTTCTTGCTCTCTTCTCCTTCTGATGCTACCTGTGACTCTAGCCTCTGGAAGACCTTCTGCTACAGGGACCACCCCCTTGCATGTGACTTTCAATGTGTTGGCCCCATTAAATAGCTTGTTGTGCAATACTGTCATATAGCTCTGAATTTCCTTCACCTCAGTACACTTCCTTAAAATGATAAAGGACAGTTGTGAAAAGCCAACAATTGACATTATACTCGATGGTGAAAGACTGAAAGATTTTGCCATAAAATCAGGAACACGGCAAGGATATCTCTTTTCCCTACTTCTATTCAACACTGTGGTCTTTTTGTTCACCTCTGTGAATGTGAAAACTGAACAATGAAAAAAGAAGGCAGAAGAATTACTGATGCGTGGAAGTGTGGTGTTGGTGGAGAATATTGAATGTACCATGGATTAACAAAAGAACAAAAAAAACCAGTCTTACAATAAAACAATGAAATGTTCCTTAGGAATGAGGATGGCAAGACTTCATCTTACTTACTTTGGACACATTATCTGCAAAGACCGATCCCTAAGAAAAGAAGTCCTGTTAGGTGAAGTAGAAGCTCACAAAAATAATGGAAACCCTCAAAAAGACGGATTGACGCAATAACCACAACAACGGACTCAAACATACCAACAATCATTAGGATGGCATGGGACCAGGGAAAATTTCTTTCTCTTATATATTAGGTTACTTTGAGTAGAAGCCAACTAAATAGCAACTGCTCTCAACAACAACATTCAGCGCAAGACATCAACAACAACATAAAAAAGAAAAAAAAAATTTTTTTTTTTTACAGCTTATCTTCATATAAAACAAAAAACACCACCAGTTGCAGTAGAATCAAACTCAACTCACAGCGACCCCTTGGGTGTCGGAGTAGAACTGGGCTCCGTCAGTAGGCTGCACTGTGTGTCTGCACCATAATTTGTTTCCCATTCGTCTGTTGGTGAGCATTTAGGTTGTTTACATCTTTGTGCTGTTGTGAATAGTGCTCCAGTGGACATGGTATGCATGTGTCTATTCCTGCGACTGCTCTTACTTCTCTTGGGTATATTCCTATGAGTGCGATTGCTGGATCTTATGGTATTTCTACTTCTAGCTTTTTAAGGAAGCACCAGATTGTTTCCCAAAGTGATTGTATCATTTTACATTCTCACCAGCAGTGCATGAAAGTCCAATCTCTCCACAACCTCTCCAACATTTTTATTTTGTGTTTTATGGATTAACCAAACCCATCGTCATCGAGTCGTTTCTGACTCATAGCGACCCTATAGGACAGAGTAGAACTGCCCTGTAGAGTTTCCAAGGAGCGCCTGGTGGATTCAAACTGCCAACCTTTTGGTTAGCAGCTGTAGCAATTAACCACTACACCACCAGGGTTTCAGCTGCTCATAGGTGGATGGATTTACGTCTGGGTTCTCAATTTTGTTATATTGGTCTATGTGTCTGTTGTACCAGTACCAGGCTGTTTTGACTATCGTGGTGGTGTAATAGGTTCTAACATCAGGTAGTGTGAGGCCTCCCACTTTGTTCTTCTTCAGTAATTCTTTACTTATTTGGGGCTTCTTCCTTTTCCATATGAAGTTTGTGATTTGTTTCTCCAACATGCTAAAAGTTGTCATTGGAATTTGGATTGAGATTGCATTATATCTGTAGATCACTTTGGGAAGAATTGACATTTTCATAGTGTTGAGTCTTCCTGTCTATCAGCATGGTATGTTTTTCCACTTATGTAGGTCTCTTTTGATTTCTTGCAATAGTGTCTTGCAGTTTTCTTTATGTAGGTTTTTTACATCTCTGTTTAAATTTATTCCTAAATACTTTATCTTCTTGGGGGCTTTTATAATGGTATTGATTTGGTGATTTCCTTTTGGAAGTTCTCTCTGTTGGTGTAGAGGAATCTGACTGACTTATGTGTGTTTATCTTATATCCTGATACTTTGCCAAAATCTGCTATTAGCTGTAGTAGTTTTCTTGTGGATTCTTTGGAGTTTTCCATGTATAAGACCATATCATCTGCAAGGATACTTTTACTTCTTCCTTACCAATTTGGATGCACTTTATTTCTTTTTCTTGCCTGATTGATCTGGCTAGGGCCTCCAGTACAATGTTGAATATGAGTGGTGACAAAGGGCATCCATGTCTGGTTCCCCTTCTGAAGGGGAATGCTTTAAGACTCTTCATTTAGGATGATGTTGGTTGTTGGCTTTGTATAAATGGCCTTTATTATGTCCAGGAATTTTCATTGTATTCCCATTTCGCTGAGAGTTTTTATCAAGAATGGGTTTTGGACTTTTTAAAATACCTTTTCTGCATCAGTTGATAAGATCATGTGGTTCTTGTCTTTTGTTTTATTTATGTGATGGATTACATTGATTGTTTTTCTAATGTTGAACCATCCCTGCATACCTGGTATGAATCCCACGTGGTCATGGTGAATTTTTTTTTGATATGTTGTTGAATTCTATTGGCGAGAATTTTGTTGGGGATTTTTGCACCTAAGTTCATGAGGGATATAGGTCTGTAATTTTCTTTTTTTGTGGATCTTTACCTGACTTTTCTATCATGGTTATGCTGGCTTCATAGAATGAGTTTGCGAGTATTCCATCCTTTTCTATGCCTGAAATGCCTTTGGTAGTAATGGTGTTAACTCTTCCCTGAAAGTTTGGTGGAATTCTCCAGTGAAGCCGTCTGGGCCAGGGCTTTTTTGCTGTTGTTGGTTTTTATTTTTTTAATTATCTCTTCAATCTCTTCTTTTGTTGTGGGTTTATTTAATTTTTCTACCTCAATTTTTGTTAGTTTAGGTAAGTATTGTGTTCCTAGAAATTTGTCCATTTCTTCTAGATTTTCAAATTTGTTAGAGTACAATTTTTCATAGTATTCTGTTATGATCCCTTTTATTTCCATTGGATCTGTTGTGATATCACCCATTTCATTTCTTATGTAGGTTATTTGCTTCCTCTCCTGTTTTTTCTTTTGTCAATTTGACCAATGGTTTATTCATTCTGTTGATCTTTTCAAAGAACCATCTTTTAGTATTGTCTACTCTTTCAATTGTTTTCCTGTTCTCTATCTCATTCATTTCTCCTCTAACCTTTATTATTTCCTTTCTTCTGGTGCCTGAGGGCTACTTTTGTTTCTCTCTATTTGTTCAAGTTGTAGGGTTAATGTTTTGATTTTGGCACTTTGTTCTTTTTGAATGTGTGCATTTATTGTTATAAATTGACCTCTAAGCACTGCTTTTGCTGTTTCCCAAAGGTTCTGGTGAGACATGTTTTCATTCTCATTTAATTCTATGAATTTACTTTTTCCATCCTTGATTTCTTCTATAATCAAGTAGTTTTTAAGCAAGGTGGTGTTCCGTTTCCATGCATTTGATTTTTTTTCCTTGCTGTTTCTGTTATTGATTTCTAATTTTACGTCATTATAATCAGAAAAGATGCTGTGTAAAATTTCAGTGTTTTGAATTCTGTTAAGGTTTGCTTTGCAGCCCCATATGCAGTTTATTCTGAAGGATGGTCCATGTGAGTTGGAAAAGAATGTATACTTGGCTGCTGCTGAATAGATTTCTGTATATGTCCATGATCTTCTGTATCTTTATTTTCTTTCTACATGTTCTGTCCTTCATTGAACGTGGTGTGTTGAAGTCTACTATTATGATGAATTATCTATTTCTCTTTCCAATACTATTAGGGTTTGTTTTGTGTGGCTTGGAGCCGTCTCATTAGGTGCTTATGTATTTATTATAGTTATGTCCTCCTGGTGTATTGACCCTTTAAACATTAAGCTGTGTCCTTTCTTATCCTTTGTGGTGAATTTTGCTTTAAATCTGTTTTGTCAGAGATTAATATTGTCTCTTCTGCTCTTTTTTTGTGGTTGTTCACTTGATATTTTTTTTCCATCATTTTAGTTTTAGTTTGTTTGTGTCTTTGAGTCTAAGTTGTCTCTGTTAGAGGCAGCATATAGACCAATTGCGTTTTTTTCATCAATTTTGCCACTACTCATCTCTTTATTAGCACATTTAGTCCATTTACATTCAGTGTAATTATTGATTGGTACGAGTTCAGTGCTGTCATTTTGTTGTTGTTGCTTGTTTTTTTTTTTTTTGGTGGTGCTGGCGGTTTCTTTGCTCCACTTAATTTTCTGTGCTGTTGAGTGGTTTTTCTTATGTATTCTCTTTTCATATTTTTTCATTATTATTTATTTTGTTTTTGCTAAGTCCTCATGTTTTTCTTTTTATTTTGATGGGTAGGTTTGTTAGCTTCCTTTGTGGTTACCTTAAAATTTACCTTTATTTTTCTAAATTTAAACCAACATTTTATTTCTTAATACTGCCTTTAACTTCCTCTCCATATGTTCTGGTGTGGCACAGGTGTCCAGGTTTTCAGTCACCAAATGTGTGGTGCAGACTCTCACCTACAGTCCCAGACTATCAGGGCTGCATATTGGTGTTTGAAGCAGGAACAGGTATCCGGCTGCTATAGGGGGTATGTGTGGAACAAGGCAGGGGGCTGATGGCTGCCCCTGGATGCCTTGGTGAGGGTGTGTCCCTTTTTCCCTAGAGCATGTGGTGAGGGGTATTGCAGCCGGTCCTTGGGCACACAGTCCTTTTGACAGTAGGGAATGGGAGGCACCGCTTACTCTCAGACCCCTGTTATATGAGTGGCTAGATGGAGTGAGAAAACCCTGGTGGTGTAATGGTTAAGTGCTACGGCTGCTAACCAAAGGGTCGGCAGTTCGAATCCACCAGGCGCTCCTTGGAAACTTTATGGGGCAGTTCTACTCTGTCCAAAGGGTCACTATGAGTTGGAATCAACTCAACAGCACTGGGTTTGGTTTTTTTTTTTTAATTTATTTAGATGGAGTGAATGGTACCACCAGCCCTCAGGCCTCTGGGGTAGGTGGCTGAGGTTCTGTGCTTAAGAGGCAGGGCCACGTCAAATGTCATGAGTCTGCAGCTCCCCCTTGGCTGCTGAAGTTGAAAATGGGCTTCAAGTGTATGCCCTGCTGTTATGATAACGATGGCATGTGATGTTGAATCAGCCCACACAGGTCTAAACCCACTGACCCAGTGCACACAGGTCTAGGCAGGAGTAAAGGATTCTGCAAGTCTGCGGACCCCTCATGCCAGTGGCTCAATGAAGGGGCAGGGCCTCCTGACTCACCCCGAGTGACAGTTCTTGAATACTGCCAGACTGGTTTCAGAGCAGAGCAGGGTGGGGGTAGGTGAGGGAAAGTAACCAGTTCTCCACTGTGAAACTCTGGGAGTAGAATTTATTTTGCCTCCCAGTGCTAGGTTAGATGTTTGCACTTAACGTTTGCAGGTCCAGCGCTGCTTCCACCTAGCTACAGAGGTGAGTGCAGACTCGCTGCTGCGCAGCCTCACCCAACATGGTGAGGTACATCTCAAACACTACTGCTCACCTCAGCCTGCAGGCATAGGATGACCTAGTCAGCAGGGCACTGGCAACCTTACAACTGGCACTTCTTTGCTGTTTTTGAATTATCCCTCCTTCTTCCTGCCACTCAATCCAACTCTTCAGCTTTGTCTTTTATGATCAGGGCTTCTAGATTGTCATATATAATCAATTCACTTGTTTTTTCAGGTCTTTGTTGTAAGAGGGACAACAGGAAGAGTCTGACTATCCCACCATCTTGGCCACACCTCTTAGTTTCCTATTTCTGCTGTATCAAATTACCACTCATTTAATGGCTTAAACAAAACAAAATTTATTATCTTAGAGTTCTGAAAGTAAGAATTCTGAGATTGTTCTCACTGGGCTAAAATCTAGGTGTTCATAAGGTTCTCTTTCCTCTGGAGGCTCTGTAAAAGAGCTGTTTCCATGCCTTTCCACCTTTTAGAGGCTAACCACATTCCTTCACTCATGATCCACGTCTTGGTCATCTAGTCTGCTATAACAGAAATACCACAAGTGGATGGCTTCAACAAAGAGAAGCTTATTTTCTCACAGTCCAGTAGGCTAGAAGTCCAAATTAAGGATGCCGGCTCCAGGGGAAGGTTTTCTCTCTCTATTAGTTCTGAAGGAAGGCCCTTGTGATTCATTGGTCTTCCCTTGGTCTGGGAGCATCTCAGCACAGGAACCTCAGGTCCAAAGGACACCGTTTGCTCCCAGCACTGCTTTCTTGGTGGTATAAGGCTCCCCTATCTCTCTGCTCACCTCTCTCTTTCATATCTCAAAGAGATTGGCTTAAGACACTATCCAAACTTGTATATCTCATCAGTATAACTGCCACTAATCCATCTCATTTCATCATAGTGATAGGATTTACATCACAGGGAATCACATAAAATGATGGACAATCACACAACACTGGGACTCATGGCCCAGCTAAGCTGACAGACATTTTCGGGGAACAAAATTCAATCCATGACAATCCACTTCCTCTTTTTTCAAAACCAACAATTTTGAGCTGAGTCCTTCTCACACTGCTATCTTTCTGATTCTCTTTTCCTCTTCCCTCTTCCACTTTTAAGGCCCTTGGGATTACAATGAACCCACCTGGATCATTTCCTAGTCTAATCTTTTTAAGGTTTTTACCTTGGGCAGTAACTTAACTTTACTAAGATCCATTTTCATCAAAAGTCAGTGGGAGCTAAAAATAATATTATCTTCATGAATCTGCTTTGATGAAATCATGCAGATAGACTGTTAGGAACGATATAGCTCACTCAGTAATTTCTCAATAAATTTTTTTTTTATAATTTTTATTGTGCTTTAAGTGAAAGTTTACAAATCAAATCAGTCTCTCACACAAAAACTTATATACACCTTGCTACATACTCCCAATTGCTATCCCCCTAATGAGACAGCCCGCTTTCTCCCTCCAGTCTGTCTTTTCGTGTCCATTTTGCCAGCTTCTAACCCCCTCCACCCTCTCATCTCCCATCCAGTCAGGAGATGCCAACATAGTCTCAAGTGTCCAAGAAGCTCACTCCTCACTAGCGTCCCTCTCCAATCTATTCTCCAGTCCAATCCATGTCTGAAGAGTTGGTTTCAGGAAAGGTTCCTGTCCTGGGCCTACAGAAGGTCTGGGGGCCATGACCACCAGGGTCCTTTTAATCTCAGTCAGACCATTAAGTCTGGTCTTTCTATGAGAATTTGGGGTCTGCATCCCACTGCTCTCCTGCTCCCTTAGGGGTTCTCTGTTGTGTTCCCTGTCAGGGCAGTCATTGGTTGTAGCCGAGCAACATCTAGTTCTTCTGGTCTCCGGATGATGTAGTCACTGGTTCATGTGGCCCTTTCTGTCTCTTGGGCTCGTAATCACCTTGTGTCCTTGGTGTTCTTCATTCTCCTTAGATTCAGGTGGGTCGAGACCAATTGATGCATCTTAGATGGCTGCTTGCTAGCGTTCAAGACCCCAGACGCCACTCTTCAAAGTGGGATGCAGAATGATTTCTTAATAGATTTTATTATGCCAATTGACTTAGATGTCCCCTGAAACCATGGTCTGCAAACCCCTGCCACTGCTACGCTGGCCTTTGAAGCTTTCAGTTTATTCAGGAAACAGCCATTGGTTTAGTCCAATCGTGCTGACCTCCCCGGTATTGTGTGCTGTCTTTCCCTTCACCTAAAATAGTTCTTATCTACTATCTAAACCCCTTTCCCGCCCTCCCTCCCTCCCCCTCTCATAATGACAAAAGAATGTTTTCTTCTCAGTTTAAACTATTTCTCAAGTTCTTGTAATAGCGGTCTTATACAATATTTGTCCTTTTGCAACTGACTAATTTCACTCAGCATAATGCCTTCCAGGTTCCTCCATGTTATGAAATGTTTCACAGATTCCTCGCTGTTCTTTAGCGATGCATAGTATTCTATTGTGTGAATATACCATAATTTATTTATGCATTCATCCGTTGACGACACCTTGGTTGCTTCCATGTTTTTGCTATTGTAAACAGTGCTGCATAAACATGGGTGTGCATATATCTGTTTCTGTAAAGGTTCTTATTTCTCTGGGATATATTCCAAGGAGTTGGATTGCTGGATCCTATGGTAGTTCTATTTCTAGATTTTTAAGGAAGACCCAAATTGATTTCCAAAGTGCTTGTACCATTTTACATTCCCACCAGCAGTGTATAAGTGTTGCAATCTCTCCACAGCCTCTCCAACATTTACTATTTTGTGTTTTTTGGATTAACACCAGCCTTGTTGGAATGAGATGAAGTCTCATTGTAGTTTTGATCTGCATTTCTTTAATGGCTGATAATCGTGAACATTTCCTCATGTATCTGTTAGCTACCTGAATGTCTTCTTTAGTGAAGTGTCTATTTATATCTTTTGCCCATTTTTAAATTGGGTTATTTGTCTTTTTGCAGTTGAGTTTTTGCAGTATCATGTAGATTTTAGAGATCAGGCGCTGATCGGAAGAGTCACAGTTGAAAACTTTTTCCCAGTCTGTAGGTAGTCTTTTTAGTCTTTTGGTGAAGTCTTTGGATGAGCATAGGTGTTTGATTTTTAGGTGCTCCCAGTTATCTAGTTTTTGTTTTGCATTTTTAATAATGTTTTGTATAATATTTATGCCATGTATTAGGGCTCCGAACAGTGTCCCTATTTTTTCTTCCATGATCTTTACCTTTTTAGATTTTATATTTAGGTGTTTGATACATTTTGAGCTCATTTTTTTGCATGGAGTCAGGTATGGGTCTTGTTTCGCTTTTTACAGATGGATATCCAGTTATGCCAGCACCATTTGTTAAAAAGACTGTCTTCTCCCCATTTAACTGTTTTGGGGCCTTTGTCAAAACTTAACTGCTCATATGTGGATGGATTTATATCTGGATTCTCAATTCTGTTCCACTGGTCTATGAATCTGTTGTTGTACCAGTACCAGGCTGTTTTGACTACTGTGGTGGTATAATAGGTTCTAAAATCAGGGAAAGTAAGGCCTCCCACTTTGTTTTTCTTTTTCAGTAATACCTTATTTATCCGGGGCTTCTTTCCCTTCCATATGAAGTTGGTCATTTGTTTCTCCATCTCATCAAAGAATGCGGTTGGGATTTGGATCGGAATTGCATTAAATGTATAGACCCCTTTTGGTAGAATAGACATTTTTATAATGTTAAGTCTTCCTATCCATGAGCAAGGTATGTTTTTCCACTTATGTAAGTCTCTTTTGGTTTCTTGCAGAAGTGTTTTGCAGTTTTCTTTGTATAAGTCTTTTACATCTTTGGTAAGATTTATTCCGAATTATTTTATCTTCTTGGGGGCTACTGTAAATGGCATTGATTTGGTGATTTCCTCTTCAATGTTCTTTTTGTTGGTGTAGAGGAATCCAACTGATTTTTGTATGCTTATCTTGTATCCTGATACTCTGCTGAACTTTTCTGTTAGCTTCAGTAGTTTTCTGAAGGATTCCTTAGGGTTTTCTGTGTATAAGATCATGTCACCTGCAAATGGAGATACTTTTACTTCTTCCTTGCCAATCTGGATGCCCTTTATTCCTTTATCTAGCCTAATTTCTCTGGCTAGGACCCCCAACACAATGTTGAGTAAGAGCGGTGATAAAGAGCAGCCTTGTCTGGTTCCCAGTCTCAGTGGGAATGCTTTCAGACTCTCTCCATTTAGGGTGATGTTTGCTGTTGGCTTTATATAAATGCCCTTTATTATGTTGAGAAATTTTCCTTCTATTCCTGTTTTGCTCGAGTTTTTATCATGAATAAGTGTTGGACTTTGTCAAATGCCTTTTCTGCATCAATTGATAAAATCATTGGATTCTTGTCTTTTGTTTTATTTATGTCATGGATTACATTAATTGTTTTTCTAATGTTGAACTATCCCTGCACACCTGGTATGAATCCCACTTGGTCATGGTGAATTTTTTTTTTTTGATGTGTTGTTGAATTCTGTTGGCGAGAATTTTGTTGAGGATTTTTGCATATAAGTTCATGAGGGATATAGGTCTGTAATTTTCTTTTCTTGTGGTGTCTTTACCTGGTTTTGGTATGAGGGATATGGTAGCTTCATAGAATGAGTTTGGTAGTATTCTGTCCTTTTCTATGCTTTGAAGTACCTTTAGTAGTAGTGGTGTTAACTCTTCTCTGAAAGTTTGGTAGAACTCTGCAGTGAAGCTGTCCGGGCCAGGGCTTTTTTGGGGCGGGGCAGGGGGGGGGAAGTTGATTGCCTTTTCCAACCCTTCTTTTGTTATGGTTCTATTTAGTTGTTCTACCTCTTTTTGTGTTACTTTAGGTAGGCACTGTGTTTCTAGGAATTCACCCATTTCTTCTAGGTTTTCAAATTTGTTAGAGTACAATTTTTCCCAGAAATCTGATATGATTCTTTTAATTTCTGTTGGGTCTGTTGTAATATCTCCCATCTCATTTCTTATTCCGGTTATTTGGTTCCTCTCCTGTTTTTCTTTTGTCTGTTTGGCTAGTGGTTTATCAATTTTGTTAATTTTTTCAAAAAAAAACCAGCTTTTGGTCTTGTTAATTCTTTTGATTGTTTTTTTGTTTTCTATTTCTTTTAGTTCAGCTCTAATTTTTAGTATTTGTTTTTTTTTTCTGGTGCTTGTGAGTTTCTTTTGTTGCTCTCTTTCTATTTGTTCAAGTTGTGGGGATAATTCTTTGATTTTGGCCCTTTCTTCTTTTTGTATGTGTGCATTTATTGATATAAATTGACCTCTGAGCATTGCTTTCACTGTGTCTCGGCGTTTTTACAGGAAGTGTTTTCATTCTCATTGGATTTTCTTTATTCCATCCTTAATGCCTTCTAGAATCCAGTCTTCTGTTTTGTTCAGTTTCCAACTGTCTGATTTCTTTTCTCTGCTTTTCCTGTTACTGATTTCCACCTTTATGCCCTTATGGTCAGAGAAGATGCTTTGTAATATTTGAATGTTTTGGATTCTGCTAAGGCTTGCTTTATGACCTAATATGTGGTCTATTCTAGAGAATGTTCCATGTGTACTAGAAAAGAAAGTATACTTGGCTGCTGTCAGGCAGAGTGTTCTCTATATGTCTATGAGGTCAAGTTGGTTGATTGTGGCATTTAGGTCTTCCGTGTCTTTATTGAGCTTCTTTCTGGATGTCCTGTCCTTCACCAAAAGCGGTATGTTGAAGTCCCCTACTATTATTGTTTTGTCAGAAATTAATAACTCAATAAATATTAACTGTCCTGATTTTTGTTGTTGATATTAATGTTATTATTTTCTCTTTTAATTAATTTATTCAGGGTTAACAGAATTTGGCATATATTTCTACTTACATCTTCTCTTTTCTCATATTATTGACTATATCCATAGGTATATGCCTGTTTGAAAATAAAATTCAAATATCCCTTCATAGATTGGTTTGACAATCCTAGTATAATTATATAATTGTGTGGTTTGTCTATCTAACCACATTGCACATGCAAACAGGATGTGCCTTAAACTACCAGACAACTAGGAATGAGGCGTGTACAACCACTGGCATCAACCATTCCATAAGTGCTATGGCCATCTGTAGTCAAGACATTTACACAATATTGGCAAAGTGAAAGCCATTATTATTATTTCTGGAAAGCAAACAGTAAACAGTAAAACAAATTCTCAAAGCAGATCTGCTTATTCTTCTCCAAACTACTCACATTCTTTGTAATATCACTGTACTGGCACATTGTGTTTCTGGTCAAATGTTGTCTTCATGTCACCACTGCCTCTGGCTACCACTATGCTACCCGGGACACCTGCATGGCTTCCGAGGCTTCTGCTCTGCCCCTGGGCCTCGCTGGGCCTTGCTTCACTAATGGAAAAACCCCTGCACAGGATCTCGTGAGCCTCTGCCACTGGGCCCTTCTTGACCTACGCTGCTGCCTCCTACCATGCTACCCAGGCCAGAGTGGTTCTCTGTCTTGCTGCCATGATACCAAGGCCTACCCTGCATGAGGGAATGTATTGTTCCCACCACGATGCCCAAAAGGGGGAAGGAAGCAAATTACACCAGACACACTCAGGTCTCTGTCCTGCATGTACAAGTGTTGCAGTACTTTAGTAGGAGGCACACCCCTGCACAAAGACACTCAGTTCTCTCTCTATGGACCAGCAAGCCCACCATCCCTGTCTTCACTGTTACAACTCTCTCTTCTTGATATAGGGAGTTCTCAGTGCAGGGACCCTGGGACCAAAGGATGCACTCCACTCTACACTCTTTTTGATAGTAGTGAGGGGCCCCAGAACCTCTGTGGATTTGGCCCTTATATAAGCCTAACAGAATAGAAACAGCGACCAATCTCCTAGTTGGACCACAAAGGGCACAATCCCATTAAGTGAATTTTCAATCCACTGGTTTTGTAGTAAATATACTAATACCTTGCAAAATTTTGGCCCAGACAATCATTTTGTGAAATTACAAGACCAGGGCTAGAAAAGCCATATAAAAGTGATTCATTGCACTGCAATAATTCAGCCCATTTTCTTAACCCTTAACCAGTTCATAAGCAGAGCTGTAACAAATCAATCAGTTAATGCTTATTATAGTTTGATCATATAGCACAACATCATATAACCTCCCATATTGGAGCTCCTGAGTGGTGTTAACAGTTATACTGTATAATCTCCTGGAGTGGAGTCCCTGGGTGGTACAGTTAACATGTTCAGATGCTAACTGAGAAGATGGAGGTTCAAGTCCACCCAAAGGCACCTTGGAAGAAAGGCCTGGTGATCTACTTCTGAAAAATCACCCATTAAAAACTCTATAGAGCATAGTTCCACTCTGACACACACAGGGTTGCCATGAGTCAGAGGTAACTCAATGGTAACTGAGTTTTACTGTTGCAAGATAAAGACATTAAAAAAAAAAATTCTCTCATTACTATACATCAGTCCATAAGTCAACATATCCTGCTAAAGCAGAGAAGAAAGGAGATAATGAAATTACACTTATTTGATAGATCTGGTGCTTTATATTTATTCCATACCCAAAACCAAAACCAAACCCATTGTCATCAAGTCTGTTTCAACTCATAGCGACCCAGTAGGACAGAGTAGAACTGCCCCATGGAGTTTCCAAGGAGCTTCTGGTGAATTTGAACTGTTGGCGTTTTGGTCAGCAGCTGAGCTCTTAATGACTGCACTACCCCTAAATATAATCCTATGAAAGAGGCATTATGATGCCCCTTTTACAGATGATTAAACTGAGGCTCAGAGAGGTTATATAACAGGCCCAAAATATATAGCTAGAAAGTTTCAAGACTGGAAAAGTTCAATTCAGTCATGGCCTTTTGTTGGGTAAGACATGTCTAAAAGTACACTCTATTCCCCACATCATTACCAGCTCTTTCTTGACACATTAGTTATTGTGAAAGTTTAGAAACAGGATTGTGGACTAGGTGTATTTTCCAGGCATGAGTTAAGTGCTTTATGCATCGTAACTCATTTAGTACTAATAATATTATAAGGCAAGCATCATAGTCAAAATAATTGCATCCTGACTTTAGCAGGTTGATAAAACAGGCCATTTTCTTCAGAGATCAAATATCCTGAGATTTTAAAATAATCCTGTATGGAGGTGATAAATGAGGAGAGTATGTGGTCATCTGTATTCTTCCGAATGCTTTCCTAAGAGCATGTCTGCAGCCTGAAGCTCAGGAATCCCTAAGGCTTTAGCCAGGTGCCTTGTATTTTATACTGGCAACAGAGGCAGTGGTGGGGATCTGAACGGTGATCTGGGAACCAGAGGCTTAGAGTATTCCACACCTCCTGCACGGTGGCTCCTCTGATGCAGGTTAGTGCTACGACTCCTAGACTGAGTGCTTACAACCGGGGATGGTGTGTGCTAATGCTTTCATTGTGGCCCACTTAATTTCTGTAATTTAAAAAACTATATCACAATCATACTATTTGGAAAGCACAGAAATTAAAGCACCTGCATTGCACTTGATAACATCATAACTATTCCTTTTATATTCTTCCATACACATTTTTTACAATTTGAAAAATATTGTTTATACGATTAGCATGATATCTAAGATTGTTCCAGCTGTTATATTGTGTTCCATGGGAAATTTATTAGTTCTATAATAGTTCAGGATGCACATTGTGAAAAACCTTGCAAAATAAGCCCTTTGTGTTTACAGGGTCTCCTCCCATCCCTTCTCTTTTAGTCATATTTTAGAATGATATCCACAACATATGGCAATGCTTCAAGGGACAAGACTAGCTCTCTGGCTCTCACTCCATATTGCCAAATTGGCTAATAAAGGATTTTCACTTTTACCCTGAGATTAATCTTCATTGCATTCCTACCGGTAATGCATATCATAAAGAAACATTGAGTGTATAACGTTTGAATGCATAGAAATTATAAAAATTTGGTTTAAACTATGTATTAATTTCCAGTGAGAAAGAACATCCTTTCATACTTATATTGCACTAATATATTTTTATCAAATTGTAATTATGAAAATAATATTACAGATATTTCCCAGTGTAAGACAGGGTTCCATTCTGAAGACTCTGTCATAAGTCAGCTCTGATATAAGTAGAAGATCTAATTTTTTAAAAAAAAAATTCATTATTTTTGTCTCCTATTAACAATATCTTTATAAATCCAATCTTTATTTGTCTTTGGGATTGGTAAGAGAATGATAACATCAACAAATTAC
This sequence comes from Elephas maximus indicus, assembly GCF_024166365.1. Classification (NCBI taxonomy): domain Eukaryota; kingdom Metazoa; phylum Chordata; class Mammalia; order Proboscidea; family Elephantidae; genus Elephas; species Elephas maximus. The sequence continues at coordinate 88,565,719 of NC_064834.1, forward strand.
GTGCTACAACGTTATATGTAGTACATATTACTAATAATAAGATGTACAAAGATAAAAAAAAGGACAGTCATAGGGCAGTTCGTTGTAACTCAAACATGTCTTAAGTCGGGGACGATCTGTACTAAGCTTCTCAGGAAAGTTGAGTCTTGGTTAACACTCTGACTGTAAGGTAAATGGATGCATATATCTGATTCTATTAAATTCTCTATTCATGAATTTCTCTTTGGGAAAAAGTTTGTGTAGAGATAAAATTTATGTTTGATAACATACTAAATATAAATAATTTAATTAAACATTCTACATGCACTATCTTTTTTCATTTTTAAAAAGTAAGACAGTTACGCATTTTAAATACACTAACCTGAGACACACAGTTTATAAGAGAGGTGCCTAACTTCACAGAACTCACAGTTGCTCCAGTGAGCTCCAGCAGATTTTCCAGACTGAGATGCACTAGGAAGAAAAGGCGAGCGATCTACTTCTGAAAAGTCAGCCAAAGTGAACCCGATGGATGGCAATAGTCCGATCAACACCCGATTATGGGAATGGCGCAGGACTGGGCAGCATTTTGCCAGGGGTAGCCGTGTGTTAGGTGACTTAATGGCATCTAACAACAACGATGTGTTTGAGGGTCCATTCTTTATTTATGTTGTTTGTTTTATTCAAAAAGTTTTGTCATTATTAAGATAATAATTGGAACAAAAAACTGGCTGGCAAGCCCAAAATAACTGTGGGGAGTTTACTTTCATGACTAGGATTTTGGACCCATGCTTCGTACTTTTGAGACCAGGGAAAAATTAATTAATCTAACCCTCCAGTCTTTCATTTGCAAATCTGAAACAGTAACAGTTTACCTCATTTAATTGTTGTGACATTGCATGAGGCAATGCACATCAAGGGTTAACATAGTACTTGGGACATTGTTTGCTACAGTTATAAAAATCCTTGTTATGTCTGAGTTACTCCATCTATAACATGCAGATGTGAAATAAGAGTCATTTTGGCTTGGAATTGTTTTGGACTGAACTGAAGAAATGAACATACTAGTGCCAGGCCAGAATATTGGAAAGATGGGTATGTAACATAGAGTGTACCTTTGAGAAAGGGGAAGCTTTGCGAATTCTGGGAACACCACATTGAGGTAGAGAGAAAAATGTGACAATGGACCTAAAAGTACTCTGAGCTCTCTGCAATTACCCACTTTATACAACTAGAAAATAAATGGGAACACGTTTTTATCCTGTTTTAAATTGTACAGAAATATTATAGACAACTAGAAATTTATCTGACCTGCATATCCCTCTTCTACTTTGGTAGTGTGGAATTACACAGAATTGAACTCACTTGGGAACAACTGCCTTTTTGATGTGAAATACAGATAATATTTTTTCTTTTTACCTGCTATTCTTAAAAATTTTGATTGAATTTTGAGACATTATTGAATTTGTGACAAGTTTCTTGATATCTATTACAATTCTTAAACACATTGAATATTAAAGGCATGAGAACACATTGCAAAATTAATAATCAAATAACCTAATAGCCTTGGAATAATTAAACTTACCATGGTCATGAGTGTTTCCTCTATGTTTAAAATAAATTCATAGAAGGTAGACAGACAGAGGACAGACAGAAAAATCTAAAGGAACACAGAAAACATGTCACTTATGCTGAAAAATGAAGACTGATACGTAATGATATTTTTGTTCTTTGATGTGAAATAAGTAACATTACATTACATGTGAGTTATGGGAAAATACTAGTTTTAAACTTTCAAAATATTTTGGTAGGAAACATCTATGGATGACCAATAACAATATAATAACGATAATAATCAATAACTTTATAGAGCTATCTTCTTGTGCATGCATTCTCCAATGTACTTACATACATTTTATTTTGTAGTTATCAAATAATCCCATAGTAAAATTTTGCACATAATGAAACTGAGGTTTAAGCATATTGCTCAGATTTATCCAACCACTAAACAGTGGCATAGGTATTCAAACTCTAGAAACCTGGCCATTAAATATGTACTTTTACGTTTAGACAACCTTCAGATGAATGCAGCTACCAGTTTAAATGTTTATTATTAGATCAGTCATGTAACTTTTCTGAACTTCGTAATTCATGCCGACTAAATGTGAAATATACATTTATTTCACATTATATGAGCTGTTTGTCCAGTGAATAGAATGCCTGATATGATAACATTTTCAAATACTGTTAGTTTAAAATAATTGCATCTTAAATTTAAATCTACAGAAGACTTTCAAAATCATATTAATTGAATCTTGGCATCTGAGAAACATTGGAAAGCTGCCCTTAAGCTCAGGGCCTTAGCAGGTGGTTATCAAATCGCCAAAGCAGAGAATGAGCCCCAATGGAAACAAATGAAACCAGTGCTCCAGTACAGCTGTCTACCAAAGTCTGCGAATTTTCCCAGTCTAGAAACAAGGAGAGTGGCTCATAGCAAAGTAAGTGACCCTCCCCAAATATCACACGTATTTGTGAACAAAATATGGACAGGTCTTTAGAGTTCTGACTCCTAGTCTTCATGTATTTAAGCAACTCGTAACTCGTATGTCTATACCCAGTGTGCCCTGACCCAGGGCCGGCTTAAGTGAATGAACTTTGCATGTCATGACCTCCAGTTCAGTGGCAGCCAGAGACACAGACCTGTCCATCCACCCAATGCAGTGAGAAATGCTAACAAAGAAAATAGATTAGGAAAGGAAAATGTTTCCTTAAAAATAGAAAGTCATGTGAATTTAAAAAGTAATAGGAAAACACAACTTACCTGAAACTAATAGGAAAGTGAATACATTATTTAAAAAAAAAAAATCTACAGACACAGACTACTTTACACCTATGTTTAATGGCCTTTAAGCGCACTGATTATCCCCATTTTGTTTAAAAAAAAATCAGAGACTACAAATTAAAAGATGAACTATAGCAATACATTTTGTGAGTTTAATATGTTTAATATTCATGCATGCAAAGACAGTACAATGTAATATTAAATCAACAATGATCATAGATTCAAACAACTTATTTACCAAAAACAAGTTGTTTGATCCAAATAACATTGAAATTGTTTAAAATGGTAGCCTATTAATGAAATGCAGAACATTAATATTAAATTATTAATATCATATAAGTATCCCAAATATATGTAATATAAAATGCAAAACTTCTGTCCAAAATAACAAAAATGTCAAATATATAAAATCAACTGGAGAAGATATTCACAATGCATATAAATAACAAGTTATAAAGATATGTAAATTATATATACAATTATATATATAAATTACAAAATACAAGGGAAATTCTTTAAATTATTAAGAAAAAACCAAACTAGAAACCATGAATAAGAGATATTCACAGTTTGCAGAAGAAATCCAAGAGGTCGATGAATAGATTAAAAGAGTTTCTGCCATGTAACTTAAGTGACATGCAATTTAAATTTATTTTCACACTTATATGATTGCTGTTAATTATCGCATCTAACAGTAAAATATGTGGAGGAATTATCACACAAATTGACAGTTGACTGGAGTGTAAAAGGTGGAGATGCAATTATCTTAAGTCCAAAATATTCTAGTAAAACATTTACTTATATTAACAAAAGATTGGAAAGAAGCTAAGTATTCTTAAATAAACATTATATGCATATACATGTATATTTATATACATAAATTGCATATATATGATGTAATAAAAATTGGCAGTAGTTAATATATTAAACTGAATATATATATATTTCACTCAAAATATATATATTTGAGGGAACAAAGCATAAAAGAATGATATGCTCACTATTATAGCATATTTATATCAATTTTGAAAAATGGAACATCTACATATTTTAATAATATGAAAGTCATTGTTGGTATATACTAAGAATCAAAAAATTTTAATATGTATTAAAGGTCTGAAGATCATAGACCATTCACAAAATTTGCAATGTTTTCCAAATAAGTTACAGAAAAACTAAAAAAGGATTTACTACACCACAGATTATGAATGAAGTCCAAACATAATACTGTTGGTAATCCTGATTTCACAGCTCTCTTTGACAATTTGAATTTGTGAGCAAAAGACACCACCTACCTAAGTATAATAGGTGAATCCATTTACATGTGCATCCATTTCTACCACCAAAAATACTTAGACGTAAAAGAAATGGAAGTTATAGATTCTAGTGAAAAGAGGAGCTATTCTGAAAGTGAATGAGTACCTGTATATTTTACCTGTGGGAGATGTTGGACCTCAGGTTCATTATATGAGACTATCATTTGGATAAGTCATAATTAATGGATTAGTTTTTGTCTTCTACTTTTAAAAGTATAAGATTATTGATGTCCAAATTTATATGAAAATTGCATGCAATATGAATTATGTTCATTTCTGAAATTATTAACTTTTTTTTGAATGGATAAAACCAAAACACCTGTGCTGTCAAGTCAATTCTGACCCTATAGGACAGAGTAGACCTGCCCCATTGAGTTTCCAAGGAGTGGGTGGTGAGTTTGAACTGCCAACCTTTTGGTTAGCTGCCGAAAGCTTAACCACTGTGCCACCAGGGCTCCCTTAGAATGGATATATAAATTAAAACCAGCAGCATTGTTTAAGAACATAGTACATAAAAGTTTAAACATTGAGGGGGTTCTAAACTTAGCGAGATGTAGGCACCATGATCCGGAATGCAAGTCATGATAATATAAATGATGTGGTGATGGGTACAGTAGTATCTGTGGTGGCTGAAAGCCTAGTGTGTTTACAGCACAGGCTGCATGTAAGTGTGGAATAGAGAATTTTTGCTTTTGTTTTTTCCCCATCAAACTTAGTTTTATTGGTTGTAATTTTTTTTTGAAACTTTTGAAATTTTAATTTGTCTTGATATTGAAGAAAATCATGTGAGAATACATTAAGCAAATATCTAAAACACATGCAAAAGTAATAACTATAGGCATATCACCTCAATACCTACTAAAGTGCATAAATCTGAATTTCCTTCAATATAGAAATACCAAAAGGGTAAAGAACTCGGATTGCATAAGTAATATTTCTTAACACCATGAGTAAATTACGTGTGGCATACTGACAAATTATTAAAAAACAACAGAGGTGTAATTTGTACTACTGTATATGTATGTGGAAGGTAAAAAAGGGAAAAAGGGAGGGGAAAAAGGCAAGGCAAAAGGACAAAAAGGCAAAAAGCTAAGGGAAACAGAAAAAAGGTAAAGTGGCAAAAAGTCAAAAGACAAGGCAAAAGGGTAAAATGTAACAAAAAGGGAAAAGGGAAAAATGCAAGACAAAAAGGAAAAAAAGGCAAGGCAATACGGTAAAAGGCAAAAAGAGAAGTCAAACTGGTACACAGGCAAAAAGGCAAATCATAAAGGCAAAAAGGCAATGAAAAAGGCAAGGTAAGATGGGGAAAAGTGAAGGCAAAAAGGCAAGACAAAAGGCAAAAAGATGTATGTGTTATCTAATTTTGTGTGAATAAAAAATAATGTATAGTAACAGCAGAGATGGATAGTAGCATGCTATGGCAAAAATCTTGTTTGTAAGTAAAAGATTAAAGTGGTAATTAGCCCTCCAAGTCTGAGATTTCCCAAGTCATTTGATCAAGTTTTCATAAAGATATGTACAAGCTTCCTTTTAAACAAATCTCACTTCTGCATCATTCTTACATCTTTCAGGCACCAGTAGAGCCATGGTCAATGCAAACGGCACCACAGGAATCAACTTCGTTCTTCTAGGGCTCTTTAACCACACACAGATCCACCTATTCCTGTTTGCCATGGTGCTTATGATCTTCATCACCTCACTGATGGGCAACACCCTTATGATCATTCTCATTCATGTGGACCCTCAACTCCACATGTCCATGTACTTCCTGCTTAGCCAGCTTTCTTTCATGGACACGATGCTGGTCTCCACCATCGTTCCCAAAATGGCAGCTAACTACCTGATGGACACTAGGTCTATCTCTCCCACTGGCTATGGAGTCCAGATCTTCCTGCTTCTCACTCTGGGAGGGAGTGAATGCTTCCTCTTAACGGGCATGTCCTATGACCGCTATGTGGCCATATGTCACCCACTGCGCTACCCCATTCTCATGAGTCAGAAGCTCTGTTTACTCATGACATCAGGTTCCTGGCTCCTGGGAGGGATCGATGGGCTGATGCAGGCTGGTGCCACTTTGAGTTTCCCTTACTGTCACTCACGGGAAATCAATCACTTTTTTTGTGAAGCACTATCACTGGTACGCCTTGCCTGTGCTGACACCACAATTTTTGAGTTTTTCATGTATGTCTGCTGCATTCTGATGCTCTTGATCTCTTTGTCTCTAATTTTGGCCTCATACAGCCTTATCCTGGCTGCAGTGCTCCGCATGCGGTCAGCTGGAGCCCGGAAAAAAAGCCTTTAAGACCTGCTCCTCTCACCTGGCGGTTGTGGGACTCTTCTACGGCACCATCATGTTCATCTACATGAGGCCCAAATCTAACGGTTCAGAGGACCATGATAAGGTGGTCTCAGCTTTTTATACCATCTTCACACCTGTCTTGAACCCCCTTATATTCAGTGTAATAAAGAAGTTAAGGGGGCCTTGAGGAGGTGGCTGGAAAAACATTTTATGTGATATTAATCCTGAGCATAATTTGCCAAAATGGCAGCAACCAAACTTGATACAGGTTACGTTTCTAAAATATTGTTTTGTTATTTTGTTCATCCCATTTAAATTCTTCTTTTGTGTTGTATCAAGTTATTTTGCTCTTGCTTTGCCAATCTGGCTGCATTGTTCCTATATGATTATTTTTATATATGGTAAATTAATTAAAAATTATATTTGTCCTCCTGTCATAACTTGCAGTGGTGTTTTTGCTCTGAAATTAGGGCTCTGGCAATAAGTATGAGTGATTGAGTTTCTAAACAGCATATGATATGTATTTGTATTTTTTTATAAATAATGGAAATCATTAATTTTGATGGGGATAATACCTTTTGAAAACAAAACATATATCCTAAATCACATAATGTAGATAAAGTAAATTCAAATGAAATAAGGACCCAATGTGACCATCAAACATAAAATACGTAAGAAAATATCAAGAAATATTTGCAAAATGTTGCTGTGGGAAGATTTGTTAAAGAAACTTCCAGACAGAATATAAAAATGCTAATTGGCTTTTCATGACCTTTGTTAAAATGTAAGAGTAGAGAGATGAGCTGAAGAAAAAAATATATTGTGTACAAAGGAGTCAGTACACAGTGGATTCAAAAATAAAACTTTCAGCAAAGAAGTCTCTAATTAAGAAAGGGCCTCAGGCCAAAGGTCCAACACAAGTTGTGACTCTAAAATCATTTATTAAGGCTTCAGGACGAGTTAAGACACAGTACCTTAAATAAACATCCAAAGAGACAAAAGACCTTCTATAAATCTTGAGAGTCTTGTAGATTCTCTTTAATTAAAAATAAATAGGACTGAGGGCGGAGCCAAGATGGCGGACTAGGCAGACGCTACCTCGGATCCCTCTTACAACAAAGACACGGAAAAACAAGTGAATCGATCACATACATAACAATCTACGAACCCTGAACAACAAACACAGATTTAGAGACGGAGAACAAACTAATACGGGGAAGCAGCGATTGTTTCCAGAGCCTGGAGCCAGCGTACCAGTCAGGTACGGCACAAGCACAGAGACCTGCTCCACCCCCCTGAACTAACCCCGGGAGGGGGACCAGCTGGTTCCACGGGCGGCGTGGGACGCAGCCGGTAGGAGAAGTCCCCGGGAGGCAGTGACTGATCTTGGAGCAGAAAGAGCAGCATCCGAGCCGGGGAACCGTCCCGCAGGGATTAGGACTGCACGCAGCGGATTTTCTGGAAAAACTAGTTTCCCAGTGATGGCTCGGAGACAACAATCCATATCAAACCACTTAAAGAAGCAGACCGGGACAGCTTCTCCAACCCCCCAAACAAAAGAATCAAAATCTTTCCCAAATGAAGATACAATTTTGGAATTATCAGATACAGAATATAAAAAACTAATTTACAGAATGCTTAATGATATCACAAATGAAATTAGGATATCTGCAGAAAAAGCCAAGGAACACACTGATAAAACTGTTGAAGAACTCAAAAAGATTATTCAAGAACATACTGGAAAAATTAATAAGTTGCAAGAATCCATAGAGAGACAACATGTAGAAATCCAAAAGATTAACAATAAAATAACAGAATTAGACAACGTAATAGGAAGTCAGAGGAGCAGACTCGAGCAATTAGAATGCAGACTGGGACATCTGGAGGACCAGGGAATTAACACCAACATAGCTGAAAAAAAATCAGATAAAAGAATTAAAAAAAATGAAGAAACCCTAAGAATTATGTGGGACTCTATCAAGAAGGATAACCTGCGGGTGATTGGAGTCCCAGAACAGGGAGGAGGGACAGAAAACACAGAGAAAATAGTTGAAGAACTTCTGACAGAAAACTTCCCTGACATCATGAAAGACGAAAGGATATCTATCCAAGATGCTCATCGAACCCCATTTAAGATTGATCCAAAAAGAAAAACACCAAGACATATTATCATCAAACTCACCAAAACCAAAGATAAACAGAAAATTTTAAAAGCAGCCAGGGAGAAAAGAAAGGTTTCCTTCAAGGGAGAATCAATAAGAATATGTTCTGACTACTCAGCAGAAACCATGCAGGCAAGAAGGGAATGGGACGACATATACAGAACACTGAAGGAGAAAAACTGCCAGCCAAGGATCATATATCCAGCAAAACTCTCTCTGAAATATGAAGGCGAAATTAAGATATTTACAGACAAACACAAGTTTAGAGAATTTGCAAAAACCAAACCAAAGCTACAAGAAATACTAAAGGATATTGTTTGGTCAGAGAACCAATAATATCAGATATCAGCACAACACAAGGTCACAAAACAGAACGTCCTGATATCAACTCAAATAGGGAAATCACAAAAACAAACAAATTAAGATTAATTAAAAAAAAAAAATACACATAACAGGGAATCATGGAAGTCAATAGGTAAAAGATCACAATAATCAAAAAGAGGGACTAAATACAGGAGGCATTGAACTGCCATATGGAGAGTGATACAAGGCGATATAGAACAATACAAGTTAGGTTTTTACTTAGAAAAATAGGGGTATATAATGAGGTAACCACAAAAAGGTATAACAACTCTATAACTCAAGACAAAAACCAAGAAAAACGTAACGACTCAACTAACATAAAGTCAAACACTATGAAAATGAGGATCTCACAATTTACTAAGAAAAACGCCTCAGCACAAAAAAGTATGTGGAAAAATGAAATTGTCAACAACACACATAAAAAGGCATCAAAATGACAGCACTAAAAACTTACTTATCTATAATTACCCTGAATGTAAATGGACTAAATGCACCAATAAAGAGACAGAGACTCACAGACTGGATAAAGAAACACGATCCATCTATATGCTGCCTACAAGAGACACACCTTAGACTTAGAGACTCAAATAAACTAAAACTCAAAGGATGGAAAAAAGTATATCAAGCAAACAATAAGCAAAAAAGAAGAGGAGTAGCAATATTAATTTCTGACAAAATAGACTTTAGACTTAAATCCACCACAAAGGATAAAGAAGGACACTATATAATGATAAAAGGGACAATTGATCAGGAAGACATAACCATATTAAATATTTACGCACCCAATGACAGGGCTGCAAGATACATAAATCAAATTTTAACAGAACTGAAAAGCGAGATAGATACCTCCACAATTATAGTAGGAGACTTCAACACACCACTTTCGGAGAAGGACAGGACATCCAGCAAGAAGCTCAACAGAGACACGGAAGATCTAATTACAACAATCAACCAACTTGACCTCATTGACTTATACAGAACTCTCCACCCAACTGCTGCAAAATATACTTTTTTTTCCAGCGCACATGGAACATTCTCTAGAATAGACCACATATTAGGACATAAAACAAACCTTTGCAGAGTCCAAAACATCGAAATATTACAAAGCATCTTCTCAGATCACAAGGCAATAAAACTAGAGATCAATAACAGAAAAACGAGGGAAAAGAAATCAAATACTTGGAAAATGAACAATACCCTCCTGAAAAAAGACTGGGTTATAGAAGACATCAAGGAGGGAATAAGGAAATTCATAGAAAGCAACGAGAATGAAAATACTTCCTATCAAAACCTCTGGGACACAGCAAAAGCAGTGCTCAGAGGCCAATTTATATCAATAAATGCACACATACAAAAAGAAGAAAGAGCCAAAATCAGAGAACTGTCCCTACAACTTGAACAAATAGAAAGTGAGCAACAAAAGAATCCATCAGGCACCAGAAGAAAACAAATAATAAAAATTAGAGCTGAACTAAATGAATTAGAGAACAGAAAAACAATTGAAAGAATTAACAAAGCCAAAAGCTGGTTCTTTGAAAAAATTAACAAAATTGATAAACCATTGGCTAGACTGACTAAAGAAATACAGGAAAGGAAACAAATAACCCGAATAAGAAATGAGAAGGACCACATCACAACAGAACCAAATGAAATTAAAAGAATCATTTCAGATTATTATGAAAAATTGTACTCTAACAAATTTGAAAACCTAGAAGAAATGGATGAATTCCTGGAAAAACACTACCTACCTAAACTAACACATTCAGAAGTAGAACAACTAAATAGACCCATAACAAAAAAAGAGATTGAAACGGTAATCAAAAAACTCCCAACAAAAAAAAGTCCCGGCCCGGACGGCTTCACTGCAGAGTTCTACCAAATTTTCAGAGAAGAGTTAACACCACTACTACTAAAGGTATTCCAAAGCATAGAAAATGACGGAATACTACCCAACTCATTCTATGAAGCCACCATCTCCCTGATACCAAAACCAGGTAAAGACATTACAAAAAAAGAAAATTATAGACCTATATCCCTCATGAACATTGATGCAAAAATCCTCAACAAAATTCTAGCCAATAGAATCCAACAACACATCAAAAAAATAATTCACCCTGATCAAGTGGGATTTATACCAGGTATGCAAGGCTGGTTTAATATCAGAAAAACCATTAATGTAATCCATCACATAAATAAAACAAAAGACAAAAACCACATGATCTTATCAATTGATGCAGAAAAGGCATTTGACAAAGTCCAACACCCATTCATGATAAAAACTCTTACCAAAATAGGAATTGAAGGAAAATTCCTCAACATAATAAAGGGCATCTATGCAAAGCCAACAGCCAATGTCACTCTAAATGGAGAGAACCTGAAAGCATTTCCCTTGAGAACGGGAACCAGACAAGGATGCCCTTTATCACCGCTCTTATTCAACATCATGCTAGAAGTCCTAGCCAGGGCAATCAGGCTAGACAAAGAAATAAAAGGTATCCGGATTGGCAAGGAAGAAGTAAAGTTATCACTATTTGCAGATGACATGATTATATACACAGAAAACCCTAAGGAATCCTCCAGAAAACTACTGAAACTAATAGAAGAGTTTGGCAGAGTCTCAGGTTATAAAATAAACATACAAAAATCACTTGGATTCCTCTACATCAACAAAAAGAACACCGAAGAGGAAATAACCAAATCAATACCATTCACAATAGCCCCCAAGAAGATAAGATACTTAGGAATAAATCTTACCAAGGATGTAAAAGACCTATACAAAGAAAACTACAAAGCTCTACTACAAGAAATTCAAAAGGACATACTTAAGTGGAAAAACATACCTTGCTCATGGATAGGAAGACTTAACATAGTAAAAATGTCTATTCTACCAAAAGCCATCTATACATTTAACGCACTTCCGATCCAAATTCCAATGTCATATTTTAAGGGGATAGAGAAACAAATCACCAATTTCATATGGAACGGAAAGAAGCCCCGGATAAGCAAAGCACTACTGAAAAAGAAGAAGAAAGTGGGAGGCCTCACCTTACCTGACTTCAGAAACTATTATACAGCCACAGTAGTCAAAACAGCCTGGTATTGGTACAACAACAGACACATAGACCAATGGAACAGAATTGAGAACCCAGACATAGATCCATCCACGTATGAGCAGCTGATATTTGACAAAGGACCAGTGTCAATTAACTGGGGAAAAGATAGCCTTTTTAACAAATGGTGCTGGCATAACTGGATATCCATTTGCAAAAAAATGAAACAGGACCCATACCTCACACCATGCACAAAAACTAACTCCAAGTGGATCAAAGACCTAAACATAAAGACTAAAACGATAAAGATCATGGAAGAAAAAATTGGGACAACCCTAGGAGCCCTAATACAAGGTATAAACAGAATACAAAACATTACCAAAAATGATGAAGAGAAACCCGATAACTGGGAGCTCCTAAAAATCAAACACCTATGCTCATCTAAAGACTTCACCAAAAGAGTAAAAAGACCACCTACAGATTGGGAAAGAATTTTCAGCTATGACATCTCCGACCAGCGCCTGATCTCTAAAATCTACATGATTCTGTCAAAACTCAACCACAAAAAGACAAACAACCCAATCAAGAAGTGGGCAAAGGATATGAACACACATTTCACTAAAGAAGATATTCAGGCAGCCAACAGATACATGAGAAAATGCTCTCGATCATTAGCCATTAGAGAAATGCAAATTAAAACTACGATGAGATTCCATCTCACACCAGCAAGGCTGGCATTAATCCAAAAAACACAAAATAATAAATGTTGGAGAGGCTGTGGAGAGATTGGAACTCTCATACACTGCTGGTGGGAATGTAAAATGGTACAACCACTTTGGAAATCTATCTGGCGTTATCTTAAACAGTTAGAAATAGAACTACCATACAACCCAGAAATCCCACTCCTAGGAATATACCCTAGAGATACAAGAGCCTTCATACAAACAGATATATGCACACCCATGTTTATTGCAGCTCTGTTTACAATAGCAAAAAGTTGGAAGCAACCAAGGTGTCCATCAACGGATGAATGGGTAAATAAATTGTGGTATATTCACACAATGGAATACTACACATCGATAAAGAACAGTGACGAATCTCTGAAACATTTCATAACATGGAGGAACCTGGAAGGCATTATGCTGAGCGAAATTAGTCAGAGGCAAAAGGACAAATATTGTATAAGACCACTATTATAAGATCTTGAGAAATAGTAAACCTGAGAAGAACACATACTTTTGTGGTTACGAGGGGGGGAGGGAGGGAGGGTGGGAGAGGGTTTTTTATTGATTAATCAGTAGATAAGAACTGCTTTAGGTGAAGGGAAAGACAACACTCAATACATGGAAGGTCAGCTCAATTGGACTGGACCAAAAGCAAAGAAGTTTCCGGGATAAAATGAATGCTTCAAAGGTCAGCGGAGCAAGCGCGGGGGTCTGGGGAACATGGTTTGCGGGGACTTCTAAGTCAATTGGCAAAATAATTCTATTATGAAATCATTCTGCATCCCACTTCGAAATGTGGCGTCTGGGGTCTTAAATGCTAACAAGCAGCCATCTAAGATGCAGCAATTGGTCTCAACCCACCTGGAGCAAAGGAAAATGAAGAACACCAAGCCCACATGACAACTAAGAGCCCAAGAGACAGAAAGGGCCACATGAACCAGAGACCTACATCATCCTGAGACCAGAAGAACTAGTTGGTGCCCGGCCACAATCGATGACTGCCCTGACAGGGAGCTCAGCAGAGGACCCCTGAGGGAGCAGGAGATCAGTGGGATGCAGACCCCAAATTCTCATAACAAGACCAAACTTAATGGTCTGACTGAGACTGGAGGAATCCCGGCGGCCATGCTCCCCAGACCTTCAGCTGACACAGGACAGGAACCATCCCTGAAGACAACTCTTCAGAAATGAAAGGGACTGGTCAGCGGGTGGGAGAGAGATGCTGATGAAGAGTGAGCTAATTATATCAGGTGGACACTTGAGATTGTGTTGGCAACTCTTGCCTGGAGGGGGGATGGGAGGATAGAGAGAGAGGGAAGCCGGCAAAATTGTCAAGAAAGGAGAGACTGAAAGGGCTGACTCAAGACGGGGAGAGTAAGTGGGAGTAGGGAGTGAGATGTATGTAAACTTATATGTGACAGACTGATTGGATTTGTAAACGTTCACTTGAAGCTTAATAAAAGTTATTATAAAAAAATAAAAAAATAAATAGGACTACTAAAATGTTTTAGGGCACTGTAGTGCAGCAGAGTCGTAGGAAGCTCAAGGTTGGTAGTTGTGGGTTTTGTCTAATGGAGTAAACTCCAGTAAGATTCATGGAAAACTCGCAATGTTTGCAAGCATGTTTTTCTGACAGAAATATCACTAGTTTGGTCTAAGGAGTAAGCTGATTGAGGTGACTACTCAGTTTTCTCATGGTAGAGCAAGGGTGACTCAGGAAGCAGAGGCAAAAATCATGTAGAATAATTCCCAGAGAATCACACTGAATCTTAATTAAGGAGCTGGCAACAATTTCTACCAGAATTTCAGAATTGCAAGTGACTGTATGCTGCCCCATTCCCTATTTTAAGAAGTGTCTGAAGAGTAATTGTGTTGGTGCAATTATAGAATCCCCATGCTGTGACAAAGAGAGAAACCAAGACTTCTAGTGCACATCCCCAGCTGAGAGCCCAGCCAAATTCAAAGCCATTTTTTTCAGTCATTGGTGGCGCATCATGCAAGTGTATCTTTCAGCTCCCAGTTGAGCCACTTCCACTGATGATGCATGAAGTAGAGATGAGCTGTCCCTGATGAAACCTGCTGAAATTGCAAATTCATTTGCAAAATAAACAATTGTTGTTTTAAACTGCTGTGCTTTGTGGATACACACACACACACACACACACACACACACACACTGGAGTAGTGCTTAGGTGAATATATGTGTTACCTAAAACCCATAATAAAGATATCAACTACATTTGAATAAAAGGGGTTATAATTCTCTTTCCCTACTTCGTATAATCTGGAACCATTGTTCTGAAAATAATATTATTATCTGTTTAGAATTATTTTATATTACAGAGAAGTCTTACCACTTTGGCTTTGATTAAAGTTTTAAGATGTTCTAGAAGTGAAAAATCAAAAACAATGTGGTTGAGGAAAAACCACTTAGATTTTTCTGTGAGAAGGCCAGGCGTTGCCGTCTGGGATCAGTCAACTAAGAACAAGTACCTTGGGTAAGTTAGCTTCTCTGATATACAGCTATTCTGTCTATAAAAACAGCATTCCTAAAATTAAAAATATATATATAATCAAGATTAAATTTAAGTTAGTAATGTGAAAATAACATGACAGAGACTTCACTGCCTGGAAACATGGCAGATGAGGTATCATAACCAACACACAGAGCTAGTTGAATAGATAGACAGACTTGGAAAGAGATTATAGGTATGTGGATCTAAGTTTTTCTTTCATGCATTAAAGAACTGCATATATATACCACAGACACACACATACACAAATAAAAACAGTAATTAGAAAAATAAGGCAGAAGAAGTAGCTTCTTTACCAGAATATTAGTCAAAGGAAATAAAAAAACAATGCTGTATCAACTTTCATGGCTCTGTGTTTCATGGACAACAGGAGATAAACTACAAAGCCCCTAAAGGTGAGGATTCAGAAGAACTCTGAATAAACCAGGGAATGTAAGGGACAGCACAATTCTGTCTGAGTTAGCTAGAAATTAACCTCCCAGCTCCTCAAGTAGGTCCAGGAAATCTGCAGAAAATTCTTTCTCAGTGAATGGCACCAAGTAGAGTGGCTGAGAACTCAGTCAAGAACTTGTAGGTCACGTAAAAAGCCCATAATTGTCTGCTGGAGAGAGAGGTCCCACGGAGCAGCATTGCGGCACTAGACATGGGAGTGAAGAAGTATTCTTGGACATCCAGCCCAATAGGCTTTCAGATGACTCCAGCCAGTATCTGCTTGCAACTTCAAAATGGACATTCCAGCAGAGAACCAACCCACTCAACCCAGAATCCTGGGGAGATAATAACTTATTGTTTTAAACCGCCAAGTTTCGCAGTGGTTTGTTAGACAGCAATAGCTGTGAAGATATGAGTTAAAATATATAATACCTTTTATTGTTTGAGTAGATGAAGTTGTAATAAAATTAGTTTTTGATTAATTAAGTGTATGGTACATTGTCCTAGATTATCACTAAACATAAAGAAGTGAAGTGCATATTGTCTTAAATGATACAAAGAAATTGTGAAATGCAAAAAATAATCAATCCAAAGAAGACAAGAATGAGATGAAGGGGGACACGGAGAAGATAAGTAACTAAAAATCACTACATTGAATATTATAAAGTTTTTTTTAATTTAAAATAAAAACACTAATTAGCTGAAAAACATAAGTTTTTCAGCAAACATAAATAGACCAAATGTTCCAAGCAAAGAATCTAGACTGGAGAAAACCTTTTAGTATTTTAAATTGTTGTTGTTAGGTTCCTTCATGTCGGTTCCTACTCAGAGCGACCCTATGTGCATCATGATGAAACACTGCCCCATTTCGCCCCAACCTATCATTTCTCTGTTTGAGCCCATTATTGGGGCCACTGTGTTAATCCATCATTTTTGCTGACCCTCTACTTCACCAAGCATGATGTCCTTCTCCAGGGACTGGTTCCTCCTTATAATATGTCCAAATTACATGGGACGAAATATTGCCATCCTCGCTTCTAAGGAGCATTCTTGCTGTACTTCTTCTAAGACAAATTTGATCATTCTTTTGACAGTCCATTTTATATTCAATATTTTCCACCAACACCGTGATTCTAAGGCATCGATTCTTCTTTGGTCTTCCTTACTCATTGTCCATCTTTCACATGCATAAGAGGCAACTGAAAATACAATGGCTTGGGTCAGGTTCACCTTAGTCCTCAAAGTGACATTTTTGCTTTTCAACACTTTAAAGAGGGCTTTTGCAGCCAATTTGCCAAATGCAATACATCCTTTGATTTTTTGACTGCTGCTTCCATTGGAGTTAATTGTAGATCAAAGTAAAATTAAATCCTTGACAACGTCGGTATTTTCTCCGTTTATCACGATGTTGGTTACCGGTCCAGTTGTGAGGATTTTTGTTCTCTTTATTTTGAGGTGTAATTCATACTGAAGGCTGTAGTCTTTAGTGCTTCAAGTCCTCTACACTTTCAACAGGCAAGGCTGTGTGTTCTGCATATTGCAGGTTGTTAACGAGTTTTTCTCTAATCCTGATGCTACCTTCTTCATATGGTCCATCTCAGATCATTTGCTTGGCATACAGATTGAATAAGTATGGTGAAAGGATACAATCCTGACACACATCTTTTCTGATTTCAAACTAAGCAGTGTCCCATTGTTGTGTTCCAATTACTGCCTCTTGGTATATGTAGAGAATCTGCATGAGCAAAAATTAAGTGTCCTGGAATTCCCACTCTTGGCAATGTTATCCAAAATTTCTTATGATCTACTCAGTCAAACGCCTTTGAATAGTCAATAATTAACAAAGATAAAAATCTTTCTGTTCCACAGTCAGCCCCTGGCCTTGTCTGACTGATGATATTGAGCTTTTCCTTCGTCTTTTTCCGTAGATGTAGTCGTTTTGATTACTGTGTATTCCATCTGGCGAGGTTCATGTGCATAGTCGCCGTTTATGTTGGTGAAAAAAAGTATTTGCAATGAAGAAGTCATTGGTCTCACAAAACTTTATCATTCAATCTCCGGCATTGTTTCTATCACCAAGGCCATATTTTCCAACTACCAATTGTTCTTCTTCGTTTCCAACTTTCACATTCCAGTCACCAGTAATTATCAATGCATCCTGATTGCACATTCAGTCAATTTCAGACTACGGAAACTGAAAAAAATCTTCAATTTCTTCAACTTTGTTCTTAGTGGTTACTGCCTAAATTTGAATGATAGTCGTATTAACTGGTCTTCTTTATAAAAAAAAATGGATATTATTCTATCACTGTCAGCACTGTACTTCAGGATAGACCTTGAATTGTTCTTTTTGACGATAAATGTAACACCATTCCTCTTCAAGTTGTCATTTCTGGCATAGTAGGCTATGTGTTGTCCAATTCAAAACAGCCAATACCAGTCCATTTCAGTTCACTAATGCCTAGGATATCGATGCTTATGTGTTCCGTTTCATTTTTGAAGATTTCCAATTTTCCTAGATTCATACTTCATATATTTCAGGTTCCAAGCATTAGTGGTATTTTCAATTGCCTCATATGCATGTGAAAGATGGACAATGAATAAGGAAAACTGAAGAAGAATTGATGCCTTTGAGTTGTGGTGTTAGCAAAGAATATTTAGTATACCAAAAGAACAAACAAATCTGTCTTGGAAGTAGTACAGCCAGAATGCTCCTTAGAAGCCAGGATAGTGGTACTGCATCTTACATACTTTGGCCGTGTTGTCAGAAGAGATCAGTCCCTGGAGAAGGACATCATGCCTGGTAAAGTACAGGGTCAGCTTAAAAGAGGAAGACCCTCAATGAGATGGATTGACACAGTGTCTGCAACAATGGGCTCAAGCATAACAATGATTGTAAGTATGGCACGGGACCGTACAGTGTTTCTTTCTGTGGTACATAGGAAGGCTATGAGTCAGAAGCGACTCCACTGCACCTAATAACAACAACAATAAACATCTTTCTGCTATTCTCAGCTTTTAGCCAAGATCCACCGGACATCAGCAATTATATCCCTCCTTCCATGTCATTTTCTTTTAAATCAGGATTTTTTTATTTTGATATTTATTTAACCACAACTTCTTTAAAAAAAAAGAAAAGAAAGGGAACATATATCTGTGTACCCAAAGCCTAGTACACAGAGCACATATTTCTTGTAGAGCAGAGTCATTATACATGGTTGTCTGCCCAATGGATCAGAATCAAGTCATACAGAAATACAGCTGTATATGGCTTTAGTATGTCATATCTTCTTTGACAAGACAAGTGATGGAACTTACCATTGTGTCAGTTGGGTAGTGCTCACATAGTTCATCTGAAGAGTTAGTGTTTCTTACTCTTTGGTCTGCCATCCTAATGATCCAGATCTTTCTTCATTATAATATCCTGATTCAATTATCCTTTGAAATCCTTCCATAGGCTATATACTTACATATTCAAATTTATCTCTCTGAGTTTATAGTCTCAGTCTTCCTCAATACATATAATCAACTAATATACAAAAACAGAACCACCGTGGCCAGAAGTAGAACTGAAGTTAATGTAACAGTGGTTAAGAGTTTCAACCTAGGTTTACATTCCTACCCATTACTATCCACAGGACTCTGGATGTGATAATAGCACCTACTTCATGGGGTTAATACAGGCATGGAATGAACAATGTATGAAAAGTACTTGGTACCGTTCCTGACAGTGCACAATAAACGTTGTAATTATAATTAACAATGCACAGACAGGGCTTTGTTATTATGTGATAGCAATGACGGAAATAATAGTAATTCCCAAATGCTATCAGGTGGATATTTTGATTTTTCTCTCTCTTTTTTTAAATGTGCTTTAGATGAAGATTTACAGAGCAAATTAATATCTCATTGAGTAATAAATGCACATATTGTTTTGTGACATTGGTTGCCAACCCTACACCATGTCAACATTCTACCCTTGTCAACCTTGGGTTCCCCATTATCAGCTTTCCTGTTCCCTCCAGCCTTCTCATCCTTGCCCCTGGGTTGGTGTGCCCATTTAGTCTTGATTTGTTTTACGGGTCTGTCTAAACTTTGGTTGAAGGGTGAACCTCGGGAGTGACTTCAGTACTGATTTAAAAGGACACTTAGGGGCCATACTCTCAAGGTTTCTCCAGTCTCTGTCAGACCAGTAAGTATGGTCTTTTTTGTAAGTTATAGTTTTGTTCTGCATTTTTCTCCAGTTCTGTCCTGGACCCTCTATTGTGATCCTTGTCAGAACAGTCGGTGGTGGTAGCTGGGCACCATCTAGTTGTGCTGGACTCAGTCTGGTGGAGGCTGTGGTAGTTGCGGCCCATTAGTTTCCACATCCTTTTCTGAATCAGTTTGAATTTCTGGCAGTTTCCTGCTGATGTATTGCTGCAGCCATTTTTTAATTATCTTCAGCAAAATTTTACTTGAGTGAAATTTTAAGGAGGCATATTTAAATATAAAGACAAAGAATATATGAAATTTAAAAGGTCAAAAAGATAGATAAGACAAATATTAATTAAAAGGAGAGGTGGTTTAGCTATAAAATATTAAACAAAGCAGATTTTAAGAAAAAAAAATCTCTAGATATGAAGATGCTCACACAGACCGTATAAGACATGGATTATTAGCTTGGAGTCCTGGTGGTGCAGTGGTTAAAAGCTGACTCTTACCAAAAGGTTGGCAGTTCAAATCCACCAGCTGCTCCTTGAAAACCCTACAAGGCAGTTCTGCTTCGCCCTATAGGGTTGCTATGAGTTGTAATTGACTCAACATGATTGGTTTTTATTTTTTCATATTAGCCAGCATGTTTTGTAGTGCTCCTTGGTTTTCAGATACTTTCACTGACTTTATTTGACTCTATACCAAGGAGAACTACATTTCCCAAGATCCTTTGCCAGCATATTTCTTGTAGGAAATCACAATGTAAGACTGTCAGAAGATTAGAAAGGCTATAGGACAGAAGTCAGCAAATTTTTCCCTCTTTCTTTCCCCACTTCAGCTATAGTTCCTGGAAGTAACCGTGGCTCGCCATGATTTCACTTTCAATAAGATAGCCACTCTCTTCATGGTTTCAAATATTGTCTGCTGGTCCTCACCTTGGTTCTGGGTTCTGCATAAGGGCCCCACCCATGGGGTCCTGGAAGCCATCTTGTCCTGCTGTTTGACAGTTTTCTGGGTGTTGGAAGCAACATACTGATGGGAGTCTCTAGGTTGATTCAGCTTCCCTTGTTTGGTTCCTTGATTCCTTCATCTCCTATTGAAGTACTTATCTGAATTCTGTTCTCTCTTTTGAAATAGCTAGTGATCTCTCTCCTGATAACTGATTTTTAGATGAGGAAATTAGGCTTAGAAAACTTAGATAAGTTTTTGAAAGAGACAACCTACTGGAGACGTTTTCTTCTCATGATGATGGAAGAAACAATAGAGAAATACGAAAATATAATATCACTGAAACTCTAGGCTTAGAAGTGGTATACAGACACTTTCAGCCACATGCTGTTGAGCAAACTTTATCACATAACTAGGTTAATGCGTGATGGAGTGAAGAAGTGTGCTCCTCATGTGATCAGCAGAAGGCAGTAAATATTTGTCAAATGGTAGTCTCTTTATCACAGACTCCAATCACCATGGGCAGAAAGTTAGTTGAAAACACTCTTTAGCAACCATAAGAGTATATTCCACAATTATCATGGTAGATAGGAAACCCTGGTGGCGTAGTGGTTGAGTGCTACGGCTGCTAACCAAAAGCTTGGCAGTTCGAGTCTACCAGGCACTCCTTGGAAACTTTATGGGGCAGTTCTACTCTGTCGTATAGGGTGACTATGAGTCAGAATCGACTCAGTGGCAGCGGGTTTTTTGTTGCGTTTTTCATCACGGCAGATAAGGTAATACGAATCTTTTAAAAAGCATATCTCAGAGAGAAGACCCAGGGGCAATGCTTTAAAAAAATGAAGGAGAAAACTACTCCAAGGAGGCAGAAAAGTGGCCTTATCAGTGACTATTCCTCATCCAAAATATAGTAGGCCTTTAAATGTCTGCCTAATGGAATTTCAGAATTTCTGGGGGCCCATGATTCCTGTGGATATCTCATTCTTTCTTTCCTAATACACGTGTTTATTTCTGTTATCCTGTCCCTGTCCAACCAAGACATGCTGGATATTTGGATAATTGGGAAATTTAGATAATTCACAGGTCATCAGATAAAAGATGGACCTTATTGGTGACTGCTTATCACCAAGAGATCCTGGGCTTTGACCTTACTCCATGACTGAATGGGACATTTGGTTGTCTCCTTTGGAGAGGAGTTGGGACCCAGAAGGGTGAACTACTTGATTAGGAATGTGGGTTAGTCGTCTGATCTTCATCCTTCCTGGCTCAAGTTTAGATTGCACTTCCCTTTTCTTTGAAGATAGGTGTGGACTGTGAAACATTAGTGCAAGTGACAAGCGTAACCCATGGCAAGAATTAAGAGCCAGTGAGTGAAATTCCATGTTCTTTACGTCTCGGAAACTCTATGGGGCAGTTCTACTCTGTCCTATAGGGTCGCTATGAGTCAGAATCGACTCGACGGCACTGGATTTTGGGTTTTACATCTTCCCTAAACTGCTGTTGCTTCACAATGAGGGAAGCACCATCAGCCTGTGTCCCTGAGGGAGGACAAATCCCAAGATAACATGCAGCGTGATCCAGAAATCCACTATTGTGAATTTATGATAGAGATTTTTTTAATCACTGGTGTTATACTACAGCATAAACTAGAATATTATAACTAATTGCCCACATTCTAGACAAAAATTCATGTTTGTGATTCCACTCATCTAAAATTAACAAAATCTTGTTATTCCAATTAGAAATTTGGGAATGTAGCTAAGTACACAGATGGTAAAATTTCAATGTTGAAGGGGAATTAGATTTGTGTAAGTGGTAAAGACCAATGTTAAAACAATTTGGTAGTTTTTAAAATTTTTTCTAACGAAATAAGACATAGACTCTGAAGTATCTCAATCTTCAAAAATACTGATATAAGATAGATGGAAATTACATAGGAGAATACAAAATAAATTCTTTTGTTCTTCTCATATTTTATAGAATTAATTAGGAGTCCCAAAGACAAGGAAATAATCTCAGAAATTATACTTTCATTAAGATTTCTGCCAGTCTATTTTATTTTCATATCAAAAATATTTGAAAGGTAAAAAGTAAATATATCCTTCCAGCTTTCAAAAATAGTCACCGAGTGTATCACAATAAACTGTTCTCTTAATTTGTTTTATTTCTGTCAGTATGCAATAAAATTGCCAAGGAAAACAATAAGGCATCAGCTGATATACTGGATTATGCAATGCTGGGTATATTCCTCAGCCTCCCTCAGAGGATGCACATGACCCCTTTCCTCACGAAAGGTGCTCTCACTTGTAAATTACTTTCACAGAAAAACAAACAAATATTTCTAATGCTAAGAAAACGTGGCTATAGGCATCAGATGATAGTGGGTAGAGCAACAAAAATCAGAAAAAAAGTGCATTTACATTTTTTTAGATGAAATAAATTTCTAAATGTTCACTATCACTACTCATTTTTCTTTTGGTATCTGGAGACCATAAACATCACTATTCGTGGCACCATGACCTGCACAGTGACTAATAAATGGTAAGTGTTTGATAACCTAATTGTTGACCTAAATAATATGTAAATTGGTGGCTATATTTTCTCTGACTGTGTAGCAAAAAGTAAGTTCCCTAAAATCCGTTGCCATCGAGTGGGTTCTGACTCCTACCAACCCTACACGACAGAGTAGAGCTGCTCCATAGGGTTTCCAAGGAGCACCTGGTGGATTTGAACTGCTAACCTTTTGGTTTGCAGCTGAGCTCTTAACCACTATGCTACCAGGGTTTCCAAAGTGAATCCAGGGTCTTATATCAAAACTTGCTACTACATTCTGTAAATTGTATTTCCAGGCTTGGAGTGGATAAGAAAAGAAATTATAAACAAGAAATTGAAAAATGGACTCATTGAGAAAAAATGTATATATATATATATATATATATATATAGTCCAATCAAATGAATTATTTGCAAGGGAAAAAGAATTAATATTTTGTTATAAAAGCTATGATTGGCAATAAATTTACTTTAAGAAAAATAATAGCAAGATATAAAATTGTTCTAAATTGAAATTTTCAAGCTTATTTTAAAAATCATAAACAGAGTGAGGGTGATAGGGAAGTTATAGTATATGGAACCTTTTCAGAAGTAAATATTTAGCAAATGTGTATTGATAACAATTCTTTTTTTTTAATATTAAGTATTCTTTTTATTGTGCTTTAAGTGAAAGTTTACAATTCGAGTAAGTTTCTCATACAAACACTTACACAGACATGGTTAATGCGATCCTAGTTGCTCTCCCTACAATGTGACAGCACTCTCCTTTCTCCCCTGTGTACTTCCTGTGTCCATTCATCCAGTTCCTGTCCCCCTCTGCCTTCTCATCTCGCCTCCAGACAGGCTCTACCCACACAGTCACAATGTGTCTACTTGAGCTAAGAAGCACAATCCTCACCAGTTCCATCTTATGTCTTACAGTCCAGTCTAATCTTTGTCTGCAGAAGTGGCTTCAGAATGGTTTTAGTTTTGGGCTAACAGAGAGTCCAAGGGCCATGACCTCTGGAGCCCTTCCAGTGTTCAGTCAGACCATTTAGCCCGGTCTTTTTTACTAGAATTTGAGGTCTGCATTCCACTTTTCTCCTGCTCCATCAGAGATTCTCTGTTGTGTTCCCTTTCAGTGCAGTCATTGGTGGTAACCAGGCACCATCTAGTTCTTCCAGTCTCAGGCTGTTAGAGTCTCTGGTTTAAGTGGCACTTTCTGTCTCTTGGGCTCGTATTTCCTTGAGTCTTTGGTGTTCTTCATTCTCCTTTGCTCCAGGTGGATTGAGATCAATTGATGCATCTTATATGGCCACTTGCTAACTTTTAAGACCCCAGACACCACTCATCAAAGTGGGATATGGAATACTTTCTTAATACAATTTGTTATGTCAGTTGACCTAGATGTCCCCTGAACCATGGTCCCCAGACCCCACCCTTGCTACTCTGTCCCTCGAAGTGTTTCGTTGTATTCAGGAAACTGCTTAGCTTTTGGATTAGTCCAGTTGTGCTGACTTCCCCTGTATTGTGTGTTGTCCTTCCCTTCACCTAAAATAATTCTTGTCTACTCCGTAATTAGTGAATATTCCTCTTCCTCCTTCCCCATTCTCGTAATCATCAAAGAACGTTTTCTTCTGTGTTTAAACCTTTTCCTGAGTTCTTATAATAGTGGTCTCATGCAATATTTGTCCTGTGACTGACTAATTTCAATCAGCATAATGCCTTCCAGATTCCTACATGTTATGAGATGTTTCATGGATTCATTGTTTTTCTCTATTGTTGCATCGTATTCCATTGTGTGAATATACCATAATTTGTTTATCCATTTATCCATTGGTGGGCACCTTGATTGTTTCCATCCCTTTGCTATTGCACCAGTGCTGCAGTGAACATGGGTGTGCATATATCTATTCTTGTAGGGCTCTTATTTCTCTACACTATATTCCAAGGAGTGGGATTGCTGGATCGTGTGGTACTCCTATCTTTTTAAGGAAACGCCAAATCGATTTCCTAAGTGGTTGTACCATTTTACATTCCCACCAGCCGTGTATAAGTGTTCCAGTCTCTCCACAACCTCTCCAACATTTGTTATTTTGTGTTTTTTAGATTAGAGCCAGCTTCGTTGTGGTAAGATGGTATCTCATGGTAGTTTTGATTTGCATTTCTCTAAAGGCTATTGATCATGAGCGTTTCCTAAAGTAGCTGTTAGCCGCCTGAACGTCTTATTTGGTGAAGTTTCTGTTCATACCCTTTGCCCATTTTTTAATGGGTTTATTTGTCTTTTTGTTGTTGGCAGTATCTTGTAGATTTTAAAGATTTAGTCACTGATCAGATTTGTTGTAGCCAAAATTTTTTTCCCAGTCTAGGTAGTCTTTTTACTCTTTTGGTGCAGCCTTTGGATGAGGATAAGTGTTCCATTTTTAGAAGCTCCCAGTTATCGACTTTACCTTCCAGTGTTTGTGCATTGTTGGCAATGTTTTGTATACTGTTTATGCTATGTTTGAGGGCTACTAGAGTTCTTCCTATTTTTTCTTCCATGATCTTTATCATTTTAGATTTTATATTTAGGTCTTTGATCCATTTTGAGTTAGTTTTTCTGCATGGTGTGAGAGGTATGGGTCTTGTTTCATTTTTTTGCAGATGGATATCCAGTTATTCCAGCACCATTTGTTAAAGAGACTGTCTTTTCTCCATTTAATGGACTTTGGGCCTTTGTTAAATACAAGCTGCTCATACATGGACGAATTTATGTCTGAATTCTCAATTCTGTTCCATTGGTCTATGTACCTGCTGTTGTGCCAGTACCAGGCTGTTTTGACTACCCTGGTGTTATGATATGTACTAAAATCAGGTACTGTGAGGCCTCCCACTTTGTTCTAATTTTTCAGTACTGTTTTACTTATCTAGGGCCTATTCCCTTTCCATATGAACTTGGTGATTTGTTTCTCCATCTCATTAAAAAATGCCATTGGAGTTTGGATCAGGCTTGCATTTATCTATAGATTGCTTGGAGTAGAATAAACATTTTCACAATCTTGAGTCTTCCCATTGAAGAACAAGGTGTGTTTTTTCACTTATGTAGGTCTCTTTTGGTTTCTTGCAGTAGTGTCTCATAGTTTTCTTTGTATAGGTCTTTTATGTCTCTGGTTAGATTTGTTCCTAAGTATTTAATCTTCTTGGGGCTATTGTAAATGGTATTGATTTCATGATTTCCTCTTCGACTTTCTCTTTGCTCATATAGAGGAATCCAACTGGTTTTTGCATGTTTATCTTGTATCCTGATACTTTGCTGAAATCTTCTTTTAGTTCCAGTAGTTTTCTTGTGGATTCTTTAGGGTTTTCTGTGTATAAAATCATATCATCTGCAAATAGAGATAGTTTATTTCTTCCTTACCAATTTGGATTTTTTTTTTTTTTCCTAGACTAATTGCTCTGGCTAGGACCTCCAGAACAATGTTAAATAAAAGTGATGATAAAGGGCATCCTTGTCTGGTTCCCGTTCTCAAGGGGAATGATTTCAGACTCGCTCCATTTAGGGTGCTGTTGGCTGTTGGCTTTACATAAATGCCCTTTATTATGTGGAGGAATTTTCCTTCTATTCTTATTTTGCTGAGAGTCTTTATCATGAATGGGTGTTGGACTTTGTCAAATGCCTTTTCTGCATCAATCCATAAGATCAAGTGGTTCTTGTCTTTTATTTATATGATGGATTACATTGACTGTTTTTTCAATGTTAAACCATCCCGGCATACCTAGTATGAATCCTACTTGGTCATGGTGAATAACTTTTTCAATATGTTGTTGGCTAGAATTTTGCTGAGGGTTTTTGTGTCTAAGTTCATGAGGAATATTGGTCTGTAATTTTCTTTTTTTGTGGTGTCTTCACCTGGTTTTCTTATGATGGTTATGCTGGCTTCATAGAATGAGATTGGGCGTATTTCATCCTTTTGTATGTTCTGAAATACCTTTAGTAGTAGTGGTGTTAACACTTCTCTGAAAGTTTGGTAGAATCCTCCAGCGAAGTCATCAGGGCCAGGGCTTTTATTTATTGGGAATTTTTAATTATCTTTTCAGTTTCTTCTTTTGTTATAGGTTTATTTAGTTGTTCTACATCTGTTTGTGTTAGATTAGGTAGGTAGCGCATTTCTAGAAATTTATCCAATTCTTCTAGGTTTTCAAATTTGTTGGAGTACAATTTTTCATAATACTCTGTTAGGATTCTTTTAATTTCAGTTGGGTCTGTTGTAATATTGTCGATCTCATTTCTTATTTGAGTTATTTGCTTTCTCTCCTATTTTTCTTTTGTCCATTTGGCCAATGGTTTATCGATTTTGTTGATCTTTTCATAGAACCAGCTATTGGTCTTGTTAACTCTTTCAATTGTTTTTCTTTTCTCTATTTCATTTAATTCTGAGCTAATTTTTATTGTTTTGTTTCTACTGGTACCCTAGGCCTTTTTTTGCTACTTTCTTTCTATTTCTTTGAGTTGTAGGGATAATTCTTTGATTTTGGCCTTTTCTTCTTTTGGATGTGTGCATTTATTGCTATAAATTGACCTCTGAGCACTGCTTTTGCTGTGTCCCACAGGTCCTGGTAGGAAGTGTTTTCATTCTCATTTGATTCTACGAATTTCTTTATTCCATCCTTAATTTCTTCTATAACCCAGTAGTATTTCAGCAAGGTGTTGTTCAGTTTCTGTGTATTTGATTTTTTTTTTCACTTGCTTTATGTTATTGGTTTCTACTTTTATGGCTTTATGGTCAGAAAAGATGCTTTGAGATATTTTGATGTTTTGGATTCTGTTAAGACTTGCTTATGACCTAATATGTGGTCTATTCTGGAGAACGCTCCATAGGCATTGGAAAAGAAAATATGCTTGTCTGCCGTTTGGTGGAGTGTTCTGTATGTGCCTATGAGATCAAGTTGGTTGATTGTGGCATTTAGATTTTCACTGTCTTTATTTAGCTTCTTTCTGGATGTTCTGTCCTTCACCAAAAGTGGTGTGCTGGAGCCTCCTACTATTATTGTAGAGCTGCCCATCTCAGTTTTCAGTGGTTTTAGAGTTCATTTTATGTATTTTGGATCCCTGTCATTGGGTGCACAAAAGACTCCTTCCTTATCCTTTGTGGTAGATTTTACTTTAAAGTCTATTTTGTTAGAAATTAATATTGCCACTCTTCTTTTTTGGTTGTTGTTTGTTTGGTATCTCTTTTCCATCCTTTGAGTTTTAGTTTGTTTGTATCTTTATGTCTAAGGTGTGTCTCTTGTAGGCAACATATAGGCAGATCATGTTTTTTAAATCCATTCTGCCACTTTCTGTCTCTTTATTGGTGCATTTAGTACTTTTACATTCAGCGTAATTATGTCTAGGTATGAGTTTAGTGCTGTCATTTTGATGCCTTTTTTTTCGGTTGTTGACAGTTTCTTTTTTCCACTGAATTTTCTGTGCTGAGTAATTTTTCTTTATGTATTGTCTTTTCCTCTTTTCCATTGTCGTTGCTTTTGTTTTTGCTGTCTTCATGTTTTTCTTTTTTTATTATTATTTTGATGTGCAGGATTGTTATTTTCCTTTGTGGTTACCTTGATATTTACCCCTATTTTCATACTGCATATGAAAGATCTATGACTACATCTTTTAGTCCTTCTTTTTTGAGTTAATGTTGTCATCTTTTACTTCATGATGTCTGTTTCGCTGTTCTGAGCATTTTAGCTTTGATTTAGTTTTGTGATTTCTCTGTCTTGGATGATATCTGGTTTCCCTGTCCTCTATTCTTGTCTTGGATTGTTATCTGATGTTATTGAGTTTCTAACTGGAGGATTTCTTCTAGAATTTCTTGTAATTTTGGTTTGGTTTTGGCAATGTCCCTCAACTTCTGTTTATCTGGAAATGCCATAATTCACCTTCATATCTGAGACAGTTTTGCTGGATATATAATTCTTGGCTGGCAATTATTTTCCCTTTAAATCTTCATATACGTCCTCCCATTGCCTTCTTGCCTGCATGGTTTCTGCTGAGTAGTCCGAGATTAGTCTTACTGACTGTCCTTCACAGGTGACTTTTTGTTTATCCCTAGCTGCTCCTAAAATTCTCTTTATCTTTGGTTTTGGCAAGATTGACTATAATATGTCTTGATATCTTTCTTTTGGATCTACCTTCTGTGGGGTTAGATGAGCATCTTGGATGGATATCTCGTCTTTCATGATATCAGGGAGGTTTTCTGCCAACAAATTTTCAACAATTTTCTCTGTATTTTCTGTTTTTCCTCCCTGTTCTGGTACTCTGATTACTCATAGGCTATTTCTCTTGATAGAGTCCCACATGATTCTTAGGGTTTCTTCATTTCTTAAAATTCTTTTATCTGATTTTTCTTTGAATATATTGGTGCCAAGTATTTTGTTTTCAGTCTCACTAATTCTGACTTCACTTTCCTGAATTCTGCTCCTTTGACTTTCTACTGAGTTGTCTAATTCTGAAATTTTATTGTTGATCTTCTGAGTTTCTGACTGCTGTCTCTCTAAGGATTCTTGAAGCCTATTAAAGTTTTCCTTATTCTCTTGAATAACCTTCTTAATTCCCTCAACTGCTTTATCTGTGTGTTCCTTGGCTTGTTCTGCATTTTGCCTGATCTCTTTTTTATTTTTTTTTTCTTTCCTAATATCTTGAAGAGTTCTGTATATTAATATTTTTTATTCTATCTCTCGTAATTCTAGGAATATATCTTCGTCTGGAAGATTCCTCAATTCTTTGCTTTGGAAGCTTGCTGACATGATCATTGTCTGCTTCTTTATGTGATTTGATATTGACTCTTGTCTCTGTGTGTTTGCATACCGTGTCCTAGCTTCTTGCTTTGTTTTGTTTTGAAATACTTCATAAAAAAAAAAATAGCTGCTCAAATTAGTTGGCTTGATTAATGGAGCCTCTGAAGCTCTAATGTCCTGTCACCAGATGGCTAGAGCTGTTATCAGATATATGAGCCTAAAAGTCCATTCAGTTTTCTTGTAAGGATTCGGCTCAGATTTCCAGGTAGTTGGTCACCAAGTGTGTGGTGTAGGCTCTCACCTACTGTCTTTGAGGAGCAGTGGTGATTGGTGTATGCATAGGTCTCTTGTTGCATCAGGTGGTCACACTCTGAGCAAGGTAGGGGGCTGACAACCTTTCCCTGAGTGTGTGTGAGGAAGACACATCCCTGTTCTCTAGAGTGCACAAGCGGGTGGGCTCTGCAGCCATACCATTGACACCCGATACTTTTAACTATAAGGACTGGGAGACACCACTTATCCTTGTACCCCTGACATGGGTGGCTAGGTGGTATAGGTGGAGCCACCAGTCCTCAGGGCCCTGTTGTGGGTAGGTGAGGACCCTGCTTAATAGAGCAGTGTCAAGCATCAAGAACCCACCTCACCACTGCACAGCTGAAACCATTAAAATCAGACCTTAGGCCACATGCCCTTGCACTGTAACAAGAACCCAGCTCCTGAAATGGGCCACACAGTTCTATGCAGGGATGAAAGCCATTCAAAGTCTATGGACCACTTGTGCCTGGACAGGAGCTGCTTCTGCCCTGAGTTTCCAGCTTAGAGGAGCCATCAGATTATTTTTTCCCTGTTTGTTAATTTGTTCCTTCTCCAATGGCTCTGGTTGCGTGCCAGGACCTATCTCAGTCCCAGGAAAATCGAATGTCACTGAAGCCAGCTCGGGGGCCTGGGACAGAGGGGTGAGGGATCAGATAAATGCGGGAGAGTTCCTTTGAAAGGGGAGGTATTTGATCTGTGCAGTGAATTAAATGCTAGCACTTATGCAGAGAGCGCTGTTCTTCTCTGATTCTGGAGGCGTGAGTAGACTCTGTGCCACTGGCTCTCTGTGGCTGGGGAAACCGTGTACAGAAAGCTACTGCCAGCCCCTCTGCAGTCACACCAGCAGATCAGGGATGAGGGGCGCTGGTTCCCACTGAGTTAGGTCTGGCAACTTCTTGGTGCTTCTGAACCATATCTCCCTCCCTCTGTTGCTAAGTCCAATTTCTTAACTTTGCCTTTGATGTTCAGGGCTCCTAGCTTGTCATATATATAATCAGTTTACTTGTTTTTTCAGGTGTTCTTTGTAAGAGGGACTATTGGAAGCATCTGACTACTCTCTTATCTTGGCCCTGCCTGCATCTGATGCATTCTTGTCTAGCTATATTTGATAGATATTTTTCTAGGTTAGAATATAAGTTTTCCTCATGCTTTCAAAGTAGACATTATGTTCTCATGCCTGACTGATGGAAATTCACAGTCATGGGAATTCTTTCCTTTTTTTTTTTTTTTGATTCAAAATATCCTCTTATAAAATGTAATGAAGAAAAGTATGTAAAGTTGTCTATTTGCATTTTATGAATTCCTAACTTGGATTATTTCTAGCATAAATATAAATATTGAAAACAACTGCAAATATATCATCACAAAGTTTCACAATCCATATTTGCAACGATGGTTGAGGGCACCTGCTTTCCCTTGGACCATTACTATTACTATTTTTAAATCTTCCAATATCTGGTAAACCATTTGGAAAAATGATGAATTCCAACTGCCATTTTAATTTAAATTTATTTTTTAGTGAAATTAGATAAATTTCCATGAATATAGTAGTGTCTTCTTATCTTCTACTGGACTCTCCTGACATATATTTTGCTAATTTTTATACTTTCATGTTGATTTGAGGAGTGCTATAGGAAACCCTGGTGGCATAGTGGTTAAGAGCTATGACTGCCAGTCAAAAGGTCGGCAGTTTGAATCCACCAGGTGCTCCTTGGAAACCCTATGGGGCAGTTCTACTCTGTTAAAATTGACTCAATGACAATAGGTTTTGGTTTATATGTATCATAAAGACAGGAAAGAAAGAAGAAACCAAAATGGATGTCAAAAGAGACTTCGAAACTTGCTCTAAAATATCCAGTAGCTAAAGGGAATAGAAGAAATTAAGAAGTAGAAGAGCTGAACAGAAGATTCAAAGGGCAGCTTGAGAAGACAAAATAAAATATTATAATGAACTGTGCAAAGATCTGGAGCTAGAAAATCAAAAGGGAAGAAAACTCTCAGTATTTCTCAAGCCAAAAGAGGTGAAGAAAAATTCAAGTTGCAAGTTGCAATATTGAAGGATTCTATGGGCAAAATATTGAACAGCTCAGGAAACATCAAGAGAAAGATGGAAGGAATACCCAGAGTCATTATACCAAAACTAATTGGTCAATGTTCAACATTTCAGGATGTAGCATATGATCAAGATCCAATGGTACTGCAGGAAGAAGTCCATGCTATGCTGAAAGGAATGGCAAAAAACAACAGTCCAGGAACTGACAGAGTACCAATTGAGATGTTTCAACAAACAAATGCAGCACTGGAGGTGCTCACTTGTCTATGCCAAGAAATTTGGAAGACAGCTACCTGGCCAGCCAACTGGAAGAGAGCCAATATATATGCCTATTCCCAAGAAAGGAGGTCCAAGCAAATACAGAAATTCTTGAACAATATCATTGATATCACATACAAGCAGAATTTTGCTGATGATCATTCACAAGTGGCTGTAGCAGTGTATTGACAGGGAACTGCCAGAAGTTCAAGATGAATTCAGAAAAGGATATGGAATGAGGGATATCATTGCTGATGTCAGATGGATCCTGGCTGAAAGCAGAGAGTACCAGAAAGATGTTTACCTGTGTTTTATTGACTATGCAAAGACATTCGACTGTGTGGATCATAACCAATTATGGATAACATAGCAGAGAATGGGAATTTAGAGCACTTAATTTTGCTCGTGAGAAACTTAGACATAGATCAAGAGGCAATCGTTCCAACAGAACAAGGGGATACTTCATGGTTTAAAGTTAAGAAAGATGTGCATCAGGTTTGTATCTTTTCACCATACTTAATCAATATGTACGCTGACTAAGTAACCTGAGAAGCCAGACTGTATAGAAGAATTTGGCATCAGGATTAGAGGAAGACTCATTAACAACCTGTGATATGCAGATGACAAGACGATGCTTACTGAAAGTGAAGAGGACTTGAAGCACTTAGTGATAAAGATCAAAAACCACAGCCTTCATTATAGATTACACCTCAACATAAAGAAAACAGAAATGCTCACAACCAGACCAGTAAGAAACGTCATGATAAAAGGAGAAAATATTGAACTTGTCAAGGATTTAATTTTACTTGGAATGACAATCGAAGCAGCATTCAAGAAATCAAATGACGTGTTACTTTAGGCAAATCTGCTGCAAAAGACTTTCTTAAAGTGTTAAAAAGCAAAGATGTCACTTTAAGGACCACGGAGTGCCTGATCCAAGCCCATGGTGTTTTCAACTGCCTTATATGTGTGTGAAAGCTGGACAAGGAGTAAGGAAGACCAAAGAAGAGTTGGTGCCTTTGAATAATGGTTTTAGTGAAGAATATTTAATGTACCTTGGACTGCCAAAAGAAGAAAAAATCTGTCTTGGAAGAAGTACAGCAAGAATATCCTACTGAGCAGTTACATCTCTCTTACAGGGTTGTTGTAAGTTGGAATCAACTCAATAACAATGGGTTTCATTTGGTTTAAGTGGAGTTCAAAGAAAAAATGTTTTATATAAATATCACAAAATACAGTTCCTAAATCTAAATTGATAATTTAGATTTAGGAAATGTATAAATTTTGTTGCATTTTTTATTTATGAGAAAATAAAATTTATAACTCTTCAGGGTTATACTTTATCTATATTAATGGGGTGCCAATTATACTTTCTGAGCATTCTTTTTAGTTCATATGATTTTTCAGTTGAGTCTAATAGTGTTTCAGGTTGATTATATCATACGTAAATACCATTTGTTTTTGCTAGCTTTTCAAAGGTGAGATATTTTTGGTTCCAGTGTTGTTTGCCATGATATCCAGGTCTACGATTTCCAAGAAAAATGTTGAGTATTTGATCCTTAATGTTTGATTGTAACATTGATGGAAAACATTAACAGTGTTTTATTTTCCATTTAAACTATGTACACGTTTTATCATATTACAGATTTTTTTCTGCCTCTTCTAGATTATTAAAAAAAAATTAATATGTTTGTATTTAGTGTTCTATGGGAATTTGTATTATTTTTTACCAAAAATGTTTATCTCCCACTGACGTGATGTCAGGGTTTTTCTCTAATTTGGAGTCATCATTGTCTTCTCTCTTTCTCTAACATCTTATACACAACACTTTCTCTTGGTTGTATCTTCAGAATAGATTCCATATCTGCCCCCTTCTAAATTACTCCCTTGCCAACACCCTGGGCCTGGCTGCCACTACAGCTTGCTCAGACACTGTAAGGGCCTCCTAGCTGCTCTCCCAACCTTCAATTTTCCCTCTAGAGTCTAATCAGACAACAACCAGGGGGAAGTTCTTAAAACATTACTCAGGTGACATGTCTCTCTGATCAAATCTTTTCAAAGATTTTAAATAAATCCAAGTCCTATAGGCTGCCATGATAATCTTTTGGACATATCTCTCACCTCACTACAGAGCACCCCTCTCTCCCTTGATTTCTGCTGTGCATCCTGCTCGTTTTGTTTCATTTTCTCTAGGCCTTTGGACTGGGGTTGATTCTCTCTCCTAGTATTTTTTTTTTTTTTTTGCATATTTTCCTGTTGTTTGGCTCTCCCCTTTCATTCAGATCTCTGCTGAGATATCACTGTTAAGAAAGGACTTTGCTGACCAACTAATTTAAGCTATAAATTAACATTCTACTTCAATGCCTTGCTCATTTTGTAATCATTAGCATTACTTTGAATTTTACTGTATCTCTATTTGTATATGCATTTTTTTGTGTATTTGCACATTGGAACGTAAGTTTCTGATGGGCAGAGAATTTGTCTGATGGTTTATTTCTGTTTCTATGGGACCTGAAACAGCAGTTGACAAACAACATGCACTTACTTAATACTTTTTAATGAATGGATTATTGTACTGGTCCTATTGTAGGGCCATCTTAGAAATTTTGCAATTACAAATATATGTTTAAAATACAGTATCTTTTTATCTACTGATAGCATTCATTTTCTGGGATTTTATTTATGGTATTAAATAATATGCATAAGTGAGACTTGTCCAACTTTATATTTGTGTTCTTTTTGTTATCAAATGTTTCACTGATAATGCCATAAATATTCATGATATATTGATAACAATTTCTGATAACAATTAAGTAGCAACTACAATATACCAAGCAGTGTTCTACAAATTTTGTTTATAATAAGTCACTTAACTTTCACAGGGAGTCCCTAGTTGCACAAATTATTAAGCTCTTTGCTGTTAACCAAAATATTTGTGGTTTCAATCTGCCCAGAGGCACCTCAGAAGAAAGACCTAGTGACCTACCTCCAAAAGGTCACAGCCATTGAAAGCCCTACAGAGTACAGTTCTGCTCTGACACACATGGGTTTGCCATGAGATGAAATCAGTTGGATGGCAACTACTTAATCCTCACAACGTCAAAACCGATTACTTCTATTGAATCTGTTACTGTGACTACTGCCATTGTACAGATGACAAAGCTGAGGCTCAGAGAGGTTAAGTAACTTGTTCTTGCTCATGCAACTAGAATTTGTATGATTATTATTAATCACATGGTTTTGTTCTATTTTATATTCTCCATTGTCTAAACAGAAGCATAGCAAAAGGGGGGCAGAAGAGGGCACATGCCCCAGGGTCCAAGTCCAAGGGTGCAGCAGACAAGGTACAGAATGCTTTTAGGAGCCACAAATAAGAAAGCCAGACAAGAGGGGGAAGACATTTCTGCTCACTCATCAACATCTATTCATCTTGAAATTTGGGATAGGGAAAGGCTGAACTTAGAGATTGCCCCTGGAAATGCCTTACCCTCACTATGCCCTGTGTCTGAAATATATTACAAAGTATAAGAATTGCAAGTTTCTTGATATTTTGATAAAAGTAACATAAAAATTATATGACAGCGATTTCCTTTGGATTTTAATGGTTCAGTAGCTTTCTAGTTTAGGTATTTTCTATTCAGTGTCTTTTTGGTATTTTACTGATTATATTTTGTTAATGTATATCTGTGAACAGACTTACACGCGTGTATATGAACACACACATGCATGCACACACTCCTACACTCATGAACACACATATCCACTCAAGGATTTCATGGATAAAATTATAATATTGACATGAAGGTAGATCTCAATAATTCTTGAGATATAGAAAGTTAATGGTTAAGAAGACTAAATTCCACCAATACTGTTTATATATTCTATGCAAATCTAATAAAAATCACAACAAAATTTGTAAAGAAAATGACAAACTAATTCTAAAACTTATGTAGGTATGTAAAGGCCCAATAGTAGCTAGAGTAGTACTAAAAAATAAGTAACATCCCCTACCAGATACCTGACATTTTGTAATAAATGAACAGTGCTGTGTCCTTACTTAAATAAACAGACTTCTCATTTGACTAAATCTAGTTTATGTCATTGTTTAATTTCTATCTCTATGTTTACAACTACCAAATTTATATCTCCAAACAGAATCTCTTCCCTGAAATCCATGGTTGAATATCAACTTCCAAGTTAATATCTCCATGAGGATATATATTAAGTGTTCAAAATCGACATATTTGAAGTTTAAAGGTTGATTACGCTCTCCAGGATATTTTCCTGCTCAATCTTCATCCTATCGATAAATGACGCCTTTATTCAACCAAAGCTTTAGTAACATCTCTGACTCCACTGTTCTCTCAAAGAATGCATTATTCAACATTTCCTCATTGTCTTCAGGACTTTGCTACTTTTGCTATTTTCCGTACTTGATGGTTCAAGTCATCATACTTACTCACCTGTACTTTTGTAATATCTATCTAAATGGTCTTACTGTGCCCATCTTTGTACCATAAAGCACATGGAATAATCCATTTAAAATGTTAGATTTTATTAAGGTTCTGTTCAATTTTACAAAAACCTGAGCTGAATGGAAAGCTTTTAAAATTAAACTCAAGGCCCAACTCCACCTGGCCTCCTTTATTGTATGCTCCTCAATTCCTATTACATCACTGGGCTCTTTCATTGTATTACAGCTATATTTTACTGAGGTCTCTTCTTTGGATACTAACTCATTTCTTATTTTAGGGCTTTAGCCAGTTCATTTGCTTTGAGCAGTCTGCTTCTAGAAATGATAGAGAGACTTCATCTCTGAACCAGTTACTATCTTGTCTTTTTACCCTACTTTTTAAATTTTTCTTCAGATAGCAAGGCACCATCTAACTATATATATATGTAATTATGTGTATCTATTTCTGTCTATCGATGCATGCAAACTCCAGTATTGATGAAGAATATTCAATATACCATAGACTCCCAATAGAATGAATGTTTACTCATTCAGTCTTAGAAGAAATACAACCAAAATGTACCTTAGAAATTAGGATGCTGTTTTAGTCATCTAATGCTGCTATATCAGAAATACCACCGGAGGATGGCTTTAACAAAGAAAAATTTATTCTCTCACTGTCTAGTAGGCTACAAGTCCAAATTCAGGTCGTGAGCTCCAGGGAAAGGCTTTCTCTCTCTGTCTGCTCTGGAGGAATGTCCTTGTCATCAATCTTCCCTTGGTCTAGGAGCATCTCAGTGCAGACCCAAAGGACATGCTCTGCTCCAGCACTCCTTTCTTGGTGGTATGAGGCCCCCATGTCTCTCTTCTCACTTCTCTCTTTTGTATCTCAAAAGAGATTCACTTAAGACACTACCTGATCTTATACATTTCATCAACATAACTTCTGCTAATCCATCTTATTACATCATAGTGATAGGGTGTACAACACTTAGGGAAACCACATCAGATCGTAAAATGATAGGCAATCATAGAATCGTACAAGGGAATCATGACCTAGGCAAGTTGACAGATATTTTGGGGGGAACACAATTCAATCCATGACAGATGGTGAGACTTCAAATTGCTTACTTTGGACATGTCATCAGGAAAAACCAATTGGTAGAAAAAGGTACCATGTTTGGTAAATTAGAGAGCCAACCAAAATGGGGAAACCCTCAGTGAGACGGATTAACCCAATAGCTGCAACAATGGACTCAAAATACCAAAGATCATGAAGATGTTACAGGCCGTGGCAATCTTTCATTTTATGATGCATAAAGTCACCATAACTCGGAACCAACTTGATGGCAGCTAACAACAACTAGAATGCATATACTTTGACATCCTGCTTTGGTATCCGAAAAAAATATTTGTGTCCAGAAAGTATTTCTTGGATGAGTGAATGCAACTTGTGTAGATTAGATTATTAGTCACCAAATATTGACATTATTCCCCTGCTTGCCCCCACACACATAGATCTACACTGTCTCCATGGGAGGAGTATATTTCCTGACCCACTGACACTAGTCTTGGCCATGGTACTTGGTTAATGGAATGTGGATATGAGTGTGAGTGTGGTGTTTCCCAGCCTAGTCTGTAAGAGACTTCTCCTCTGAAAGCTTGAAGTTCTACCATGAGATGAACATGCCTCAAGTGTCTGCTGCCCCTTCAACTTGTCCAAGGAAATTAAGAGATGCATGGAAACAACCTGAACTCAAAACCTAGCTGATCTGTAGAGTTGCATGAAATACTTTTTATTACTTGTCACTAAGATTTTGTGGTTGTCTTTTATGCATCATTATTGTAGTAAAATTCTGACTAATATCCCAATCCAGTGCCTTCGAGTCGATTCCATGACTAATATAGGAACATGATATGGAAGCCAAATACGGACCTAATGGTATATGAAATATATGATTAATTCACTATACCTAGAAACAAGGGAGAGGGTTATCCTAGGTGCGTCCCGAGTAGCGGGGTATTTCTTGTCTCTTTCACGCCAGGATTTGCCATATGACTTGCTGGGCAAATGGAATATGAGTGAAGTGAAGGATTCCACATTCAAACAGAAGAATTAAGTGCCATTTACCTGGTTCCATCCATATTCCTGTGCATTTGCCATGATAGTGGCTAACATAAGAGCTGCTAACCAGAAATGAAGTACAAAAGATGATAATACAGAGCAGATTTGCACTTGACTCACACCCAAGAGGTATTATAAATGAGAAATATCCCCACATTTTAAGTCAATGAAACTTGTGGATTGTCAATCAACTGGGATAGAGTTTAAGCCTGGTTCTAAGGATATAACCTAACTATTTCACCAATAACAGTAATCCCATTTGTCGTGATTATTTCTGGAGCATGAATTAAACCAGATGTTGTCTAATTAGGTCAATTGTTTATTTATTCTAGAAGGGGTTCATGCACCTGTAATTATTATACAAGTTCGAACTCAGGTTTTTTTTTTTTTAACCCAGTTAACACAAATTTTAACTGATTTAGTGATAATGCAAAAAAAGTGCTGTTGCTGATGATAATGGTGATGATATACACCCGTCCTATCCCATATGTATTTTATATAATTAATACTGACAGAAGCTTGGGTGAAATTTTGATTTGCTCTACAAGCATGACTAAAACCAGTGAGATATCACAGGTGTCTCCTATGAACAATAGGCATATTGGTTTTGACAGACCCTAAACCAAAGATGTCTCTATAATAGCTGACTGGAATATCATATTTTTAATACCATTAGGTGACCATTTATATATTTTTATAACTGGTCCTTATTAATGGTAAGATAAATGGGACATTAATAGATTTGAATATCAGTATAACAACAGGGAACTGCAAGAAATTCAACCGAGATTCAGAAGAGGGAGTGGAACCAGGGATATCATTGCTGATGTCAGATGGATCCTGGCTGAAAGCAGAGAATACCAGAAGGATGTTTACTTGTGTTTTACTGGCTATGCAAAGACATTTGACTGTGTGAATCATAACAAATTACGGATAACATTGTAAAGAATGGGAATTCCAGAACACATAATTGTGTTATCAGGAACCTGTACATGGATCAAGAGGCAATTGTTCAGACAGAACATGGGGAGACTGAGTGGTTTACAGTAAAGAAAGGTGAGTGTCAGGGTTGTGTCCTTTCATCATACCTATTCAATCTCTGCGCTGAGCAAATAATCTGAGGAACTGGACTATATGAAGAAGAATGAGGTATCAGAATTGGTGGAAGACTCATTACAGCCTGCATTATGCAGATGACACAACCTTGCTTGCTGAAAGTGAAAAGGATTTGAAGCATTTACTGACGAAAATCAAAGACTACAGCCTTCGTTATGGATTACACTTCAACATAAAAAAAAAAAATCCTCACCAC
This sequence comes from Elephas maximus indicus, assembly GCF_024166365.1. Lineage (NCBI taxonomy): Eukaryota > Metazoa > Chordata > Mammalia > Proboscidea > Elephantidae > Elephas > Elephas maximus. Next base: position 88,606,372 of record NC_064834.1, read on the forward strand.
TGGACCAATAAGCCAAACCATGATAAACAGAGAAAAGATTGAAGTTGTCAAGGATTTCATTTTACTTGGATCCACAATCAATACCCATAGCAGCAGCAATCAAGAAATCAAAAGATGCTATTTCCAGAGGCAGAGCCAAGTTGGCAGAATAGACAGGTGCTTCCAGCGAGCCCTCTTTACAACAAACACCAGAAAATAACAAGTGAAACAAGTATATTTATAACAAGCTAGGAGCCCTGAGTATCAAAGGCAAGCTTAGAAAAAGAACTGAGGGGCAGGGGGAGGAAGAGATGGTTCAGAAGTGGAGAGGAGTTACCAGACCTGAATCATGGGGAGCCCTCAGGCACCATTCCCAGGAGCTGCAGTGGCGGGGTTGGTACTAGTGTTCGGCCACAGCTTCCTCAGGGAGAAGCATTCAGCCATACAGCCTACTCTGACCTCCGGAACCAGAGAAGAACGGCGCTCTCAGCAAAAGCTAATTACCTGCATATATTTCACTGCACCCCCCACTCTGCCCCCCCACCCCCCTACTCCCAAGATGGCTTCAGTGGCTGACTTCCCTGGGACTGAGATAGGTCCTGTTGAGAGCCTAGACCCATCCTCACGGGCTTTGAGAAGGAATAAATTTGCAATTGGGGAAAAAACATAATTTACCAGCTCCATTAACTGGGGAAGTTCAGGACAGAAGCAGCTCCTGATCAGACATAAACGGTCCATAGACTTTTACAACCTTTCGCCTCTGCATGGACCTGTCTAGGCCTATTTCAGGAGAATAGGCCCCTGTTGGCAAACACCAACTATTTCAGCTGTGCGGTGGAGAGGTGGGTGTTTGATGTTTGACATTGCTTTGCCTATTAAACAGGGACCTCACCTACCCATATCAGGGACCTAAGGACTGATGGCTCCACTCAGGTCACCCAGCCTCCTGCAAAAGGGGTCCGAGGATAACTGGCACTTCTCAGTCCTTACAACCAAAAATGGTGGGTGCCCATGGTCCATCTGAAGAACCCACCCACCTGTACACTCTAGGGAATAGGGGCACACTTTCCTCAGAGATACTTGGGGGATGATTCTCAGCCCCCTGCCTTGTTCAGAGTATGGCCACCTGCTACAACCAGATACAGGTACCTGCACCAATCACCCCTGCCCCTCTAAGGGTGTGGGACACAGCCTGCACCACACACTTGATGATCAGCTACCTAGACACCTGAGCTGAATTCATACAAGAAAACTGAATGCACTCCTAGACTGATCTACCTGAGAACAGCTCTAACCATCTGGTGAGAGGACATCAGAGCTCCAAAAGTGAAAATAATCAAATTAGCTCACTCAAGCAACCCATCTGGGCATATCAAAACAAAACAAAGCAAGAAGCTATGACACAGTGAGCAAACATAAAATAAACTAATACAATAACTTATAGATGGCTCAAAGAAAACAGTCAATTTCAGGTCACAAAAAGAAACAGACCATAATCACCTCAACAAAATCTCAAAACAAAGAATCAAGGGATCTTCTAGATGAAAGTGCATTCCTGGAATTACCAGAGGCAGAAAACAAAACATTAATATGCAGAACCTTTCAAGACATCAAGAAGGAAATAAGGCAATGCGCAGAACAAGCCAAGGAACATACAGATAAAGCAATTGAAGAAATTAAAAAGATTATTCAGGAACATAATGAAAAATTTCATAAGCTGGAAAAATCCATAGACAGACAGCAATCAGAAATTTAGAAAATTAACAATAAAATTAAAGAAATAGACAACTCCAATAGAAAGCCAGAGAAGCAGATTTGAGCAAATGGAAGGCATAATTTCTGAACTTGAAGATAAGCACTTGGCACTCATATGTTTGAAGAAAAATCAGATAAAAGAATTTTTAAAAAATGAAGAAAGCTTAAGAATCATGGCAGACTGTATGAAGGGAAATAACCTACGAGTGATTGGAGTTATCAGAACAGGGAGGGATAATACAAAATACAGAGAAAATTGTTGAAGATTTTTTAGCAGAAAACTTCCCTGATATCATGAAAGATGAGAAGATATCTATCCAAGATACTCATCTAACTGAACATGAGGCCGATGTCAAAAGAAAGTCTCCAAGACAGATTATACTTGAACTTGCCAAAGCCAAAGATAAAGAAAGAATTTTAAGAGCAGCTAGGGATAAAGGAAAAGTCACCTAGAAAGGACAGCCAATAAGAATAAGCTTGGACTACTAGGCAGAAACCACACAGGCAAGAAGGCAATGGGATGACATATAAAAAGTTGAAAGAAAAAATTGCCAACCAAGAATCATATATCCAGCAAAAATGTCTCTCAAATGTAAAGGTGAAATTAAGACATTTCCAGATAAACAGAAGTTTAGAGAATTCATAAAAACCAAAGCAAAACTACAAGAAATACTAAAGGGAGTTCTTTGGCTAGAAAATCGATAATATCAGGTATCAACCCAAGACTAGAACACTGGGCAGAGCAACCAGAAGTCAACCCAGATGGGGAAATCCAAAAAAACAAAGCAAGATTAAGAAAAAAAAAACCTCAAAACAGGGTAACAGCAATGTTATCATATAAAAGAAGACAACATTAGAATAATAAAGAGGGAGTAAGAAATGTTATCATACACCTTCCATATGGAGAGAAAAATACGGCGATACAAAGAAATAAAAGTTACGTTTAAATTTAGAAAAATAGGGGTAAATAACAAGGTAACCACAAAGGACATAAACTATCCTACTCATCAAAATAAAAAAAAAAAATAGAGACTCAGCAGAAACAAAATCAACAACAACAAATATGAGGAAAGGACAATATATAAAGAAAATCTACTCGTCACATAAAATCAAGTGGGAAAAAGAAACTGTCAACACACAAAAAAAGACATCAAAATGATAGCACTAAATTCACACCTATCCATAATTACTCTGAATGTAAATGGACTAAATGCACCAATAAAGAGACAGAGAGTGGCAGAATGGATTAAAAAACAAGATCCATCTATACGCTGCCTATAAGAAACATACATTAGAATTAGAAACACAAACTAAAACTCAAAGGATGGAAAAAATATATCAAGCAAACAACAATCAAAAAAGAGCAGGAGTAGCAAATTAATTTCTGACAAAATAGACTTTAAAGTTAAATCCATCATAAAGGATAAGGAAGGACACTATATAATGATTAAAGGGACAATACACCAAGAAGATATAACCATATTAAATATTTACACACCCAATGACAGGGCTGCAAGATACATAAAACAAACTCTATCAGCATTGAAAAGTGAGATAGATAGCTCCACAATAATACTAGGAGACTTCAACACACCACTTTCAGTGAAGGACAGGACATCCAGAAAGAAGCTCAATAAAGACACGGAAGATCTAAATGCCACAATCAACTAACATGACCTCATAGACATATACAGAACACTCCACCCAACAGCAACCAACTATACTTTCTTTTCTAGTGCACATGGAACATTCTCTAGAATAGACCACATATTAGGCCATAAAACAAGCCTTAGCAGAATCCAAAACATTGAAATATTACAAAGCATCTTCTCTGACCAGAAGGCCATAAAAGTGGAAATCAATAACGGGAAAAGCAGGAAAAAGAAATCAAACACTTGGACACTGAACAATACCCTGCTCAAAAAAGATTGGATTATAGAAGTCATTAAGGATGGAATAAAGAAATTCATAGAATCCAATGAGAATGAAAACACTTCCTATCAGAACCTTTGGGACACAGCAAAAGCGGTGCTCAGAGGCCAATTTATATCAATAAATGCACACATACAAAAAGAAAAAATGGCCAAAATGAAAGAATTATCTCTACAACTTGAAGAAATAGAAAGACAGCAACAAAAGAAACTCACAGGTACTAGGAGAAAGCAAATAATAAAAATTAGAGCAGAACTAAATGAAATAGAAAACAGAAAAACAATGGAAAGAATTAACAAGACCAAAAGCTAGTTTTTTTGAAAAAAATCAACAAAATTGATAAACCACTAGCCAAAATGACAAAAGAAAAACAGGAGAGGAACCATATAACCCAAATCAGAAATGAGAAGGGCAATATTACAACACACCCAACTGAAATTAAAAGAATCATATCAGATTACTCTGAAAAATTGTACTCTAACAATTTGAAAACCTAGAAGAAATGGATGAATTCCTAGAAACACATTACCTACTTAAACTAACACAAACAGAAGTAGAACAATTAAATAGACCCATAACAAAAGATGAGGTGAAAAAGATAATCAAAAAACTCCCCTCCCCCCCAAAAAAAAAAACTCTGCCCCGGACAGTTTCACTGAAGAGTTCTACCAAACTTTCAGAGAAGGATTAACACCACTACTACTAAAGGTATTTCAGAGAACAGAAAAGGACAGGATACTCCCAAACTCATTCTATGAAGCCACCATATCCCTGATACCAAAACCATGTAAAGACATCACACACACACACAAAAATTACAGACCTATATCCCTCATGAACTTAGATGTCAAAATCCTCAACAAAACTCTAGCCGATAGAGTTCAACAACATATCAAAAAAATAATTCACCATGATCAAGTGGGATTCATACCAGGTATGCAGGAATGGTTCAACATTAGAAAAACCTTTAATCTAATCCATCATATAAATAAAACAAAAGACAAGAATCACATGATTTCATCAATTGATGCAGAAAAGGCATTTGACAAAGTTTGACACCATTCATGATAAAAACTCTCAGCAAAATAGGAATAGATGGAAAATTCCTCAGCATAATAAAGGGCATTGATACAAAACCGATAGCCAACATCATCCTAAATAGAGAGAGCCTGAAAGTATTCCCCTTGAAATAGGGAACCAGACAAGAATGCCCTTTCTCACCACTCTTACTGAACACTGTGCTGGAGGTCCTACCCATAGCAATTAGGCTAGATAAAGACATAAAGGGCATCCAGATTGGCAAGGAAAAAGTAAAAGTATCTCTATTTGCAGATGACATGATCTTATACACAGAAAACCCTAAGGAATCCTCCAGAAAACTACTGAAACTAATAGAAGAGTTCAGCAGAGTATCGGGATACAAGATAAACATACAAAAATCAGTTGGATTCCTCTACACCAACAAAAAGAACATCGAAGAGGAAATCCCCAAATCAATACCATTTACAATAGCCCCGAAGAAGATAAAATACTTAGGAATACATCTTACCAGAGACGTAAAATACCTAAACATAGAAAACTAGAAGACGCTACTGCAAGAAACCAAAAGAGACCCACCTAGGTGGAAAAACATACGTTGCTCATGGATTGGAAGACTTAACATTATAAAAATGTCTATTCTATCAAAAGCGATCTATAGATTTAATGCAACTCCGAGCCAAATTCCAACTTTTAAAAAATAATTTGTATTGTGCTTTAAGTGAAAGTTTACAAATCAAGTCAGTCTCTCACATATAAACTTATATACACCTTACTACACAATGAGACAGCCCGCTCCCTCCTTCCAGTCTCTCTTTTCGTGACCGTTTTGTAAGCTTCTAACCCTCTCTACCCTCCCATCTTCCCTCCAAACAGGAGATGCCAACATAGTCTCAAGTGTCCACCTGATACAAGTAGGTCACTCCTCATCATCTCTCTCTCCAATCAATTGTCCAGTCCAATCCATGTCTAATGAGTCCAATGACATTTTTTAATGAGATGGAGAAAAAAATCACCATCTTCATAGGGAAGGGAAAGAGGCCCCAGATAAGTAAAGCATTACTGGAAAAGAAGAATAAAGTGGGAGGCCTCACTCTACCTTATTTTAGAACATATTATACTGCCACAGTAGTCAAAACAGCCTGGTACTGGTACAACAACAGATACATAGACCAATGGAACAGATTTGAGAATCCAGACATAAACCCATCCACATATGAGCAGTTGATATTTGACTAAGGCCCCAAAACAGTTAACTGGGGCAAAGACAGTTTTTTTAACAAATGATGCTGGCATAACTGGATATCCATCTGCAAAAAAATGAAACAAGACCCATACCTCACTCCATGCACAAAAACAAACTCAAAATGGATCAGAGACCTAAACGTAAAATCTAAAATGATAGAGATCATGGAAGAAAAAATAGGGACAACATTAGGAGCCCTAATACATGGCATAAACAGTACACAAAACATTATTAACAATGCAGAAGAAAAACTAGATAACTGGGAGCTCCTAAAAATCAAACACCTATGCTCATCCAAAGACTTCACCAAAAGAGTTAAAAGATTACCTAGACTGAGGAAAAGTTTTTAGGTATGACATTTCCAATCAGTGCCTGATCCCTAAAATCTACATGATACTGCAAAAATTCAACTACGAAAAGACAAATAACCCAATTAAAAAATTGGTAAAAGATATGAACAGACACTTCACTAAAGAAGACATTCAGGTACATGAGGAAATGTTCATGGTCATTAGCCATTAGAGAAATGCAGATCAAAACTACGATGAGATCCCATCTCACTCCAACAAAAAAAACCCAACAAGGCTGGCATTAATCCAAAAAACACAAAACAAGAAATTTTGGGGAAGTTGTGGAGAGATTGGAACACTTATACACGGTTGGTGGGAATGTAAAATGGTACAACCACTTTTGAAATCAATTTGGAGCTTCCTTAAAAAACTACAAATAGAACTACCATATGATCCAGCAATCCCACTCCTTGGAATATATCCTAGAGAAATAAGAACTTTTACAGGAACAGATATATGCACCCTTATGTTCATTGCAGCACTGTTTACAATAGCAAAAAGATGGAAGCAACCAAGGTGCCCATCAACGGATGAATGAATAAATAAACTATGGTATATTCACACGACAGAATACTACGCATCGATAAAGAACAGTGATGAATCTGTGAAACATTTCATAACATGGAGCAACCTGGAAGGCATTATGCTGAGTGAAATTAGTTACAAAAGAATAAGTATTGTATAAGACCACTACTATAAGAACTGAGAAATAGTTTAAACAGAGAAGAAAATATTCTTTGATGGTTAAGAGAGAGGAGAGGGAGGGACGGAAGGAGAGGGGTATTCACTAATTAGATAGTAGATAAGAACTACTTTAGGTGATGGGAAAGACAACACACAATACAGGGAAGGTCAGCACAACTGGACTAAACCAAAAGCAAAGAAGTTTCCTGAATAAACTGAATGCTTCGAAAGCCAGAGTAGCAGGGGCAGGGGTTTGGGGACCATGGTTTCAAGGGACATCTAAGTCAACTGGCATAATGAAATCTATTAAGAAAACATTCTGTATCCCACTTTGGAGATTGGCATCTGGGGTCTTCGGCCCTAGCAAGCGGCCATCAAAGATGCATCAATTGGTCTCAGTCCACCTGGATCAAAGGAGAATGTAGAGCACCAAGGACACAAGGCCATTATGAGCCCAAGAGACAGAAAGGGCCACATAAACCAGAGACTACCCCAGCCTGAGACCAGAAGAACTAGATGGTGCCCAGCTACAACTGATGACTTCCCTGACAGGGAACACAGAGAACCCCTGAGGGAGCAGGAGAGCAGTGGGATACAGACTCCAAATTCTCGTAAAAAGACCAGACTTAATGGTCTGACTGAGGCTAGAAGGACCCTGGTGGTCATGGCCTCCAGACCTTCTGTTGGCCCAGGACAGGAACCATTCCCAAACCCAACTCTTCAGACTGGACAATAGGTTGGAGAGGGATGCTGGTGAGGAGTGAGCTTCTTGGATCAGGTGGATACTTGAGACTATGTTGGCATCTCCTGTCTGGAGGGAAGAGGAGAGGGTAGAGAGGGTTAGAAGTTGGAGGAATGGACATGAAAAGAGAGAGTGGAGGGAGGGAGTAGGCTGTTTCATTAGGGGAACAGCAATTGGGAGTATGTAACACCTTGTTAAAAAAAAAAATTTTTTTAGCAAGGTGTATATAAGTTTTTGTGTGAGAGACTGACTTGATTTGTAAACTTTCACTTAAAGCACAATAAAAATTAAAAAAAAAAAGAAAGAAATCAAAAGACACATTGCATTGGGCAAATCTGCCGCAAAGAACTTCTTTAAAGTGTTGAAAAGCAAATATGTCACCTTGAAGACTAAGGTGTGCCTGACCCAAGCCATTGTGTTTTCAATCGCCTAATATGCATGTGAAAGCTGGACAATGAATAAGGAAGACCAAAGAAGAACTGACGCCTTTGAATTGTGGCGTTGGCAAAGAATATTGAATGCACTGCCAAAAGAAGGAACAAATCTGTCTTGGAAGAAGTACAACCAGAATGCTCCTTGGAAGCAAGGATGGCGAGACTGTGTCTTACATACTTTGGACATGTTGTCAGGAAAGATCAGTTCCTGGAGAAGGCATCATGCTTGGTAAAGTACAGGATCAGCGGAAAAAAAGGAAGACCCTCAAAGAGATAGATTGACACAGTGGGTGCGACAATGGGCTCAAGCATAGTAACGATTGTAAGAATGGCACAGGAGCAGGCAGTGTTTTGTTCTGTGATACATAGGTTGGCTATGAGTCAGAACAGACTTGATGGCACCTAACAACCACAATCGATTTGAAAATGATACCTTCAGTTCTTTTTTACTCCAATTTACTGAATGTTCTGGTTGACTCATAGTGCCACAGTATTTCAAATTTATTTTCCTAACTTTTTTCAGATTCTTTGAAATGATCCTACTGAGTGATTTGGATAACTTTTATACACAACTTCCATCAACCTAGTTGCATGGTATATTCAAATATTAACAACAACAACAAAAAATTAGTCAACCCATTTATTTAAGTCTGATTAGAGCCACTTCGTTTCTCACAAAATGATTTAATAAATATCTAATTATTTTACAAATAGTTGTGTTGACATTTGTAAACATATTCCATTTTTTCATGCTTTACTTGAGTCATATTAAGCCCTGATATCCTCCTTCCTTTTGGGAATGTGAGAATGGAGAGGCAATTAAGAATAATCCACAGCTGGCTCCAGTCAGGCATTTCCTTTCCATGGACCCTTCCTTTATGATAAAAATCTCACATGAGATGATTCTAGATGATGTAATTATAAAAAAAAAAAAAAAGGGAGAGTAAAATTCCCATGTTTCCATATGAGGTTTAATTTCACTGTGAATTAAATTACCTTGATTAGTGTTTATTTTCCTGGTACCACACACAAGCAGTTGCACATAGAAGATATTGCTTATTTAAGATATTTCTAGTCATTTGTTTAACTTTAAGAGTCTTTTTTGGGACCCAGTCAAGACAGCCAAATTGCATTTGGTTCTTTTTCTGGTCTTTAGGAGCCAATGATGTAACCACCAGGAAGGTAAGTAGTTATAAAAATGAATGTTTCTGCAAAAATGAGTTCAAATGCATGACTGCAGGACATCAGGAAAGTTCTGGATGAAATACGATGAATATGTTGCTGCTTTTAAGATTTGGTGGAAACCCTGGTGGCATAGTGGTTAAGTGCTATGGCTGCTAACCTAAGGGTCGGCAGTTTGAATCTGCCAGGCACTCCTTGGAAACTCTATGGGGCAGTTCTACTCTGTCCTATAGGGTCGCAATGAGTAGGAATTGACTCGACGGCACTGGGTTTGGTTTGGTTTATCGGTTCTAAGATTTTGCAGGTAAGGATAAATTTTCTTAATCTTCTTATTCCCATAAATGATTGTCTAATCAAATATACATTATTCTATATTAAACACCGTTGTAGAAGCAACCTTCTGTATGTTCCTTCTATGAACATATTTTACATTTTGTTTGATTATTACTGTTCTAGTCCTACCCTTCTGAGAACCAGTCCTTTTGAAATCCTCACCTGCTCTTCATATTAGGTTTCTAACTTACTCTTCTTACATTAATAACAAAATATTAACATCTATATTTATAAATTTATCACTTCAACATGACAGTTAAATTATCTAGCCTGATGTATGGATTCAATAGATAATAAGTAACATATTTATATTTTCTTACTATTTTAAATAACTTTCGCATGCCATGTGAGGCAGGCAGTGCAGGAATTATCTATATTTCAAGAAGGTAAATTTGCTTACTTAGATGCATACCCCCAATAGCATATAAACACTGAAATTCAACCTAGCGTTTGTGAATTCACAATGAAAATGAAAGGGAAACAAAAAGAGGTAGCATAGAAAGAAAGAAGAAAGGAAGGAAGGAAACGTATCTGACAAACTGTCTAGAAGCTTGGAGTGAGTAAAGGCAGGTAGAAGAAATAGCAATATTTGTTAGTATTGGCTTTGTTTCATCCATTGTCAGAAGTAAGTTTCATACGTATGTATATATATATATGTATATTCTTTCCAGATGAGGGTCATCATCCCATTTTGTGGGTGAGTAAATCAAGGCTACGGAAAGTAAAGAAGCATACTTAAAGTCATCAGCCAATTAAGGGCAGAGTGGGATCACAAATACAAATCTGCCTAATTAAAAAGCCAACATTGTATCAATGATATTTCCCTTAATGTTATAATGGCTCCCACTTTATACTTACAATGTAAGCATTGCTGGACAGTATAAAATATCTATTTGATTCCTGAGTTTCCTATACAAAAAAGTAATGATGAAAGTGGTGAGAAATTTAAAGTATTGAACACTACAAACACTCTGGGCTGTACCATATGTAATACGACATGAACAATTGACTTCGTTCTCCAAAAGTAAAAGATAAGAAATATTAGACAGTTTTTTAAAGATAATTTAAATCTATTAGCCAGCAAAACGTGAAAATAGTAGCCCATCCACTCCTGGCCGTCTACTCTGTTAGCATCATAATCGCTATTCAGAGACTGATGCTGAGTTTGTGCCATTGAGAATGGGTGAAAACAGGAGCACCAACTGGTCTCAAAGGCATTTAAACCCCTACTGAGATCTGGAGCTAATCATTTGATCTTACTTATTTGGAATTTATTATAATTTTTGATCAATTTACATTTTAAACTTTTAAACATTACATAATTCTCTTTGACATATTTCATGCACTAAATACATAGCTGGAATATAAGCTTATCAATTTATCTGACTTATTACAAGAAAGGAGTCCTGGTGATGTAGTGGATTCCAACCTGGCTGCTAACCAAAAGGCCGACAGTTCAAATCCACCAGCCACTCCTTGGAAGCCCTTATGGGGCAGCTCTCCTCTGTCCTATAGAGTCGGTATGAGTTGGAATCAACTTGATGACAACAGGTTTGGTTTAGTTTTTTTATCACAAGAAAAATCTAAATGTTAACATCATTTTTGGTGAATTCATATTTTGAAATTTTAAAAAATGTACATATCTAAAAAAAGCATAGATTGTAACCTGTTTTACAAATGTTGAAATTAAGTTTTATAGTGAGTAAGTATTGCCAATATACAGCTAGTCAATGAAGGAAGTAAAACCCAGGTAACTGAAACTTGATTCTAAATCCCATTCTGTCTCCACAAAAATGTAATTACCCATATGTTTAATCATGCCTGAACTCTGAGTGGACAAGAAGAAATATAATAAAAGAAAACAACAACAACAAATAAAATGAAACACTGTTTTAAGTGTTACGGTAGAGAAATAAGAAAGACATTTAAAAGTAAATAACAAGGCTTCAACAACAGGTAAAGAGCTCAATAAGGCAGTAAACATCTTGAGTCGACAATAGTGACCATAGTGCTATAGGATGTAAAAAAAAAAAAAAAAAAAAAAGACTTCACAGGGACACAGAGTGATCAGTGTCACATAAAATGGTGGTGGGACTAGAACTTGGGTTTACAGCACTGTGAAGATTTTCAAAGCTATTTAGGAAGTGGTAAAGGGAAAAATAATGGATTCAGAATGGGAACAGTTGTGAGCAAAGCTATGTTTATGTAATGATTTAAGCATTTTTTCTATAGCATGAGACTTGTAAAATGATTTATTGCATTAAAATAATACGTGAATGACATGGACAACTAGTTTAATTCCAATAAATCAGAAATTGCAATACCTGCTAAAGGGAAAAGCTGCTGGATGCACATTTTGAAACATCTAGCTATTTTATTTCAGTGTGAAGATGCTCAGCTCTTTTACATAATGCTGGTAACCTCTGCTGCACTTATTTTTTATTCTTTGTTTTCTGTTTGTATCTGTCATGATAATAGACATCTATTGACTTATTCTGCTGTTTAATGTGTTTTTATTTGTTTTTGTCTTTTTTAACCATCTGAATTATTACATTAAACATTTACCTACAAGTACACCTATAGTTATGGAACATATTTGTTGTTGAAACTTTCATGTTAAAATATTTTTTGATTCAGTATTCTCTAGCCACAATAGTCCCTCCAACTCTTTAAAGCATTGGAACATCACTTTATAATTTGAAATGTAATGATATACACATTATTACACACCTGATTGTTGCCTTAAGCCACATAGTGGTGAAAAATTTATATAGAGACAATGATTTGACAAAATAGTGGTTTGCCTAATAATAAAACTTAACATTTTTATAAGATTTTTCACTGTACTTTTCAAGGAGAGATTTGGAGCCAATTCTTGAACAATGCTCTTGGCAGGCTGAAGAATTTTTACCTTAGTAGAAGGTGAAGAGCCCTTGCAAATATTGAGACAAAGCTGTCTTTCTTCCTGTGCTGAGATGAAGGTCCATGTTGCTGTATGGAACTGCATCAGGTAGAGAATTTCTAAAGTAAGCCAAGACCCACTATGCAATTTCTTCATCCTTAGAGTTAAATAACCGTAAGAATATTTCCTATACTTCAATTTATTCTTGAACACTGAGTGAATGGTCAAAAAAATGAATGATATTGGGTAATATTTGTGAGAAAACTACGTGTAGAATGTTCATTATATGTGCACAGAACTCTGGGTATATGGAGCAAGAAAAATATCTACAAAAAATATGAATTAATTAAGAGAATTAGATTCTGGCAACCAACACAGAACCAATATGCACTTATGTCTTTAAAAAAAAAAAATTTAGTGATGTTCAATATCCAATGCCTTTATTTTTAATTGACTTGCTTACAGAGCTGTGTTTTGTTCTAGAGATCAGTGTTATGAAGGCAAGTGGGACTTTCTGAGGCACCGCAAATGAAGTCAGTGTGATTATGTATATCCAACTGGGGATCCATCATCAAAACTGTTGGTAAACTATTGGTAAGTAAGCACTTTTATTCAACCTATTTCTGACTAAAAGAGCCAGTCCCCAAAATATACTAAAAGGTGGATGTCATGGATTGTATTACGTCCCCCTCAAAATGTGTGTACCAAGTTGGTTAGGCCATGATTCCCAGTGTTCTGTAGTTGTCCTCCATTTTGTGATTGTAATTTTATGTTAAAGAGGATTAGGGTGGGATTGTAACAAAAACATTACTAACAAGGTACAAGTACCCAAAGAGAAATTAGATAACTCCTAAAAATCAAACACTTATGCTCATCCAAAGTCTTCACCAGAAGAGTAAACTGATTACCTACAGACTGGGAAACAGTTTTTAGCTATAACATTTCCGATCAGCATCTGAACTCTAAAATCTACATGATATTGCAAAAACTCAATAACAAAAAGACAAATAACCCATTTTAAAAATGGGCAAAGGATAGGAACAGGCACTTCAACGAAGAAGACATTCAGGCAGGTAACAGATACATGAGGAAATGCTCACAATCATTAGCCATTAGAGAAATGTAAATCAAAACTACAATGAGATACCATCTCACTCCAGCAAGGCTGCCATTAATCCCAAATCACAAAATAATAAATGTTGGAGAGGTTGTAGAGAGACTGGAACACTTATTCACTGCTGGTGGGAATTTAAAATGGTGCAGCCACTTTGGAAATCAATCTGGCACTTCCTTAAAAAGCTAGCAATACACCTACCATAGCATATGGCAATCCCACTCCTTGGAATATATCTTAGAGAAATAAGAGCCTTTATATGAACAGATATATGCACAACCATGTTCATTGCAGCACTGTTTACAATAGCAGAAAGATGGAAGTAACCAAGGTGACCATCAACAGATGAATGCATAAATAAATTGTGGTGCATTCACATGATGGAATACTTCACACAGATCAAGAACAATGATGAATCTGTGAAATATTTCATAGCTTGGAGGAATCTGGAGGGCATTATGCTGAGTGAAATTAGTCAGTTGCAAAAGGACAAATATTGTATGAGACCACTGTTATAAGCACTCAAGAAATAGTTTAAACAGAGAAGAAAATATTCTTTGATGGTTATGAGGGTGGGAAGGAAGGGAGGGAGAAGGATATTCGCAAATTTAGATAGTAGACAAGAACTATTTTAGGTGAAGGGAAAGACAACATACAACAAAGGAGAGGTCAGCATAACTGGACTAAATCAAAAGCAGTTTCCTGAATAAACCAAATGTTCCAAAGGCCAGAGTAGCAGGGGCAGCAGTTGGGGGACCATGTTTTCAGGGGACATCTAGGTCAATTGGCATAATAAAATCTATTAAGAAGACATTCTGCATCCCACTTTGGTGAGTGGCGTCTGCAGTCTTAAAAACACTATCAAGCAGCCATCTAAGATGCATCAATTGGTCTCAACCCACCTGGAGCAAAGGAGAATGAAGAACACCAAAGATACAAGGTAATTATGAGTCCAAAAGACAGAAATGGCCACATAAATCCAAGACTACATCAGCCTGAGACCAGAAGAACTAGATGGTGCCCGTCTACAACTGAAGACTGCCCCGACAGGGAACGAAACAGAGCATCCTTGATGGAGCACGAGAGCAGTGAGATGCAGACCTCAAAGTCTCATAAAAAAATCAGACTTAATGATCTGACTGAGACTAGAGGAACCCTGGAGGTCATGGTCCCCAGACCTTCTGTTGGCCCAAGACTGGAACCATTCCCAAAGCCAACTCTTCAGACAGGGATTGGACTTGATTATAGGATAGAAAATGATAGAGGTGAGGAGTGACCTTCTGGTCTCAAGTGGACACATAAGACTATGTGGGCAGCTCCCGTTTGGAGGGGAGATGAGAAGGCAGAGGGGGACAGAAAGTGGCTGAATGGACACGGGGAATACAGGGTTGAGAGAAGGAGTGTGCTGTCTCATTAGTGGGAGAGGAACTAGGAGTACATAGCAAGCTGTATACAAATTTTTGTATGGGAGACTGACTTGATTTGTAAAGTTTCACTTAAAGCACACACACACAAAAGATGGGAAGAATACACAGAATCACAGTACCAAAAGAAATGGTCGACTTTCAGTCGTTTCATGAGGTGGCATATGATCAAGAACTGGTAGTAGTGAAACAAGACGTCCAAGCTACACTGAAGGCACTGACGAAAAACAAGGCTCCAGGAGCTGACAGAATACCCACTGAGTTGGTTCAACAAACAGATGCAGCACTGTATATGCCCACTCCATCATGCAAAGAAATTTGGAAGCTAGCTACCTGGCCAACAGACTGCAAGAGATGCATGTTTGTGTCCATTCCAAAGCAAAGCGATCCAACAGATTGTGGAAGTTATGAAATGTAAATCATAGTATTAGTAAATATGGTAAACAAACTATCTACTCTACAGTGAATATGACATTCTATCCCCAGGAGATCCAGTGAGTTTATGATGTTGTTGTTAGGTGCTGTTGGGTCAGTTCCAACTCATAGCGACCCTATGTACAACAGAACGAAACAGTGCCCAGCCCTGGGCCTTTCTCATTGCTATGCTTGAGCCCGCTGTTGCAGCCACCGTCTCAATCTGTCTCGTTGAGGATCTTTGTCTTTTTCACCGACCCTCTACTTTACCAAGCACGATGTCTTTTTCCAGGGACTGATCCCTCCTGATAATATGTCCAGAGTACGTGAGACCAAGTCTTGCCACCCACCTTTCTAAGGAGCATTCTGGCTGTACTTCTTCCAAGACAGGTGTGTTCATTCTTCTAGCAGTCCATGGTATATTCATTATTCTTCACCAACAACATAATTCAAGTTTCAGTTTTTTTGTCTTCCTTATTCATTGTCTAGCTTTAGCTGCATATGAGGCGATTGAAAATACCATGCCTTGGTTCAGGCACGCCTTAGTCCTCAAAGTGACATCTTCGAATTTTAACACTTTAAAGAGGCCTTTTGTAGCAGATTTGCCCAATAAAATATGTCATTTGATTTCTCGAAGTCTGCTTCCGTAGGCGTTGATTGCGGATCCAAGTAAAATGAAATCCTTGACGACTTCAGTATTTTCTCTGTTTGTTGTGATTTTTTTTTTATTGTTCCAGTTGTGAGGATGTTTGTTTTCTTTATGTTGAAGTGTAATCCATACTGAAGGCTGAAGTCTTTGATCCTCATCAGTAAGTGCTTCAAGTCCTCTTCACTTTCAGTAAGCAAGGTTGTGTCATCTGCATGTCTAGGCTGTTAATGAGTCTTCCTCCAATCCTGGTGCCCCTTCTTCTTCATATGATCCAGCTTCTTGGACTGTATGGATTATATGTTTTTTTAAAGACACTGAGTTTTTGGTAATTTACTACGGCAGCCCTAGAAAATGAATACAGAGCCCTTCACCAAGGACAAGTCAAGTTAGCACCAAAAATGCTCCTGTAAGGGTAGCCGCATAGCATGAGACATGGCAGTTTTTAAAAAGTATGAAGTAAAACTTTCAGCTTTGACAAAGAAAGGGCTCCTCTAAGTCCAAGTTCTAAGTCCATTGCTGTTGGGTCAATTCTATCTCATAGCGACCCTAAAGGACAGAGTAGAATTGACCCATAGTGTTTCCAAGGAGTGGCTGGTAGATTCGAACTGCTTGAATAAGTACTGTGAAAAAATACAACCCTGACACACAACTTTTCTGAGCTTAGTATTAAAACAAAACAAAACAAAACAAAAGTCGCTATCGAGTGGATTCTCACTCATAGGGACCCTACAGGACAGAGTAGAGCTTCCCCACAGGGTTTCCAAGGAGCGACTGGTAGATTCAAACTGCAGACCTTTTGGTAGCAGCCAAATGCATAACCACTGCACCACCAGTGGCTTTCAAATCAGCTATAGGTTGATGATCTCCAAATTCTTAGAACCCGGAAAACTACTCTACCTCAGAGTGGTATCCACAGCTGGGAACTGTTCTCCACACTTGGACGAACTCAGACATCCAAATCTAACATGTCCAGAAAAAAATCTTTTGGTCATTTTCTCAAGTTTGTTCCTCCATGGTTTTCCACATGGTAGAGAATGGCTCTGGTGACCATGCTCTCATGGTAGCCTGAATTCTAGAAGTCACCTTTGATTCTACATTCCCCTCATCCCATGCTTCTGATCGACCAGCAATTCTTGGCAGCTCAAGCTCCAAAGTTCACCTCAAGCCTGCCCACTGTTCCCACCTGCACTACCACCATCACTCCTCATCCTGACCACTGCAGAAGCATCCTGACCGGTCCTCTGTATTTGCTGTCTTCAGGTTCTCCTGGGCTACAGTTAATTCCTGGGACATATTCTTTCTCAAGACCATTGAACAATAGAAGGGCATTTAGTTGTATGCTACCTCCTCCGCTTGAGCTGCATGCCCCTCAGAAATCACTTTTCACTGTCCACTCTATAATGTCTCTATTCCAATTTCCTGTCTTTGGCCGCACTGCTTTGATAGCATGCATGCATGTGTGCTTCAGGGGTCATGTAGACAGCTGCTTGGAGGAATTTTTCTTAGTACAATCATGGTGGTGTGCCATCAAGAGATTCTGACTCATATCAACCCTGTGCGACAACTTAGAACTGCCTCACAAGGTTTCCTAGGTTGCAGTCTTTATGGCGCAGCCCTGGTGGCACTGTGGTTAAGAGCTCGGCTGCTAACCAAAGGGTGGGCAGTTCGAATCCAACAGTTGGTTCTTGGCAGAAAGACATGGCAGTCTGCTTCTGTAAAGACTTACAGTCTTAGAAACCCTATGGGGCAGTTCTGCTCTGCCCTATAGGGTCACTATGAGTCGCAATTGATTCAACAGCAACTGGTTTGGATTTTGTTTGGTTAGAATCTTTATGGGAGCCCATCTCCAGATCTTTTCAACCCTTGAGCTGGTGGGTTCCAAGGGCCCACCTTTCAGTTAGCCAAGCACTTAACCGTTGCACCTCCAATACTTAACTCTGCGCCGGAGAGGGCCCTCTCCTGACGTCTCCTGTCTCCTCACCCCGCACACCTTGGCCATTGTCTTGCTTCTAGACCCCACCCTCCCCTCTGGAGGCCCAACCCCCCCACGCCCGCCCCACACCCGGGCCGCTGGGCGGGGCCGGCAGCCATGTTCCTCGCCGTCCAGCCAGTTACTCCCGGAAGCGCTGGGACGGGCGGTGAGGGGCCCGGGCCGGATGGTGCACCTTAGAGAGGGTGGTGTTCGTGCTGCTTTCCGTGCTGTGTTTTCTGAAAGGTATGAAACTACGGCAGCTGGGTGGAGGGACCCGCTCCCACACTGAACAAGCCTGGCCCCTCGAAGGTGTGGAGGGAAGGTGCCAGGAGGGGGGGTCCCAGTCCCAGCACCGCGTGGGCTCCAGAGGTTGGAGAGTCCGGACGTTGGGTTAGCAGCTTGCATCGCCCCCTCCGGCGTACCCCGTCCCGAGTGATCCCCAGGGGCGGACGCGGCGCGGGGGCGGGCGGACGCAGCCACTCTAGGGGCTGCGAGAGGGAGCCTCTGGCCCGGGAGACGCAGCTGGTCCCCGAAATTTGCGTCCCCATGGATTTGCTGGGGGGGGGGTCCAGCCGCGGGATCCAGCTGCGGAGTGCCCTCGGGCCTGGGGGCTTGAAGGGCTTGGGGAGAAAGGCCGTGTCCAGGGCTGTGCCCAGGTCCCTACTCTGCCCGGGGCGTTTGCGGGCCAAGCTGGGGGATGGGCACCTGCCCCCACCCCACCTGCTCCCTGTGCCAGGGGGGAAACCAAGGCCCAGAGTTCGCCCGGGGGGGTGAGACTCCAGACTGAGGGCGGGGCACTCGCCCCCATTCATCGTCCCACCCCCACCAGACTCCGTAGGGTGCCAGGGACAGGGGAGAGAGGGATCCCCCGCCCAAGGCCCCGCTGCCCCTTACTGTTTTGGGCGCTGTGCCTGGGAGGCTGAGGCCCCCCGCGCCCGCGCCCGCGCCCGGCTGGTCTACTCTCGGGGCTGGGGCGTCGGCGCGGCCCCACCGGGAAAGGAAGGGGTCCTGGGAATCTGTGGAGCAGCGCGGGGACCCTACTCCTCGTGGAAGCAGCGATTCAGTGTCTGTTAACAGTGTGCATGCCGGGTCCCGCTCCCCCTCTGGGTGGCGGGGGTGGGGGTAGCAGGAAGGGGTCCTGAGCAACCGTGTTGTTTGTTAACTTAAACGTTTGTGCAGCGTTGTGTACCGGTCGCTGTGGATGCGGTCTCTGGTGCTGAGGGGATTTGAGGGTTCCTCACACTGGCGGGATTTGGAACCTCTACCCTGGTGGCAGTAGGTTTGGTGGGTTACCCTCGTGGCATAGTGGTTAAGTGCTAAGGCTGCTAGCCAAAAGGTTGGCAGTTTGAATCCACCAGGCGGTCCTTGGAAACTCTGGGGCAGTTCTACTCTGTCCTATAGGGTCGCTATGAGTCAGAATTGACTCGATGGCAACAGGTGTGGTTTTTATTTTAGGTTGGAGATTAGGTGTCTCTCGGGCTGACATTTGAAGGTCTGGAGCTGGCCGTTTATGAGGGTTTATAAGGGTTTTAAGCGCTCCGGCCATGGGCGGCAACCCGATCTTCCAGCCCCTGCGGATGGACCGCCCCCCGCCCCCCTGTGGGGATTGGCTGCCTTGGGACCCCGAGCCCAGAGGGCGGTGAGAAGCTGACAAACGTGAGTGATGCCCTGCAGGCTCCAGCCGTCGGGGCAGCCCTCCTCACGTGGTCTCAATACGGGCAGTCGGCTTCGTGTCTGGGGGGTGGTTTCCGAATGTTCCCTCGTGTCCCCCCACCCCGTGCGGGGCAACAACTCTCCCCTGGGCGGGGACCTAGTAGAGGCCTGCAGGGCATCAGGGTGTGGAGGGGCAGAGCTTGGGCGGGGAGGGCGCGGCCCTGCAGGTTCCTCTACGTGACCACGGCAGTGGGGTGCGGGTCATGAAGGCTGAGCCTGGTCGAGGACCCACTAGGTCTCGCAGAAGGAGTGGGTTAGGATAATCATAGCATTAATGGGAGTGTTGAGAGAGCGCCCTGGGGCGTTGGGTCCCTCGGGAAGAAAAGCTTCT
This sequence comes from Elephas maximus indicus, assembly GCF_024166365.1. Taxonomy (NCBI): domain Eukaryota; kingdom Metazoa; phylum Chordata; class Mammalia; order Proboscidea; family Elephantidae; genus Elephas; species Elephas maximus. The sequence goes on from NC_064834.1 coordinate 88,626,566, forward strand.
GCTGTCGCCACTGGAGTGGTACCCAGGTCCGTCCCGGCTTAGGTCCAGGAGGGCCTGGTGGGCAGAACAGAACCGGCGGTGCGCGCGCCCTCTCACGGCCTTGCGCCGAATCGCTGAAGTTCAGTGTCAGGCGATTCTAAGCCATGGTTTTGGAACTCAATAGTGAAGCAGAGCAAAGAAGTGATGCAGTGCCTTGATGGGACCGGTGGAGACAACAAGAAGCAAAGCACAGCTCAAACTTCAAAATTCCACTGAGTGTTAGTAGGATTTGGAGGGAGAAAATAGACGGAGAGTCGAGAGGCCCAGAGATGCAGAAGGGTTAGAGGATTAGGGTTAGGGGTTAGGGTTTGGTGTTAGGGGTTCAGGTTTGGGGGTTAGAGGTTTGGGAGTTAGGTTTAGGGGTATAGGTTTTAGGTGGTTGGGGTTAGGGCTGGGGTTACTAGGCTAGGGCACAAGTGGTTTAGGGTTATGGTTAGGGTTAGAGTGAGGCTGAGGTTGATTCTCCAGTCTTGTGTACCGTCTCTTCCTTTGCCAGAGTTACCACATATCTGTTGTTTGGTTGGAAACCCTGGTGGCGTAGTGGTTAAGACCCACCAGTGCTAACCAAAGGTCTGCAGTTCGAATCCACCAGGCGCTCCTTGGAAACTCTGTGGGGCAGTTCTCATCTGTCTTATAGGGTCGCTATGAGTTGGAATCGACTCAACAGCGGTGGGTTTGGTTTTTTTGGTTATTGTTTAGTTAGCTTTTCTCTACCCACTCTTCGTCTCCCTGGTGAACATCAAGGATTGTTTCTGTGCGTAAATTTTTCATGAGTTTTTATGATAGTGGTCTCTTACTGTATATGTCGTTTTGTGATTGACCTTAGTATGATGCGCTCCAGATTCATCCATGGCGTGAGATGTTTCGGAGATTCATCATTGGTCTTTATTGTCGTGTAGTGTTCCACTGTGTGTATGTACTGTAGTTTGTTTATCCATTCCTCTGTGGACGAGCACTTAGGTTGTTTCCATCTTTTTGCCACTGTGAATAATGTTGCAGTGAACACGGGTGTGCATATGTCTATTCCTGTGACTGCTCATGGAAACCCTGGTGGCTAGTGGTTAAGTGCTACGGCTGCTAACAAAAAGGGTTAGGGTTTGGGGTTAGGGATGTTAGGGTTAGGGTTGTTAGAGTTAGGGTCCTTAGGGTTTGGGGTTAGAGTTTAGGGTTAGGGTTTTTCAGTTAGGGTTTTTGGGTTGGGGTTATGTGTTAGGGTTAGGTTTAGGGTTTGAGGTTAGAGTTTGAAGTTACAGGTTAGGTGTTAGGGGTTGCAGTTTGGGGTTTAGAGTTTTGGGGTTTAGTCATTAGGGTTTGGGTTAGGTTTTAGGGGTTAGAGTTTAGGTTTAGGGTTGGGTTTGGTGTTGGGTTTGTTTAGGATATGTGGTTTGAGGTTAGAGGGTGGGTGTTAGAGGGTTGGGGTTTAGAGGGTTGGGGTTAGAGATTGAGGGAGTTAGAGGGTGAAGGCTTAGAGGGTGAGGGGGTTAGAGGTTGAGAAGATTATAGAGTGAGGGAGTGAGAAGGTGAGGGTGTGAGGAGGTGAATGTTAGGGTTTAGGGTTAGAGGGTTTAGGCTTAGGGTTCAGAGGCTTAGGGTTAGGGGGTTAGGGTTTCAGGGTTCAGAGGTTGGGGTTGGTGTTGTGGTTAGGGTTAGAGGTTTAGGGTTAGAGGATTAGGGGTATGCTTTAGAGGTTTAGGGTTAGGGGTTAGGGCTAGGGTTTAGGGATTCAGGTTTAGGGGTTTGGGATGGGTTTGGGGTAAGGTTTTAGGGTTAGGGTTAGAGGGTTAGGTTTAGGGCTTAGGGCTTAGAGTTTAGGGTTTTAGGACTTAGCTTTTAGGGCTTAGGGCTTAGAGCCTAGGATTTAGGGCTTAAGGTTTAGAGTTCAAGGCTTAGAGTGAGGGCTGGGGGCTGGGGTTAGAGTTTAGGGTTAGGGTATTAGGGTTAGAGGGTTAGATGGTTAAGCGTTTAAGTTTAGGGGTTAGGGGTTGGGGTTAAGGGTGTTAGTGTTTAGGGTTTTGGCGTTTAGGGTGTTAGGTTTAAATGTGTTAGGGCTAAGGGTGTTAGGGTTTTAAGTGTCATGGTTTAGGGTTTAGGGTTAAGTGATAGGGTTAGGCTTAGGCTCATTGTTAGGTTTAGGGCTAGGGATTTGAGGTTTAGAGTTTGGGGCTGGGTTTGGGGGTTGGGGTTAGGTTTAGGGCTAGGGTTAGAGGATTAGGTTTAGAGGGTTAGGGTTCTGGGTTAGGGTTTCAGGTTAGCATTAGAGGGTTAGGGTTCGAGGGTTAGGGTTCGAGAGGTTAGGGGTTAGGGTTAGGTGTTAGGGTTTAGGGTTTATGGTTAGGTTTAGTGTTTGGGCTTTGGGGTTTGAGGTTTGGGTTTAGGGTTTGGGGCTTAGAGTATAGGGTTTAAAGTGTAGGGTTTTGGTGTGTAGTGTTTTGGGGTGTAGGTGTTTAGGTTGTAGGTTTTAGGGTATAGGGGTTCGGGTTTGGGTTAGGGTTAGAGTTTAGGGCCTTGGGGGTTAGGACCTAAGGGCTTAGGGTCTTAGGGGCTTTGGGGCTCAGGGCTTAGGGGCTAGAGTTAGAGGGCTAAGGCCAGAGGGCCAGAAGGCCAGAGGGCCAGGGTTATGGTTTGATTCCTGGCTGGCAATTTTTTTCCTTCAATATTTTGTATAAGTCATCCCATTGCCTTCTTGCCTCCATGATTTTTGCTGAGTAGTTCAAGTTTATTATTATTTACTCTCCTTTGTTGGTGACTTCCTTTATCCCTAGCCTCTCTTTAAGTTCTCTTTATATTTGATTTTGGCAAGTTTGATTATTATATGTCTTGGTCACTTTCTTTTGAGATCTACCTTATGTGGAATTCGATGAGCATCTTTCATGATATCAGGGAAGTTTTCTGCCAACAAATCTTCTGGTACTGCAATCACTCATAGTTATTTCTCTTGATAAAGTCCCACATGATTCTTTGGATTTCTTCATTTAAAATTCTTTTATCTGCTTTCTCTTCATATATATTAGTCCCAAGAGTTTGATCTTCAATCTCAGTAATTCTGCCTTCCAGTTCTTCAATTGTGCTCTTCTTACTTTCTATTGAGTTTTCTAACTCTGTAATTTTATTGTTAATCTTCTGAATTTCTGATTGCAGTCTCTCTATGGTTTCTTGCAGCTTATTAAATTTTTAATTATGTTCTTGAGTAACCTTTTTAATTTCTTCAGCTGCTTTATCTGTGTGTTCCATGGCTTGTTCTGCATTTTGCCTCATTTTCTTCCTGATGTCTTTAAGAGTTCTGTATATTAATCTTTTGTATTCTGCATCTGGTAATTCCAGGAATGCACCTTCATCCATAAGATTCCTTGAGTCTTTGTTCTGAGAGCTTGTTGAAGCAATCATGGGTGAGCTTCTTTTTTTTTTTTTTTATTTTAATAATTTTTATTGTGTTTTAAGTGAAAGTTTACAAATCAAGCCAGTCTCTCACATAAAAACTTATACACAACTTGTTACATATTCCCAATTACTTTCCCCCCAACGGGACAGCCCACTCCCTCCTTCCACTCTTTCTTTTCGTGACCATTTTGCCAGTTTCTAAGCCCCTCTACCCACCCATCTCCCTTCCAGGCAGGAGATGCCAACATTGTCTCAAGTGTCCACCCAAGCCAAGTAGCTCATGCCTCACCAGCATCCCTCTCCAACCCATTGTCTAGTCCAATCCATGTCTGATGAACTGGCTTTGGGGATGGTTCCCGTAGTGGGTAAACGGAAGTTGTGGGGGCCATGATCACTGGGGTCCTTCCAGTCTCAGTCAGACCATTAAGTGGTCTTTTTATGAGAATTTGGGGTCTGCGTCCCACTGTTCTCCTGCTCCCTCAAGGGATCTCTGTTATGTTCCCTGTCAGGGCAGTCATTGGTTGTGGCCCGACACTATCTAGTTCTTCTGGTCTCAGGATGATGTAGTCTCTAGTTCATGTAGTCCTTTCTGTCTGTTGGGCTCATTATTATCTTATGTTCTTGGTGTTCTCCATTCTCCCTTGATCCAGGTGGGTTGAGAATCATTGCTGCATCTGAAATGAGATGGCTGCATTTAAGACCCCAGATGCCACTCTTCAAAGTGGGATGCAGAATGTTTTCTTAATAGATTTTATTATGCCAGTTGACTTAGATGTCCCCTGAAATCGTGGTCCCCAAACCCCTGCCCCTGCTTTGCTGACCTTCGAAGCATTCAGTTTATTCAGGAAACTTCTTTGCTTTGGTTTAGTCCAGTTGTGCTGACCTCCACTGTGTTGAGTGTTGTCCTTCCATTCACCCAAAGTAGTTCTTGTCTATCTCTTTAGTAAATACCCCTCTCCTACCGTCCCTCCCTCCCCCCTCTCATAACAACAAAGGAATATGTTCTTCTCAGTTTAAACTATTTCTCAAGATCTTATAATAGTGGTCTTATACAATATTTGACCTTTTGCAACTAATTTCACTCAGCATAATGCCTTCCAGGTTTCTCCATGTTATGAAATGTTTCACAGATTCATCACTGTTCTTTATTGATGTGTAGTATTCCATTGTGTGAATATACCATAATTTATTTATCCATTCATCCATTGATGGGCACCTTGGTTGCTTCCATCTTTTTGCTCTTGTAAACAGTGCTCCAGTAAACATAGATGTGCATATATCTGTTTGTGTAACGGCTCTTATTTCTCTAGGATGTATTCCGAGGAGTGGGATTGCTGGGTTGTATGGTAGTTCTATTTCTAGCTTTTTAAGGAAGCGCCAAATTGATTTCCAAAGTGGTTGTATACCATTTTACATTCCCACCAGCAGTGTATAAGTGTTCCAATCTCTCCACAGCCTCTCCAACATTTATTATTTTGTGTGTTTTGGATTAATGCCAGCCTTGTTGGAGTGAGATGGAATCTCATTGTAGTTTTGATTTGCATTTCTCTAATGGCTAATGATCGAGAGCCTTTCCTCATGTATCTGTTAGCCGCCTGAATGTGTTCTTTAGTGAAGTGCCTGTTCATATCCTTTGCCCATTTTTTAATTGGGTTGTTTGTCTTTTTGTGGTTGAGTTTTAGCAGAGTCATGTAGGTTTTAGAGATCAGGCACCGGGTGGAGATGTCATAGCTGAAAACTTTTTCCCAGTCTGTAGGTGGTCTTTTCACTCTTTTGGTGAAGTCTTTAGATGAGCATAGGTGTTTGATTTTTAGGAGCTCCCAGCTATCTGGTTTCTCTTCGTCATTTTTAGTAATGTTTTGTATTCTGTTTATGCCATGTATTAGGTCTCCTAATGTTGTCCCTATTTTTTCTTCCATGATCTTTATCGTTTTAGATTTTATGTTTAGGTCTTTGATCCATTTGGAGTTAGTTTTTGTGCATGGTGTGTGGTATGGGTCCTGTTTCATTTTTTGCAAATGGATATACAGTTACGCCAGCACCTTTTGTTAAAAAGACTGTCTTCTCCCCAATTAACTGACATTGGGCCTTTGTCAAATATCAGCTGCTCATATGTGGATGGATTTATATCTGGGTTCTCGGTTCTGTTCCATTGGTCTGTGTGTCTGTTGTTGTACCAGTACCAGGCTGTTTTGACTACTGTGGCAGTATAATTGGTTCTAATATCAGGCAAAGTGAGTCCTCCCACTTTCTTCTTTTATAGTAATGCTTTACTTATCCACTACTTCTTTCCCTTCCATATGAAGTGGGTGATTTGTTTCTCCATCTTTTTAAAAAATGTCATTGGAATTTGGATCAGAAGTGCATTGTATCTATAGATGGCTTTGAGTAGAATGGACAATTTTACAATGTTGTCTTCCTATCCATGAGCAAGGTATGTTTTTCCAATTACGTAGGTCCCTTCTGTTTTTTTGCAGTAGTGCCTTGTAGTTTTCTTGGTATAGCTCCTTTACATTTTGGTAAGGTTTATTCCTAAGTATTTTATTTTCTTGGGGGCTGCTGTGAATGGTATTCATTTGGTGATTTCCTCTTCAATGTTCTTTTTGTTGATATAGAGGAATCCAACTGATTTTGTATGTTTATATTGTAATCTGAAACTTTGCTGAACCCTTTTATTAGTTTTAATAGTTTTCTTGAGGATTCCTCAGGGTTTTCTGTGTATAAGATAATGTCGTTGGAAAATAGAGGTAATTGAATTTCTTCCTTACCAATCTGGATGCCCTTTATTTCTTTGTGTATCCCAGTTGCTCTGGCTAGGACCTCTAGCACAATGTTGAATAAGAGCGGTGATAAAGGGGATCCTTGTCTGTTTCCCGTTCTCAAGGGAAATGCTTTCAGGCTCTCTCCATTTAGGATGATGCTGGGTATTGGCTTTGTATCAATACCCTTTATTATGTTGAGGAATTTTCCTTCTATTCCTATTTTGCTGAGAGTTTTTATCATGAGTGGGTGTTGGACTTTGTCAAATGCCTTTTCTGCATCAATTGATAAAATTATGTGGTTCTTGTCTTTTTTTTTATGTGGTGGATTACATTAATTGGTTTTCTAATATTGAACCAACCTTGCATACCTGGTATAAATCCTACTTGGTGATGGTGGATTATTTTTTTGATATGTTGTTGAGTTCTATTGGCTAGAATTTCTTGAGGATTTTTGCATCTATGTTCATGAGGGATATAGGTCTGTAATTTTCTTTTTTTGTGTGTTGTCTTTAGGTGGTTTTGGTATCTGGGTTATGCTGGCTTCATAGAAGGAGTTAGTAGTATTCCGTCCTTTTCTATGCTTTGAAATACCTTCAGTAGTAGTGGTAAGTCTTCCCTGAAAGTTTGGTAGAACTTTGCAGTGAAGCCGTCAGGGCCAGGGCTTTTTTTTGTTGGGAGTGTTTTGATTGCCTTTTCAATCTCTTTTTTTGTTATGGGTCTATTTAGTTGTTCTACTTCAGTTTATGTTAGTTTAGGTAGGTAGTGTTTTTCTAGGAATTCATCCATTTTTTCTAGGTTTTCAAATTTGTTAGAGTACAATTTTTTGTAGTCATCTCTTATGATTGTTTTAATTTCAGTTGGATCTGTTGTGATATGGCCCATCCCATTTCTTATTCGGATTATTGGTTTCTTTTCCTGTATTTCTTTAATCAGTCTGGCCAATGGTTTATCAATTTTGTTAATTTTTTCAAAGAAGCAGTGTTTGGCCTTGTTAACTCTTTCAATTGTTTTTCTATTCTCTAATTCATTTAATTTTGCTGTAGTTTTTATTTTTTGCTTTCTTCTGGTGCCTGACAGTTTCTTTTGTTGCTCTCTTTCTGTTTGTTTAAGTTGTAGGGACAGTTCTTTCATTTTGGCTCTTCTTTAATATGTGTGCCTTTATTGATATAAATTGACCTCTGAGCAGTGCTTTCACCATGTCCCAAAGGTTTTCATAGGAAGTGTTTTCAGTCTCGTTGAATTCTGTGAATTTCTTTATTCCCTCCTTAAGGTCTTCAATAACCCAGTCTTTTTTGAGCAGGGTGTTGTGCAGTTTCCAAGCATTTGATTTCTTTTCCCTGGTTTTTCTGTTATTGATTTTTACTTTTATGGTCTTTTGTTCAGAGAAGATGTTTTGTAATATTTCAATGTTTTGGGTCCTGCAAAGGCTTGTTTTATGACCTAATATGTGATCTGTTCTAGAGAATGTTTCATGTGCACTAGAAAAGAAATTATAGTTTGCAGCTGTTGGGTGGAGTGTTCTGTATAAGTCTATGAAGTGAAGTTGTTTAATTGTAGCAATTAGATCTTCCGTGTCTCTATTGAGCTTCTTACTGCATTTCCTATCTTTCACCGAGAGTGTTGTGTTGAAGTGTCCTACTATAATTGTGGAGGTGTCTATCTCCCTTTTTAATTCTGTTAACATTTGTTTTATGAATGTTGCGGCCCTATCATTGGGTGCATAAATATTTAATACGGTTATATCTTCCTGGTAAATTGTCCCTTTAATCATATGTAGTGTCCTTCTTTATCCTTTGTGGTGGATTTAACTTTAAATCCTATTTTGTTGGAAATTAATATTGCCTCTCCTGCTCTTTCTTGATTGTTGTTTGCTTGATATATTTTTATCCATTCTTTCAGTTTTAGTTTATTTCTGTCTCTAAGTCTAAGGCATGTCTCTTTTAGGCAGCATACAGACTGATCGTGTTTTTTTATCCAGTCTGCAACTTCCTGTCTCTTTATTGGTGAATTTAGTCCATTTACATTAAGTGTAACTAGATAAGTTTGAGTTTAGTGCTGTCATTTTGATGCCTGTTTTTGACAATTTCATTTTTCCATTTACTTTTTTGTGCTGAGGTTTTCTTTGTAGAATGTGTGTTCCTCCTTTTTAAGTAGTTGAATTTATTTTGGTGAGTTGTTATGTTTATCTTCGTTTTTATTTTGAAGTATGGAATTGTTAGACCTCGTTGTGGTTACCTTAATATTTACCCTGGTTTGACTAAGTGAAAACCTAAGTTGTTTCGCCCTGTATCGCCTTGGTTTCCTCTCCATATGTAAGATCTGTGTCTCCTGTATTTAGTCCCTCTTTTTTGACTATTGTAATCTTCTACGTAATGACATCAATGATTCCCTGTTTTGAGAAATGTTTTTAATTAATCTTATTTTGTTTTTGTGATTTCCCTATCTGAGTTGATATCAGGATGTTTTGTTCTGTGACCTTGTGTTGTGTTGGTATCTGATATTGATTTTCTGACCAAAGAATTTCCTTTAGTAATTCTTGCAGTTTTGGTTTGGTTTTTGCAAATTCTCTAAGCTTGTGTTTATCTGTAAATATCTTAATTTCACCTTCATGTTTTAGAGTTTTGCTGGATATATGAAACTTGGCTGACAGTTTTTCCTCTTTGAGTGCTCTGTATATGTTATCCCATTGCCTTCTTGCCTGCATGGTTTCTGCCGAGTAGTGCAAACTTATTGATTCTCCTTTGTAGGTAACTTTTCATTTATGCTTGGGTGCTTTTAAAATTTTCTCTTTATCTTTGGTTTTGGCTGGTTTGATGATATGTCTTGGTGATTTTCTTTTGGGATCTATCTTGTATGAGGTTCGATGAGCATCTTGGGTAGATATCTTTTCATCTTTCACGATGCCAGGGAATTTTTCTGCCATCAGATCTTCTACTATTCTCTCTGTATTTTCTGTTATCCCTCCCTGTTCTGTAACTCCAATCACATGCAAATTATTCTTGATAGAGTCTCCCATGATTCTTAGGGTTTCTTCATAGTTTTAAATTCTATTTGATTTTTCTTCAACTATATTTGTGTCAATTGCCTTATCCTCCAGCTCCCCCACTCTGCATTCCAGTTCCTTGAGTCTGCTCCTCTGACTTCCTATTGAGTTGTCTGATTCTGTGACTTTATTGTTAATCTTTTGGATTTCTGAATGCTGTCTCTCTATGAATTCTTACAGCTTATTAATGTTTTCACTATGTTCTTGAATAATCTTTTGGATTTCTTCAACTGCTTTATCCGTGTATTCCTTGGCTTTTTCTGTAGATTGCCTTATTTCATTTGTGAGGTCATTCCTGATGTCTTGAAGCATTTTGTATACAATTTTTTTATATTCTACATTTGGCAATTCTAGGAATGTATCTACATCCGGGAATGATTTTGATTCTTTGATTTGGGGGTTTGTAGAAACAATCATGGTCTGCTTCTTCATGTGATTTGATGTCGACTGCTGTCTCTGAGCCATCTATAAGATACTGTAATATTTTCTTTTATATTTGCTCACTAAGTCTTATCTCTTGTTTTGGTTTGTTACAGTACACCCAGATGGGCTACTAGATTGTGGTATCGTGATTGCTGTAGGTTTTGAATCACTTACGTCCTATTACCAGCTTGCCTGAGCTGTTACCAGGTATATAAGTGTATGAGTCCATTCACTATTCTTGAATAGAATCAGCTCAGGTGTCCTGATAGCTGGTCACCTAGTGTGTGGTGTAGGCTCTCACGTATTATCTTAGAGGAGTAGTGGTGATGGTTGTATGCGCCAGTTTCTATTAGTGGCAGGGGGTCACATTTCGAGGAGGGCAGGATGCTGACAGCCTTCCTTCAAGTGTCAGTGAGGTAGGTGTGGCTCTATTCTCTAGAGCGCTCTGGTGGGTAGGCTCTGCAGCTGTATCTTAGGCACCCAATGCTTGGGTAGACGTCACTATTCTCAGACCCCTCTAGGCTAGGTGGTGTGGGTGGAGTCTCAGCCCTCAGTTCACTGGTGTGGATCAGCGAGGGCTCTGTTTAATAGGTAGAGAGGTATCTGACCTCCAAAACTTGCCTTTCCACTGCCGAGCTAAAACAATTATGGTCAGATCTCTATCAGAATTGCCTTTGCATTTTAATAGCCACCTAGTTACCTGTAGGGTGAAAGCCAAAGACTATGGGTCTGTTAATGCCTGGATGGAGCTGATTCTGTATTGTTATTCCAGTTTAGGGAGTCAGGGAAGGATTTTTTCTTTGATTGTTAAATGCTGCTTTTCTCAGGCCAGGAGAATGGGTTAGAAAAGAAAGAAGAAAAAAATCCAGCAGTGCACTTCACTCTCTGGCACAGAGAATTCCAATGTTAATGAAGCTGGCTGGGGCAATGAGGGGTGGAATCAGATATATAGAAGAGAGTAGCCTGGCAAAATATAGAAACTTACTTATGTTGTTTGGTGAGGACTGTTTTTTCTGAGATTCCAGAGCATTGTGTCGCTCGTGTGTGCTGGCTGGATCCCTGGTGAGACTGTCGCAGAGGGTTAGGGCTGCGTCCATGCTCACACCGTCTCAGGAAGCCACAATCGGCTCCCCCACACTTAGTCCAAAGCCCAGCACCAAGGTTTCCTTTCTGGGACGCTGCACTCCAGGCTGTAAAACTGGTCGCTGCTTCCCTGTGGTTTTTCGTTTCCCTGTCAGCCGCGTCTGTGTGGAGCCTGCGTGTGCTGTCTGGGTCCCCTCCAAAGTTGGTCCTGAGGGTTAGGCCTACATCCGTGCTTCCCTGTCTCAGTAAGCCACAATCAGCCCCACCACTCTGGCACCAGGGAACCGCGAGGGCTCAAGGCTGTGGCGTGGGACACTGGCTCCGGAAGCGGTCGCTGCTGCAGTGTGGCTTTTTGCTCCCCTGTCACTCAGGTCAACTCCTTAGTTGTGTGTTTGATGGTCAGGGTTTGTAGATTGTCCATTATGTAATTGATTCACTTGTTTTTTCAAGTCTTTGTTTCAAGAGGGATAAGTGGAAGCTTCTACCTAGTGAGCCATCTTGGTCCTGGCCCCGTGTCTGCCTCTTTATGTGATTTGATGTTGACTGTTGTCTCTGAGCAATCTATAAGTTATTGTACTAGTTTATTTTATGCTTGCTTTTTGTATCCTAGCTTCTTGCTTTGTTTAGTTTTGGTATACCCAAATAAGCTGCTTGAGTGCGCTAGGTTGACTACTTTCACCTTTGAAGCTCTAATGTACTATCACCAGATGGCTAGCACTGTTACCAGGTATATGAGCCTAGGAGTTCATTTACTTTTCTTGTATGCATTCAACTCAGGTGCCCAGGTAGTTGGTCATAAAGTGTAAGGTACAGGCTCTGTCCTACAGTCTTAGAGGGGCAGGGGTTATTGGTGTAGGCAGAAGTATCTGGCTGCAGTAGGGGGCAGGCTCTGATCAAGGCAGGGGTCTGACAGCTGTCCTCTGAGTGTCTGTGAGGAAAGTGCATCCCTGTTCTGTAGAGCACACGGGTGGGTTCTGCAGAAGGGCGATGGGTACCCAATGCTTTTGGTTGTAAGTTCTGGGCAGTACTACTTATCCTTGGAGCCCTGTCACAGGTGGCCAGGTATTGTGGGTGGAGCCACCAGTCCTTAGGCCCCTGATGTGGGTAGGTGAAGACCCTGTTTAATAGGCAAAGAAGTGTCAAACATCAAACACCCATCTTTCCGGCGTTCAGCTGAAACAGTTGCAGTCTGGCAGCAAGGACCTATTCTTCTGAAATGGGCCCACAGAGGTCCATGCTGGGGTGAAAGGTATTCAAAGCCCATGGACTGTTTGTGCCTGAACAAGAGCTACTTCTGTCCTGAGCTCCCCAGCTTAATTGAGCTAGCAGATTATCTTTCCCCCATTTGTGAACTTATACCTTCTTCAAGGATGGAAAAATGGCTCAAAGTGGTACCAGGGCCTATCTCAGGCCCAGGGAAGTTGACAGCCACTGAAGCCGGCTTGGGGGCTAGGGGGGTGGTAAAATAAACACAAGTAATTAGCTTTTGCTGAGAGTGCCGTTCTTCTCTTGTTCTGGAGGTGTGAGTAGTCTGTGCAACTTGCTGTCTTTCCCTGAGCTAAACCCCTCTGGAATGCTACTGCCAGCCCCACTGCAGTCACTCCAGGGAATGGTGCCTGAGGGTTCCTGGCTATTCAGGTCCAGTAACTCCTCTCCACTTCTGAATAGTCTCTCCCTCCCTCTGCCGCGGAGTCTGTTTTCTAACTTTGCCTTTGATGTTCAGGGCTCCTAGCTTGTCATAAATATAATCACTTCACTTGTTTTTTCGGGTCTTTTTTGTAAGAGGGATCACTGGCAGCGTCTCACTACTCTGCCATCTTGGCCTTGCCTCTCTAATATAATCAACAATTTTTTAAAAAAAGAAAGAAAAGAGTGAAACCTGGAGAAACAACAAATAACAGAATGAGATCCACAGAAAAACTAGATATTGGAGCTATCAGACAAAGACACTGAAATAACTCTATTATGTTGAAAGAAATAAAGGCAAGACTTAGAAATTTGGCAAAAAACTAGAAACTAAGAAAAAGATCAACTTAGAAAGTCAACTGAAAACTATAGCTGAAGTTAAAATCTTAAGGTATGTATATAACAGCAGATTACAAATGCTGAAGAGAGATTTAGTGAACTGGAAGATATGTTGGAAGAAAAGAGGCATAGACAAAAGAAAAAAAATATATAATATAAAAAGGAATAAGATACAGAGAATACAATGAGAATATCTAGCATAAGGTACTTTAAGAAGGAAGAAAAAGAATGAGGCAGAAAAACTGAGATTATGGCTGAGAATTTTCTTCAAATGATTAAAGAGATCAAGTCACAGATCCTAGAAGACTTACAAAACCCAAGCCAAAAAAAAAAAAAAACAAAGCCACTGCCGTCGAGTCGATTCTGACTCAAAGCTACCCTATAGGACAGAGTAGAACTGCTCCATAGAGTTTCCAAGGAGCGCCTGGTGGATTCGAACTGCTAACCTTTTGTGTAGCAGCCATAACACTTAACTGCTACGCCACCAGGGTTTCCTTATAAGACCCATGTAGGGTAAATACGAAGAAATTCGTATCTAGGTACATCATAGTAGGACTGCTGAAGGTAAAGACAAAAAAACCCACAAAAAACAAATAATTTAACACTACTTAAAGAATGGAAGAGATTATCTTTAAAGGACGGACAAAAAAACTGATCTTCTCTACAGAAATAGTGAAAACCCTAAGACAATAAGATGATATATTTAAATTACAGAGAGAAAATATATGGCAACCCAAAACTCTATGCTGAGGAAAAACATCATGCGTGAGCAAAGACCTTTTGTTTTCAGACAAACAAAACCTAGATAAGTTAACATCAGCATGCCCACATTAAAGAAAATTCCAAAGGTATTCTTCAAGCAGAAAGAAAATTAAGGTGAAAGGCTTAAGATGCAAGAAGGAATGAAAGTTAATGAAACGGGTAAAAATAGAGGATTACTGACTGCATGACATAATAAGAATAGACTTTATTGGGTTTAAAATATGTAAGAAATTAAAATGTATGATAACAACAGCCTTTTGACTTTTATGGCTTTATGGTCAGGAAACATGTTGTGTAATATTTTGATGTTTTGGATTCTGTTAATGCTTGCTTTGTGGCCTAATACGTGGTCTATTCTCAAGAATGCTCCATGAGCGTTAGAAAAGAAAGTTTACTTGACTACCGTTGGGTGAAGTGTTGTGTTTAAGTCTGTGAGATCAAGTTGGCTGATTGTGGTATTTAGATCTTCCGTGTCTTTATTGAGCTTCTTTATGGATATCCTGTCTGTCATCACAAGTGGTATGTTGAAGTCTTCTACTATTATTGTGGAGCTATTTCTCTTTTCAATGCTGTTTGAGTTTGTTTTATGTATTTTGGAGCCCTGTCATTGGGTATATAAGTATTTATTATGATTTTGTCCTCCTGGTATATTGACCCTTTAATCATTATATAGCGTATTTCCTTTTCCTTTGTGGTGTATTTTACTTTAAAGCCTGTTTTATCAGAGATTAATATTGCCGCTCTTATTTTTTATTGTTGTCTGCTTGATATATATATACATATATATATATATATAAAATTCTTCCGTTCTTTGAGATTTAGTTAATGTCTTTGAGTCTATGGTGTGTCTCTTGCAGTCTGCATACAGACGGATCATGTTTTTTAATCCATTCTGCTACTTTCTCTCTCCTTATTGGTGCAATTAAACCATTTACATTATCGTAATTATTCATAGTTATGAGTTTAGTGCTGTCATTTTCGTCTTTTTTGTGTATGTGTTGTTGACATTTTCCTTATTCCCCTTAATTTTCTCTGTTGAGTCGTTGTTCTTTGTGCATTTTCTTTCCATCCTCTTCATTTTTGTTGCCTTTGTATTTACTGCTAATTAATTTTTTTCCGTGCTGAATCGTTTTTCTTTTTAGTCTTTCATCTTTTTCCTTGTTGCTTTTGTATTTGCCGAAAATTTATGTTTTCCTTGTTTTTTTTTATTTTAATGTGTAGGATTGTTAGTTTCCTTTGGGTTACCTTAACATTTACCTCTGTTTTTCTAAATTTAAACCTATTTTTTATTTCTTTATATCATCTTGATTTCCTCTCCATATGAAAGATCCATGACTACATTATTTAGTCCCTCTTTTTTCTCTTAATGTTGTCATCTTTTACAAATCAATGTCTCTGTTTCAATATTTTCAGTGTTTTAGCTTTGATTTATTTGCGATGTCCCTATGTGCGTTGATATCTGGTAGTTCTGTCCCGTGTTCTAGTGTTGGGTTGTTAGCTGATGTTATTGATTTTCTAACTGGAGAACTCCCTTTATTATTTCTTGTCATATTGGTTAGGTTTTTAAAAATTCCCTAAACTTCTGCTTATCTGGAAATGTCCTAATTTCACTGTCATATTTGAGAGACAGTTTTGCTGGATATATAATTCTTGGCAGGCAATTTTTTTTTTTTTTTCCTTCAGGGCTTTGTATATGTCCTTCTTGCCTGCATGGTTTCTGCTGAGTAGTCCGAGCTTGGTCTTACTGACCCTTCTTTATAGGTGACTTTTTGTTTATCCCTAGCTACTCTTAAAATTCTCTCTTTATATTTGGTTTTGGCAAGCAAGATTATAATATGTCCTGGTGACTTTATCTTGGCATCTACCTTGCGTGGGGTTCAGTAAGCATCTTGGATAGATATCTTCTTATCTTTCACAAGATCAGCGAAGTTTTTAGCCAAGTCTTCAACAATTGTTACTGTGTTTTCTGTTATCCCTCCACCCCCCACCCCGATTCTGGTGTTCCAATCACCCTTGATAGAATCCCACATAATTCTTAGAGTTTCTTCAATTTTAAAAAATTACTTTATCTGATTTTTCCTCAAATAAGTTGGCGTCAAGTGCTTTATCTTCAGTTTCACTAATTCTGACTTCCAGTGCCTCGATTCTGCTTCTCTCATTTTCTATTGAGTTGTCTAATTCTGAAATTTTATTGTTACTCTTTTGGATTTGCTTGCTATCTTTCTATGGATTCTTGCAGCCTGTTACATTTGTCATTATACTCTTGTATAACCTTCTTAAGTTCCTCTGTTGTTTTATCTCTGTGTTCCTTGGCTTGTTCTTCATTTTGCCTGATCTCCTCCTGGATCTTTTGAAGAGCTCGGTCTCTTAATCTTTTAAATTCTACCTCTGGTAATTCCTGGAATTTCTCTTCATTTGGAAGATTTCTTGATTTGTTGTTTTGGGAGCTTCCTGAATCCATCATGGTCTGCTTCTTTATGTTATTTGATATTTACACTTGTCTCTGAGCCATCAATAAGTTATTATATCCATTTATTTTATGTTTGCTTACTGAGTCGGAATCTACTTGATGGCACTGGGTTTTTTTTTTTTTTTGGTGTACTGTGTCCTAGCTTCTTGTTTTATTTTGATATGCCCAAACAGGCTGCTTGGGTGAGCTAGTTTGATTATTGGCACCTTTGAAGCTCTTACATCCTGTCACCAGGTGATCAGAGCTGTTACTAGGTATGTGAGCCTAGGAGCCCTTTTACTTTTCTTGTATGGATTCAGCTCAGGTGTCCAGGTAGTCGGTCACCAAGTGTGTGGTGTAGGCTCTCACCTACAGTCCTGCATAGACAGGGTTGATTGGTGTAGGTACAGGTGTCTGGCTACTGTGGGGGGAATGACTGCCCCTGAGTGTCTGGGAGGAAAGCATGTCCCTGTTCCCTAGAGCACATAGGTGGGTGGGTTTTGCAGCCAGACCATGGTCACCCAATGCTGTTGGTTGTAAGGACTGGGATTCACCACTTATTCTTGGACTCCTGAATTGGGTGGCTAGGTGGCATGGGTGGAGCCACCAACCCTCAAGTCACTGATGTGGGTAGGTGAGGACCCTGCTTCATTGGCAGAACGTTGTCAAATATCACGAATCTGCCACTCCACTTCATAGCTGATAGAGTTGAAAATAGGCTTCAGGTATATACCCTGTCGTAGTGTGCTAATGAGGGCCTACGCTGTTGAAATGGGCCCACACAGGTCTATGCAAGGGTGAAAGGCATTCAGAGTCCTTGGACCCCTTATGTCTGTGCCTTCCCTGAGTTCCTGGCTTAGGGAAGCTGGCAGATTATTTTTTGTTGTTTGTTCCTGCTCCAGGGCATGTGATAGTTCCTACTTCTGGCCCAGGGGACCCAGAAATAGCCGAAGCTGGTCCAAGACTAAAAACAGAGAGGGAGGAAGCAGGTAAATGGGAGAGATGTTCTTCCCAAAGGGGATGATTTTTGATTTGTGTGGCATTTTAAATGCATGTACTTATCTTTTGCCAACTTAGCACTGCTTTTCACTGGTTCTGGAGGCTTGTGTAGACTTTCCACCACTCGGTCTCTTCTGATGTGAAAAACATGTCCCGAGCGTCACTGCTTGCCTCACCGCACATGCCATCTTCTTCTTCGGTCTTCCTTATTCATCAGCTAGCTTTCCCACACATACGAGGCCACTGAAAACACTGTGGCTTGGATCAGTTGCATCTTAGTTTTCAAGGTGATGTCTTTGCTTTTCAATACTTTAGAGGTCTTTTGCAGCCGATTTGCCCAATGCAATGCATCTTTTGATTTCTTAACTGCTGTTTCCATGGGTGTTGATTGTAGATCCAAATAAAATGAAATCCTTGACAATCTCAATCTTTTCTCCATTTATCATGATGTTGCTCATTGGCCCAGTTGTGATGATTTTTGTTTTCTTTATGTTGAGGTGCAATCTATACTGAAGGCCGCTTTGATCTTCATCAGTCAGTGCTTCAAGTCCTCTTATCTTTTAGCAAGCAGGGTTGTGTCATCTGCAAAATGCAGGTTGTTAATGAGTCTTTCTCCAATCCTGATGTCGTGTTCTCCGTGTAGTCCAGCTTCTCAGATTATTTGCAGATTAAATAAGTATTGTGAAAGGATACAACCCTGACACACACCTTTCCTGACTTTAAACCACGCAGTATCACTTTTTTCTGTTTGAACATCTACCTCTTGATCAGGTTCCTCATCAGCACAATGAAGTGTTCTGGAATTCCCACTCTTCGCAATGTTATCCATAATTTGTTATGACCCAAGCAGTCAAATGCCTTTGCATAGTCAATAATACACAGGTAAACATCTTTCTGGTATTCTCTGCTTTCAGCCAGAATCGATATGACATCAGCTGTGATATCCCTCCTTCCATGTCCTCTTCTGAATCCTGCTTAAATTTCTGGCAGTTCCCTGTCAATGTACTGCTGCAGCTGCTTTTGAATGATTTTTAGCAGAATATTACTTGCATGTTATATTAATGATATTGTTTGATAATTTCCAGATTTGGTTGGATCACCTGTCTTAGGAATAGGCGTAAATATAGATCCTTTCCAGTTCGTAGGCCAGGTAGCTGTATTCCAAATTTCTTGGGATTAGACAAGTGAGCGATTCCAGTGCTGCATCCATTTGGTGAAACATCTCAGTTGGTATTCCATCAATTCTTGGAGGCTTTTTTTTCTCACCAATTCCTTCAGTGCAGCATGGACTTCTTCCTTCAGTACCATCGGTTGCTGATCATATGCTACTTCCTGAAATGGTTGAAGGTCGACCAATTCTTTTTGGTATAGTGACTGTGGGTATTACTTTCATCTTCTTTTGATGCTTCCTGCGTCATTTAATATTATACCTGTAGAATCCTTCAGTATTGCAACTCAGGAGTTGAATTTTTTCGTCAGTTCTCTCAGCTTGAGAAATGCTGAGTGTGTTCTTCCCTTTTGGTTATCCATCTCCAGATCTTTACACACGTCATTATAATACTTTTTCTTCTCAAGCCACCCTTTGAAATCTTCTGTTCAGCTCTATTACTTCATCATTTCTTCCGTTCACTTCAGCTACCTGACATTCAAGAGCAAGGTTCAGAGTCTCTTCTGACATCCATTTTGGTCTTTTCTTTCTTTCCTGTCTTTTAAAGGACCTCTTGCTTTCTTCATGTGTGATGTCCTTGATGTCATTCCACAACTCGTCTGGTCTTCAGTCGTTAGTGTTGAACACGTATAATGTATTCTTGAGGTGGTCTCTAAATACAGGTGAGATATACTCAAGGTCGTACTTTGGCCCTTTTTGACTTATTCTAATTTTCTTCAGTTTCAACTTGAACTCCCATGTGAGCAATTGACAGTCTGTTTCACAATCGATCCCTGGCCTTGTTCTGACTGATTATATGAGTTTTCCCATCTTCTCTTTCCACAGATGTAGTCAGTTTGATTCCCGTGTATTCCATCTGGTAAAGTCCACGTGTATAGCTGCCGTTTATGTTGGTGGAAAAAAATATTTGCAGTGGATGAGTCACTGGTCTTGCAAAATTCTTTCATGAGATTTCTGGCATCATTTCTATCAGCAATGCTGTATTTTCCAACTACTTTTCCTTCTTTGTTTCCAACTTTAACATTCTAATGATCGGTAATTATCAATGCATCTTGATTGCATGTTTGATCAATTTCAGGCTGCAGAAGTTGTTTAAAATCTTCAATTTCTTTATCTTTGTCATTAGTGGTTGGTGCATAAATTTGAAGAGTCATATAAACTGGTCTTCCTTGTAAGTGTATGGATATTAGCTATCAGTGACAACATTGTACTTCAGGCTAGATCTTGAAATGTTCTCTTTGATGATTAATGTAACGTCATTCTTTTGACTCTGGTGGAATATCCATGTTTGTAAGACCGCTCACAGACTGTTTCACCAGAGAGTTTTCTGGTACTGCAATATCTACCACTAATCTCTGTGATCCCTGTGAATTGGCAAAATAAGAATAGCGCTATAGATTTCTTCCAAATACAGAAAACATAATTATGAAAATGTTCTTGCTATTGATTATATTCTTTACTAATCTGCTCCTATGGGATTTTTGGTACTTCACTTGAAAAATGAGTCCAAGGTACTGTGATGTGATTGTTTATTTTGTGTGGCCTTTCTAGCCATGATCTTATAACATCCACCCTGGTGCTTGGGCAGGACTGTGTGATAGGGTAATTGTGGCTCACCAAGGGGATTGTTTAGTTTTCCCTTCAAAGAGAACCAGTTCCAGAGCAAAGAGGAGGATTCAACTCCCATCAAGGAAGAACAGCCAGGAGCTGAGCGTATATTATGGACCTGAGATCCCTGCACTGAGAAGCTCCTAGAAGCAGGAGACTGAGATAGAGAGAGGAAGCTGTAACCCTGAAGACAGTAAGATGCCATGGCAGGAGAGACCAAGCAACAGGGACCCGGCTATAGGAGATGATGGCCCATGGAGAAGGAAAGCTGAGTGCCTTCGGAGAGAGGCCCAAGGCCAGGCAGAGTCACACCTATGAGCACAGGAGGGAAGAGGCTCTCCTGATAGAAGAACTGTATTCTGAGTGTCTTTGAGCCTGAGTTATAACTGTTACTTCCCTAATAAACCCCATAATCGTGAATATGGACTATGAGTTCTGTGTGGCCATTGTAATGAGTTATTGAACCCAGCAGAGAAGTAGGGAGTGCTGTGTGAGGGACAGTTGGTGTCTGAGTTAGTGAAGATGGTGGAGAGAGGATAGTTTTTTCACCAATGCCTTCAATGCAGCTTCAATTTCTTCCTTTTATACCACCAGTTCTTGATCTTATGCTACCTCTTGAAATGGTTGAAAATTATCCGGTTCTACTGCAGTAGCTATATTAATATCAGACAAATTATACTTCAGAAAAAGGAGTATTATTGGGAATAAGTAGGGACATAACATAATAAAGGCTCAATTCTCCAAAAAGATTCAACAATCCTAAATGTGTACGTGTTTAACAATAGGGCTGCAAAATACAAAAACTAATAAATCTGAAAGGGGAAATGGACAAATATGCATTTATAACTGATATCAGTACTTTTCTATCAATAATTAATAGAGCCCTGGTAGTTGAAGTCCAAAGCATCTGTATGAACCACTCATGGATATCTATGTGTGTGTGTGTATGTGTGTATGTATGTATATAATATAAAGACAAGTAATACAGAAATAAACATAGATATACGTTGTAGTCCTTGGGAGGTACAAACGGTTAGTGCATTCAGCTGCTAACCAAAATGTTGGAGGTTTGAGTCCACCCAGAGGCACTTCGGAAGAAAGGCTTGGTGATCTACTTTTGAAAAATTAGCCATTGAACTGACACACTTGTGTGTCACTACTACTCTGACACACATGGGGCGAGGGGTCACCATGAGTCAGATCAGCTTGATAGCAATCGAATGATTTTTTTATTCATTCTGCCAATGTTTGTCTTTTAATTGGTATCTTAGGCTAGGTTTTCTAGAGAAGCAAAACCAGTGAGGTGTATATATATATATATGTATATATGTATTTATATATAAATAGATTTATATCAAGGAAATGGCTCACGAGGCTGTAGAGGCTGGTAAGTCTCAAGTCCATGGGTCAGGCTGGTGGCTTCTCCTGACTCATAGATGCAGGGACTGCAGAACTCAAGATCTGCAGGTCATACAACAGGTCTGTGGCTCACAGGCTGCAAAGGGTGACAAATCTCAAGATCGGCAGGTAAGCTGGCAGGCGGCGGCTCACAGACTGCGGAGGCTGATGAATCCCAAAATTGGAAGGTAAGCTGAGAGTTCAAGTCCCAAAAAACTTGAGATCAGATGAAGAGGAGCCAGCTGCAGGATTCAGAGTGAGCAAAACCTCAAGAGCCTTGCCAGAAAGTCCACCTATATTGAATGCAGTCCACACCCCCGAGGAAACTCCCTCACATCTGATTGGCTACTCACAGCAGATCCCATCATGGAGGTAATCACATTATGTCACATCTCATCATGGAAATGATTGCATCATTATACGACTGCTAAACTACATCATAACTGCCAAAGCACTGAGAATCATGGTCCAACAAAGTTGACACACAACTTTAATGATCCCAATTGTGAATTTAATCTATTTATATTTAAAGCGATTAATGATAAGGAAGGACTTATATCTTCTACTTTTGTAGTAGGTCATATATGTATTTTGTTTCTCATTTTCTTCACTACTGTCCACTTTTGTGTTTGACTGATTTTTTTCAAGTGTACAATTTTGATCCTCTCCTTTTTTCCTTTCCTGATATTTTTTAGCTTCTTAGTGGTGACCATGAGGATTACAATTAATATTTTATATTTATAACAATCTTCTTTTAATTAATACAAATTTAGCTTCAAAAGTATACAAAATTCTGCTTTTATTCAGCTCAGTTACCTCCCCTACTTACGTTGCTGTTACAAAAATTGCATCTTTATACATTGTGTGTCCATTAAGAGAGATGTGTAAGTATTTTTATGCATTCGTGCTTTAAATCATATATGAAAAAAAGAGAGGCGTGATATAAAAATATTACTGACTTTGTTTTATCTAAGTAGTTACCTTTACGGAGTCTTTGTTTCTTTTTATGGCTTCCAGTTACTGTCTAGTGTCCTTCCATGCCAGCCAGAGTGATTCCCTGTAGCATTTCTCATAAGGCAGTTCTGCTACTAACACACTCCCTCAGGTTTTGTGTATCTGGGCATGTCTTAATTTTGCCTTCATTTTTGAAAGATAGTTTTGCTAGATATTGACATCTTGGTTCATAGTTTTGTGTCTGTATTTTTTTTTCCAGTATCTTAAATACATCATCCCACTATTTTCTCATCTCAATGGTGTCTGATGAAAACTCAACAGTTAAACTTGTTGACACTCTCTTGTACATTAGGGGTCACTTATCTCTTGCTGCTTTCAAGTTTCTGTCTTCATCTTTTGACATTTTGATTGTGTCTGTCTGTGGATATCTATGTATTTATTGTCCTTTGAGTTTATTGAGCTTCTTGGATATCTAGATGACATTTGGGAAACTTCCAGTCATTACGTTTTCAAATATTCTTTCTGTCCTTTCATCTTTCTTTCCTTTCTGGGACTCCCTTAATGAGTATATTGGTATGCTTGATGTTGTCCCACAGGTCCCTTAGGCTCTGTTCATTTTCTTCATTCTTTTTCCTTTATGCTCCTCAGTTAGAACAATTTCAGTTGTGCTTTTTCAAGTTTACATTTTCCTGCTTTCTTGCTCAAATCTGCTGTTGAGCTCCTCTAATGAAAATTTTATTTCAGCTATTCTACTTTTCAGCTCTATAATTTCTATTTGGTTCTTTTGTATAATATTTCTTTATTAATATTTTCTACTTGTTCATACATTCTTCTCTTGGTTTCCTTTTTGTGTGTGTGTGTCTATAGTTTCTTTAGCTCTTTGAGGAAATTTAAGACAATTGGTTTAAAATCTTTGTCTAGTAATCCCAATATTTGTGTTTCCTTAGGGATGCTTTCTGTTCATTTCTCTTCTTTCTTTCTTCTTAACAAATGAACCATCCTTTTCTTTTTCTTTTTATGACTTAAAATAGTGTGTTGCAAACTGGATATCTTAAATATTATAATGTAACTCTGGAAATCAGATTCCCTCCAGTCATTAGGGTTTGCTTTTTTTTTTTTAATTGTTGAGGGCCAGTCATCCATTTGCTTAGTGATGTTTCCAAACTATTTCTGCAAAGATTGTATGTCTTCTCATGTGTGGACACTGAAGTTCTGTTCTGTTATCTCAGCAGTCAGTTCATGACCTGACAGTGATTTCTCTAAATGCTTGTAGCCAAAAAGAAAAAGTAACATTATCCCAGTCTTTGCAGATTGGCTCTGAACTGGGGTGTTCTTTCAATGTTAAGCAAGAGCGCCTAAAACTCTGCCTTAGCCTTCACTTCCTGCCTCCATGGAGCCCAAAGATCAGCCAGAGGTGCAAGCCTAAAGCTTTGTCAGGATCTTTACGAGCATGTCTTCATCCTTAGGCAAGAATATTGCACTCCAGATTCCTCAGTATATGTGGTAGCCCTTCAAAGCCCTTAAACCACCAACCATTGTCCTCTCAGCCCCCTTTTTTCCAAGCTTTTGGATGTCTCTGCTGTTTTCCCTGTCCTTCATCCTTTGACCCTGGAGGTAGGACCAATTCTTATACCTTTGTACTGCTCAGTTTCCATCACATCATACATTTTTTCTTATGTGCTGTTGAGTCAATTCTGACTCATAGTGACTACAGGATGGAGTAGAACTTCTCCAAAGGGTTTCTAAGGCTGTAATCTTTATGGAAGGAAACTGTCATATCTTTCTCCTGTGGAGTAGTTGGTGGATCAAATCAAAAGGTTTAACAGCTGAGTGCTTAACCACTGCACTGTTGGGGCTCCTTTTGACATCATGCATCATAATAGATTTTTAACACACCCCTCAGAAACATAGAGGTCCATAAATTGTCAAGGATACAGAAGATTTAACATGTATAAAAATACCAAATTGATATATGTGTATGTGTGTGCATTATCTAACCACTAAAGAATATACATTCATCTCATGCACATACATAGTGTTTATAAAAATTGACTGTATATTGTGTTATAAAGCAAGTCTCAACAAATTTCAAGAGTCTGCAATAATATAGAGGATACTCTGTAAGTACACCATAATTAAAAAAAAAACCATCTTAGAAAAAGAAAATACAAAATCTCCATGTGCTTGGATATTTTAAAATACTATGCGTTAAAAAAGACATCATAATGAAAATTAGAATATATTTTGAAGTGAACAATTATGAACATAGTGCATATAAAAATTGGTGCAGTACAGACAATACAATATAGGAAACTTATAGCCTTAAAAATATAATTGGAAAGAACAAATTTTGAAAAATAAGTGAGTTAAACATCCATTCAAAATGTTGGGAAAAAACCAGAAACAAACATTCATAGGAATTTTTGTTTCTATTAATGATTGGATACATGCAACAGACGATCAACGAAGACTAAAGTTGATTCTTAGAAAATGCTGGTAAAATTTTCAAACTTTAGGCAAGATTGATCAAGTGAAAAAGAATGAAGGTATAAATAACAAATATCAGGAATTAGAAAGAAAATGACTACAGATCTTGCAGAACATAAAGGTAATGTGAGAATGTTATGAACCATATTATATTAGCTAATAAATTTGCAAATTTGGGTAAAGTAGGCAAACGTATCATACCATGTAAGTTAATAACAACGATTCAAGAAGAAACAGGAAGCAAAAGTAATTCCACAACTGTTAATAGAATTGAATTGGAGCTCAAACTATTCTCAAAAAGAAAACTTCATGTCAGATGGCTTTTCCTGCAAATTCTGCCAAATATTCAAGAAATACTTCACAAATTCTTCAATATAAAATGAAATATATACCCAAACTCATTTTATAAAGCTTGTAGAATGAATATTGATACCAAAACCTGACAAGAGCAGCACAAGATGGGAAAATTACAGGCCAATGTCACTGATGAACATAGATGCAAAATATAAAAATAAATAGGCAAAACAAATCCAGCAATACTATAAAGAAGAATATATTATGACCAAGTTGGGTCTATCCCAAGAATTCAAGGTTAGTTTAACATTCAAAAATGAATCAGTATAATTTGCCATATGTACACGAAAAATAAATGTGGTTATTTTATTAATAGGTGTAATAAAATAAGTATTTGATAACCTCCAGCGTCCACTCATGTTTTTTAAAAGAACATCTAGCATGCCATGAGACCAGAAGAACCAGAAGGTTCCCGGCTACTGTCGCTGAACATTTTGATCAAAGAGTCCATAGCAAAGCCCTGATCAAAAGGGGGAAAATGCAGAACAGAATTTCAAATTCTCATGAACCCTAGACTTTTTGGAGCCATTGAGGGTGAATGAACCCCTGAAACTATTGCCATGAGATAATCTTTAAACATTACACCAAAAGCATTCCCTTGAACCATCTTAAAACTGAAGTATAAAAAAGAAAACACCATACTGTTGCTGTTGAGTTGATTCCGACTCAGAGACCCTGTAGGACAGAATAGCACTGCCCATAGAGTTTCCAAGGTTCAGGTGGTGGATTCAAACTGCTCTTCTTTTGCTTGGCTACCGTATCACTTAACCACTGTGCCACGAGGGCTCCAGAACATTAGCTACTTAACTAATAAAAATGGTCTACCTTGAGCATATGCTCTTTTAAGAACTGTCTATATGGCATCAGATTGACAACAGCTACTGAAAAGATTAGATAGGAACCTTAAGGAGCAGTGGGTTTATGCTAATGACAGAGGAACTACTCAGAAAAGGAGGGTAAGAATGGTTGCACAACTTGAATGCAACCGATGTCATTAAATTGTACAGGTAGAAACTGTTGAGTTGGTGTATGTTTTGCTGCATATATTCTCAACCACAAAAAATACATTTACAGGTAATAATTAACAAAAAATGTCAAGGAGAGCTAAATATTTTGAAAATAAGACAGAGTTGCATGTGAGGGAATGAGTGGGGTGAGCTGTTTTAGATTAATAGTTAGTAAAGACTTATGGGATCAGGATATTTGAGGAGCTAACTGACCTATATCAAAGGAGAGAATAGCTGTATGAAGTTCTGGAGGGAGGATATTGCCAATAAAGGAAAGAGTTGTTCCTGAGGCCCTTAAATAACTAAGTGTTCTGGCATGTTTTGAGGAAGCTCAGGAAATAAGTCATGGCTAGTGTGGAGTGAACCGAGGGAAGACTGTTAGGAAATGAGGTTAGTATGGTGGGCAAGCCCTGCATCATGAAAGACCATGGGAAGGATTTGGGAATTTTTCCTAATTGCCATGAGAAGTCACTGAGGTGATGCTGTTATATAGACTGTAAGAGGGAAGATCAGTGGCACGGAGTCCAGTTTTAACCAAGAGATGATGGTGGCTGTAAGGTGGAGGTAGTGAGAAGTGGATAGAGTCAGGATTTATTTTAAGGTACCGCCAAGAGTCCAGAATATGTGTCAATGGATTGGATGCAAGATTTGAATAAGGGAGAGAAATCAAGGATGATTTCTAGGTTTTTGTCCTGAACAACCCAGAGGATAGTGAGAACATTTGCTGAGATAAGGAAGACTGGGAGGTAGATAAGACACTTGAACAAAGAATTTTATTTGAACCACATTAAGTTTGAGATGCCTAGTAGACATTCAAGGGGAGATGTGAAGACAGCCATTGGTGAAGGAACAACAGGGCAGAGTATGTAAATGAGGGTATCCTAGGGCTCAGGTGGAATTGACTGCCATGAATTGGCTCAGATAACCTAGACAGTGAGAAGTGATGAGTGATGTTACTTAAACAGGGCATGGAAATCAATGAAAAAGGTGTGGGAGTGGCAGGGAGGCTAAGGTAGAGAAGTTTCTCTCTTCCTAAACCTGATTGGCTGGATTTGAAGACATCATAAGTTCCTGTATGAGAAATATCCAGCAAATTACCAGTTGATTTAATAAATTGATAACAAAGTCTACCTTTCAGCCAAAGATTGAAAAACAAACAAACCAATTGCCATCCAGTGAATTCTGTCTCTTAGCAACCCTATAAGACGGAGTAGAGCTACCCCATAGGGTTTCTAAGGAGCAGCTGTTGGATTCAAACAGCAGACCTTTTGGTTAGCAGCTGAGCTCTTAACCACTGCACCACCAGGGCTCAGACCAAGAATAACACCGTGAGGAACTTACTCCTTAGTTCAATCAAGTATGTAGAAATTCAGATTCGTAATTTTGGAGATTCCCCCTCTTTTTTTTCAAAATGGGGGGCATTGAGATGGAGGATTTTCCCATGCCCAGGGATTTAATTAACCCATAGTTGAGACATTGTAAACATCTCAAGAAATTATTACCTTTGAGAAACTTGAGGGTGAGTAGGCATATCACCTGGCTCCTCTTAAACTCCTTTTAAAAACCTGACTTGAAGACTCACCTGCCTTTTTGAATAAGTGCCAGCTTGAATAGGCAGGGTTCAGGGAATTGCCAACCAAAGGTATGGTTTCTCCAGAGGCCTCCAAGGGGTGTAAAAGAAGAGCGGAGCCAGACCCCGTGCTTGGGACACACCCTTGGTAGGAAATATTTGAGTGTGTGTGTGGTGAGGGGAGCACTCGGTGTGGGAGAGTGGGGTGGGTGGGTAATAGGGAAATGCCTGTTTTTTTTTTTTTTTTTTCTGGTTTTAAGAAACAGTTTTTTACTTTTTTTGTTTTTTTTAATTACAACGAACAGTTCAGTGGAGACATGTTCCTTATCTGCAGGGGCTAGTGGAATTGCTGATAGCTGAGAATGTAGCCTGCTTCCCAAGTGCGAGTTGGCATTTTGGAGAGAAAACTTGATGTTTGGAGCACTGACTGGCACTGACTTTTCTAAATAATTAAGGGTGGTGGAGTGGTGGTAAGAGAAAGAGGATGGTCTATGAACACTGACCCTGGAAAATTAACTCCCAAGTGTGTGGGTTGTGGATAGCAGGAAAAGAACATCACCCGCAAATGACAGCAGTGCCTTTATTTATTTATTTATGCTTCTTTTTAGTTCTGAGTTGTTTTTAAGCCACAAATTAATGGGGCCACCATGAGTTTTCAGAGAATGAGTTTTACAAAAATCTAAGTGTTTTAAATATTGCAAGGATTTACTTATATATGCTGTATATGAGAAAAGTCCTTACAGTTACAGGGAGGAGAAAGAAAGTATATTCAGGAATTAAATTTTCACAGTTCTCTGAATTCTTATATTTCTCTTGTTGTCCATTTTTCTTTTTTTGTCCTTCATCCACCCCTTCCACCTTTATCCACTGTCTTCATCATCTAGTGCTGCCGTAACAGAAATACCATGAGTGGATGGCTTTAACCAAGAGAAATTTAATACCTCACATTAAAGTAGGCTAATAGTCCAAGGCATCAGCTCTAAGGGAAAGCTTTCTCTCTCTTTCGGCTCTGGAAGAAGGTCCTTGTCCTTAGCCTTCCCATGGTCAAGGAGCTTCTCAGGTGCAGGGACCCTGCGTCCAGAGGACATGCTCTGCTCCTGGTGCTGCTTTCTTGATAGTCTGAGGCCCCCAACTCTCCGCTTGCTTCCCTTTCCTTTTACCTCTTGCGAGATAAAAGGTGGTGCAGGCCACACCCCAGGGAAAGGTGACCTGAGTGATGGTGGTGTTACAATCCCACCCTAATCCTCTTAAAGTAAAATTACAATCACAAAATGGAGGACAACTACGCAATAGTGGGAATCATGGCCTAACCAAGTTGAAACACACGTTTTTTAGGGTCATAATTCAATCCAAACCAAACCAAACTTGTCACCATCAAGTTGATTCCAACCCGTAGAGACCCTAGTTGATATTAACTCATAGAGACCCTATAGCATAGAGTAGAACTACCTCATAGAGTTTCCAAGGACTAGTTGGTGGATTCGAACTGCTGACCTTTTGGTTAGCAGCTGAGCTCTTAACCACTATGCCACCAGGCCTCCTCTTGATACACAGTCCACCCTAATTCACCACTGTGTTAGAAAAAGGTTTTGCTATTCTGAAATAAGAACTTTTTACTATACTTTTGTGTTCGTGGTTGTTTTTTGTATGTCTTTAAGCACTGAACAGTTAACTCATACCCATTAAAAACCCATTGCCACTGAGTCTATTCCAACTCATAGCGGCCCAATAGAGCAGAGCAGAACTGTGCCATAGACTTTCCAAGGAGCGCCTGGTGGATTTGAACTGATGACCTTTTGGTTAGCAGCTGTAGCTCTTAAACAGTACACCACCAGTGTGGGAGGGGTTTAATTGATAACATGATGTCTGGGCTCCAAGGGAGATGGAATGGATGTGCAGGAGAAGGGCATGCAGAGTCTGCCTGTATAGTCCCCAGAACTCTGTTCAAGATCATAACTTACCTCAGTAATCACTTGAATCTAAACATACAACTTTAACAGCTGATGTAAATGACTTTACACATGAATTTTGGAACGCAACTATTTCTCAGTGGAAGTTTCTTCAACTAAGCTGTTTGTATTCCCTTAATAATTACGAAAGCTAACGTTTATTGTGTTCATTCTGTGTGTAAGGCCTTTTTCTAAGTGCCTTGTGTGTTTTATTTAACCTGCGTAACAACCTTTTGAATAAGACCCATTTTAGAAATGGGAAACTGAGGCAGTGAGAGGTAAAGTAACGTGCCCAGATCAACCAGCTGATAAATTGAGTTAGGATTTAAACCCAGGCAGTTTGTTTCAGAATTTGCTTATGTAATCACTGTACATGACAGCAGTGAGCCCTAGTGGCTCTGTGGTTAAAGAACTTGGCTGCTAACTGAAAGGTCAGTGGTTCGAACCCCCCACCTGTCTGTAGGAGACAGATGTGGCAGTCTGCTTCAGTGAAGACTTACAGCCTTGGAAACCCTATGGGGCAGTTTTACTCCGTCCTTTGGGGTCACTATGAGTTAGAATCGACTTGATGACAGTGGGTTTTGGCACATAATACTAATGTGCAGTGTATTCTGTATGCCGTGTATATGTTCAGAAACTAATTTTCCGAACATTTATGCCATGTATAGATTACCAATCCAGTTGCCGTCGAGGAGATTTTCACTCCTGACGACCCCGTGAGTTTTCAGAGTAGGACTGCCCTCCATGCGGTTTTCAATAGCTGTGACCATTTGGAGGTTTATTGCCAGGCCTTTCTTCCAAGGCAACTGAGTGGATTTAAACTGCCAACCTTTCAGTAAGTAGCTGAGCACTTAACTCTTTGTGCCACCTAATACATATATATACTAGGAGGTTTTCCTCCTTATTTGTACTTTAATGTTTTGTAGACTCTTATGAATACTTGTTCCTGGCAGTGAACTAGATGCTAAAGAACAGAATAGGCACATGTAACCCTCTCTCACCTTCTCCCTCCCCTTTCATAGAGATGAAATGAAAAGGAATTAATGAGGACAGATTATTGGATTAGGGCCCATACTCAGGGCTATAACAGCATGGGGAGTTTCTCCTGTCACTTCAGTTCTTGTTCAGGAATTGGCACCTGCTTTTTGTGAATCACAAAGACCAGTGCTTTATATCAAGCCATTTAGATTTGGGCTATGGAGCAGTGACTTTAAAAAATTAAATTTTATTTTCAGAGATTTTTTCTATTAATTGTTTACATTTATTTTAATTGTATATTCTGAAACCGCTACAAAAA
The DNA here is from genome assembly GCF_024166365.1 of Elephas maximus indicus. Lineage (NCBI taxonomy): Eukaryota > Metazoa > Chordata > Mammalia > Proboscidea > Elephantidae > Elephas > Elephas maximus. Next base: position 88,657,321 of record NC_064834.1, read on the forward strand.
GGCATGAAATAATTGTTTAAATTTTAATTCATATGGGTCAAAATGTATGTTAAACTACCTATTGTCGCCTTCACAGTCGTTGTTATGTTTGAGCCGATTGTTGTGGCCATTTGTTACCAAGTATGACTTTCTTCTCCAGGGACTGATCTCTCCTGACAACATGTCCAAAATATGTGAGATGAAGCCTCGCCATTCTTGCTTCTAAGGAATATTCTGGCTGTACTTCTTTCAAGACAGATTTGTTCATTCTTTTGGCAGTCCGTGGTATATTCAATATTCTTTGCAAACACCGTAATTCAGTGCCTTCAATTTTTCTTTGGTCTTCCTTATTCATTGCCCACCTTTCGTGTGCGTATGAGGTGACTGAAAACACCATGGCTTGAGTCAGGCACACATTAGTTTTCAAGGTGACATCTGTGCGTTTGAACACTTTAAAGAGGTCTCTGGCAGCAGATTTGTCCAATGCAATGTGTCGTTTGATTTCTTGACTGCTGCTTCCGTGGGTGTTTATTGTGGATCCAAGTAAAATGAAGCCCTTAATGATGTCAACATTTTCTCCGTTGTCATGATGTTGCTTATTGGTCCAGTTGTTAGGCTGTCAGTCTGCAGTCTTTGATCTTCAGCAGTAAATGCTTTAAGGCCTCTTCACTTTCAGCAAGCAAGATTGTATCATCTGCATATCTCAGGTTATTAATCAGTCTTCCTCCAATCCTGACGCCTTATTCTTCTTCAGACAGTCCAGCTTCTCGGATTATTTGCTCAGCATAAAGGTTGAATAGGTATGGTGAAAGGATATAACGGTGATGCACACCTTTCTTGACTTTAAACCATGCAGTATTCCTTGTTCTGTTTAGATGACTGCCTCTTTTTCTATGTACAGGTTTCTCATGAGAACAATTAAGTGTCCTGGAAATCTCATTCTTCCCCATGTTATCCATAATTTGTTATGAGCTGGAGTAGGTCTCAGAAATAATGTGCCATTTCTTCCAGTTGGTTGTGCACAGCTGCCTACTTCCCTAGGTGGTAGCAGCTAAGGCCTGTCTCAGAAACACTCTCCTCCTCACTAAGCATGATTCTTCACACTGCTCCATCTTCTTTCCCGTGTGTGTCTCCTTCCCTCCTCAGTGGCTGGGGAAAATGATAGTAGTCCACTGATGAGATTTATTCTTTTATTATACTTTATTTTATCATTTGTTTTTATAACATAGTTCCGTTAAAATCAAGGGTAATAAAAATGTTTGTGTGATGGAAGTGGATAATCCCATCCATTGTGTCCATCTAAAGTTTCATGAGAAAACTGTGCCCACAACAGAGGGCTCCCACTCCTCTGGCTCACTGTATTTTCTCCTTGTTTATTTGCTCTTCCCTCTTTCCTGATGGATGCATGGAACCACTGAGCTTCAAGACTCCACAATTCTGCTTTTCATACCAGTGTTACTGTAATCTTGGGTACATGGGCTGCCTTGCCACAGATTTACTCATTCTGTCTCTGTTAATTATTTCATTACTTAAAAATCTCTCATGAATTTTTCCAGAAGTACATTCTATTCCTCAAAAACTTGGAAGCAATGGGAAAGTATGCAATAAATAACAAGAAAACATACGTAATGCATAGAATAAATTATTAACGTTCCGATATGTCTGTTATCTTACTTACATTTGCATGTATATGTATTAGAGTCTCTGGTTGATGCAAATGGTTAATATCTTGAGCTGCTGACAGAAAGTTGGAGTTCAGGTCCACCCAGAATTGCTATGAAAGAGAGGTCTGGCAGCCTACTTCCGAAAACTCAGCCACTGAAACCCCTCTGGAGTACAGTTCTACTCTGGCACACTGGTGTCATCATGAATCAGAACTGACTCAATGGCAACTGGTTTTATGTGGGTATTAGCACACACATTTACGGATATTAACACGGATATTATATCCTGATATTTTCATTCATCATTAGTCTTTTCTCATGATAAATTTTTTTTGTTTTTTTTTAATGAGGGCATTAAATTACTTTATAATATTCTGTGTGCATGTAGTATATGTTTTTTAACGATCTGACTATAGTTGCAATAATAAATGTGCATGTTTCTAGTAATCTTCAACCTATACTTACATCTTTTTAACATACATCTCTGCCATTAAATCTCTTTGTTTAATTATTGTTTAACACTCTTTACGCCTAAGAGATGGTCTCAGAAGCAGCCCTGATCAGTTTTTCTCCCTCTTACTCATGAAGCCCCTTAATGTATTCCAAGGTATCAACTACGAAGCATTTTACGTCCTTATCGTTTGTTTATTTTTCATTCAGTCAGTATATTCCATGGGCCAGAAATAGTCTATGTTATGCAGATACAGTGGTGAAAGGTACACACTGTCCCTGTCCTCATGAAGGGGAGAACCCAGTGCAGGTGGGAGGAGCACTGGGGAAATGCAGCTGAGAGCAAGGACAGACAACCCTCCAGGAAGCACACTGGACTTCAGAGAGGCTTGTTGGCTGCTGTTCACCTGGCAGGCTTCTAGACACCAGAGTACCCTTGGGCTTGGTGCCTGCTCCTCTCTCTACTGACACCCTCCCTCTAGGATGCCTCAGTGAGTTCACTGCTGTCTATTTGTAGCTAAGGACCTGAGGTTTATACCTCCGTCCATTCAAACTCCTCCTGGGTCCAGACTCATATATTCAAATGTCAGCGTAACTCTCTGTATTGACCTCTTTATGCATTATAATGATACATTCCTCATATGGCCATCATGAAAAGCAAACGTTAAAGAAAAAGCACAGGAGTGCCTGGCACCAGTGCAGGTACTCAATGACCATTAGCTGTTGGTATTATCCTTGACATCCCCATGTGGGGTGAAGTTTTATTACCTGACATTTCCGTGTGAATATCTAACAGCTACACCATGTTATCTAGGCTATGAAACAATTCTTGGTTCCAACCACCATTCTGTCCTTATCGATGAATTTCTCAAGGCTTCGGTGATGGGAGTGTGTGTTTTTCCACACAATGGACGTGATTAGGAATGGTTGGCTATGTCCTACACAATAAATTGCTCCAGCATTCCTATGGGTGACCATTGAGACAAGTTTCAGCCAACGAATGTAGCAAAGAATTGGAACCACTCTCAGCTGTTCATGCGAGTACTCTCAATCCAGAATATCTGGTAAATCGACTGTTAGGGATTGAATTGTGTCCCTCCACAATGTATGTGGAAATCCTAACCCCTGTACCTGTAAATCTGACCTTGTTAGGAAAGGGGGGGCCTGCTTTTATTATGTGAATGAGGTCATACCAATGTAGGGTGGGTCCTAAGCCTAACTCTTCTTAGTTATAAAAGGAGCAGAATACACACAGACACAAACAGGTGAAAAGGAAGACAGACAAAGAAGACAGATGCTTCTAGAAGGCCAGGAACACAAATGATTGCTGGCATCTACTAGAAGCTGAGGTAGACAAGGAAGGACCTCCCACTACAGCCATGCCCTGAATTCGAACGACTACCTGCTAAACTGTGAGAAAATAAATTTCTGTTCTTTAAAGCCATCCAGTTGTGTTATTTTTTGTTATGGAGGGACTAGGTAACTAACACACATACCCGTTCTTATAAGTTCAGCCCAGTGCAGAATAATTTTCTTCCCTCCTTGGTCTAACCCACCCGAACCTGCTCTTTCCCTATCAGTTTCCTTTGCTTTCACCTAAGAGCTATGACAGAGTCAGCTCGATGGTTATGCATTGAAATTTCAATTTATTTTTTATTTATGATTACTATTAATTCCAGTATTTTCTACAGTTTTCAATGGAGACAGTCCTATAATCTATGAATAGCAGTTATACTTTTTCTCTTTTTGTACTAGCTTACACTTCCAGTGTTCAATGTTTAATAAAAGTAATGATAGAAGCACCCTTATTTTATTGTTTATTAATTTTAAAGAGAATGTCCCACACGTCACCATGAACTATCATGCTAGTTGTAGTTTTCCACGTTTGGGAACTCCTTTTCTGTTCCATATTTGCTCCTAGTCCTTATCTCTCCGTGTGATTGGATTTTATCAACCTGCTTTGCCCCCATCTCTTGAGGTGAGCATATGTCTTCTCTTCTTTCACCTATGCATGTGGTGAATGAAATTACTAAATCTTTAACGTTCACTCAAATTTATATGCCTACAATAAACCGCCTTGATCATGGCATGTTATGTGGTTTATACTTTGCTGGATTTCCTTTGCTGGCATCTTACGTAGGGTTTTGCATCTCAGTTACTGAGTGTGCTTGTCCTCTAACTCTTCTCTACCATCCTTCTCTAATTTGTTATCATTTTTAAACTAGCCTTAAGGATCAAGTTAGGGGAGTATCTCATGGTTTTCTAATCTCTGTTGACTATGTACAAGATTAAAATTACTGTTTCTTGCATGTTTGCTGGAACCTGACTGGAAACGATCTAGGTCTGCCATTTTCTTTGTAGGGAGATCTTGAAGTACTGACCCATTTTATTTAGTGGTTAAAGGCATCTTCTGGTGCTAATTTACTTAGAAAAAATTCTGATGCATGTTCTAGGTTGCTCGAATCTCATCTTCAAATATTGATTATCAGGGCTTGTAGCCTCATGCAAGGCAATTCATCAATCCCAGATTTCCCCAAAGTCAGGCTCTGCAACTCTTCCTGGTACCAAATTCCCTCATTTAAGACTTATTTGCAAAGAGACAACAGTATGCTATCTACGCAGTTGTTTATCCGCAGCCTTCTTGAGTCCATAATGTGAGGATACAGTCTTCTAATACTTTTTTTGTAATTGTTCTTTTTCTTATTTTTTTTTCCTTTTTTCACTGCCAATACCCACCTCCCCAGTCTAGTAGTTTTAAAGTTGTGAGTTTCAGGTTCAAGTCTGTAATCCAGCTGAGCTTCTGTGTGTGCTGCATGTGTGCATCAAAAGAACACGCTTCTAGAAGCAGAAAGTAGGCAGTGCGACTGTTGGGTGGTTGGTGGGGTAGGGGGAGGGGAGCTGCTGCTCAGAGACGGCACCCGAGGGAGGCACGAGATGCCGGGCTGCCCACCGCAAGCCCGCAGGCTCCAAGGAGGAGGAAACTGCGTGCGCCATGAGCCTTTTGAGACAGGCCCAAGCCCGCCTAGCTGGGTGCTAACCTCACATCTGCCAGGCTTGCAGGTTCCACCAGGACTAGGGGAAGCCTAAGGCCAAGGAGGGCAAGGTCTAGGGTCTGGACCTGAAAACTGGTTCTGCCACTTGTGATCGCAGCGCTTATGCTGCAAAGGAGGGCAGGAAGCATATCGCAATGTGTGTCCGGACGATGACCCAGAAGGGGGGAGTTGTGGTCACCTACGGACTCTGGGTCTGCATATGGAGGCCCCCAGGGTGCAATTCCAGGAGCAGAAGGCAAAGCACAGAGGCCAAAGTGCACCTCGCCGATGCTTCCCAGGGGCATTTCCCCAAATATGGGGAGCAGTCCCTTCTCTGGGCTAGGGACTTTGTTTCCTCCATTGTCATCACTGACTGTGAGCAGACTCTAGTCTATGCAGACTAATGAGGAGCTATCAAAATGAGCTCCAAACTCCGGATTTGAGTTAAGGATCATAAATTAACACAGAGAAATACGACTTTAGCAATAAGTGACTGTTTGAAGTCCAGGTTGCCTTAAAACACGGAATTTCAGTCTTTCAGCTCCTCTGCTAATGTAGTGACTAAGAACAGGATCTCAGTGGAGCTCAAAGATGTGGGGCACTGGGAATACTCTGGGTCTGTCTGCTCACGGCTGATTGCCTGATTCCCAGTTTTATTATACAGCTTAAATACAGACCAGAAGAGGAGTTTGGGGCTTGACACCTGACATCTTAACACCAGTTCCTGTTTCTTGAGGAAGGAAGAGGTAAAATAAATCAGCGTTTACTGTGTCCTTCTCCATCCCCGGAAGTCTTCATGAAGACCCTCTCAGGTAAGGATTGACAGGGAGTGGCTTGGTTTACTATTCGACTTTGTCCTTCAGTCACTTTGTTTATGTCCTGCATGTAAACTATTATGCATTGACAGAAGCATTCTAATTCTTATGCAGAATGACTAGACCTGCTGCAGAATGACTATATTGTGCCTCCCTTGGGCGCCCCTGTCTGCGCAGCACCCCCCACCCCCAACTGCCCAACCGCCTCTCTCCTGGCATTCTGCTTCTAGAAGCATGTTCTTTTGATGCAGAGATGCAACACACACAGAATCCCAGCTGGATTACAGACTTGAACCTGAAGACCTTATGCAGAATGACTATTTATGAACCACTAAGCTTAGTACTAAAGCAGGTACTTACCCCTCAGAGAAGGCCCTGGGGGAGGTTGATACATGCATTCCCCAGTGCTCCTGCTGCTCTAGAAGTGCCTGAAATGCCTCTGTGGGAAAGGCCTTCAGAGTAGGCTCATGGCCCACGTGGGAATTCAGGCCTGTTTTTCTGTTAGAACATCTCATTTCGCTCTGAAAATGTTATTATCCAGTTTATTCACCAGACATGAGTACAGACATCTCATATTTTCAAAATTAATCCCATTCTCTAATACTAATTTGCCACCAAGAGTATATTCCAAAGTGTTTCCAATAGGCTAGAAAGTCTTTCCAAAGAGGGGAGTCCTGCGCCATGTTGTGCAGTGAGAGCAGGGTTGGCATAATATGTTTACCCAGATACCTACCACTTTTTAAAAATTTTTATTGTGCTTTATTTGAAACTTTACAGAGCAAATTACTTTCTTGTTCAGCCATTTATACACAATTGTTTTGTGACATTGGTGGCAATATTCATGATGTGTCAGTATTCTCTTCTATGCTCCAGTTCCCCGTTTCCATCTGCCATGATTCCTGTTCCATCCTGCCCTCTTTTCTGTGCTTTTGGGCAGGTTTTGCACTTTTGGTCTCATACACACGATTGAACTAAGAAACACTTTCTTCACGTGTGTTATTGTTTGTTTTATAGACCTGTCTAATCTTTGGCTGAACGGCGAACTTCAGAAGGTACTTTCGACTTTGTTGCTTTCCATAATTCCTGAAATTCCAAGCCTGCCACCTGAAGAACTTCCTTTAGTGTTTCATTTAGAACAAGTCTGGTGGCGATGAATTCTCTTAAGCGTCCTTCACCTGAGAATGTCAATATTTTTCCTTTACTCATGAAGGAAATAACAGCCTATAGAACACTGGGTTAATGTTTCTTTTCTTTCAGTGTTGAAAAAATGTTGTTTTCACAGCCTTTTGGCCTCCATGGCTTCTGATGATGAATACAGAGTCATTCCAAATGTTTTTCCTGTGTGAAATGAGTTGTTTTCTCTCTAGCTTCTTTGAAGATATTTTCTTGGTCCTTGTTATTCCACAATTGACAGTGAGGCATTTGGGCGTAAAATTATGTGAGTTTAACTTGTTGGAGTTTGCATAGCTTCTTGAATCTGTAAGTTTATGTCTTTCAACAAATTGGGAAAGTGTTGAGCCAGTATTTCTTCAGATACTTTTTTCTACACTACATATTTTCTCTACACCTTATGGAATTCCAATAAATAAATGTTAGATATTTTTGGATTTTTTTGAGGCTCTGTTCATTTTTTTTTCAATATTTGTTCTCTGCTTTCAGATTGGATATTTTCAATTGAACTATTTTCGTCTCATTGATCCTTTTGTCTGTCAACAGCATTCCGCTGATCAAGTGAATTTTTTATCTCTATTTTTCCTGTCTAAAATTTTCATTTGTGAATGGTTTCTATGTATTTTTCTATTTTTCTAAGGTGTGCCTGTTACTTCTTTGAGCGTGGTTAAAGTAGCTTTTTAAAGTTTTTGTCTATGATTCCAAGACTGTGTCTTACTTCAATCTTACAGAAAATGTTGATGTTGTTTGTTTTAGGAATCACTTGACCCAGTTATGTTCAGGCTGCAGGTTCTTTCCCAACTTCTGGATGCTGTGGCTCAGATGTCAGTTCAGATTTTGAAGACTTTGCAGTGATATTTGGATGTAATCTATGGGAGTGTCACTCAGTCTGGGACCTTGCTGGTGTTCTAACCCATAATGCAGTTCTCAAAGGATTGATCTACTTCTTGGGGTCAGAGCAAAGCATATGCAACTGTGGGAGTGGAGGGGGTATGAAAAACAACTTTTTGGTATCCCTCTCTTGAGCCGCCTGGTCTCTGTCTCTGTGAGGCTCTCTGATGTCTGAGCAGCTACCTTCCTGGTCCACTGGCAAGAATGTTGGGACTTTAATCTCTTCATTCTGCCGTGCAATTAAGTGACTGGATCTGCCTATGAGGCCAAATAACGGTAAGATGGAGAAAATGTAACAGAGATTCCTCTATATTATTTGGTCCTTATATACTTAGGTCAGAGAGAAGGCACACTGTTTCTGGTGATACTTCCAAACAGGTATGGAGAAAAAGGCATTAACAGGTCGCTAGCTGCATACTAGGTGTTACGGATTAAACTCTGTCTTCCCAAAATGTATATATCAGCTTGACTAGGCCATGCTTCCCAGTATTGTGCGATTATCCACCATTTTGTCAGCTGGTGTGATTTTCCAATGTATTGTAAATCCTACCTCTATGATGTTAATGAGCGAAGATTTGAAGCAGTTATGTTAAGGAGGCAGGGCTCAATCTACAAGATTAAGTTGTGTTTTAAGTCAATCTCTTTTGAGATATAAAAGAGAAAAGAGCAGAGAGACAGGGGGACCTCAGTAGCACCAAGAAAGAAGTGTCAGGAGCAGTGCATCCTTTGGACCTAGGATCCCTGTGCTGAGAACCTTCTTGTCCAGGGGAAGATTGGTGACAAAGACCTTCCCCTAGGAGTGACAGAGAGAAAAAGTCTTCCCCTGGAATTGGCACCCTGAATTTGGACTTACAGAGCCTCCTGGACTGTGAGGGAATAATTTTCTTTGTTAAAGTCATCCGTTTGTGGTATTTCTGTTACAGGAGCACTAGATATCTAAGACACTAGGTACCAGGAGATGTACATTTCCCAGCTCTTTCACTCCCAGGGACACTATGACTAAGTAGCCACTGCCATAAATCCATGCGAGCAGACTATTCTGATTACTGCTTTGACTCTACTGTCTGTTATGGTAACCACACCCACCTTGTCTTTGTTGATTGAGTGCCACCACTTGGCTGCTACCACCATGGGGTCCAGTCAACTGCATTGTAGTCAGGTGTCTTAATTCAGTTAGGGCAGTTCTCACTGTGGACTCTTACTGACATAAAATAGCAACCACAGAAGTCTTCAATAATGCTGGGGCTTGCTGCACAAATTTGTACCTCACCGCTATGGTAAAAAGAGAGCCCTCTGGGCAGTCCGTGAGTGGGTCTGTGGGTCCAGCCTAATAAATCCATTCTAACATGCCAATTTCCCTCAGCCTTTGGTTACCTTCTCCTACATTATACAATGGCAGATCTGCCATTTCCACTTGATTTATTGTAGGCCAGCACTTAATCCATGCTTCAGTAAACCAACCAAATAAACTATGAGATCCTTTTCTAACCTCTGAAGCTGAAACACTGAATGAAGAATCTATGCTTCCTGGGTCTATATCAATAAACTCAGACTAATCCACCTTTATGTTGCTTGCACCATTATCCCACACCCATAGTAGCCATTCCCACACATATTCACCAGGTTTCTGTATGTATATATTAGAAAAATCAAGCAGTTCTTTTGGAGTTTAGCATACCTTCTCCTGGGTCACACTTTATAGTTCACCTTTTGGGGCTTGTTGGGACTGAAGCCTAGGTATAGGTCTAGAAGCAAAAATGGGCAGTGGCAGTGGGATGTTCAGCCGTGTCTTATAAGGCATCTGCCTAAGGTGATGCCCCAGGCAATGCCCCAGACACCACCCCAGGAGACAAACAAGACACTTCAGGCACAGCTGGGGCAATCTCATCAGATGGAGGTGGAAGGGATAATTGTTTTACTGGGAAGGGTGGCTTAGCCGGCAAAGTTAGAGAATCTCTTCAGATGGGAGTAAGAGGTCTGGTTCTGTTAGGAAGAGCGATTCAACAGAAATTGGAGGTTCATTGTCCCCCGCTTCCTGACTGTCTGCCCATATGTCCTCATCCCGAGTTTCAGGATCCCATTTCCTCCCAATCAGTGCCCTCACTCTAACTTCAGACACCATTTGAGGTTGGATATTCAACTGGCGCTTTAATTCAGTCACTCTTATGATAAGAAGCTGAGTTTATTTTTGGCAGCATTAGCCTTGTTACTATAAGAAATATGGTTTTCTTTCTGGGCACAAGTGGCATCTTTCAGATCTTGTATGTGGTGCTTGAGCTTTGAGTCCATTTCTTTCATTCACCAGTGTGGCTAGCAAAAGCAGGACCAACCAAGCAGCTTCCTTATTATTCTTATTCTGACAAAATTATAGAAAAGTATCAAATATGTAATCAGACAGAGCCTTGTCTCTCACAAATATTTGATCCAGTGGTAGTAGTATTTTGCATATTTCTATTGTCACCTCCCACCATGGATTAGCAATAGCCTGTTTACTACTGGAGACAGTCATCAGTGCCTTTAAGACTAGCCAGACTTGAGAATCAATTCAGAAAACTCATCCTTAAGATTTGCTTCCTCTAGAACCACAGTAGGTACCAAATGTCTTAGCCTGGGATCTCTCGAGGTGCAAAACTAGTGAAGAGAATATATATATATGGAAACCCTAGTCGCATAATGGTTAATACCTATAGCTGCTAACCAAAAGGTTAGCAGTTCGAATCCACCAGGCGCTCCTTGGGAACTCTGTGGTGCAGTTCTACTTTGTCCTGTAGGGTCACTATGAGTTGGAACCGACTCGATGGCAATGGGTATATATATATATATATATATATACACACACACACACATGCACACACACATACATATATATATGCATACATATGTTAGTTGTGGCTGTTAGATGCCATCGATCCTGTGTAAAACAGAATGAAACACTGCCTGATCCTGAACCATCCTCACAATCATTTGCTATGTTTGAGCCCATTCTTGCAGCCATTGTGTCAGTTCATGTTGTTGAGCGCCTTCCTCTTTTTTTCTGACCCTCAGCTTTTCCAAGCATGATGAGCCTCTCCTGGGACAGGTCCTTCCTGAAAATATGTCCAAGACACGTGAGATGAAGTCTCGCCATCCTTGCTTCTAAGGTGCATTCTTGGTGTACTTCTTCCAAGATGGTTTTGTTTATTCTTCTGGCAGTCCGTGGTATATTCAGTATTCTTTGCCAACACCATATTTTAAATGAATCAGTTCTTCGGTTTTCCGTATTCATTGTCTAACTTGCTCAAGCATGTGAGGTGATAGAAAATATCATGGCTTTGCTCAGGCACACCTTAGTCCTCAAAGTGACATCTTTCTTTCTCAACACTTTAAGGAGGTCTTTTGCAACAGATTTGCCCAATGCAATACATTGTTTGAATTCTTGACTGCTGCTTCTGTGGGCATTGATTATGGATTCAAGTTAAATGAAATGCTTGATGACTTCAGTATTTTCTCTGTTTATCATGGTGTTGCTTACTGGTCCAGTTGTGAGAATTTTTGTTTTCTTTATGTTGAGGTGTAATCCATACTGAAGGCTGTAGTGGTTGCTCTTCATCAGTAACTGCTTCAAGTCCTCTTTACTTTCAGCAAGCAGGGTCGTATCAGGTGCATATCATAGGTTGTTAGTGAATCTTTCTCCAAAACTAATGCCATGTTCTTCTTCTTCGAGACCAGCTTCTGAGAATGTTTGCTCAGCATACAGATTGAGTAAGTATGGTGAAAGATACCACCATGACACATAACTTTCTGATTTTAAACCACACAGTATCTCCTTGCCCTACTCAAATGACTGCCTCTTGGTCTACGTAGATGTTCCGCATGAATACAGTTAAGTGTTCTGGAATTCCCATTCTTTGCTAAGCTATCCATAATTTGTCATGAGCCACACAGTTGAGTGTGCTTGTATAAAAAAAATAGGAAACAAAAATAGGTAAACATCTTACTGATATTCTCTACTTTCAGCCAAGATCCATCAGACATCAGAAATGATATCCCATGTTTCACGTCTTCCTCTGAATCCAGCTTGAATTTTTGGTAGTTCCCTGTCTGTGTACTGCTGCAACTGTTTTTAAATTATATTCAGCAAAATTTTTCTTGCGTGTGATGTTAATGACATTGCTCGATAATTTCCGCATTGCGTTGGACCACCTCTCTTTGGAATGAGTACACATATAGATCTCTTTCAGTCATTTGGTCAGGTAGCTGTCTTCCAAATATATTGGAATAGTCAAGTGAGCACCTCCAGCACTGCGTCCATGTGTTGAAACATCTCATTTGGTACTCCATCAGTTCCTGGAGCCGTGTTTTTTGCCAATGCCTTCAGTGCAGCTTGGAGTTCTTCCTTCAGTACCATCAGCTCTTGATCCAGTGCTACCTCCTGATATGGTTGAACGTCGACCAATTCTTTTTGGTGTATTGAGTCTGTGTATTCCTTCCGTCTTCTTTTGATGTTTCCTGTGTTGTTCGATATTTTGCCCATAGAATCCTTCAGTATTGCACCTAGAGGCTTGAATATTTCCTTCAGTTCTTTCAGCTTGAGAAATGCCAGGTGTTTTCTTCCCTTTTGGTTTTCTAACTCCAGATCTGTTCACATTATTATTATCATACTTTGTCTTCTCCAGCTTCCCTTTCAGGTATTCTATTGAGCTCTTTTACTTTATTTTTCCTTCCATTCTCTTTAGCTACTGTACATTCAAGAGCAAGATTCAGAGTCTCTTGTGACATCCTCTTTGGTCTTTGCTTTCTTTCCTGTCTTTCTAATGACTTTTTGTTTTTTTCATATATGATGTCCTTGCTATCATCCCACAACTAATCTGGTCTTCGATCATTAGTGTGCAGTGCATCAAATCTATTCTTGAGATGGTCTCTAAATTCAGGTTTGATATACTCAAGGGCATACTTTGACTCATGGACTTGTTTTAATTTTCTTCAGCTCCAACTTGAACGTGAATATGAGCAACTGATCATCTGTTCTGCAGTCAGCCCCTGGCCTGATTCTGACTCATGATATTGACCTTCTCCATCATCACCTTCCACAAATTTGATTCCTATCTATTCTGCCTGGAATAGCTCACGAGTATAGTCACCATTTATGTTCCTGATGAAAGGTATGTGCAATGAATAAGTCATTGGTCTTGCCAAATTCTGTCATGTAAGCTTCAGTGTCATTTCTATCATCAATACCTTATTTTCCAACTGCTGATTTGTCTGCTTTGTTTTCAACTTCGCAATTATCAGTACATCTTGATTGATGAATGCATCACGTTTGATCAGTTTCAAACTGCGGAACTTGGTAAAAACCTTCAACTTCTTCATCTTTCACATTCATGATTTGTGTGTAAATTTGAATAATAGTCTTATTAACTGGTCTTCCTGGTAGGCCTGTGGATATTATCCTATTGCTCGTAGTGTTGTACTTCAGAGAAGATCTTGAAATGTTCTTTTTATCGATGACTATGATGCCGTTCTCTTCAGTATCTGAATCCTGGCATAGTAGAACATATCATTGTCTAGTTTAAAATGTCCAAAACCAAGCTATTTCAGCTCACTAATGCCTAGGATTACTGACCTTTATGCATTCCATTTCATTTTTGATGACGTCCAATTTCCCTAGATTCATACTTCCTTCATTCCACATTCTGATTATTAAAGGATATTTGCATCAGTTTCTTCTCATTATGAGTTGTGCCCCATCAGGAAACGTCATTAAAGTGGGATCTACTTTGAGGAGGTAGCTCTTCGCCACTCGTATTTTGAGTGCCTTCCAACCTAAGGGGTTATCCTCTGTCATTGAATCAGACAGTGTTCCAGTACTATTTGTAAGATTTCACTGGCCAGTTGTTTTTAGAAATAGATCACTAGGTCCTTTTTCCTAGTCTGTCTAAATCCAGAGCTCCACTCAAACCTGTCTACCATGGGGGAACCTGGTGGTATTTGAAATACCGGTGGCATAGCTTCCAACATCACAGCAACATGCAAGCCACCACAGTACAACAAACTGACAGAAGAGTGGTGGGAGTTAAAAATAAGAAGAACCAAAAAGAGTGCTTCTTCCATGTCTGCTGATTTAGAGGAACCATGAAAAATTGTCAAGTGAAGAGTGATTCAGAGAAAAACATGGGTAGAATGTGACCTAATTTCCATAAAACAGACAAATGAATGTACTTACATGTGTCCCGGCAAAAAGAAGTGTGTAAAAGGGTACATATGTATCTTTGGACACTGGACACTTTGGGGGAGCAGGTACAATATACTTATGTGGGGATGGCTCTTATTATAACTTCTGTATACAAATCTCTGTTGTTAAATGTGTTATAAGAATGTAAAACCTTTTAAAGTTTAATAACATCATACGTGTATGTGTGTGTATTTGAAACTTTTTTTTTTTTTGACTATTTTATATATGTGTTTTTTAATTATCTAGTGTGGCTATAGCAGAGATTCCACAAGTGGATGCCTTTAACAAACAGAAACTTATTCTCTCACAGTTTAAGAAGCAAGAAGTTTGAAGTCAGGGCACCAGCTCTAGGAGAAAGCTTTCTCTCTTTGTGGCTCTGGGGGAAAGTCCTTGTCATCCATCTTCCCCTGGCCTAGGAAATTCTCAGCGCGTGGACGCTGGGTCAAAAAGACGTGCTCCACTCCAGGCACTTCTTCCTTGGTGGTATGAGGTCCCTCTCATTTCTGCTCACTTTTCTCTTTGTATCTCAAAAGAGACTGACTCAAGACTCACCCTTATCCTGTAGATTGTGTCCTCCCTCATTAACATAACTGCCTCTAATTCCGCCTCATTAACGTCACAGAGGTTAGAATTTACAACACATAAGTAATCACATCAGATCACAAAATGCAGGACAACCACACAATACTGGGAATCACGGTCTGGCCAGGTTGGCACACATTTTGGGGGACACTATTCAATCCATAACAATAGAGAAAACACTGTCTTCAATGCCAGATTCAGAGACTTTTATCCATCTGTGAAGGGCAAACAAAGAAATTGAACAAAATTCAGACCCGCGAATTATTGCTTGCTCTTGGAACTAATGACTTCTTCTGGTCTCTATGCCTGGAAATGGCCAAAAAGAATTCTGTGAGGATTAATTCAGTTATTGCTAAAACATCTACTGCATTTACATGTCTACAGGTAAGGAAGAATGCTGGACACCGTGTGTGATTCATTAAGTAACACAGGGACCCTTAGACTATTGTTCTCCTTCTCTGATATGCCACTATCACCTTCTCCCCTTGTTGCTCTCCTGAAAAACCCACACTTGTATATTCTAGGCTTTTTTCCAGGATTGAATTTGCAGGAAGTTAAAGATATATCTTTGAAAGATAAAGAAGACTTTGGCCACATTGTCTTTAGACAGCCGAACTTCCCAGCCAAACTCTGTGCAGGATGGGAATTCACAATCCCTCCTACTCAGTACCTCTGAGCAGGACGGGATTTCTGTTTCATTATCAGGAGACTGTGGAATTCACCCCTCTTCAGAAAACTTACTTTCCTTTGCCTCAAACTGTCCCTCTCAAAATCTGTCACGGTCACTCTGAGAAATTCACATGGGCAGCCTGTATGGAAGTGCCCATCCTAGAGGCCCTGCCCTCCCTTCCTTGCTCCGTAGGGCTTCCTCTGACACTTGGGGTCACATCTCCCAGGGAGTACACACCTCTGGCACTTCTAGGGATTCCCAGGCCCTGGGATACTGTGGATGGGACTTGGAACTCAATCTCTTTCTTCCCATCCTCACCTTTGGTTATCTGTGTTCTGTCTTCACCATATTTAGGAGGCCTTGTCTTCTCTTTGCTCATTTCATTTCAGTTAGGCTTTTCTATTCCAACTCTCTGATCTCAGAACAGATCAGGTTAGACCACAGAAAAGAGAAAGACCAAGCAAACATCACTGATCTGTGCAGAAGCTGCTGGGAAGGGATTCGATTCTCATTGGTTTAGGGTTTTATGCCCACTGCTCACCGGCAGGCAGGTTCCCCCCAGAGTCTGGCTTCTCTCTGGTACCTTGTACTACAGAGAACTCAGTGCCCAGCCCACCTTCACAATCACACCTCCCTTAGAGCTATCTTTGCAGAAGCTCTTTCTCAGACTTCCATGTCCCACTGAAATCCTATTTCTCTTTCCTTACAAACATTATGCTCATTCTCAGGGCCCTGAGACCTCATCTGCAGATGAGTCTTGTCCTCTTCTCTCCTTGGCGGGGGAAGCTTTTGAGTGGACCTCATGTCTTCGGACAGCTATCCTGGGGCTTCTTCCACCCTGGTGCTGTAGGGCTGCATCTCTCTTTGTACTAGAGGGGGCGTGGAAGGGGCACAAGGCTAAAAGAGGATGGATCTTCCAGGTGAGGTGGGTTTAAGAAGCCTGAATGAAATTCTTCCCTGAAGGGTGAATATTTTGCAGTCCAGACATCCTGCTTCTCTCAGTCTAAGAGTCCTAGCACGTCTTCAGGTGCTTTCTCCATTGACCTTGAGGCCATGCCTGCAACCTCTGCAGCCAGGTCACCCACATGTGTAGCAGCACCAGTAGGTGTGCTAGCTTCTTCAGCCCCTGTCTCCTCCTCCAGATGCTCCTGGAGGTGCCTGGCTCTTCTTGCCAGGACTCCAGGATGCTGACCAGGGACTCAGTGTTGGTTAAAGGATGTCGGCCAGTGACCACGTCTCCTCATTTCCTTTGAAGGATTAGGCTAGTTGCCTGGGCAGAAGACAGCCAAGGTCAGCCTGAGCCTAGACACCTAGTGACCTGTGACACTGCAGCCAGTGATAGATGTTAATTTCCATGCTCAGGTATCCGCAGGTGGCGGATTCAGAGTGGTCGGAGGAGAAGTGTAACTAGAGATCACACAGTCACGAGGGCACGGGCCAAAGGTCAGGGAAAATAGCTGAGGTCGTGGAGCTCTAGCGGAGCCAGTCTAGGGCACAGGCCTCTCTCCTGTACGTGGCAAAGAGGCGATCCATATGCTGCCATCTGCAGACTCTGGACTGCTGGGGCCCTGGTTGTCCAGATTTCGGCCTTGTCTTTGGAGAAGTGACGTGCATGCAGTGTGCCACCGGGGGCTGTGGCCCAGCAGAAGCAAAATGTTGAAAATGGGGCTTCAGTTGACTTTGCCTGTTCTCTCCCTTGGCTGAGTGCCATCCTGTGTTTCCTAGCAGGAGAAGGCATTCATGGAGAGAGGCGGATTCCATGTGTGCAGGCAAAGTGTGTGCTGAGATGATGAGACCCTGGAGACCAGGGTGGACTCTTCAGACCCAGGATAGGCCTCTGGCAGGTATGTGTCAATATTTTCTGCCCATGGCACTCACCCGGGTATTTGCATACAATGTCATCAGCGGAATTAGTAGTCTCCGGAGAGGCTTCCACATGTCAACAACATTCACCCGGCCAGGGTCCACCCGTGATGTAGCTCCCCAATCAATCACTACTCTCTAGACCTTCCAGATAGACTAGCAGATCTTCTCTGCCCATGGGCAACCAGTAGAGCCAGAGGCCTTCCCCCTTTGCTCTTTCGTCTCTAGGCACTCTGTCAGGCACTCCAAGCTGTGAAGTGACTCGGGGAGAGAAGGAAGAGATTTCAGAGAATGAACACATACAGAGAGAGAGGCAAGATATGCTGAGTGGGGATGTCTTGCGTACTGTTATCCTGAGGAAAGTGGGAAAATTGGACCCTGGCCTGCTCTGCCAATGCCCTGAAGCAGTCCGCACCAGGGGCTCCCTTGTGCCTGCGTAGCCTTTCCCAGGGTGTGCTCAAATCCTGTGGCCACTAGGTGTCCTAGGTCAAAATGGAGGGCCCTGTGTCATCTGCCTGGTGGGCTGGATCTCTGCCACTGGCTGAGTCTTGTCACCAGGCCCATCGTAAGCTCCGCCCACTCTTCCGGTGGGGGGACTGTCTCCATGGTGATGGCAAAGAAGCCTTAGTTCCGCCCACCTGGCCTTCACTTCACCTACCTGGCCTGCTGACCCTCACTCAGACCTCTGTGTTGATCAAAATAAATGTCCGCCAGTGGCCAGGTGTCAGCATCTGGGACAAAGGATTTGGGACCTTGCCTGAGGCAGAAGGCAGCCTAGGTCTGTGGGTACCTGGAAGTCTAGTGACTTGTGACGCTGCTGCCAGTGATAGATGGTGACTCCCACACTCACATATCCCCTGGTGGCAGAATGATAGTGATGGGTGGAGAAACATGGCTCCAGAGCACAAGTTCAGTAGGGCACCGGCCAAAGGCCAGGGCCAGGAGTGGATGTCGTGAAGCTGAATGGTGAGCCAGTGAAGGGCCCAAGGATTTCTCCAACGAGGCAAAATGCAGATCAAGCCAAGGAACACAAAGATAAAGCAGCTGAAGAAATTAAAAAGGTTACTCAAGAACATAATTAAAAATTTAATAAGCTGCAAGAAACCATAGAGAGACTGCAATCAGAAATTCAGAAGATTAACAATAAAATTACAGAGTTAGAAAACTCAATAGAAAGTAAGAAGAGCACAGTTAAAGAACTGGAAGGCAGAATTACTGAGATTGAAGATCAAACTCTTGGGACTAATATATTGGAAGAGACAGCAGATAAAAGAATTTTAAATGAAGAAATCCAAAGAATCATGTGGGACTTTATCAAGAGAAATAACTATGAGTGATTTCAGTACCAGAACAGGGAGGGCTAACAGAAAATACAAAGGGAACTGTTGAAGATTTGTTGGCAGAAAACTTCCATGATATCATGAAAGATGCTCATCGAATTCCACATAAGGTAGATCTCAAAAGAAAGTGACCGAGAGACATAATAATCAAACTTCCCAAAATCAAATATAAAGAGAATTTTAAGAGAGGCTAGGGATAAAGGAAGTCACCAACAAAGGAGAGTAAATAATAATAAACTTGGTCTACTCAGCAGAAATCATGCAGGCAAGAAGGCAAAGGGATGACTTATACAAAATATTGAAGGAAAAAAATTGTCAGCCAGGAATCAAACCATAACCCTGGCCCTCTGGCCTTAGCCCTCTAACTCTAGCCCCTAAGCCCTGAGCCCCAAAGCCCCTAAGACCCTAAGCCCTTAGGTCCTAACCCCCAAGGCCCTAAACTCTAACCTCAACCCAAACCCTAAGCCCTATACCCTAAACCCTACAACCTAAACACCTACACCCCAAAACACTACACATCAAAACCCTACACACTAAACCCTATACTCTAAGCCTCAAACCCTAAACCCAAACCTCAAATCCCAAAGCCCAAACCCTAAACCTAACCGTAAACCCTAAACCCTAACACCTAACCCTAACCCCTAACCACCCTAACCCTAACCCTCGAACCCTAACCCTCTAACGCTAACATGAAACCCTAATCCGAAACCCTAACCCTCTAACTCTAACCTCTAACCCTAACACTCTAGCCCTAGCCCTAATCCTAACCCCAACCTCCAAACCCAACCCCAAACCTTAGACCTCAAATCCCTAGCCCTAAACCTAAGAATGAGCCTAAGCCTAACCCTATCACTTAACTCTAAACCCTACACCATAACACTTAAAACCCTAACACGCAAAACCCTAACACCCTTAGCCCTAACACATTTAACCCTAACACCCTAAACACGAAAACCCTAAACACTAACACCCTTAACCCCAAACCCCTACCTCGTAAACCCTAAACTTAAACGCTAAACCATCTAACCCTCTAACCCTAATACCCTAAACCCTAACCCCAGCCCCCAGCCTTAATGTTCGCTCTAAGCCTTAAACCTTAGGCCCTAAACCCTAGGCTCTAAGCCCTAAGCCCTAAACTCTAAGTCCTAAAACCCTAAACTCTAAGCCCTAAGCCTAACCCTCTAATCCTAAACCCTAAAACTTTACCCGAAACCCATCCCAAACCCCTAAACCTGAACCCCTAAGCCCTAGCCCTAACCCCTAACCCTAAACCTCTAAACCATACCCCTAATCCTCTAAACCTAAACCTCTAACCCTAACTCTCTAACCCTAACCACAACACCAACCCCAACCTCGGAACCCTGAAACCCTAACCCCCTAACCCCAAGCCTCTGAACCCTAAGCCTAAACCCTCTAACCCTAAACCCTAACCTTCACCCCCTCACACCCTCACTTTCTCACTCCCTCACTCTATAATCTTCTCAACCTCTAACCCCCTCACCCTCTGACCCCTCACCCTCTAACTCCCTCAATCTCTAACCCCCAACCCTCTAGACCCCAACCCTCTAACACCCACCCTCTAACACCCACCCTCTAACCCCAAACCACATATCCCAAACAAACCCAACACCAACCCAACCCTAAACCTAAACCCTAACCCCTAAAACCTAACCCAAACCCTAACGACTAAACCCCAAAACCCTAAACCCCAAACTGCAACCCCTAACACCTAACCTGTAACTCCAAACTCTAACCTCAAACCCTAGACCTAACCCTTACACCTAACCCCAACCAAAAAACCCTAACCCTAAACTCTAACCCCAAACCCTGAGGACCCTAACTCTAACAACCCTAACCCTAACATCCCTAACCCCAAACCCTAACCCTTTTTGTTAGCAGCCGTAGCACTTAACCACTAGCCACCAGGGTTTCCATGAGCAGTCACAGGAATAGACATATGCACACCCGTGTTCACTGCAACATTATTCACAGTAGCAAAAAGATGGAAACAACCTAAGTGCTCGTCCACAGAGGAATGGATAAACAAACTACGGTACATACAGTGGAACACTACACGACAATAAAGACCAATGATGAATCTCCGAAACATCTCACACCATGGATGAATCTGGGGCGCAGCACACTGACTAAGTCAATCACAAAACGACATATACAGTAAGAGACCACTATCATAAAAACTCATGAAAACATTTACGCACAGAAACAATCCTTGATGTTCACCAGGGAGACGAAGAGTGGGCAGAGAAAAGCTAAGTAAACAATAACCAAAAAAACCAAACCCACTGCCGTCGAGTCGATTCCAGCTCATAGAGACCCTATAGGACAGATTAGAACTGCCCCATAGAGTTTCCAAGGAGTGCCTGGTGGATTCGAACTGCAGACCTTTGGTTAGCACCGGTGGCTCTTAACCACTACACCACCAGAGTTTCCGACCAAACAACAGATATGTGGTAACTCTGGTGAAGGAAGAGACGGTACACAAGACTGGGGAATGAACCTCAGCCTCACTCTAACCCTAACCCTAACCCTAAACCACTTGTGCCCGAGCCTAGTAACCCCAGCCCTAACCCCAACCCCCAACCACCTAAAACCTATACCCCTCAACCTAACTCCCAAACCTCTAACCCCCAAACCTGGACCCCTAACACCAAACCCTAACCCCTAACCCTAACCCTCTAACCCTTCTGCATCTCTGGGCCTCTCAACTCTCCGTCTGTTTTCTCCCTCCAAATCCTACTAACACTCAGTGGAATTTTGAAGTTTGAGCTGTGCTTTGCTTCTTGTTGTCTCCACTGGTCCCATCAAGGCACTGCATCATTTGCTCTGCTTCACTATTGAGTTCCAAAACCATGGCTTAGAATCGCCTGACACTGAACTTCAGCGATTCGGCGCAAGGCCGTGAGAGGGCGCGCGCACCGCCGGTTCTGTTCTGCCCACCAGGCCCTCCGAGCATGGGAACCTCCTGGACCTAAGCCAGGACGACCTGGGTACCGCTGCAGTGGTGACAGCAGAAGCTTTTCTTCCTGAGGGACCCAAGACCCCAGGGCGCTCTCTCAACACTCCCATTAATGCTATGATTATCCTAACCCACTCCTTCTGCGCGACCTAGTGGGTCCTCTACCAGGCCCAGCCTTCATGACCCGCACCCCACTGCCGTGGTCACGTAGAGGAACCTGCAGGGCCGCGCCCTCCCCGCCCAAGCTCTGCCCCTCCATACCCTGATGCCCTGCAGGCCTCTACTAGGTCCCCGCCCAGGGGAGAGTTGTCGCCCCGCATGGGGTGGGGGGACACGAGGGAACATTCGGAAACCACCCCCAGGCACGAAGCCGACTGCCCGATTGCCCGTATTGAGACCATGTGAGCAGGGCTGCCCCGCCGACTGGAGCCTGCAGGGCATCACTCACGTTTGTCAGCTTCTCACCGCCCTCTGGGCTCGGGATCCCAGAGCAGCCAATCCCCCTGGGGGGGGGCGGTCCGTCCGCAGGTGCTGGAAGATCGGGTTGGTGCCCATGGCCGGAGCGCTTAAAACCCTTAGAAACCCTCATAAACCGTCAGCTCCAGACCTTCAAATGTCAGCCCGAGAGACACCTAATCTCCAACCTAAAAAAAAAACAAAACACACCTGTTGCCATCGAGTCAATTCTGACTTATAGCGACGCTATAGGACAGAGTAGAACTGCCCCACAGTTTCCAAGGAGCGCCTGGTGGATTCAAACTGCCAACCTTTTGGCTAGCAGCCTTAGCACGTAACCACTACGCCACCAGGGTAACCCACTAAACCTACTGCCATCAGGGTAGAGGCTCCAAATCCTGCCAGTGTGAGGAACCCTCAAATTCCCTCAGCACCAGAGACTGCGTCCACAGCGACCGGTACACAGTGCCACACAAACGTTTAAGTTCACAAACGACCTGGTTGCTCAGGACCCCTTCCTGCTACCCCCACCCCCGCCACCCAGAGGGGGAGCGGGACCCGGCATGCACACTGTTAACAGACACTGAATCCCTGCTTCCACAAGGAGTAGGATCCCTGTGCTGCTCCACAGATTCCCAGGACCCCTTCCTTTCCCAGTGGGGCCGCGCCGACGCCCCAGCCCCGAGAGTAGACCAGCCGGGCGTGGGCGCGGGGTGCCTCAGCCTCCCAGGCACAGTGCCCAAAACAGTAAGGGGCAGCAGGGCCTTGGGCGGGGGATCCCTCTCTCCCCTGTCCCTGGCACCCTACGGAGTCTGGTGGGGGTGGGACGACGAATGGGGGCGAGTGCCACACCCTCAGTTTGGAATCTCACCCCCCCAGCGAACTCTGGGCCTTGGTTTCCCCTGGCACAGGGAGCAGGTGGGGGGCGGGGGGGGCAGGTGCCCATCCCCCAGCTTGGCCCGCAAACCCGCCCCGGGCAGAGTAGGGACCTTGGCACAGCACTGGACACGGCCTTTCTCCCCAAGCCCTCCAAGCCCCCAGGCCCGAGGGCACTCCGCAGCTGGATCCCGCGGCTGGACCCCCCCCAACCGCAAATCCATGGGGACGCAAATTTCGGGGACCAGCTGCGTCTCCCGGGCCAGAGGCTCCCTCTCGCAGCCCCTAGAGTGGCTGCGTCCGCCCGGCCCCGCGCCGCCTCCGCCCCTGGGGATCACTCGGGACGGGGTACGCCGGAGGGGGCAAAAGCTGCTAACCCAACGTCCGGACTCTCCAACCTCTGGAGCCCACGGGATGCTGGGACTGGGACCCGCCCTCCTGGCGCCTTCCCTCCACACCTTCAAGGGGCCGGGCTTGTTCAGTCTGGGAGCGGGTCCCTCCACCCAGCTGCCGGAGTTTCATAACTTTCAGAAAACACGGCAGGGAAAGCAGCACGAACAGCATCCTCTCTAAGGCGCGCCATCCGGCCCGGGCCCCTCACCGCCCGTCCCAGCGCTTCCGGGAGTAACTGGCTGGACGGCGTGGAACATGGCTGCCGGCCCCGCCCAGCGGCCCGGGTGTGGGGCGGGCGTGGGGGGGTTGGGCCTCCAGAGGGGAGGGTGGGGTCTAGAAGCAAGACAACGCCAAGGTGCCTGGGGTGAGGAGACGGGAGACGTCAGGAGAGGGCCCTCTGGCTTGCAGAGTTAAGTGTTGGAGGTGCAACGGTTAAGTGCTTGGCTAACTGAAAGGTGGGCCATTGGAACCCACCAGCTCAGGGGTTGAAAAGATCTGGAGATGGGCTCCCATAAAGATTCTAACCAAACAAAATCCAAACCAGTTGCTGTTGAATCAATTGCGACTCATAGTGACCCTATAGGGCAGAGCAGAACTGCCCCACAGGGTTTCTAAGACTATAAGTCTTTACAGAAGCAGACTGCCATGTCTTTCTGCCAAGAAGCAACTGGTGGATTCGAACTGTCCACCCTTTGGTAAGCAGCCGAGCTCTTAACCACAGTGCCACCAGGGCTGCGCCATAAAGACTGCAACCTAGGAAACCTTGTGAGGCAGTTCTAAGTTGTCATACAGGGTTGATATGAGTCAGAATCTCTTGATGGCACACAACCATGATTGTCCTAAGAAAATTCCTCCAAGCATCTGTCTACATGACCGCTGAAGCACCCATGCATGCACGCTATCAAAGCAGTGCGGCCAAAGACAGGAAATTGGAATAGAGACATTATAGAGTGGACAGTGAAAAGTGATTTCTGAGGGACATGCAGCTCAAGCGGAGGAGGTAGCGTACAACTAAATGCCCTTCTCCTTCTATTGTTCAATGGTCTTGAGAAAGAATGTGTCCCAGGAATTAACTGTAGCCCAGGATAACTTGAAGACAGCAAATACAGAGGACCGGTCAGGATGCTTCTGCAGTGGTCAGGATGAGGAGTGATGGTGGTAGTGCAGGTGGGAGCAGGCTTGAGGTGTACTTTGGAGCTTGAGCTGCCAAGAATTGCTGGTGGATCAGATGTATGGGATGAGGGGAATGGAGAATCAAAGGTGACTTCTAGAATTCAGGCTACCATGAGCGCATGGTCACCAGAGCCATTCTCTACCATGTGGAAAACCATGGAGGAACAAACTTGAGAAAATGACCAAAAGATTTTTTCTGGACATGTTAGATTTGGATGTCTGAGGTCATCCAAGTGTGAAGAACAGTTCCCAGCTGTGGATACCACTCTGAGGTAGAGTAGTTTTCCGGGTTCTAAGAATTTGGAGATGATTAGCCTATAGCTGATTTGAAAGCCACTGGTGGTGCGATGATTATGCATTTGGGTGCTACCAAAAGGTCTGCAGTTTGAATCTACCAGTCGCTCCTTGGAAACCCTGTGGGGAGGCTCTACTCTGTCCTATAGGGTCCCTATGAGTCAGAATCCACTCGATAGCGACTTTTTTTGTTTTGTTTTAATACTAAGCTCAGAAAAGTTGTGTGTCAGGGTTGTATTTTTTCACAATACTTATTCAAGCAGTTCAAATCTACCAGCCACTCCTTGGAAACCCTATGGGTCAATTCTACTCTGTCCTATAGGGTCACTATGAGATAGAATCGACTCAACAGCAATGAACTTAGTCTTAGAGGAGCCCTTTGTCTGTCAAAGCTGAGAGTTTTACTTCATACTTTTTAAAACTGCCATGTCTCATGTTACGTGGCTACCCTTACAGGAGCATTTTTGGTGCTAACTTGTTCTTGGTGAAGGGCTCTGTATTCATTTTCTAGGGCTGCCATAGTAAATTACCAAAAACTCAGTGTCTTTAAAAAAACGTATAATCCAAACAGTCCACGAAGCTGTATTATATGAAGAAGAAGGGGCATGAGGATTAGAGGAAGACTCATTAACAGCCTAGACATGCAGATGACACAACCTTGCTTACTGAAAGTGAAGACGACTTGAAGCACTTGCTGTGAGGATCAAAGACTTCAGCCTTCAGTATGGATTACACTTCAACGTAAAGAAAACAAAAATCCTCACAACTGGAACAATAAAAAAATCACAGTAAACAGACAAAATACTGAAGTCGTCAAGGATTTCATTTTACTTGGATCCACAATCAACACCCATGGAAGCAGCCATCAAGAAATCAAACGACATATTTTATTGGACAAATCTGCTACAAAAGACCTCTTTAAAGTGTTAAAAATCGAAGATGTCACTTTGAGGACTAAGGTGTGCCTGAACCAAGCCATGATATTTTCAGTCGCCTCATGTGCAGCTAAAGCTGGACAATGAATAAGGAAGACAAAAGAACTGAAACTTGGATTATGTTGTTGGTGAAGAATAATGAATATGCCATGGACTGCTAGAAGAATGAACACACCTGTCTTGGAAGAAGTACAGCCAGAATGCTCCTTAGAAAGGTGGGTGGCAAGACTTGGTCTCACGTACTCTGGACATATTATCAGGAGGAATCAGTCCCTGGAAAAAGACATCGTGCTTGGTAAAGTAGAGGGTCAGTGAAAAAGACAAAGATCCTCAATGAGATGGATTGAGACGGTGGCTGCAACAGTGGGCTCAGACATAGCAATGAGAAAGGCCCAGGGCTGGGCACTGTTCCGTTCTGTTGTACACAGGGCCGCTATGATTTGGAACTGACCCAACAGCACCTAACAACAACATCATAAACTCACTGGATCTCCTGGGGATAGAATGTCATATTCAGTGTAGAATAGATAGAGTTTCTTTGTTTGTTTGTTTACCATATTTACTAATACTATGATTTACATTTGATAACTTGCACAATCTGTTGGATTGCTTTTCTTTGGAATGGACACAAACGTGCATCTCTTGCAGCCTGTTGGCCAGGTAGCTAGCTTCCAAATTTCTTTGCATGATGGAGTGGGCATGTACAGTGCTGCATCTGTTTGTTGAACCAACTCAGTGGGTATTCTGTCAGCTCCTGGAGCCTTGTTCTTCACCAGTGCCTTCAGTGTAGCTTGGACTTCTTGCTTCACTACTACCAGTTCTTGATCATATGCCACCTCATGAAATGACTGAAAGTCGACCATTTCTTTTGGTACTGTGACTCTGTGTATTCTTTCCATCTTTTGTGTGTGTGCTTTAAGTGAAACTTTACAAATCAAGTCAGTCTCTCATACAAAAATTAGTATACAGCTTGCTATGTTCTCCTAGTTCCTCTCCCACTAATGAGACAGCACACTCCTTCTCTCAGCCCTGTATTCCCCGTGTCCATTCAGCCACTTTCTGTCCCCCTCTGCCCTCTCATCTCCCCTCCAAACAGGAGCTGCCCACATAGTCTCATGTGTCCACTTGAGACCAGAAGGTCACTCCTCACCACTATCATTTTCTATCCTATAATCCAGTCCAATCCCTGTCTGAAGAGTTGGCTTTGGGAATGGTTCCAGTCTTGGGCCAACAGAAGGTCTGGGGACCATGACCTCCAGGGTTCCTCTAGTCTCAGTCAGATCATTAAGTCTGATTTTTTTATGAGACTTTGAGGTCTGCATCTCACTGCTCTCGTGCTCCATCAAGGATGCTCTGTTTCGTTCCCTGTCGGGGCAGTCTTCAGTTGTAGACGGGCACCATCTAGTTCTTCTGGTCTCAGGCTGATGTAGTCTTGGATTTACGTGGCCATTTCTGTCTTTTGGACTCATAATTACCTTGTATCTTTGGTGTTCTTCATTCTCCTTTGCTCCAGGTGGGTTGAGACCAATTGATGCATCTTAGATGGCTGCTTGATAGTGTTTTTAAGACTGCAGACGCCACTCACCAAAGTGGGATGCAGAATGTTTTCTTAATAGATTTTATTATGCCAATTGACCTAGATGTCCCCTGAAAACATGGTCCCCCAACTGCTGCCCCTGCTACTCTGGCCTTTGGAGCATTTGGTTTATTCAGGAAACTGCTTTTGGTTTAGTGCAGTTATGCTGACCTCTCCTTTGTTGTATGTTGTCTTTCCCTTCACCTAAAATAGTTCTTGCCTACTATCTAATTTGCGAATATCCTTCTCCCTCCCTTCCTCCCCACCCTCATAACCATCAAAGAATATTTTCTTCTCTGTTTAAACTATTTCTTGAGTTCTTATAACAGTGGTCTCATACAATATTCGTCCTTTTGCAACTGACTAATTTCACTCAGCATAATGCCCTCCAGATTCCTCCAAGCTATGAAATATTTCACGGATTCATCATTGTTCTTGATCTGTGTGAAGTATTCCATCATGTGAATGCACCACAATTTATTTATGCATTCATCTGTTGATGGTCACCTTGGTTACTTCCATCTTTCTGCTATTGTAAACAGTGCTGCAATGAACATGGTTGTGCATATATCTGTTCATATAAAGGCTCTTATTTCTCTAAGATATATTCCAAGGAGTGGGATTGCCATATGCTATGGTAGGTGTATTGCTAGCTTTTTAAGGAAGTGCCAGATTGATTTCCAAAGTGGCTGCACCATTTTAAATTCCCACCAGCAGTGAATAAGTGTTCCAGTCTCTCTACAACCTCTCCAACATTTATTATTTTGTGATTTGGGATTAATGGCAGCCTTGCTGGAGTGAGATGGTATCTCATTGTAGTTTTGATTTACATTTCTCTAACGGCTAATGATTATGAGCATTTCCTCATGTATCTGTTACCTGCCTGAATGTCTTCTTCGTTGAAGCACCTGTTCCTATCCTTTGCCCATTTTTAAAATGGATTATTTGTCTTTTTGTTATTGAGTTTTTGCAATATCATGTAGATTTTAGAGATCAGATGCTGATCGGAAATGTTATAGCTAAAAGCTGTTTCCCGGTCTGTAGGCAATCAGTTTACTCTCCTGGTGAAGACTTTGGATGAGCATAAGTGTTTGATTTCTAGGAGTTATCTAATTTCTCTTTGGGTACTTGTACCTTGTTAGTAATGTTTTTGTTACAATCCCACCCTAATCCTCTTTAACATAAAATTACAATCACAAAATGGAGGACAACTACAGAACACTGGGAATCATGGCCTAACCAACTTGGTAGACACATTTGGGGGGGGGGACATAATACAATCCATGACATCCACCTTTTAGTATATTTTGGGGACTGGCTCTTTTAGTCAGAAACAGGTCGAATAAAAGTGCTTACTTACCAGTAGTTTCCCAGCAGTGTTGGTGACGGATCCCCAGTTGGATACACATCATCACACTGACTGCATTTGCGGTGCCTCAGCAAGTCCCACTTGCCTTCATAACACTGATCTCTAGAACAAAACACAGCTCTGTAAGCAAGTCAGTTAAAAATAAAGGCATTGGATATTGAACATCACTAAAGACATAAGTGCATATTGGTTCTGTGTTGGTTGCCGGAATCTAATTCTCTTAATTAATTCATATTTTTTGTAGATATTTTTCTTGCTCCATATACCCAGAGCTCTGTGTACATATAATGAACATTCTACACGTAGTTTTCTCACAAATATTACCCAATGTCATTCATTTTTTTGACCATTTACTCTATGTTCAAGAATAAATTGAAGTATAGGAAATATTCTTATGGTTATTTAACTCTAAGGATGAAGAAATTGCATAGTGGGTCTTGGCTCACTTTAGAAATTCTCTACCTGATGCAGTTCCACACAGCAACACGGACCTTCATCTCAGCACAGGAAGAAAGACAGCTTTGTCTCAATATTTGCAAGGGCTCTTCACCTTCTACTAAGGTAAAAACTCTTCAGCCTGCCAAGAGCATTGTTCAAGAATTGGCTCCAAATCTCTCCTTGAAAAGTACAGTGAAAAATCTTATAAAAATGTTAAATTTATTATTAGGCAAACCACTATTTTGTCAAATCATTGTCTCTATATAAATTTTTCACCACTATGTGGCTTAAGGCAGCAATCAGGTGTGTAATAATGTGTATATCATTACATTTCAAATTATAGTGATGTTCCAATGGTTTAAAGAGTTGGAGGGACTATTGTGGCTAGAGAATATTGAATCAAAAAATATTTTGACATGAAAGTTTCAACAACAAATATGTTCCATAACTGTAGGTGTACTTGTAGGTAAATGTTTAATGTAATAATTCAGATGGTTAAAAAAGACAAAAACAAATAAAAACACATTAAACAGCAGAATAAGTCAATAGATGTCTATTATCATGACAGATACAAACAGAAAACAAAGAATAAAAAATAAGTGCAGCAGAGGTTACCAGCATTATGTAAAAGAGCTGAGCATCTTCACACTGAAATAAAATAGCTAGATGCTTCAAAACGTGCATCCAGCAGCTTTTCCCTTTAGCAGGTATTGCAATTTCTGATTTATTGGAATTAAACTAGTTGTCCATGTCATTCAAGTATTATTTTAATGCAATAAATCATTTTACAAGTCTCATGCTATAGAAAAAATGCTTAAATCATTACATAAACATAGCTTTGCTCACAACTGTTCCCATTCTGAATCCATTATTTTTCCCTTTACCACTTCCTAAATAGCTTTGAAAATCTTCACAGTGCTGTAAACCCAAGTTCTAGTCCCACCACCATTTTATGTGACACTGATCACTCTGTGTCCCTGTGAAGTCTTTTTTTTTTTTTTTTTTTTTTACATCCTATAGCACTATGGTCACTATTGTCGACTCAACATGTTTACTGCCTTATTGCGCTCTTTACCTGTTGTTGAAGCCCTGTTATTTAGTTTTAAATGTCTTTCTTATTTCTCTACCTTAACACTTACAACAGTGTTTCATTTTATTTGCTGTTGTTGTTTTCTTTTATTATATTTCTTCTTGTCCACTCAGAGTTCAGGCATGATTAAACATATGGGTAATTACATTTTTGTGGAGACAGAATGGGATTTAGAATCAAGTTTCAATTACCCGGGTTTTACTTCCTTCATTGACTAGCTGTATATCGGCAATACTTACTGACTATAAAACTTAATTTCAACATTTGTAAAACAGGTTACAATCTATGCTTTTTTTAGATATATACATTTTTTAAAATTTCAAAATATAAATTCACCAAAAATGATGTTAACATTTAGATTTTTCTTGTGATAAAAAAACTAAACCAAACCTGTTGTCATCAAGTTGATTCCAACTCATACCGACTCTATAGGACAGAGGAGAGCTGCCCCATAAGGGCTTCCAAGGAGTGGCTGGTGGATTTGAACTGTCGGCCTTTTGGTTAGCAGCCAGGTTGGAATCCGCTACATCACCAGGACTCCTTTCTTGTAATAAGTCAGATAAATTGATAAGCTTATATTCTGGCTATGTATTTAGTGCATGAAATATGTCAAAGAGAATTATGTAATGTTTAAAATTTTAAAATGTAAATTGATCAAAAATTATAATAAATTCCAAATAGGTAAGATAAAATGATTACCTCCAAATCTCAGTAGGGGTTTAAATGCCTTTGAGACCAGTTGGTGCTCCTGTTTTCACCCATTCTCAATGGCACAAACTCAGCATCAGTCTCTGAATAGTGATTATGATGCTAACCCTGTAGACGGTCAGGAGTGGTTAGGCTACTATTTTCACATGTTTTGCTGGCTAATAGATTTAAATTATCTTTACTGTCTAATATTTTTTATCTTTTACTTTTGGAGAACGAAGTCAATTGTTCATGTCGTATTACATATGGTACAGCCCAGAGTGTTTGTAGTGTTCAATACTTTAAATTTCTCACCACTTTCATCATTACTTTTTTGTATAGGAAACTCAGGAATCAAATAGATATTTTATACTGTCCAGCAATGCTTACATTGTAAGTATAAAGAGGGAGCCATTATAACGTTAAGGGAAATATCGCTGATACAATGTTGGCTTTTTAATTAGGCAGATTTGTCTTTGTAATCCCACTCTGCCCTTTATTGGCTGATGACTTTAAGTATGCTTCTTTACTTTCCGTAGCCTTGATTTACTCACCCACAAAATGGGACGATGACCTTCATCTGGAAAGAATATACATATATACATATATATACATATATACAGACGTATGAAGCTTACTTCTGACAATACCAACAAATATTGCTATTTCTTTTTTTTTTTTTTTTGCCTTCTTTACTCCAAGCTTCTAGACGGTTTACTCAGTTACATTTCCTTCCTTCCTTTCTTCTTTCTTTCTATCCTACCTCTTTTTGTTTCCCTTTCAGTTTCATTGTGAATTCATAAATGCTAGGTTGAATTTCAGTGTTTATATGCTATTAGGGTATGCATATAAGTAAGCAAATTTAGCTTCCTGAAATTGAAATGTAGATAATTCCTGCACTGTCTGCCTCACATGACATGTGAAAGTTATTTAAAATAGTAAGAAAATATAAATATGTTACTTATTACCTATTGAATCCATACATCAGGCTAGATAATTTAACTGTCATGTTGAAGTGATAAATTTATAAATATGTTAATATTTTGTTATTAATGTAAGAAGAGTAAGTTAGAAACCTAATATGAAGAGCAGGTGAGGATTTCAAAAGGATTGGTTCTCAGAAGAGTAGGACTAGAACAGTAATAAACAAAAGGTAAAATATGTTCGTAGCAGGAACATACAGAAGGTTGCTTCTACAATGGTGTTTAAAATAGAATAATGTATATTTGATTAGACAATCATTTATGGGAATAAAAAGATTAAGAAAATTTATCCTTACCTGCAAAATCTTAGAACCAAAAAACCAAACCAAACCCAGTGCCGTCGAGTCGACTCCACTCCTACTCATGGCGACCCTATAGGACAGAGTAGAACTGCCCCATAGGGTTTCCAAGGAGCGCCTGGAGGATTCAAACTGCTGACCCTTTGGTTAGCAGCTGTAGCACTTAACCACTATGCCACCAGGGTTTCCACAAAATCTTAGAAGCAGCAACATATTCATCATATTTCATCCAGAACATTGCTGATGTCCTGCAGTCATGCATTTAAAGTCATTTTTGCAGAAACATTCATTTTTATAGCTACTTACCTTCCTGGTGATTACATCATTGGCTCATAAAGATGAGAAAAAGAACCAAATGCAATTTGGCTGTCTTGACTGGGTCCCAAAGAAGACTATTAAGTTAAATGAATGAATAGAAACATCTTAAATAAGCAATATCTTCTATGTGCAACTGCTTGTGTGTGGCACCAGGAAAATAAACACTAATCAAGGTAATTTTAATTCCCAGTGAAATGAAACCTCATATGGAAACATGGGGATTTTACTCTCCCTTGATAATTACATCATCTAGAATCATCTCATGTGAGATTTTTATCATAAAGGAAGGGTCAATGGAAAGGAAATGCCTGACTGGAGCCAGCTGTGGATTATTCTTAATTGCCTCTCCACTCTCACATTCCCAAAAGGAAGGAGGATATCAGGGCTTAATATGACTCAAGTACAGCATGAAAAAATGGAATATGTTTACAAATGTCAACACAACTATTTGTAAAATAATTAGATATTTATTAAATCATTTTGTGAGAAACGAAGTGGCTCTAATCAGACTTAAATAAATGGGTTGACTAATTTTTTGTTGTTGTTGTTAATATTTGAATATACCATGCAACTAGGTTGATGGAAGTTGTGTATAGAAGTTATCCAAATCACTCAGTAGGATCATTTCAAAGAATCTGAAAAAAGTTAGGAAAATAAATTTGAAATACTGTGGCACTATGAGTCAACCAGAATTACAGAGCATTCAGTAAATTGGAGTAAAAAAGAACTGAAGGTATCATTTTCAAATCGATTGTTGTTGTCAGGTGCCATCAAGTCTGTTCTGACTCATAGCCAAACTATGTATCACAGAACAAAACACTGCCTGCTCCTGTGCCATTCTTACAATCGTTACTATGCTTGAGCCCATTGTCCCACCCACTGTGTCAGTCTCTGTCTTTGAGGGTCTTCCTTTTTTCCGCTGATCCTGTACTTTACCAAGCATGATGTCCTTCTCCAGGAACTGATCTTTCCTGACAACATGTCCAAAGTATGTAAGACACAGTCTCGCCATCCTTGCTTCTAAGGAGCATTCTGGTTGTACTTCTTCCAAGACAGATTTGTTCCTTCTTTGGCAGTGCATTCAATATTCTTTGCCAAGGCCACAATTCAAAGGCGTCAATTCTTCTTTGGTCTTCCTTATTCATTGTCCAGCTTTCACATGCATATTAGGCGATTGAAAACACAATGGCTTGGGTCAGGTACACCTTAGTCTTCAAGGTGACATATTTGCTTTTCAACACTTTAAAGAAGTCCTTTGCAGCAGATTTGCCCAATGCAATGCGTCTTTGATTTGTTTTTTTTTTTAAATTTTGTTGTGCTTTAAGTGAAAGTTTACAAATCAAGTCAGTCTCTCACACAAAAACTTATATTCACCTTGTTACATACTCCCAATTGCTCTTCCCCTAATGAGACAGCCTACTCCCTCCCTCCACTCTCTCTTTTCATGTCCATTCCTCCAGCTTCTAACCCTCTCTACCCTCTCCTCTTCCCTCCAGACAGGAGATGCCAGCATAGTCTCAAGTGTCCACCTGATCCAAGAAACTCACTCCTCACCAGCATCCCTCTCCAACCTATTGTCCAGTCCAATCCCTGTCTGAAGAGTTGCTTCCTGTCCTAGGCCAACAGAAGGTCTGGGGGCCATGACCACCAGGGTCCTTCTACTCTCAGTCAGACCATTAAGTCTGGTCTTTTTACGAGAATTTGGAGTCTGTATCCCACTGCTCTCCTGCTCCCTCAGGGGTTCTCTGTGTTCCCTGTCAGGGAAGTCATCAGTTGTAGCTGGGCACCATCTAGTTCTTCTGGTCTCAGGCTGATGTAGTCTCTGGATTATGTGACCCTTTCTGTCTCTTGGGCTCGTAATGACCTTGTGTCCTTGGTGCTCTACATTCTCCTTTGATCCAGGTGGACTGAGACCAATTGATGCATCTTAGATGGCCGCTTGCTAGGGCCGAAGACCCCAGATGCCAATCTCCAAAGTGGGATGCAGAAGGTTTTCTTAATAGATTTTATTGTGCCAATTGACTTAGATGTCGCCTGAAACCATGGTCCCCAAACCCCTGCCCCTGCTACTCTGGCTTTCGAAGCGTTCAGTTTATTCAGGAAACTTCTTTGCTTTTGGTTTAGTCCAGTTGTGCTGACCTTCCCTGTATTGTGTGTTGTCTTTCCCATCACCTAAAGTAGTTCTTATCTACTACCTAATTAGTGAATATCTCTCTCCTTCCCTCCCTCCCTCCCATCTCTCTTAACCATCAAAGAATATTTTCTTCTGTTTAAACTATTTCTCAGTTCTTATAGTAGTGGTCTTATACAATACTTATTCTTTTGTAACTAATTTCACTCAGCATAATGCCTTCCAGGTTCCTCCATGTTATGAAATGTTTCACAGATTTATCACTGTTCTTTATCAATGTGTAGTATTCTGTCGTGTGAACACACCAAAGTTTATTTATTCATTCATCCGTTGATGGGCACCTTGGTTGCTTCCATCTTTTTGCTATTTTAAACAGTGCTGCAATGAACATATGGGTGCATATATCTGTTCCTGTAAAAGTTCTTATTTCTCTAGGATATATTCCAAGGAGTGGGATTGCTGGATCTTATGGTAGTTCTATTTGTAGCTTTTTAAGGAAGCGCCAAATTGATTTCCAAAGTGGTTGTACCATTTTACATTCCCACCAACCGTGTATAAGTGTTCCAATCTCTCCACGACTTCCCCAACATTTCTTGTTTTGTGTTTTTTGGATTAATGCCAGCCTTGTTGGAGTGAGATGGGATCTCATTGTAGTTTTGATCTGCATTTCTCTAATGGCTAATGACCATGAACATTTCCTCATGTATCTGTTAGCTACCTGAATGTCTTCTTTAGTGAAGTGTCCGTTCATATCTTTTACCAATTTTTTAATTGGGTTATTTGTCTTTTTGTAGTTGAATTTTTGCAGTATCGTGTAGATTTTAGGGATCAGGCACTGATTGGAAATGTTATATCTAAAAACTTTTCCTCAGTCTAGGTAATCTTTTAACTCTTTTGGTGAAGTCTTTGGATGAGCATAGGTGTTTGATTTTTAGGAGCTCCCAGTTATCTAATTTTTCTTCTGCATTGTTAATAATGTTTTATATACTGTTTATGCCATGTATTAGGGCTCCGAACAGTGTCCCTATTTTTTCTTCCATGATCTTTATCATTTTAGATTTTATATTTAGGTCTTTGATCCATTTTGAGTTTGTTCTTGTGCATGGAGTGAGGTATGGGTCTTGTTCCATTTTTTTGCAGATGGATATCCGGTTATGCCAGCATCATTTGTTAAAAAAAACTGTCTTTTCCCCGTTTAACTGTTTTGGGGCCTTAGTCAAATATCAACTGCTCATATGTGGATGGATTTATGTCTGGATTCTCAAATCTGTTCCATTGGTCTATGTATCTGTTGTTGTAGGAGTACCAGGCTGTTTTGACTACTGTGGCAGTGTAATATGTTCTAAAATAAGGTAGAGTGAGGCCTCCCACTTTATTCTTCTTTGCCAGGGATGCTTTACTTGTCTGGGGCCTCTTTCCCTTCCATATGAAGATGGTGATTTTTTCTCCATCTCATTAAAAAATGTCATTGGACTCATTAGACATGGATTGGACTGGACAATGGATTGGAGAGAGAGATGATGAGGAGTGAGCTACTTGTATCAGGTGGACACTTGAGGCTATGTTGGCATCTCCTGTTTGGAGGGAAGATGGGAGGGTTAGAAGCTTACAAAATGGTCACAAAAAGAGAGACTGGAAGGAGGGAGCGGGCTGTCTCATTGTATAGTAAGGTGTATATAAATCTATATGTGAGAGACTGACTTGATTTGTAAACTTTCACTTAAAGCACAATACAAATTATTTTTAAAAAGTTGGAATTTGGCTTGGAATTGCATTAAATCTATTGATCGCTTTTGGTAGAATAGACATTTTTATAATGTTAAGTCTTCCTATCCATGAGCAACATATGTTTTTCCACATAGGTAGGTCTCTTTTGGTTTCTTGCAGTAGCGTCTTCTAGTTTTCTATGTTTAGGTATTTTACATCTCTGGTAAGATGTACTCCTAAGTATTTTATCTTCTTCGGGGCTATTGTAAGTGGTATTGATTTGGGGATTTCCTTTTCGATGTTCTTTTCGTTGGTGTAGAGGAATCCAACTGATTTTTGTATGTTTATCTTGTATCCCGATACTCTGCTGAACTCTTCTATTAGTTTCAGTAGTTTTCTGGAGGATTCCTTAGGGTTTTCTGTGTATAAGATCATGTCATCTGCAAATAGAGATACTTTTATTTTTCCTTGCCAATCTGGATGTCTTTATGTCTTTATCTAGCCTAATTGCTATGGGTAGGACCTCCAGCACAGTGTTCAATAAAAGTGTTGATAAAGGGCATCCTTGTCTGGTTCCCTATCTCAAGGGGAATACTTTCAGGCTCTCTGCATTTAGGATGATATTGGCTATCAGTTTTGTATCAAAGCCCTTTATTATGTTGAGGAATTTTCCTTCTATTCCTATTTTGCTGAGAGTTTTTATCATGACTGGTGTCGAACTTTGTCAGATGCCTTTTCTGCATCAACTGATGAAATCGTGATTCTTGTCTTTTGTTTTATTTATATGATAGATTACATTAATGGTTTTTCCAATGTTGAACCATTCCTGCATACGTGGTATGAATCCCATTTGGTCATGGTGAATTATTTTTTTGATATGTTATTGAACTCTATTGGCTACAGTTTTGTTGAGGATTTTGGCATCTAAGTTCATGACGGATATAGGTCTGTAATTTTTTTGTGTGTGTGTGATGTCTTTATGTGGTTTTGGTATCAGGGATATGGTGGCTTCACAGAATGAGTTTGGGAGTATTCTGTCCTTTTCTGTTCTCTGAAATACCTTTAGTAGTAGTGGTGTTAACCCTTCTCTGAAAGTTTGGTAGAACTCTTCAGTGAAACTGTCCGGGCCAGAGCTTTTTTGGGGGGGGACAGAGTTTTTTGATTATCTTTTTCACCTCATCTTTTGTTATGGGTCTATTTAGTTGTTCTACCTCTATTTGTGTTAGTTTAAGTAGGTAATGTGTTTCTAGGAATTCATCCATTTCTTCTAGGTTTTCAAATTGTTAGAGTACCATTTTTCAGAGTAATCTGATATGAGTCTCTTAATTTCAGTTGGGTGTGTTGTGATATGGCCCATCTCATTTCTTATTTGGGTTATTTGGTTCCTCTCCTGTTTTTCTTTTGTCAGTTTGGCCAGTGGTGTATCAATTTTGTTCATTTTTTTCAAAAAAACTAGCTTTTGATCTTGTTAATTCTTTCAATTGTTTTTATGTTTTCTATTTCATTTAGTTCTGCTCTAATTTTTATTATTTGTTTTCTTCTAGTTCCTGTGAGTTTCTTTTGTTGCTGTCTTTCTATTTCTTCAAGTTGTAGAGATAATTCTTTCATTTTGGCCATTTTTTCTTTTTGTATGTGTGCATTTATTGATATAAATTGGCCTCTGAGCACCGCTTTTGCTGTGTCCCAAAGGTTCTGTTAGGAAGTGTTTTCATTCTTATTGGATTCTATCAATTTCTTTATTCCATCCTTATTTTTTTTTTTTAATGTCTTCTATAATCCAATCTTTTTGGAGCAGGGTATTGTTCAGTTTCCAAGTGTTTGATTTCTTTTTCCTGCTTTTCCTGTTATTGATTTCCACTTTTATGGCCTCTGGTCAGACAAAATGCTTTGTAATATTTCAATGTTTTGGATTCTGCTAAGGCTTGTTTTATGGCCTAATATGTGGTCTATTCTAGAGAATGTTCCATGTGCACTAGAAAAGAAAGTATAGTTGGTTGCTGTTGGGTGGAGTGTTCTGTATATGTCTATGAGGTCATGTTAGTTGATTGTGGCATTTAGATCTTCCGTGTCTTTATTGAGCTTCTTTCTGGATATCCTGTCCTTCAGCGAAAGTGGTGTGTTGAAATCTCCTAGTATTATTGTGGAGCTATCTATCTCACTTTTCAATGCTGATAGAGTTTGTTTTATGTATCTTGCAGCCCTGTCATTGGGTGTGTAAATATTTAATATGGTTATATCTTCTTGGTGTATTGTCCCTTTAATCATTATATAGTGTCCTTCCTTATCCTTTCTGATGTATTTACCTTTCAAGTCTGTTTTGTCAGAAATTAATATTGCTACTCCTGCTTTTTTTGATTGTTGTTTGCTTGATTTCTTTTCCATCCCTTGAGTTTTAGTTTGTGTTTCTAATTCTAATGTATGTTTCTTGTAGGCAGCATATAGTCGGATCTTGTTTTTTAATCCATTCTGCCACTCTCTGTCTCTTTATTGGTGCATTTAGTCCATTTACATTCAGAGTAATTATGGATAGGTGTGCATTTAGTGCTATCATTTTGATGTCTTTTTTTGTGTGTTGACAGTTTCTTTTTCCCACTTTATTTTATGTGCTGAGTAGATTTTCTTTATCTATTGTCTTTTCCTCATATTTGTTGTTGATTTTGTTTCTGCTGAGTCTGTATTTTTCCCTTGTATTTTATTTTGATGAGTAGGATAGTTTGTCTCCTTTGTGGTTACCTTATTGTTTACCCCTATTTTTCCAAATTTAAATGTAACTTCTATTTCTTTGTATTGCCATATTTTCCTCTCCATATAGAAGGTGTATGATAACATTTCTTACTCCCTCTTTATTATTCTAATGTTGTCTTCTTTTATATGATAACATTGCTGTTACCCTGTTTTGAGGTTTTTTTTTTTTTTTTTTTAATAATCTTGCTTTGTTTTTTTGGATTTCCCCATCTGGGTTGACTTCTGGTTGCTCTGCCCAGTGTTCTAGTCTTGGGTTGATACCTGATATTGTCGATTTTCTAGCCAAAGAACTCCCTTTAGTATTTCTTGTAGTTTTGCTTTGGTTTTTATGAATTCTCTAAACTTCTGTTTATCTGGAAATGTCTTAATTTCACCTTTACATTTGAGAGACATTTTTGCTGGATATATGATTCTTGGTTGGCAATTTTTTCCTTCAACTTTTTATATGTCATCCCATTGCCTTCTTGCCTGTGTGGTTTCTGCCTAGTAGTCCAAGCTTATTCTTATTGGCTGTCCTTTCTAGGTGACTTTTCCTTTATCCCTAGCTACCCTTAAAATTCTTTCTTTATCTTTGGTTTTGGCAAGTTCAAGTATAATCTGTCTTGGAGACTTTCTTTTGACATCTGCCTCATGTTCAGTTAGATGAGTATCTTGGATAGATATCTTCTCATCTTTCATGACATCAGGGAAGTTTTCTGCTAAAAAATCTTCAACAATTTTCTCTGTATTTTGTGTTATCCCTCCCTGTTCTGATACTCCAATTAATCGTAGGTTATTTCCCTTGATACAGTCTGCCATGATTCTTAAGCTTGCTTCATTTTTTAAAAATTCTTTTATCAGATTTTTCTTCAAACATATGAGTGCCAAGTGCTTATCTTCAAGTTCAGAAATTATGCCTTCCATATGCTCAAATCTGCTTCTCTGGCTTTCTATTGGAGTTGTTTATTTCTTTAATTTTATTGTTAATTTTCTGAATTTCTGATTGCTGTCTATGGATTTTTCCAGCTTATGAAATTTTTCATTATGTTCCTGAATAATCTTTTTAATTTCTTCAATTGCTTTATCTGTATGTTCCTTGGCTTGTTCTGTGCATTGCCTTATTTCCTTCTTGATGTCTTGAAAGGTTCTGCATATTAATGTTTTGTTTTCTGCCTCTGGTAATTCCAGGAATGCACTTTCATCTAGAAGATCCCTTGATTCTTTGTTTGAGAGTTTGTTGAGGTGATTATGGTCTGTTTCTTTATGTGACCTGAAATTGACTGTTTTCTCTGAGCCATCTATAAGTTATTGTATTAGTTTATTTTATGTTTGCTCACTGTGTCATAGCTTCTTGCTTTGTTTTGTTTTGATATGCCCAGATGGTTTGCTTGAGTGAGCTAACTTGATTATTTTCACTTTTGGAGCTCTGATGTCCTCTCACCAGATGGTTAGAGCTGTTCTCAGGTAGATCAGTCTAGGAGTGCATTCAGTTTTCTTGTATGAATTCAGCTCAGGTGTCTAGGTAGCTGATCATCAAGTGTGTGGTGCAGGCTGTGTCCTACACCCTTAGAGGGGCAGGGGTGATTGGTGCAGGTACCTGTATCTGGTTGTAGCAGGTGGTCATACTCTGAACAAGGCAGGGGGCTGAGAATCATCCCCCAAGTGTCTCTGAGGAAAGTGTGCCCCTATTCCCTAGAGTGTACAGGTGGGTGGGTTCTTTAGACGGACCATGAGCACCCAATATTTTTGGTTGTAAGGACTGAGAAGTGCCAGTTATCCTCGGACCCCTTTTGCGGGTGGCTGGGTGACCTGAGTGGAGCCATCTGTCCTTAGGCCCCTGATATGGGTAGGTGAGGACCCTGTTTAATAGGCAAAGCAATGTCAAACATCAAACACCCACCTTTCCACCGCACAGCTGAAATAGTTGCTGTCTGCCAACAGGGGCCTATTCTCCTGAAATAGGCCCAGAGAGGTCCATGCAGAGGGGAAAGGTTGTCAAAGTCCATGGACCGCTTATGTCTGATCAGGAGCTGCTTCTGTCCTGAGCTTCCCTGGTTAATGGAGCTGGTAATTTAAGATTTTCCCCAGTTGCAAATTTACTCCTTCTCAAAGCCCGTGAGGATAGGTCTAGGCTCTCAACAGGACCTATCTCAGGCCCAGGGAAGTCAGCCACTGAAGCCATCTGGGGAGTGGGGGGGGGGCAGAGTGGGGGGTGCAGTGAAATATATGAAGGTAATTAGCTTTTGCTGAGAGCGCCATTCTTCTCTGGTTCTGGAGGTCTGGGTAGGCTGTATGGCTGGCTGTATCTCCCTGAGGAAACTGTGGCCGAACGCTAGTACCAACCCACCACTGCAGCTCCTGGGAATGGTGCCTGAGGGCTCCCCATGATTCAGGTCTGGTAACTCCTCTCCACTTCTGAACCATCTCTTCCTCCCCCTCTCCCTCAGTTCTTTTTCTAAGCTTGCCTTTGATACTCAGGGCTCCTAGCTTGTCATAAATATACTTGTTTCACTTGTTTTTTTCAGGTGTTTGTTGTAAAGAGAGCTCACTGGAAGCGCCTGTCTATTCTGCCACTTTGGCTCTGCCTCTGGAAATAGCATCTTTTGATTTCTTGATTGCCGCTGCTATGGGTATTGATTGTGGATCCAAGTAAAATGAAATCCTTGGGGGCGGAGCCAAGATGGCGGACTAGGCAGACGCTACCTCGGATCCCTCTTACAACAAAGACACGGAAAAACAAGTGAATCGATCACATACATAACAATCTACGAACCCTGAACAACAAACACAGATTTAGAGACGGGGAACGAACTAATACGGGAAAGCAGCGATTGTTTCCAGAGCCTGGAGCCAGCGTACCAGTCAGGTACGGCACAAGCACAGAGACCTGCTCCACCCTCCTGAACTAACCCCGGGAGGGGGACCAGCCGGTTCCACGGGCGGCGTGGGACGCAGCCGGTAGGAGAAGTCCCCGGGAGGCAGTGACTGGTCTTGGAGCAGAAAGAGCAGCATCCGAGCTGGGGAACCGTCCTGCAGGGATTTGGACTGGACGCAGGTAGGCCATAAACACGGAGAGTTGCTCCACCCCCCTGAACTAACCCCGGGAAGGGGACCAGTCGGGTCGCGCGGGCAGCGTGGAACGCAGCCGGTAGGAGAAATCCCTGGGAGGCAGCGACTGGTATTGGAGCAGGGAGAACAGCGTCCCAGCCGGGACACTCGGTCACGGCACAAGCACGGGGACCTGCTCCACCCATCTGAACTAACCCCGGGAGGAGGCCCAACTGGTTCTCGGGGGCGACACGGCCACGCGGCTGGAGGGACGAGAAGTCCCCGGGAGGCAGCAACTGATTCTGGAGTCGAGAGTGCACTGTCCCAGTAGGGGAGCCTTGACGCTGGGCGTGGGGCTGGAAGCGGAGGATCTGACCGTGACTCCAGCAGGCCAGACCCCCCGGGGGCAATCTCCACACAGCCAGCACACATAGGCGACGCGCCCGCGGGAATCTCAGATATAATAGTCATTCCAAGCAAGACAAGCAACTCTGGCTGTATTCTGAGGTGCTACTCTCCTATCTCTCTGTTCCCTCCCCCACCCTCCCCAGGCCGCTTCAGTAACATCTGAATAGCCTGAGCCAGAGGGAGAACTCTGATAGGGATCTGACTGCATTTTTTTTTAGCGGATTTTCTGGAAAAACTAGTTTCCCAGTGATGGCTCGGAGACAACAATCCATATCAAACCACTTAAAGAAGCAGACCATGACAGCTTCTCCAACCCCCCAAACAAAAGAATCAAAACCTTTCCCAAATGAAGATACAATCTTGGAATTATCAGATACAGAATATAAAAAACTAATTTACAGAATGCTTAATGATATTACAAATGAAATTAGGATAACTGCAGAAAAAGCCAAGGAACACACT
This sequence comes from Elephas maximus indicus, assembly GCF_024166365.1. Lineage (NCBI taxonomy): Eukaryota > Metazoa > Chordata > Mammalia > Proboscidea > Elephantidae > Elephas > Elephas maximus. The sequence continues at coordinate 88,700,332 of NC_064834.1, forward strand.
GATAAAACTGTTGAAGAACTCAAAAAGATTATTCAAGAACATACTGGAAAAATTAATAAGTTGCAAGAATCCATAGAGAGACAACATGTAGAAATCCAAAAGATTAACAATAAAATAACAGAATTAGACAACGCACTAGGAAGTCAGAGGAGCAGACTCGAGCAATTAGAATGCAGAGTGGGACATCTGGAGGACCAGGGAATCAACACCAACATAGTTGAAAAAAAATCGGATAAAAGAATTTAAAAAAATGAAGAAACCCTAAGAATTATGTGGGACTCTATCAAGAAGGATAACCTGCGGGTGATTGGAGTCCCAGAACAGGGAGGGGGGACAGAAAACACAGAGAAAATAGTTGAAGAACTCCTGACACAAAACTTCCCTGACATCATGAAAGACGAAAGGATAGCTATCCAAGATGCTCATCGAACCCCATTTAAGATTGATCCAAAAAGAAAAACACCAAGACATATTATCATCAAACTCACCAAAACCAAAGATAAACAGAAAATTTTAAAAGCAGCCAGGGAGAAAAGAAAGGTTTCCTTCAAGGGAGAATCAATACGAATATGTTCTGACTACTCAGCAGAAACCATGCAGGCAAGAAGGGAATGGGACGACATATACAGAACACTGAAGGAGAAAAACTGCCAGCCAAGGACCATATATCCAGCAAAACTCTCTCTGAAATATGAAGGGGAAATTAAGATATTTACAGACAAACACAAGTTTAGAGAATTTGCAAAAACCAAACCAAAGCTACAAGAAATACTAAAGGATATTGTTTGGTCAGAGAACCAATAATATCAGATATCAGCACAACACAAGGTCACAAAACAGAACGTCCTGATGTCAACTCAAATAGGGAAATCACAAAAACAAACAAATTAAGATTAATTAAAAAAAATACACATAACGGGGAATCATGGAAGTCAATAGGTAAAAGATCACAATAATCAAAAAGAGGGACTAAATACAGGAGACATTGAACTGCCATATGGAGAGTGATACAAGGCGATATAGAACAATACAAGTTAGGTTTTTACTTAGAAAAATAGGGGTAAATAATAAGGTAACCACAAAAAGGTATAACAACTCTATAACTCAAGATAAAAACCAAGAAAAACGTAACGACTCAAATAACATAAAGTCAAGCACTATGAAAATGAGGATCTCACAATTTACTAAGAAAAACGCCTCAGCACAAAAAAGTATGTGGAAAAATGAAATTGTCAACAACACACATAAAAAGGCATCAAAATGACAGCACTAAAAACTTATTTATCTATAATTACCCTGAATGTAAATGGACTAAATGCACCAATAAAGAGACAGAGAGTCACAGACTGGATAAAGAAACACGATCCATCTATATGCTGCCTACAAGAGACACACCTTAGATTTAGAGACACAAACAAACTAAAACTCAAAGGATGGAAAAAAGTATGTCAAGCAAACAATAAGCAAAAAAGAAGAGGAGTAGCAATATTAATTTCTGACAAAATAGACTTTAGACTTAAATCCACCAGAAAGGATAAAGAAGGACACTATATAATGATAAAAGGGACAATTGATCAGGAACACATAACCATATTAAATATTTACGCACCCAATGACAGGGCTGCAAGATACATAAATCAAATTTTAACAGAATTGAAAAGCGAGATAGATACCTCCACAATTATAGTAGGAGACTTCAACACACCACTTTCGGAGAAGGACAGGACATCCAGTAAGAAGCTCAACAGAGACACGGAAGATCTAATTACAACAATCAACCAAATTGACCTCATTGACTTATACAGAACTCTCCACCCAACTGCTGCAAAATATACTTTTTTTTCTAGCGCACATGGAACATTCTCTAGAATAGACCACATATTAGGTCATAAAACAAACCTTTGCAGAGTCCAAAACATCGAAATATTACAAAGCATCTTCTCAGACCACAAGGCAATAAAACTAGAGATCAATAACAGAAAAACTAGGGAAAAGAAATCAAATACTTGGAAAATGAACAATACCCTCCTGAAAAAAGACTGGGTTATAGAAGACATCAAGGAGGGAATAAGGAAATTCATAGAATGCAACGAGAATGAAAATACTTCCTATCAAAACCTCTGGGACACAGCAAAAGCAGTGCTCAGAGGCCAATTTATATCGATAAATGCACACATACAAAAAGAAGAAAGAGCCAAAATCAGAGAACTGTCCCTACAACTTGAACAAATAGAAAGTGAGCAACAAAAGAATCCATCAGGCACCAGAAGAAAACAAATAATAAAAATTAGAGCTGAACTAAATGAATTAGAGAACAGAAAAACAATCGAAAGAATTAACAAAGCCAAAAGCTGGTTCTTCGAAAAAATTAACAAAATTGATAAACCATTGGCTAGACTGACTAAAGAAATACAGGAAAGGAAACAAATAACCCGAATAAGAAATGAGAAGGACCACATCACAACAGAACCAAGTGAAATTAAAAGAATCATTTCAGATTATTATGAAAAATTGTACTCTAACAAATTTGAAAACCTAGAAGAAATGGATGAATTCCTGGAAAAACACTATCTACCTAAACTAACACATTCAGAAGTAGAACAACTAAATAGACCCATAACAAAAAAAGAGATTGAAACGGTAATCAAAAAACTCCCAACAAAAAAAAGCCCTGGCCCGGACGGCTTCACTGCAGAGTTCTACCAAACTTTCAGAGAAAAGTTAACACCACTACTACTAAAGGTATTCCAAAGCATAGAAAATGACGGAATACTACCCAACTCATTCTATGAAGCCACCATCTCCCTGATCCCAAAACCAGGTAAAGACATTACAAAAAAAGAAAATTATAGACCTATATCCCTCATGAACATTGATGCAAAAATCCTCAACAAAATTCTGGCCAATAGAATCCAACAACACATCAAAAAAATAATTCACCCTGATCAAGTGGGATTTATACCAGGCAAGCAAGGCTGGTTTAATATCAGAAAAACCATTAATGTAATCCATCACATAAATAAAACAAAAGACAAAAACCACATGATCTTATCAATTGATGCAGAAAAGGCATTTGACAAAGTCCAACACCCATTCATGATAAAAACTCTTACCAAAATAGGAATTGAAGGAAAATTCCTCAACATAATAAAGGGCATCTATGAAAAGCCAACAGCCAATATCACTCTAAATGGAGAGAACCTGAAAGCATTTCCCTTGAGAACGGGAACCAGACAAGGATGCCCTTTATCACTGCTCTTATTCAACATCGTACTTGAAGTCCTAGCCAGGGCAATTAGGCTAGACAAAGAAATAAAAGGTATCCGGATTGGCAAGGAAGAAGTAAAGTTATCACTATTTGCAGATGACATGATCTTATACACAGAAAACCCTAAGGAATCCTCCAGAAAACTACTGAAAGTAATAGAAGAGTTTGGCAGAGTCTCAGGTTATAAAATAAACATACAAAAATCACTTGGATTCCTCTACATCAACAAAAAGAACACCGAAGAGGAAATAACCAAATCAATACCATTCACAGTAGCCCCCAAGAAGATAAAATACTTAGGAATAAATCTTACCAAGGATGTAAAAGACCTATACAAAGAAAACTACAAAGCTCTACTACAAGAAATTCAAAAGGACATACTTAAGTGGAAAAACATACCTTGCTCATGGATAGGAAGACTTAACAGAGTAAAAATGTCTCTTCTACCAAAAGCCATCTATACATATAACGCACTTCCGATCCAAATTCCAATGTCATATTTTAAGGGGATAGAGAAACAAATCACCAATTTCATATGGAAGGGAAAGAAGCCCCGGATAAGCAAAGCACTACTGAAAAAGAAGAAGAAAGTGGGAGGCCTCACCTTACCTGACTTCAGAACCTATTATACAGCCACAGTAGTCAAAACAGCCTGGTATTGGTACAACAACAGACACATAGACCAATGGAACAGAATTGAGAACCCAGGCATAGATCCATCCACGTATGAGCAGCTGATATTTGACAAAGGACCAGTGTCAATTAACTGGGGAAAAGATAGCCTTTTTAACAAATGGTGCTGGCATAAGAATGAAACAGGACCCATACCTCACACCATGCACAAAAACTAACTCCAAGTGGATCAAAGACCTAAACATAAAGACTAAAACGATAAAGATCATGGAAGAAAAAATAGGGACAACGTTAGTAGCCCTAATACAAGGCATAAACAGAATACAAAACATTACCAAAAATGATGAAGAGAAACCCGATAACTGGGAGCTCCTAAAAATCAAACACCTATGCTCATCTAAAGACTTCACCAAAAGAGTAAAAAGACCACCTACAGATTGGGAAAGAATTTTCAGCTATGACATCTCCGACCAGCGCCTGATCTCTAAAATCTACATGATTCTGTCAAAACTCAACCACAAAAAGACAAACAACCCAATCAAGAAGTGGGCAAAGGATATGAACACACATTTCACTAAAGATATTCAGGCAGCCAACAGATACATGAGAAAATGCTCTCGATCATTAGCCATTAGAGAAATGCAAATTAAAACTATGATGAGATTCCATCTCACACCACCAAGGCTGGCATTAATCCAAAAAACACAAAATAATAAATGTTGGAGAGGCTGCGGAGAGATTGGAACTCTCATACACTGCTGGTGGGAATGTCAAATGGTACAACCACTTTGGAAATCTATCTGGCGTTATCTTAAACAGTTAGAAATAGAACTACCATACAACCCAGAAATCCCACTCCTAGGAATATACCCTAGAGATACAACAGCCTTCATACAAACAGATATATGCACACCCATGTTTATTGCAGCTCTGTTTACAATAGCAAAAAGTTGGAAGCAACCAAGGTGTCCATCAACGGATGAATGGGTAAATAAATTGTGGTATATTCACACAATGGAATACTACGCATCGATAAAGAACAGTGACGAATCTCTGAAACATTTCATAACATGGAGGAACTTGGAAGGCATTATGCTGAGCGAAATTATTCAGAGGCAAAAGGACAAATATTGTATAAGACCACTATTATAAGATCTTGAGAAATAGTAAACCTGAGAAGAACACATACTTTTGTGGTTACGAGGGGGGGAGGGAGGGAGGGTGGGAGAGGGTTTTTTATTGATTAATCAGTAGATAAGAACTGCTTTAGGTGAAGGTAAAGACAACACTCAATACATGGAAGGTCAGCTCAATTGGACTGGACCAAAAGCAAAGAAGTTTCCGGGATAAAATGAATGCTTCAAAGGTCAGCGGAGCAAGCGCGGGGGTCTGGGGAACATGGTTTGCGGGGACTTCTAAGTCAATTGGCAAAATAATTCTATTATGAAATCATTCTGCATCCCACTGCGAAATGTGGTGTCTGGGGTCTTAAATGCTAACAAGCAGCCATTCTAAGATACATCAATTGGTCTCAACCCACCTGGAGCAAAGGAAAATGAAGAACACCAAGGCCGCACGACAACTAAGAGCCCAAGAGACAGAAAGGGCCACATGAACCAGAGGCCTACATCATCCTGAGACCAGAAGAACTAGTTGGTGCCCGGCCACAATCGATGACTGCCCTGACAGGGAGCACAGCAGAGGACCCCTGAGGGAGCAGGAGATCAGTGGGATGCAGACCCCAAATTCTCATAAAAAGACCAAACTTAATGGTCTGACTGAGACTGGAGGAATCCCGGCAGCCATGCTCCCCAGACCTTCTGTTGACACAGGACAGGAACCATCCCCGAAGACAACTCATCAGACATGAAAGGGACTGGTCAGCGGGTGGGAGAGAGATGCTGATGAAGAGTGAGCTAATTATATCAGGTGGACACTTGAGATTGTGTTGGCAACTCTTGTCTGGAGGGGGGATGGGAGGATAGAGAGAGAGGGAAGCAGGCAAAATTGTCAAGAAAGGAGAGACTGAAAGGGCTGACTCAAGAGGGGGAGAGTAAGTGGGAGTAGGGAGTGAGATGTATGTAAAGTTATATGTGACAGACTGATTGGATTTGTAAACGTTCACTTGAAGTTTAATAAAAGTTATTAAAAAAAAAAATGAAATCCTTGACAACTTCAATCTTTTTTCTGTTTATCATGGTTTGGCTTATTGGTCCAGTAGTGAGGATTTTTGGTTTTTTATGTTGAAGTGTAATCCATAATGAAGGCTGTAGTCTTTGATTTTCCTCAGTAAATGCTTCAAATCCTCTTCACTTTCAGCAAAGTTGTGTCATCTGCATAATGCAGGCTGTAATGAATCTTCCTCCAATTCTGATACCTCATTCTTCTTCATATAGTCCAGTTCCTCAGATTATTTGCTCAGCATAGAGATTGAATAGGTATGGTGAAAGGACACAACCCTGACACTCACCTTTCTTGTCTGTAAACCACTCAGTCTCCCCATATTCTGTCTGAACAATTGCCTCTTGATCCATGTACAGGTTCCTGATAACACAATTATGTGTTCTGGAATTCCCATTCTTCACAATGTTATCCATAATTTGTTATGATCCACACAGTCAAATGCCTTTGCATAGCCGGTAAAACACAAGTAAACATCCTTGTGGTATTCTCTGCTTTCAGCCAGGATCCATCTGACATCAGCAATGATATCCCTGGTTCCACTCCCTCTTCTGAATCTCGGTTGAATTTCTTGCAGTTCCCTGTTGTTATACTGATATTCAAATCTATTAATGTCCCGTTTATCTTACCATTAATAAGGACCAGTTATAAAAATATATAAATGGTCACCTAATGGTATTAAAAATATGATATTCAAGTCAGCTATTAATAGAGACATCTTTGGTTTAGGGTCTATCAAAACCAATATGCCTATTGTTCATGGGAGACATCCATGGTATCTCACTGGTTTCTAGTCATGCTTGTAGAGCAAGTCAAAATTTCACCCAAGCTCCTGTCAGTATTAATTATATAAAATACATATGGGTTGGGACGGGTGTATATCATCGCCATTATTATCAGCAACAGCACTTTTTTTGCATTATCACTAAATCAGTTAAAATTTGTGTTAACTGGGTTAAAAAAAAAAACCTGAGTTCAAACTTGTATAATAATTACAGGTGCATGAACCCCTTCTAGAATAAATAAACAACTGACCTAATTAGACAACATCTGGTTTAATTCATGCTCCAGACATAATCACGACAAATGGGATTACAGTTATTGGTGAAATGGTTAAATTATATCCTTGGAACTGGGCTTGAACTCTATCCTAGTTGATTGACAATCCACAAGCTTCGTTGACTTAAAATGTGGGGATATTTCTCATTTATAATACCTCTTGGATGTGAGTCAAGTGCAAATCTGCTCTGTATTATCATCTTTTCTATTTCATTTCTGGTTAGCAGCTCTTATGTTAGCCACTATCATGGCAAATGCATAGGAATATGGATGGAACCAGATAAATGGCACTTAATTCTTCTGCTTGAATGTGGAATCCTTCACTTCACTCATATTCCATTTGCCCAGCAAGTCATATGGCAAATCCTGACGTGAAAGAGATGAGAAATACCCCGCTACTCAGGATGCACCAAGGATAACCCTCTCCCTTGTTTCTAGGTATAGTGAATTAATCATATATTTCATATACCATTAGGCCTGTATTTGGCTTCCATATCATGTTCTTATATTAGTCGTGGAATCGACTCAGAGGCACTGGGTTGGGATATTAGACAGAATTTACTTACAATAATGCATGAAAGACAACCACAGAATCTTAGTGACATGTAATAAAAAGTATTTCATGTAACTCTACAGATCAGCTATGTTTTGAGTTCAGGTTGTTTCCATGCATCTCTTAATTTTCTTGGACAAGTTGAAGGGGCAGCAGACACTTGAGGCATGTTCATCTCACGGTAGAACTTCAAGATTTCAGAGGAGAAGTCTCTTACAGACTAGGCTGGAAAACACCACACTCACACTCATATCCACATTCCATTAACCAAGCACCACGGCCAAGACTAGTGTCAATGGGTCAGGAAATATACTCCTCCCATGGAGACAGTGTAGATCTATGTGTGTGGGGGCAAGCAGGGGAATAATGTCAATATTTGGTGACTAATAGAATAATCTAATCTACAGAAGTTGCATTCACTCATCCAAGAAATACTTTCTGGACACAAATATTTTTTTCGGATACCAAAGCAGGATGTCAAAGTATATGCATTCTAGTTGTTGTTAGCTGCCATCAAGTTGGTTCCGAGTTATGGTGACTTTATGCATCATAAAATGAAATATTGCCATGTCCTGTAACATCTTCATGATCTTTGGTATTTTGAGTCCATTGTTGCAGCTATTGGGTTAATCCGTCTCACTGAGGGTTTCCCCCATTTTGGTTGGCTCTCTACTTTACCAAACATGGTACCTTTTTCTACCAATTGGTTTTTCCTGATAACATGTCCAAAGCAAGCAATTTGAAGTCTCACCGTCTGTCATGGATTGAATTGTGTCCCCCCCAAAATATCTGTCAACTTGCCTAGGTCATGATTCCCTTGTACGATTCTATGATTGCCTATCATTTTACGATCTGATGTGGTTTCGCTAAGTGTTGTACACCCTATCACTATGAGGTAATAAGATGGATTAGCAGAAGTTATGTTGATGAAATGTATAAGATCAGGTAGTGTCTTAAGTGAATCTCTTTTGAGATACAAAAGAGAGAAGTGAGAAGAGAGACATGGGGGCCTCATACCACCAAGAAAGGAGTGCTGGAGCAGAGTATGTCCTTTGGGTCTGCACTGAGATGCTCCCAGACCAAGGGAAGATTGATGACAAGGACATTCCTCCAGAGCAGACAGAGAGAGAAAGCCTTCCCCTGGAGCTCACGACTTGAATTTGGACTTGTAGCCTACTAGACAGTGAGAGAATAATTTTTTCTTTGTTAAAGCCATCCTCCTGTGGTATTTCTGATATAGCAGCATTAGATGACTAAAACAGCATCCTAATTTCTAAGGTACATTTTGGTTGTATTTCTTCTAAGACTGAATGAGTAAACATTCATTCTATTGGGAGTCTATGGTATATTGAATATTCTTCATCAATACTGGAGTTTGCATGCATTGATTCTTTTTCTAGTAGTAGATAGACAGAAATAGATACACATAATTACATACATATAGTTAGATGGTGCCTTGCTATCTGAAGAAAAATTTAAAAAGTAGGGTAAAAGGACAAGATAGTAACTGGTTCAGGGATGAAATCTCTCTATCATTTCTAGAAGCAGACTGCTCAAAGCAAATGAACTGGCTAAAGCCCTAAAATAAGAGATGAGTTATTATCCAAAGAAGAAACCTCAGCAAAATATAGCTGTAATACAATGAAAGAGCCCAGTGAGGTAATAGGAATTGAGGAGCATACAATAATGGAGGCCAGGTGGAGTTGGGCCTTGGTTTAATTTTAAAAGCTTTCCATTCAACTCAGGTTTTTGTAAAATTGAATAGAACCTTAATAAAATCTGACATACTTTAAATGGATTATTCCATGTGCTTTATGGTACAAAGATGGGCACAGTAAGACCATTTAGGTAGATATTACAAAAGTACAGGTGAGTAAGTATGATGACTTGAACCATCAAGTATGGAAAATAGCAAAAGTAGCAAAGTCCTGAAGATAATGAGGAAATGCTGAATAATGCATTCTTTGAGAGAACAGTGGAGTCAGGGATGCTACTAAAGCTTTGGTTGAATAAAGGCATCATTTAACGATAGGGTGAAGATTGAGCAGGAAAATATCCTGGAGAGCGTAATCAACCTTTAAACTTCAAATATGTCAATTCTGAATACTTAATATATATCCTCATGGAGATATTAACTTGGAAGTTGATATTCAACCATGGATTTCAGGGAAGAGAGTCTATTTGGAAATATAAATTTGGTTGTAGAAATTAAACAATGACATAAACTAAAAAAAAAAACTAGATTTAGTCAAATGAGAAGTCTGTTTATTTAAATAAGGACACAGCACTGTTCATTTATTACAAAATGTCAGGTATCTGGTAGGGGCTGTTACTTATTTTTTAGTACTACTCTGGCTACTTTTGGGCCTTTACGTACCTACATAAGTTTTAGAATTAGTTTGTCATTTTCTTTACAAATTTTGTTGTGATTTTTATTAGATTTGCATAGGATATATAAACAGTATTGGTGGAATTTAGTCTTCTTAACCATTAACTTTCTATAACTCAAGAATTATTGAGATCTACCTTCATGTCAATATTATAATTTTATCCGTGAAATCCTTGAGTGGATATGTGTGTTCATGAGTGTAGGAGTGTGTGCATGCATGTGTGCGTTCATATACACGCATGTAAGTCTGTTTACAGATATACATTAACAAAATATAATCAATAAAATACCAAAAAAACACTGAATAGAAAATACCTAAACTAGAAAGCTACTGAACCATTAAAATCCAAAGCAAATTGCTGTCATATAATTTTTATGTTACTTTTATCAAAATATCAAGAAAGTTGCAATTCTTATACTTTGTAGTATATTTCAGACACAGGGCATAGTGAGGGTAAGGCATTTCCAGGGGCAATCTCTAAGTTCAGCCTTTCCCTATCCCAAATTTCAAGATGAATAGATGTTGATGAGTCAGCAGAAATGTCTTCCCCCCTCTTGTCTGGCTTTCATATATGTGGCACCTAAAAGCATTCTGTACCTTGTCTGCTGCACCCTTGGACTTGGACCCTGGTGCATGTGCCCCCCTGTGCCCCCCTTTTGCTATGCTTCTGTTTAGACAATGGAGAATATAAAATAGAACAAAAGCATGTGATTAATAATAACCATACAAATTCTAGTTGCATGAGCAAGAACAAGTTACTTAACCTCTCTGAGCCTCAACTTTGTCATCTGTACAATGGCAGTAATAACAGTAACAGATTCAATAGAAGTAATAGGTTTTGACGTTGTGAGGATTAACTAGTTGCCATCCAACTGATTTCATCTCATGGCAAACCCATACTCTGTAGGGCTTTCAATTGCTGTGAACTTTTGGAGGTAGGTCACTAAGTCTTTCTTCTGAGGTGCCTCTGGGCAGATTGAAACCACAAATATTTTGATTAACAGCAAAGAGCTTAATAATCTGTGCAACTAGGGACTCCCTGTGAAAGTTAAGTGACTTATTATAAACAAAATGTGTAGAACACTGTTTGGTATATTGTAGTTGCTACTTAATTGTTATCAGAAATTGTTATCAATATATCATGAATATTTATGGCATTATTACTGAAACATTTGATAACAAAGAGAACAAAAATATAAAGTTGGAAAAGTCTCACATATCCATATTATTTAATACCATAAATAAAATCCCAGAAATGAATGCTGTCAGTAGATTAAAAAAAAAAAAACTATATTTTAAACATATATTTGTAATTACAAAACTCCTAAGATGGCCCTAAAATAGGACCAGTACAATAATGCATTCATTAAAAAATGTTAAGTAGAGGCGGGACCAAGATGGCGGACTAGGTGGACGCTACCGCGGATCCCTCTTGCAACAAAGACTCGGAAAAACAAGTGAATCGATCATATGCATAACAATCTACAAACCCTGAACAACAAACACAGATTTAGAGATGGAGAACGAACAAATACGGAGAGGCAGCGATTGTTTTCAGAGCCTGGAGCCAGCTTACCAGTCAGCGGATTTTCTGGAAAAACTAGTTTCCCAGTGATGGCTCGGAGACAGCAGTCCATATCAAACCACATAAAGAAGCAGACCATGACAGCTTCTCCAACCCCCCAAACAAAAGAATCAAAATCTTTCCCAAATGAAGATACAATACTGGAATTATCAGATACAGAATATAAAAAACTAATTTACAGAATGCTTAAAGACATCACAAACGAAATAAGGCAAACTGCAGAAAAAGCCAAGGAACACACCGATAAAACTGTTGAAGTACTCAAAAAGATTATTCAAGAACATAGTGGAAAAATTAATAAGTTGCAAGAATCCATAGAGAGACACATGTAGAAATCCAAAAGATTAACAATAAAATTACAGAATTAGACAACGCAATAGGAAGTCAGAGGAGCAGACTCGAGCAATTAGAATGCAGAGTGGGACATCTGGAGGACCAGGGAATCAACACCAACATAGTTGAAAAAAAATCAGATAAAAGAATTAAAAAAAATGAAGAAACCCTAAGAATTATGTGGGACTCTATCAAGAAGGATAACCTGCGGGTGATTGGAGTCCCAGAACAGGGAGGGGGGACAGAAAACACAGAGAAAATAGTTGAAGAACTCCTGACACAAAACTTCCCTGACATCATGAAAGACGAAAGGATATCTATCCGAGATGCTCATCGAACCCCATTTAAGATTGATCCAAAAAGAAAAACACCAAGACATATTATCATCAAACTCACCAAAACCAAAGATAAACAGAAAATTTTAAAAGCAGCCAGGGAGAAAAGAAAGGTTTCCTTCAAGGGAGAATCAATAAGAATAAGTTCAGACTACTCAGCAGAAACCATGCAGGCAAGAAGGGAATGGGATGACGTATACAGAGCACTGAAGGAGAAAAACTGCCAGCCAAGGATCATATATCCAGCAAAACTCTCTCTGAAATATGAAGGGGAAATTAAGATATTTACAGATAAACACAAGTTTAGAGAATTTGCAAAAACCAAACCAAAGCTACAAGAAATACTGAAGGATATTGTTTGGTCAGAAAACCAATAATATCAGATACCAGCACAATACAAGGTCACAAAACAGAATGTCCTGATATCAACTCAAATAGGGAAATCACAAAAACAAACAAATTAAGATTAATTAAAAAAATAACAATACACATAACAGGGAATCATGGAAGTCAATAGGTAAAAGATCACAATAATCAAAAAGAGGGACTAAATACAGGAGGTATTGAACTGCCAGATGGAGAGTGATACAAGGCGATATAGAATGATACAAGTTAGGTTTTTACGTAGAAAAATAGGGGTAAATAATAAGGTAACCACAAAAAGGTATAACAAATCCATAACTCAAGAAAAAAGCCAAGAAAAACGTAATGACTCAACCAACATAAAGTCAAACACTATGACAATGAGGATCTCACAATTTACTAAGAAAAACGTCTCAGCACAAAAAAGTATGTGGAAAAATGAAATTGCCAACAACACACATGAAAAGGCATGAAAATGACAACACTAAAAACTTATTTATAATTATGCTTAATGTAAATGGACTAAATGCACCAATAAAGAGACAGAGAGTCACGGACTGGATAAAGAAACACGATCCGTCTATACGCTGCCTACAAGAGACACACCTTAGACTTAGAGACACAAACAAACTAAAACTCAAAGGATGGAAAAAAATATATCAAGCAAACAATAAGCAAAAAAGAAGAGGAGTAGCAATATTAATTTCTCACAAAATAGGCTTTAAACTTAAATCCACCACAAAGGATAAAGAAGGACACTATATAATGATAAAAGGGACAATTGATCAGGAAAACATAACCATATTAAATATTTACGCACCCAATGACAGGGCTGCAAGATACATAAATCAAATTTTAACAGAATTGGAAAGTGAGATAGACACCTCCACAATTATAGTAGGAGATTTCAACACACCACTTTCGGAGAAGGACAGGACATCCAGTAAGAAGCTCAATAGAGACACGGAAGACCTACTTACAACAATCAACCAAATTGACCTCATTGACTTATACAGAACTCTCCACCAAACTGCTGCAAAGTATGCTTTTTTTTCTAGCGCACATGGAACATTCTCTAGAATAGACCACGTATTAGGTCATAAAACAAACCTTTGCCGAGTCCAAAACATCGAAATATTACAAAGCATCTTCTCAGACCACAAGGCAATAAAACTAGAAATCAATAACAGAAAAACTAGGGAGAAGAAATCAAATACTTGGAAAATGAACAATACCCTCCTGAAAAAAGACTGGGTTATAGAAGACATTAAGGAGGGAATAAGGAAATTCATAGAATGCAACGAGAATGAAAATACTTCCTATCAAAACCTCTGGGACACAGCAAAAGCAGTGCTCAGAGGCCAATTTATATCGATAAATGCACACATACAAAAAGAAGAAAGAGCCAAAATCAGAGAACTGTCCCTACAACTTGAACAAATAGAAAGTGAGCAACAAAAGAATCCATCAGGCACCAGAAGAAAACAAATAATAAAAATTAGAGCTGAACTAAATGAATTAGAGAACAGAAAAACAATTGAAAGAATTAACAAAGCCAAAAGCTGGTTCTTCGAAAAAATTAACAAAATTGACAAACCATTGGCTAGACTGACTAAAGAAATACAGGAAAGGAAACAAATAACCCGAATAAGAAACGAGAAGGACCACATCACAACAGAACCAAATGAAATTAAAAGAATCATTTCAGATTACTACGAAAAACTGTACTCTAACAAATTTGAAAACCTAGAAGAAATGGATGAATTCTTGGAAAAACACTACCTACCTAAACTAACACATTCAGAAGTAGAACAACTGAACAGACCCATAACAAAAAAAGAGATTGAAACAGTAATCAAAAAACTTCCAACAAAAAAAAAAAGCACTGGCCCAGACGGCTTCACTGGAGAGTTCTACCAAACTTTCAGAGAAGAGTTAACACCAGTACTACTAAAGGTATTCCAAAGCATAGAAAAGGACGGAATACTACCCAACTCATTCTATGAAGCCACCATCTCCCTGATCCCAAAACCAGGTAAAGACATTACAAAAAAAGAGAATTACAGACCTATATCCCTCATGAACATAGATGCAAAAATCCTCAACAGAATTCTAGCCAATAGAATCCAACAACACATCAAAAAAATAATTCACCATGATCAAGTGGGATTTATACTAGGTATGCAAGGCTGGTTTAATATCAGAAAAACCATTAATGTAATCCATCACATAAATAAAACAAAAGACAAAAACCACATGATCTTATCAATTGATGCAGAAAAGGCATTTGACAAAGTCCAACACCCATTTATGATAAAAACTCTCACCAAAATAGGAATTGAAGGAAAATTCCTCAACATAATAAAGGGCATCTATGAAAAGCCAACAGCCAGTATCACTCTAAATGGAGAGAACCTGAAAGCATTTCCCTTGAGAACGGGAACCAGACAAGGATGCCCTTTATCACTGCTCTTATTCAACATCGTACTTGAAGTCCTAGCCAGGGCAATTAGGCTAGACAAAGAAATAAAGGGTATCCAGATTGGCTAGGAGGAAGTAAAGTATCACTATTTGCAGATGACATGATCTTATACACAGAAAACCCTAAGGAATCCTCCAGAAAACTACTGAAAGTAATAGAAGAGTTTGGCAGAGTCTCAGGTTATAAAATAAACATACAAAAATCACTTGGATTCCTCTACATCAACAAAAAGAACACCGAAGAGGAAATAACCAAATCAATACCATTCACAGTAGCCCCCAAGAAGATAAAATACTTAGGAATAAATCTTACCAAGGATGTAAAAGACCTATACAAAGAAAACTACAAAGCTCTACTACAAGAAATTCAAAAGGACATACTTAAGTGGAAAAACATACCTTGCTCATGGATAGGAAGACTTAACAGAGTAAAAATGTCTCTTCTACCAAAAGCCATCTATACATATAACGCACTTCCGATCCAAATTCCAATGTCATATTTTAAGGGGATAGAGAAACAAATCACCAATTTCATATGGAAGGGAAAGAAGCCCCGGATAAGCAAAGCACTACTGAAAAAGAAGAAGAAAGTGGGAGGCCTCACCTTACCTGACTTCAGAACCTATTATACAGCCACAGTAGTCAAAACAGCCTGGTATTGGTACAACAACAGACACATAGACCAATGGAACAGAATTGAGAACCCAGGCATAGATCCATCCACGTATGAGCAGCTGATATTTGACAAAGGACCAGTGTCAATTAACTGGGGAAAAGATAGCCTTTTTAACAAATGGTGCTGGCATAAGAATGAAACAGGACCCATACCTCACACCATGCACAAAAACTAACTCCAAGTGGATCAAAGACCTAAACATAAAGACTAAAACGATAAAGATCATGGAAGAAAAAATAGGGACAACCCTAGGAGCCCTAATATAAGGCATAAACAGAATGCAAAACATTGCCAAAAATGATGAAGAGAAACCCGATAACTGGGAGTTCCTAAAAATCAAACATCTATGCTCATCTAAAGACTTCACCAAAAGAGTAAAAAGACCACCTACAGACTGGGAAAGAATTTTCAGCTATGACATGTCAGACCAGCGCCTGATCTCTAAAATCTAAATGATTCTGTCAAAAGTCAACCACAAAAAGACAAACAACCCAATCAAGAAGTGGGCAAAGGATATGAACACACATTTCACTAAAGAAGATATTCAGGCAGCCAACAGATACATGAGAAAATGCTCTCAATCATTAGCCATTAGAGAAATGCAAATTAAAACTACGATGAGATTCCATCTCACACCAACAAGGCTGGCATTAATCCAAAAAACACAAAATAATAAATGTTGGAGACGCTGCGGAGAGATTGGAACTCTTATACACTGCTGCTGGGAATGTAAAATGGTACAACCACTTTGGAAATCTATCTGGCGTTATCTTAAACAGTTAGAAATAGAACTACCATACAACCCAGAAATCCCACTCCTCGGAATATACCCTAGAGATACAACAGCCTTCACACAAACAGATATATGCACACCCTTGTTTATTGCAGCTCTGTTTACAATAGCAAAAAGCTGGAAGCAACCAAGGTGTCCGTCAACGGATGAATGAGTAAATAAATTGTGGTATATTCACACAATGGAATACTACACATTGATAAAGAACAGTGACGAATCTCTGAAACATTTCATGACATGGAGGAACCTGGAAGGCATTATGCTGAGCGAAATTAGAGGCAAAAGGACAAATATTGTATAAGACCACTATTATAAGATCTTGAGAAATAGTAAAAACTGAGAAGAACACATACTTCTGTGGTTACGAAGGGGGGAGGGAGGGAGAGGGTTTTTTATTGATTAATCAGTAGATAAGAACTGCTTTGGGTGAAGGGAAAGACAACACTCAATACATGAAAGGTCAGCTCAATTGGACTGGACCAAAAGCAAAGAAGTTTCTGGGATAAAATGAATGCTTCAAAGGTCAGCGGAGCAGGGGCGGGGGTCTGGGGAAAATGGTTTGAGGGGACTTCTATGTCAATTGGCAAAATAATTCTATTATGAAAACATTCTGCATCCCACTTTGAAATGTGGCATCTGGGGTCTTAAATGCTAACAAGCGGCCATCTAAGATACATCAATTGGTCTCAACCCACCTGGAGCAAAGGAAAATGAAGAACACCAAGGTCACACGACAACTAGGAGCCCAAGAGACAGAAAGGGCCACATGAACCAGAGACCTACATCATCCTGAGGCCAGAAGAACTAGTTGGTGCCCGGCCACAATCGATGACTGCCCTGACAGGGAGCACAACAGAGAACTCCTGAGGGAACAGGAGATCAGTGGGATGCAGACCCCAAATTCTCATAAAAAGACCATACTTAATGGTCTGACTGCGACTAGAGGAATCCCGGCGGCCATGGTCCCCAGACCTTCTGTTGGCACAGGACAGGAACCATCCCCGAAGACAACTCATCAGACATGAAAGGGACTGGTCAGCGGGTGGGAGAGAGATGCTGATGAAGAGTGAGCTAATTATATCAGGTGGACACTTGAGAGCGTGTTGGCAGCTCTTGTCTGGAGGGGGAATGGGAGGATAGAGAGAGAGGGAAGCTGGCAAAATTGTCACGAAAGGAGAGACTGAAAGGGCTGACTCAATAGGCGAAGAGCAGGAGGGAGTACGGAGTAAGATGTATGTAAAGTTATATGTGACAGACCGATTGGATTTGTAAACATTCACTTGAAGCTTAATAAAAGTTAATAAAAAAATACAAAAAAAAATGTTAAGTAAGTGCATATTGTTTGTCAACTGCTGTTTCAGGTCCCATAGAAACATAAGTAAACCATCAGACAAATTCTCTGCCCATCAGAAACTTACATTCCAATGTAGAAATACACAAAAAATGCATATACAAATAGAGATACAGTAAAAATCAAAGTGATGCTAATGCTTACAAAATGAGCAAGGCATTGAAGTAGAATGTTAATTTATAGGTTAAATTAGTTGGTCAGCAAAGTTCTTTCTTAACAGTGATATCTCAGCAGAGATCTGAATGAAAGGGGAGAGCCAAACAACAGGAAAATATGCAAAAAAAAAAAAAATACTAGGAGAGAGAACCAACCCCAGTCCAAAGGCCTAGAGAAAATGAAACAAAACGAGCAGGATGCACAGCAGAAATCAAGGGAGAGAGGGGTGCTCTGTAGTGAGGTGAGAGATATGTCCAAAAGATTATCATGGCAGCCTATAGGACTTGGATTTATTTAAAATCTTTGAAAAGATTTGATCAGAGAGACATGTCACCTGAGTAATGTTTTAAGAACTTCCCCCTGGTTGTTGTCTGATTAGACTCTAGAGGGAAAATTGAAGGTTGGGAGAGCAGCTAGGAGGCCCTTACAGTGTCTGAGCAAGCTGTAGTGGCAGCCAGGCCCAGGGTGTTGGCAAGGGAGTAATTTAGAAGGGGGCAGATATGGAATCTATTCTGAAGATAGAACCAAGAGAAAGTGTTGTGTATAAGATGTTAGAGAAAGAGAGAAGTCAATGATGACTCCAAATTAGAGAAAAACCCTGACATCACATCAGTGGGGGATAAACCTTTTTGGTAAAAAATAATACAAATTCCCATAGAACACTAAATACAAACATACTAATTTTTTTAAATAGTCTAGAAGAGGCAGAAAAAAATCTGTAATATGATAAAACGTGTACATAGTTTAAATGGAAAATAAAACACTGTTAATGTTTTCCATCAATGTTACAATCAAACATTAAGGATCAAATAATCAGCATTTTTCTTGGAAATCGTAGACCTGGATATCATGGCAAACAACACTGGAACCAAAAATATCTTACCTTTGAAAAGCTAGCAAAAACGAATGGTATTTACGTATGATATAATCAACCTGAAACACTATTAGACTCAGCTGAAAAATCATATGAACTAAAAAGAATGCTCAGAAAGTATAATTGGCACCCCATTAATATAGATAAAGTATAACCCTGAAGAGTTATAAATTTTATTTTCTCATAAATAAAAAATGCAACAAAATTTATACATTTCCTAAATCTAAATTATCAATTTAGATTTAGGAAATGTATTTTGTGATATTTATATAAAACATTTTTTCCTTGAACTCCACTTAAACCAAATGAAACCCATTGTTATTGAGTTGATTCCAACTTACAGCAACCCTATAAGAGAGATGTAACTGCTCAGTAGGATATTCTTGCTGTACTTCTTCCAAGACAGATTTTTTTCTCCTTTTGGCAGTCCACGGTACATTAAATATTCTTCACTAAAACCATTATTCAAAGGCACCAACTCTTCTCTGGTCTTCCTTACTCCTTGTCTAGCTTTCACACACGTATAAGGCAGTTGAAAACACCATGGCTTGGATCAGGCACTCCGTGGTCCTTAAAGTGACACCTTTGCTTTTTAACACTTTAAGGAAGTCTTTTGCAGCAGATTTGCCTAAAGTAACACGTCATTTGATTTCTTGAATGCTGCTTTGATTGTCACTCCAAGTAAAATGAAATCCTTGACAAGTTCAATATTTTCTCCTTTTATCATGACGTTTCTAAGTGGCCTGGTTGTGAGGATTTATGCTTTCTTTATGTTGAGGTGTAATCTATAATGAAGGCTGTGGTTTTTGACCTTTATCACTAAGTACTTCAAGTCCTCTTCACTTTCAGTAAGCATGGTCTTGTCATCTGCATATCACAGGTTGTTAATGAGTCTTCCTCTAATCCTGATGCCAAATTCTTCTATACAGTCTGGCTTCTCAGGTTACTTGGTCAGCGTACAGATTGAATAAGTATGGTGAAAAGATACAAACCTGATGCACATCTTTCTTAACTTTAAACCATGAAGTATCCCCTTGTTCTGTTGGAACGATTGCCTCTTGATCTATGTCCAAGTTTCTTATGAGCAAAATTAAGTGCTCTAAATTCCCATTCTTTGCTATGTTATCCATAATTGGTTATGATCCACACAGTCGAATGTCTTTGCATAGTCAATAAAACACAGGTAAACATCTTTCTGGTACTCTCTGCTTTCAGCCAGGATCCATCTGACATCAGCAATGATATCCCTCATTCCATATCCTCTCCTGAATTCATCTTGAACTTCTGGCAGTTCCCTGTCAATACACTGCTACAGCCACTTTTGAATGATCTTCAGGAAAATTTTGCTTGTATGTGATATCAATGATATTGTTCAAGAATTTCTGCATTTGCTTGGACCTCCTTTCTTGGGAATAGGCATATACATTGGCTCTCTTCCAGTTGGTTGGCCAGGTAGCTGTCTTCCAAATTTCTTGGCATAGACAAATGAGCACTTCCAGTGCTGCATTTGTTTGTTGAAACATCTCAACTGGTACTCTCAGTTCCTGGACCCTTGTTTTTTGCCATTCCTTTCAGCATAGCATGGACTTCCTGCAGTACCGTTGGATCTTGATCATATGCTACATCCTGAAATGTTGAACATTGACCAATTAGTTTTGGTATAATGACTCTGTGTATTCCTCCCATCTTTCTCTTGATATTTCGTTCAATATTTTGCCCATAGAATCCTTCAATATTGCGACTTGCAGCTTGAATTTTTCTTCAGTTCTTTTGACTTGAGAAATACTGAGAGTTTTCTTCCCTTTTGATTTTCTAGCTCCAGATCTTTGCACAGTTCATTACAATATTTTATTTTGTCTTCTCAAGCTGCCCTTTGGATCTTCTGTTCAGCTCTTCTACTTCTTAATTTCTTCTATTCCCTTTAGCTACTGGATATTTTAGAGCAAGTTTCGAAGTCTCTTTTGACATCCGTTTTGGTCTCTTCTTTCTTTCCTGTCTTTATGATACATATAAACCAAAACCTATTGTCATTGAGTCAATTTTGACAGAGTAGAACTGTCCCATAGGGTTTCCAAAGAGCACCTGGTGGATTCAAACTGCCGACCTTCTGACTGGCAGTCATAGCTCTTAACCACTATGCCACCAGACCAGGGTTTCCTATTTCCTATAGCACTCCTCAAATCAACATGAAAGTATAAAAATTAGCAAAATATATGTCAGGAGAGTCCAGTAGAAGATAAGAAGACACTACTATATTCATGGAAATTTATCTAATTTCACTAAAAAATAAATTTAAATTAAAATGGCAGTTGGAATTCATCATTTTTCCAAATGGTTTACCAGATATTGGAAGATTTAAAAATAGTAATAGTAATGGTCCAAGGGAAAGCAGGTGCCCTCAACCATCGTTGCAAATATGGATTGTGAAACTTTGTGATGATATATTTGCAGTTGTTTTCAATATTTATATTTATGCTAGAAATAATCCAAGTTAGGAATTCATAAAATGCAAATAGACAACTTTACATACTTTTCTTCATTACATTTTATAAGAGGATTTTTTGAATCAAAAAAAAAAAAAAAAAGGAAAGAATTCCCATGACTGTGAATTTCCATCAGTCAGGCATGAGAACATAATGTCTACTTTGAAAGCATGAGGAAAACTTATATTCTAACCTAGAAAAATATCTATCAAATATAGCTAGACAAGAATGCATCAGATGCAGGCAGGGCCAAGACAGTGGAGTAGTCAGATGCTTCTGATAGTCCCTCTTACAACAAAGACCTGAAAAAACAAGTAAATTGATTATATATATGACAAGCTAGGAGCCCTGAACATCAAAGGCAAAGTTAAGAAATTGGACTTAGCAACAGAGGGAGGGAGATATGGTTCAGAAGCAGCAAGAAGTTGCCGGACCTAACTCAGTGGGAACCAGCGTCCCTCATCCCTGATCTGCTGGAGTGACTGCAGAGGGGCTGGCAGTAGCTTTCTGTACACAGTTTCCCCAGCCACAGAGAGCCAGTGGCAGAGTCTACTCACACCTCCAGAATCAGAGAAGAACAGCGCTCTCTGCATAAGTGCTAGCATTTAATTCACTGCACAGATCAAATACCTCCCCTTTCAAAAAAAACTCTCCCCCATTTAACTGATCCATCACCCCACTGTCCCAGGCCCCCGAGCTGGCTTCAGTGACATTCGATTTCCCTGGGCCTGAGATAGGTCCTGGCATGCAACCAGAGCCACTGGAGAAGGAGTAAATTAACAAACAGGGAAAAAATAATCTGATGGCTCCTCTAAGCTGGAAACTCAGGGCAGAAGCATCTCCTGTCCAGGCACAAGTGGTCCATAGACTTTGAATGGCTTTCACCCCTGCATAGAACTGTGTGGCCCATTTCAGGAGCTGGGTTCTTGTTACAGTGCATGGGCGTGTGGCCTAAGGTCTGACTTTAACGGTTTCAGCTGTGCAGTGGCGAGGTGGGTTCTTGATGCTTGACACTGCTCTATTAAGCAGGGTCCTCACCTACCCACATCAGGGGCCTGAGGACTGGTGGCTCCACCTATGCCACCTAGCCACCCATATCAGGGATACAAGGATAAGTGGTGTCTCCCAGTCCTTACAGTTAAACGTATCGGGTGTCAATGGTATGGCTGCAGAGCCCACCCACTTGTGCACTCTAGAGAACAGGGGCGTGTCTTCCTCACAAACACTCAGGGAAAGGTTGTCAGCCCCCTACCTTGCTCAGAGTGTGACCACCTGATGCAACAAGAGACCTGTGCATACACCAATCACCACTGCTCCTCAAAGACAGTAGGTGAGAGCCTACACCACACACTTGGTGACCAACTACCTGGAAATATGAGCTGAATCCTTACAAGAAAACTGAATGGACTTCTAGGCTCATATATCTGATAACAGCTCTAGCCATCTGGTGACAGGACATTAGAGCTTCAAAGGCTCCATTAATCAAGCCAACTAATTTGAGCAGCCTATTAAGTATTTCAAAACAAAACAAAGCAAGAAGCTAGGACACAGTATGCAAACATACAGAGGCAAGAGTCAATATCAAATCACATAAAGAAGCAGACAATGATCATGTCAGCAAGCTTCCAAAGCAAAGAATTGAGGAATCTTCCAGATGAAGATATATTCCTAGAATTACCAGAGATAGAATACAAAATATTAATATACAGAACTCTTCAAGATATTAGGAAAGAAAAAAATAAAAAAGAGATCAGGCAAAATGCAGAACAAGGCAAGGAACACACAGATAAAGCAGTTGAGGGAATTAAGAAGGTTATTCAAGAGAATAAGGAAAAATTTAATAGGCTTCAAGAATCCTTAGAGAGACAGCAGTCAGAAACTCAGAAGATCAACAATAAAATTTCAGAATTAGACAACTCAGTAGAATGTCAAAGGAGCAGAATTCAAGAAGGTGAAGTCAGAATTAGTGAGACTGAAAACAAAATACTTGGCACCAATATATTCAAAGAAAAATCAGATAAAAGAATTTTAAGAAATGAAGAAATCCTAAGAATCATGTGGGACTCTATCAAGAGAAATAGCCTACGAGTAATCAGAGTACTAGAACAGGGAGGAAAAACAGAAAATACAGAGAAAATTGTTGAAAATTTGTTGGCAGAAAACCTCCCTGATATCATGAAAGATGAGATATCCATCCAAGATGCTCATCTAACCCCACAGAAGGTAGATCTCAAAAGAAAGATATCAAGACATATTATAGTCAATCTTGCCAAAACCAAAGATAAAAGAGAATTTTAAGAGCAGCTAGGGATAAACAAAAAGTCACCTGCGAAGGACAGTCAGTAAGACTAATCTCGGACTACTCAGCAGAAACTATGCAGGCAAGAAGACAATGGGAGGACATATATAAAGACTTAAAGGGAAAATAATTGCCAGCCAAGAATTATCTATCCAGCAAAACTGTCTCAAATATGAAGGTGAATTATGGCATTTCCAGATAAACAGAAGTTGAGGGATATTGCCAAAACCAAACCAAAATTACAAGAAATTCTAAAGGAAATCCTCCAGTTAGAAACTCAATAACATCAGATAACAATCCAAGACAAGAACAGAGAACAGGGAAACCAGATATCATCCAAGACAGAGAAATCACAAAACTAAATCAAAGCTAAAATGCTCAGAACAGGGAAACAGACATCAGTAAGTAAAAGATGACAACATTAACTCAAAAAAGAAGGACTACAAGGTGTAGTCATAGATCTTTCATATGGAGTATGAAAATAGGGGTAAATATCAAGGTAATCACAAAGGAAAATAACAATCCTGCACATCAAAATAATAATAAAAAAAGAAAAACATGAAGACAGCAAAAACAAAAGCAAAAGCAATAGAACTAGGAAAAGACAATACATAAAGAAAAATTACTCAGCACAGAAAATTCAGTGGGAAAAAGAAACTGTCAATAACCCCAAAAAAGTCATCAAAATGACAGCACTAAACTCATACCTAGACATAATTACGCTGAATGTAAATGTACTAAATGCACCAATAAAGAGACAGAGAGTGGCAGAATGGATTAAAAAAAATGATCTGCCTATATGTTGCCTACAAGAGACACACCTTAGACATAAAGATACAAACAAACTAAAACTCAAAGGATGGAAAAGAGACACCAAACAAACAACAACCAAAAAAGAAGAGTGGCAATATTAATTTCTAACAAAATAGACTTTAAAGTAAAATCTACCACAAAGGATAAGGAAGGAGCCTTTTGTGCACCCAATGACAGGGCTCCAAAATACATAAAATGAACTCTAAAAGCACTGAAAACAGAGATGGGCAGCTCTACAATAATAGTAGGAGGCTCCAACACACCATTTTGGTGAAGGACAGAATATCCAGAAAGAAGCTAAATAAAGACAGTGAAAATCTAAATGCCACAATCAACCAACCTGATCTCATAGGCACATACAGAACACCCCACCCAACGGCAGACAAGCATATTTTCTTTTCCAGTGCACATGGAACATTCTCCAGAATAGACCACATATTAGGTCATAAGCAAGTCTTAACAGAATCAAAAACATCAAAATATCTCGAAGCACCTTTTCTGACTGTAAAGCCATAAAAGTAGAAACCAATAACATAAAGCAAGTGAAAAAAAAATTGAACACACAGAAACTGAACAACACCTTGCTGAAATACTACTGGGTTATAGAAGAAATTAAGGATGGAATAAAGAAATTCATAGAATCAAATGAGAATGAAAACACTTCCTACCAGGACCTGTGGGACACAGCAAAAGCAGTGCTCAGAGGTCAATTTATAGCAATAAATGCACACATCCAAAAGAAGAAAAGGCCAAAATCAAAGAATTATCCCTACAACTCAAAGAAATAGAAAGAAAGCAGCAAAAGAAGTCCTAGGGTACCAGTAGAAACAAAATAATAAAAATTAGAGCAGAATTAAATGAAATAGAAAAAAGAAAAACAATTGAAAGAGTTAACAAGACCAACAGCTGGTTCTATGAAAAGATCAACAAAATCGATAAACCATTGGCCAAATGAACAAAAGAAAAATAGAAGAGAAAGCAAATAACCCAGATAAGAAATGAGATCGGCAATATTACAACAGACCCAACTGTAATTAAAAGAATCCTAACAATATTATGAAAAATTGTACTCCAACAAATTTGAAAACCTAGAAGAATTGGATAAATTTCTAGAAACACACTACCTACCTAATCTAACACAAACAGATGTAGAACAACTGAATAAACCTATAACAAAAGAAGAAATTGAAAAGATAATTAAAAATTCCCAATAAATAAAAGCCCTGGCCCTGATGACTTCACTGGAGAATTCTACCAAACTTTCAGAGAAGTGTTAACACCACTACTATTAAAGGTATTTCAGAACATACCAAAGGATGGAATACTCCCAATCTCATTCTAAAAAAAAAGACACCACAAAAAAAGAAAATTACAGACCAATATTCCTCATAAACTTAGACACAAAAACCCTCAGCAAAATTCTAGCCAACAACATATTGAAAAAGTAATTCACCATGACCAAGTAGGATTCATACTAGGTATGCTGAGATGGTTTAACATTTAAAAAACAATCAGTGTAATCCATCATATAAATAAAAGACAAGAACCACATGATCTTATGGATTAATGCAGAAAAGGCATTTGACAAAGTCCAACACCCATTCATGATAAAGACTCTCAGCAAAATAGGAATAGAAGGAAAATTCCTCCACATAATAAAGGGCATTTATGTAAAGCCAACAGCCAACAGCACCCTAAATAGAGCAAGTCTGAAATCATTCCCCTTGAGAACGGGAACCAGACAAGGATGCCCTTTATCATCACTTTTATTCAACTTTGTTCTGGAGGTCCTAGCCAGAGCTGTTAGTCTAGGGAAAAAAAAAAAAAAAAGCATCCAAATTGGTAAGGAAGAAATGAACTATCTCTATTATCTCTATTTGCAGATGATATGATTTTTTACACAGAAAACCCTAAAGAATCCACAAGAAAACTACTGGAACTAATAGAAGATTTCAGCAAAGTATCGGGACACAAGATAAACATACAAAAACCAGTTGGATTCCTCTATATGAGCAAAGAAAAAGTCGAAGAGGAAATCATGAAATCAATACCATTTACAATAGCCCCAAGAAGATTAAATACTTAGGAACAAATCTAACCAGAGACATAAAAGACCTATACAAAGAAAACTATGAGACACTGCTGCAAGAAACCGAAAGAGACCTACATAAGTGAAAAAACACACCTTGTTCTTCAATGGGAAGACTCAAGATTGTGAAAATGTTTATTCTACTCCAAGCAATCTATAGATAAATGCAAGCCTGATCCAAACTCCAATGGCATTTTTTAATGAGATGGAGAAACAAATCACCAAGTTCATATGGAAAGGGAATAGGCCCTTTCAGTAAAACAGTACTGAAAAATTAGAACAAAGTGGGAGGCCTCACAGTACCTGATTTTAGTACATGTCATAACACCAGGGTAGTCAAAACAGCCTGGTACTGGCACAACAGCAGGTACATAGACCAATGGAACAGAATTGAGAATTCAGACATAAATTCATCCATGTATGAGCAGCTTGTATTTAACAAAGGCCCAAAGTCCATTAAATGGAGAAAAGACAGTCTCTTTAACAAATGGTGCTGGAATAACTGGATATCCATCTGCAAAAAAATGAAACAAGACCCATACCTCTCACACCATGCAGAAAAACTAACTCAAAATGGATCAAAGACCTAAATATAAAATCTAAAATGATAAAGATCATGGAAGAAAAAATAAGAAGAACTCTAGTAGCCCTCAAACATAGCATAAACAGTATACAAAACATTGCCAACAATGCACAAACACTGGAAGGTAAAGTCGATAACTGGGAGCTTCTAAAAATGGAACACTTATCCTCATCCAAAGGCCTCACCAAAAGAGTAAAAAGACTACCTATAGACTGGGAAAAAAAATTTGGCTACAACAAATCCGATCAGTGTCTAAATCTTTGAAATCTACAAGATACTGCCAAACTTCAACAACAAAAAGACAAATAAACCAATTAAAAAATGGGCAAAGGGTATGAACAGAAACTTCACCAAATAAGACGTTCAGGCGGCTAACAGCTACGTTAGGAAATGCTCATGATCAATAGCCTTTAGAGAAATGCAAATCAAAACTACAATGAGATACCATCTTACCACAACGAAGCTGGCTCTAATCTAAAAAACACAAAATAACAAATGTTGGAGAGGTTGTGGAGAGACTGGAACACTTATACACTGCTGGTGGGAATGTAAAATGGTACAACCACTTAGGAAATCGATTTGGCGTTTCCTTAAAAAGATAGGAGTACCACACGATCCAGCAATCCCACTCCTTGGAATATAGTGTAGAGAAATAAGAGCCCTACAAGAATAGATATATGCACACCCGTGTTCACTGCAGCACTGTTACAATAGCAAAGAGATGGAAACAATCAAGGTGCCCATCAATACAAATTATGGTATGTTCACACAATGGAATATGATGCAACAATAGAGAAAAACAATGAATCCATGAAACATCTCATAACATGTAGGAATCTGGAAGGCATTATGCTGATTGAAATTAGTCAGTTGCAGGACAAATATTGCATGAGACCACTATTATAAGAACTCAGGAAAAGGTTTAAACACAGAAGAAAACGTTCTTTGATGATTACGAGAATGGGGAAGGAGGAAGAGGGATATTCACTAATTACGGAGTAAAAAAAAAAAAAAATTACGGAGTAGACAAGAATTATTTTAGGTGAAGGGAAGGACAACACCATACAGGGGAAGTCAGCACAACTGGATTAATCCAAAAGCTAAGCAGTTTCCTGAATACAACGAAACACTTTGAGGGACAGAGTAGCAAGGGTGGGGGTCTGGGGACCGTGGTTCAGGGGACATCTAGGTCAACTGACATAACAAATTGTGTTAAGAAAGTATTCCACATCCCACTTTGATGAGTGGTGTCCGGGGTCTTGAAAGTTAGCAAGCGGCCATATAAGATGCATCAATTGATCTCAATCCGCCTGGAGCAAAGGAGAATGAAGAACACCAAAGACCCAAGGAAATAACTAGATGGTGCCCGGTTACCACCAATGACTGCACTGAAAGGGAACACAACAGAGAATCTCTGATGGAGCAGGAGAAAAGTGGAATGCAGACCTCAAATTCTAGTAAAAAAGACCAGGCTAAATGGTCTGACTGAACACTGGAAGGGCTCCAGAGGTCATGGCCCTTGGACTCTCTGTTAGCCCAAAACTAAAACCATTCCGAAGCCACTTCTGCAGACAAAGATTAGACTGGACTATAAGACATAAAATGGAACTGGTGAGGATTGTGCTTCTTAGCTCAAGTAGACACATTGTGACTGTGTGGGTAGAGCCTGTCTGGAGGCGAGATGAGAAGGCAGAGGGGGACAGGAACTGGATGAATGGACACAGGAAATACACAGGGGAGAAAGAAGGAGAGTGCTGTCACATTGTAGGGAGAGCAACTAGGATCACATTAACCATGTTTGTATAAGTTTTTTGTATGAGAAACTTACTCAAACTGTAAACTTTCACTTAAAGCACAATAAAAAGAATACTTAATATTAAAAAAAAGAATTGTTATCCATACACATTTGCTAAATATTTACTTCTGAAAAACTTGGGTATACCATAACTTCCCCATTACCCTCACTCTGTTTATGATTTTTAAACTAAGCTTAAAAATTTCAAATTAGAACAATTTTATATCTTGCTATTATTATTTCACTTAAAGTAAATTTATTGCCAATCATAGCTTTTATAACAAAATATTAATTCTTTTTCCCTTGCAAATAATTCATTTGATTGGACTAGATATATATACATTTTTTCTCAATGAGTCCATTTTATAATTTCTTGTTTATAATTTCTTTTCTTATCCACTCCAAGCCTGTAAATACAATTTGCAGAATGTAGTAGCAAGTTTTGATATAGTAGCAAGTTTTGATATAAGACCCTGGATTCACTTTGGAAACCCTGGTAACATAGCGGTTAAGAGCTACAGCTACAAACCAAAAGGTTAGCAGTTCAAATCCACCAGGTACTCCTTGGAAACCCTATGGAGCAGCTCTACTCTGTCGTGTAGGGTTGGTAGGAGTCAGAACCCACTCGATGGCAACGGGTTTTAGGGAACTTACTTTATGCTACATAAAAAAAGAAAATATAGCCACCAATTTACATATTATTTAGATCAACAGTTAGGTTATCAAACACTTATCATTTATTAGTCACTGTGCAGGTCATGGTGCCACAAATAGTGATGTTTATGGTCTCCAGATACCAAAAGAAAAATGAGTAGTGATGGTGAACATTTAGAAATTTATTTCATCTAATAAAAAGTAAATACTTTTTTTCTGATTTTTGATGCTCTATCTGATGCCTATAGCCACGTTTTCTTAGCATTAGAAATATTTGTTTTTCTGTGAAAGTAATTTACAAGTGAGAGCACCTTTCGTGAGGAAAGGGGTCATGTGCATCCTCTGAGGGAGGCTGAGGAATATACCCAGCATTGCATAATCCAGTATATCAGCTGATGCCTTATTGTTTTCCTTGGCAATTTTATTGCATACTGACAGAAATAAAACAAATTAAGAGAACAGTTTATTGTGATACACTCGGTGACTATTTTTGAAAGCTGGAAGGATATATTTATTTTTACCTTTCAAATATTTTTGATATGAAAATAAAATGGCAGAAATCTTAATGAAAAGTATAATTTCTGGGATTATATCCTTCTCTTTGGGACTCCTAATTAATTCTATAAAACATGAGAAGAACAAAAGAATTTATTTTGTATTCTCCTGTGTAATTTCCATCTATCCTATATCAGTATTTTTGAAGATTGGGTTACTTCAGAGTTTATGTCTTATTTTGTTAGAAAAAATTTAAAAAACTACCAAATTGTTTTAACATTGGTCTTTACCACTTACACAAATCTAATTCCCCTTCAACATTGAAATTTTACCCTCTGTGTACTTAGCTACATTCCCAAATTTCTCACTGGAATGACAAGATTTTATTAATTTTAGATGAGTGGAATCACAAACATGAATTTTTGTCTAGAATGTGGGCAATTAGTTATAATATTCTAGTTTATGCTGTAGTATAACACCAGTGATTTAAAAAAATTTCTGTCATAAAACCACAATAGTGGATTTCTGGATCACGCTGCATGTTATCTTGGGATTTGTCCTCCCTCAGGGACACAGGCTGATGGTGCTTCCCTCATTGTGAAGCGACAGCAATTTATGGAAGATGTAAAACCCAAAACCCAGTGCCGTCGAGTCGATTCCGACTCATAGCGACCCTATAGGACAGAGTAGAACTGCCCCATAGAGTTTCCGAGACGTAAAGAACATGGAATTTCACTCACTGGCTCTTAATTCTTGCCATGGGTTACACTTGTCACTTGCACTGATGTTTCACACTCCACACCTAACTTCAAAGAAAAGGGAAGTGCAATCTAAACTTGAGCCAGGAAGGATGAAGATCAGATGACTAACCCACATTCCTAATCAAGTAGTTCACCCTTCTGGGTCCCAACTCCTCTCCAAAGGAGATAACCAAATGTCCCATTCAGTCATGGAATAAGCTCAAAGCCCAGGATCTCTTGGTGATAAGCAGTCACCAATAAGGTCCATCTTTTATCTGATGACCTGTGAATTATCTAAATTTCCCAGTTATCCAAATATCCAGCATGTCTTGGTTGGACAGGGACAGGATAACAGAAATAAACACGTGTATTAGGAAAGAAAGAATGAGATATCCACAGGAATCATGGGCCCCCAGAAGTTCTGAAATTCCATTAGGCAGACATTTAAAGGCCTACTATATTTCAGATGAGGAATAGTCACTGATAAGGCCACTTTTCTGCCTCCTTGGAGTAGTTTTCGCATTTATTTTTTATAGCATTGCCCCGGGTCTTCTCTCTGAGATATGCTTTTTAAAAGATTCATATTACCTTGTCTGCCGTGACGAAAAACCCAACAAAAAACCCACTGCCATTGAGTTGATTCTGACTCATAGTCACCCTATAGGACAGAGTAGAACTGCCCCATAAAGTTTCCAAGGAGCGCCTGGTAGACTCGAACTGCCAAGCTTTTGGTTAGCAGCCGTAGCACTTAACCACCACACCACCAGGGTTTCCTATCTACCATGATAATTGTGGAATATACTCTTATGGTTGCTAAAGAGTGTTTTCAACTAACTTTCTGACCATGGTGATTGGAGTCTGTGATAAAGAGACTACCATTTGAAAAATAATTACTGCCTTCTGCTGATCACATGAGGAGCACACTTCTTCACTCCATCACGCATTAACCTAGTTATGTGATAAAGTTTGCTCAACAGCATGTGGCTGAAAGCGTCTGTATACCACTTCCAAGCCTAGAGTTTCAGTGATATTATATTTTCACTTTTTTCTATTCATCATCATAAGAAAATGTCTCCAGTAGGTTGTCTCTTTCAAAAACTTATTTAAGTTTTCTAAGCCTAATTTCCTCATCTAAAAACCAGTTATCAGGAGAAAGATCACTAGCTATTTCAAAAGAGAGAACGAAATTCAGATAAGTGCTTCAATAGGGGATGAAGGAATCAAGGAACCAAACAAGGGAAGCTGAATCAACCTAGAGACTCCCATCAGTATGTTGCTCCCAACACCCAGGAAAACGTCAAACATCAGGACAAGATGGCTTCCAGGACCCCATGGGTGGGGCCCTCATGCAGAACCCAGAACCAAGGTGAGGACCAGCAGACAATATTTGAAACCATGGAGAGTGTGGCTATCTCATTGGAAGCGAAATCATGGCGAGCCATGGTTACTTCCAGGAACTATAGCTGAAGTGGGGAAAGAGAGAAGGAGAAATTTGCTGACTTCTGTCCTATAGCCTTTCTAATCTTCTGACAGTCTTACATTGTGATTTCCTACAAGAAATATGCTGGCAAAGGATCTTGGGAAATGTAGTTCTCCTTGGTATAGAGTCAAATAAAGTCAGTGAAAGTATCTGAAAACCAAGGAGCACTACAAAACATGCTGGCTAGTATGAAAAAATAAAAACCAATCATGTTGAGTCAATTACAACTCATAGCAACCCTATAGGGCGAAGCAGAACTGCCTTGTAGGGTTTTCAAGGAGCAGCTGGTGGATTTGAACTGCCAACCTTTTGGTAAGTGTCAGCTTTTAACCACTGCACCACCAGGACTCCAAGGTAATAATCCAAAAAATAGATCCTGTCTTATATGGTGTGTGTGAGCATCTTCATATGTAGAGTTTTTTTTCTTTAAAATCTGCTTTGTTTAATATTTTATAGCTAAACCATCTTTCCTTTTAATTAATATTTGTCTTACGTATCTTTTTGACCTTTTAAATTTCATATATTCTTTGTCTTTATATTTAAATATGCCTCCTTAAAATTTCACTCAAGTAAAATTTTGCTGAAGATAAAAAATGGCTGCAGCAGTACATCAACAGGAAACTTCCGGAAATTCAAACTGATTCAGAAAAGGATGTGGAAACTAATGGGCTGCGCAACTACCACAGCCTCCACCAGACTGAGTCCAGCACAACTAGATGGTGCCCAGCTACCAACACCGACTGCTCTGACAAGGATCACAATAGAGGGTCCAGGACAGAACTGGAGAAAAATGCAGAACAAAACTATAACTTACAAAAAAAGACCATACTTACTGGTCTGACAGAGACTGGAGAAACCTCAAGAGTATGGCCCCTAAGCGTCCTTTTAAATCAGTACTGAAGTCACTCCTGAGGTTCACCCTTCAGCCAAAGGTTAGGCAGACCCATAAAACAAATCAAGACTAAATGGGCACACCAACCCAGGGGCAAGGATGAGAAGGCTGGAGGGAACAGGAAAGCTGATAATGGGGAACCCAAGGTTGACAAGGGTAGAATGTTGACATGCTGTAGGGTTGGCAACCAATGTCACAAAACAATATGTGTATTTATTGCTTAATGAGATATTAATTTGCTCTGTAAATCTTCATCTAAAGCATAATTTAAAAAAAAGAGAGAAAAATCAAAATATCCACCTGATAGCATTTGGGAATTACTATTATTTCCATCATTGCTATCACATAATAACAAAGACCTGTGCATTGTTAATTATAATTACAACGTTTATTGTGCACTGTCAGGAACAGTACCAAGTACTTTTCATACATTGTTCATTCCATGCCTGTATTAACCCCATGAAGTAGGTGCTATTATCACATCCAGAGTCCTGTGGATAGTAATGGGTAGGAATGTAAACCTAGGTTGAAATTCTTAACCACTGTTACATTAACTTCAGTTCTACTTCTGGCCACGGTGGTTCTGTTTTTGTATATTAATTGATTAAATGTATTGAGGAAGACTGAAACTATAAACCCAGAGAGATAAATTTGAATATGTAAGTATATAGCCAATGGAAGGATTTCAAAGGATAATTGAATCAGGATATTATAATGAAGAAAGATCTGGATCATTAGGATGGTCGACCAAAGAGTAAGAAACACCAACTCTTCAGATGAACTATGTGAGCACTACCCAGCTGGCACGACGGTAAGTTCCATCACTTGTCTTGTCCAAGAAGATATGACATACTGAAGCCATATACAGCTGTATTTCTGTATGACTTGATTCTGATCCATTGGGCAGACAACCATGTATAATGACTCTGATCTACAAGAAATATGTGCTGTGTGTACTAGGCTTTGGGTACACAGATATATGTTCCCTTTCTTTTCTTTTCTTTTTTAAATAAGTTGTGGTTAAATAAATATTAAAATAAAAAAATCCTGATTTAAAAGAAAAAAAATAAAGAAAATGACATGGAAGGAGGGATATAATTGCTGATGTCCAGTGGATCTTGGCTAAAAGCTGAGAATACCAGAAAGATGTTTATTGTTGTTGTTATTAGGTGCAGTGGAGTCGCTTCCAACTCATAGCGATCCTATGTACCACAGAAAGAAACACTGTCCGGCCCCGTGCCATACTTACACTGGTTGTTATGCTTGAGCCCATTGTTGCAGACACTGTGTCAGTCCATCTCATTGAGGGTCTTCCTCTTTTAAGCTGACCCTGTACTTTACCAGGCATGATGTCCTTCTCCAGGGACTGATCTCTTCTGACAACACGGCCAAAGTATGTAAGATGCAGTATCACTATCCTGGCTTCTAAGGAGCATTCTGGCTGTACTACTTCCAAGACAGATTTGTTTGTTCTTTTGGTATATTAAATATTCTTTGCCAACACCACAATTCAAAGACATCAATTCTTCTTCAGTCTTCCTTATTCACTGTCCATCTTTCACATGCATATGAGGCAATTGAAAATACCACTAATGCTTGGAACCTGAAATATACGAAGTATGAATCTAGGAAAAACAGAAATCTTCAAAAACGAAATGGAACACATAAGCATCGATATCCTAGGCATTAGTGAGCTGAAATGGACTGATATTGGCCATTTTTAATTGGATAACACATAGCCTACTATGCCAGAAATGACAACTTGAAGAGGAATGGTGTTACATTTATCGTCAAAAAGAACATTTCAAGGTCTATCCTGAAGTACAGTGCTGTCAGTGATAGGATAATATCCATAGGCCTATAAGGAAGACCAGTTAATACAACTATCATTCAAATTTAGGCAGTAACCACTAAGAACAAAGTTGAAGAAATTGAAGATTTTTTTCAGCTTCTGTAGTCTGAAATTGAGTGAACGTACAATCAGGATGCATTGGTAATTACTGGTGATTGGAATGTGAAAGTTGGAAACAAAGAAGAACAATTGGTAGTTGGAAAATATGGCCTTGGTGATAGAAACAATGCCGGAGATTGAATGATAGAGTTTTGTGAGACCAATGACTTCTTCATTAAAAATACCTTTTTTCACCAACATAAACGGCGACTACGCACATGGACCTCGCCAGATGGAATACACAGTAACCAAAACGACTACATCTACGGAAAGAGACAAAGGAAAAGCTCAATATCATCAGTCAGAACAAGGCCAGGGGCTGACTGTGGAACAGAAAGATTTTTATATGTTAATTATTGACTATTCAAAGGCATTTGACTGAGTGGATCATAAGAAATTTTGGATAACATTGCAAAGAGTGGGAATTCCAGGACAGTTAATTTTGCTCATGCGGATTCTCTACATATACCAAGAGGCAGTAATTGGAACACAACAATGGGACACTGCTTAGTTTGAAATCAGAAAAGATGTGCGTCAGGACTGTATCCTTTCACCACACTTATTCAATCTGTATGCTGAGCAAATGATCTGAGATGGACTATATGAAGAAGGCAGCATCAGCATTAGAGAAAAACTCATTAACAACCTGCAATATGCAGAACACACAGCCTTGCCTGTTGAAAGTGAAGAGGACTTGAAGCACTTGCTGATGAAGACCAAAGACTACAGCCTTCAGTATGAATTACACCTCAAGATAAAGAAAACAAAAATCCTCACAACTGGACCAGTAACCAACCTCATGATAAACTGAGAAAATACTGACGTTGTCAAGGATTTAATTTTACTTTGATCTACGATTAACTCCAATGGAAGCAGCAGTCAAAAAATCAAAGGATGTGTTGAATTTGGCAAATTGGCTGCAAAAGCCCTCTTTAAAGTGTTAAAAAGCTAAAATGTCGCTTTGAGGACTAAGGTGCACCTCACCCAAGCTATTGTATTTTCAGTTGCCTCTTATGCATGTGAAAGATGGACAATGAGTAAGCAAGACCAAAGAAGAATCGATGCCTTAGAATCACGGTGCTGGTGGAAAATATTGAATATAAAATGGACTGTCAAAAGAATGATCAAATTTGTCTTGGAAGAAGTACAGCAAGAATGCTCCTTAGAAGCGAGGATGGAGAGATTTTGTCCCATGTAATCTGGACATATTATAAGGAGGAACCAGTCCCTGGAGAAGGACATCATGCTTAGTGAAGTAGAGGGTCAGCAAAAAATGATGGATTAACACAGTGGCCGCAATAATGGACTCAAACATAGAAATGATAGTTAGGTTGGGCGAAATGGGGCAGTGTTTCATTACGATGCACATAGGGTCGCTCTGAGTAGGAACCGACATGAAGGAACCTAAGAACAACAATTTAAAATACTAAAAGGTTTTCTCCAGTCTAGATTCTTTGCTTGGAACATTCCTATTTACATTTGCTGAAAAACTTGTGTTTTTCAGCTTATTAGTGTTTTTATTTTAAATTAAAAAAATCTTTATATCATTCAATGTAGTGATTTTTAGTTACTTATCTTCTCCGTGTCCCCCCTTCATCTCATTCTTGTCTTCTTTGGATTGATTATTTTTTGCATTTCACAATTTCTTTGTATCATTTAAGGCAATATGCACTTTACTTTTTTATGTTTAGTGATAATCTAGGATAATGTACCATACACTTAATCAAAAACTAATTTTATTACAACTTCATCTACTCAAACAATAAAAGGTATTATATATTTTAACTCATATCTTCACAGCTATTGCTGTCTAAGAAACCACCACGAAACTTGGCGGTTTAAAACAATAAGTTATTATCTCCCCAGGAGTCTGGGTTGAGTGGTTTGGTTCTTTGCTGGAATGTCCATTTTGAAGTTGCAATCAGATACTGGCTGGAGTCATCTGAAAACCTATTGGGCTGGATGTCCAAGAATACTTCTTCACTCCCGTGTCTAGTGCCGCAATGCTGCTCCATGGGACCTCTCTCTCCAGCAGACAATTATGGGCTTTTTATGTGACCTACAAGTTCTTGACTGAGTTCTCAGCCACTCTACTTGGTGCCATTCACTGAGAAAGAATTTTCTGCAGATTTCCTGGACCTACTTGAGGAGCTGGGAGGTTAATTTCTAGCTAACTCAGACAGAATTGTGCTGTCCCTTACATTCCCTGGTTTATTCAGAGTTCTTCTGAATCCTCACCTTTAGGGGCCTTGTAGTTTATCTCCTGTTGTCCATGAAACACAGAGCCATGAAAGTTGATACAGCATTGTTTTTTTATTTCCTTTGACTAATATTCTGGTAAAGAAGCTACTTCCTTCTGCCTTATTTTTCTAATTACTGTTTTTATTTGTGTATGTGTGTGTCTGTGGTATATATATGCAGTTCTTTAATGCATGAAAGAAAAACTTAGATCCACATGCCTGTAATCTGTTTCCAAGTCTGTCTATCTATCTGTTCAACTAGCTCTGTGTGTTGGTTATGATACCTCATCTGCCATGTTTCCAGGCAGTGAAGTCTCTGTCATGTTATTTTCACATTACTAACTTAAATTTAATCTTGATTATATATATATTTTTAATTTTAGGAATGCTGTTTTTACAGACAGAATAGCTGTATATCAGAGAAGCTAACTTACCCAAGGTACCTGTTCTTAGTTGACTGATCCCAGATGGCAATGCCTGGCCTTCTCACAGAAAAATCTAAGTGGTTTTTCCTCAACCACATTGTTTTTGATTTTTCACTTCTAGAACATCTTAAAACTTTAATCAAAGCCAAAGTGGTAAGACTTCTCTGTAATATAAAATAATTCTAAACAGATAATAATATTATATTCAGAACAATGGTTCCAGATTATATGAAGTAGGGAAAGAGAATTATAACCCCTTTTATTCAAATGTAGTTGATATCTTTATTATGGGTTTTAGGTAACACATATATTCACCTAAGCACTATTCCAGTGTGTGTATATGTGTGTATGTGTGTGTGTGTGTGTATCCACAAAGCACAGCAGTTTAAAATAACAATTATTTATTTTGCATATGAATTTGCAATTTCAGCAGGTTTCATCAGGGACAGCTCATCTCTACTCCATGCAACATCAGTGGAAGTGGCTCAACTGGGAGCTGAAAGATACACTTGCATGATGTGCTACCAAGGACTGAAAAAAATGGCTTTGAATTTGGCTGGGCTCTCAGCTGGGGATGTGCACTAGAAGTCTTGGTTTCTCTCTTTGTCACAGCATGGGGATTCTATAATTGCACTAACACAATTACTCTTCAGACACTTCTTAAAATAGGAAATGGGGCAGCATACAGTCACTTGCAATTCTGAAATTCTGGTAGAAATTGTTGCCAGCTCCTTAATTAAGATTCAGTGTGATTCTCTGGGAATTATTCTACATGATTTTTGCCTCTGCTTTCTGAGTCACCCTTGCTCTACCATGAGAAAACTGAGTAGTCACCTCAATCAGCTTACTCCTTAGACCAAACTAGTGATATTTCTGTCAGAAAAACATGATTACAAACATTGTGAGTTTTCCATGAATCTTACTGGAATTTACTCCATTAGACAAAACCCACAACTACCAACCTTGGGCTTCCTACGACTCTGCTGCACTACAGTGCCCTAAAACATTTTAGTAGTCCTATTTATTTTTAACTAAAGAGAATCTACAAGACTCTCAAGATTTATAGAAGGTCTTTTGTCTCTTTGGATGTTTATTTAAGGCACTGTGTCTTAACTCGTCCTGAAACCTTAATAAATGATTTTAGAGTCACAACTTGTGTTGGATCTTTGGCCTGAG
This sequence comes from Elephas maximus indicus, assembly GCF_024166365.1. Classification (NCBI taxonomy): domain Eukaryota; kingdom Metazoa; phylum Chordata; class Mammalia; order Proboscidea; family Elephantidae; genus Elephas; species Elephas maximus. Next base: position 88,739,478 of record NC_064834.1, read on the forward strand.
GCCCTTTCTTAATTTGAGACTTCTTCACTGAAAGTTTTATTTTTGAATCCACTGTGTACTGACTCCTTTGTACACAATATATTTTTTTCTTCAGCTCATCTCTCTGCTCTTACGTTTTAACATAGGTCATGAAAAGCCCATTAGCATTTTTATATTCTGTCTGGAAGTTTCTTTAACAAATCTTCCCACAACAACATTTTGCAAATATTTCTTTTTTTTTTTTTTTTTATAATAACTTTTATTAAGCTTCAAGTGAACGTTTACAAATCCAATCAGTCTGTCACATATAAGTTTACATACATCTCACTCCCTACTCCCACTTACTCTCCCCGTCTTGAGTCAGCCCTTTCAGTCTCTCCTTTCTTGACAATTTTGCCGGCTTCCCTCTCTCTCTATCCTCCCATCCCCCCTCCAGGCAAGAGTTGCCAACACAATCTCAAGTGTCCACCTGATATAATTAGCTCACTCTTCATCAGCATCTCTCTCCCACCCGCTGACCAGTCCCTTTCATTTCTGAAGAGTTGTCTTCGGGGATGGTTCCTGTCCTGTGTCAGCTGAAGGTCTGGGGAGCATGGCCGCCGGGATTCCTCCAGTCTCAGTCAGACCATTAAGTTTGGTCTTGTTATGAGAATTTGGGGTCTGCATCCCACTGATCTCCTGCTCCCTCAGGGGTCCTCTGCTGAGCTCCCTGTCAGGGCAGTCATCGATTGTGGCCGGGCACCAACTAGTTCTTCTGGTCACAGGATGATGTAGGTCTCTGGTTCATGTGGCCCTTTCTGTCTCTTGGGCTCTTAGTTGTCATGTGGGCTTGGTGTTCTTCATTTTCCTTTGCTCCAGGTGGGTTGAGACCAATTGCTGCATCTTAGATGGCTGCTTGTTAGCATTTAAGACCCCAGACGCCACATTTCGAAGTGGGATGCAGAATGATTTCATAATAGAATTATTTTGCCAATTGACTTAGAAGTCCCCGCAAACCATGTTCCCCAGACCCCCGCGCTTGCTCCGCTGACCTTTGAAGCATTCATTTTATCCCGGAAACTTCTTTGCTTTTGGTCCAGTCCAATTGAGCTGACCTTCCATGTATTGAGTGTTGTCTTTCCCTTCACCTAAAGCAGTTCTTATCTACTGATTAATCAATAAAAAACCCTCTCCCACCCTCCCTCCCTCCCCCCCTCGTAACCACAAAAGTATGTGTTCTTCTCAGGTTTACTATTTCTCAAGATCTTATAATAGTGGTCTTATACAATATTTGTCCTTTTGCCTCTGACTAATTTCGCTCAGCATAATGCCTTCCAGGTTCCTCCATGTTATGAAATGTTTCAGAGATTCGTCACTGTTCTTTATCGATGCGTAGTATTCCATTGTGTGAATATACCACAATTTATTTACCCATTCATCCGTTGATGGACACCTTGGTTGCTTCCAACTTTTTGCTATTGTAAACAGAGCTGCAATAAACATGGGTGTGCATATATCTGTTTGTATGAAGGCTCTTGTATCTCTAGGGTATATTCCTAGGAGTGGGATTTCTGGGTTGTATGGTAGTTCTATTTCTAACTGTTTAAGATAACGCCAGATAGATTTCCAAAGTGGTTGTACCATTTTACATTCCCACCAGCAGTGTATGAGAGTTCCAATCTCTCCGCAGCCTCTCCAACATTTATTATTTTGTGTTTTTTGGATTAATGCCAGCCTTGCTGGTGTGAGATGGAATCTCATCGTAGTTTTAATTTGCATTTCTCTAATGGCTAATGATCGAGAGCATTTTCTTATGTATCTGTTGGCTGCCTGAATATCTTCTTTAGTGAAATGTGTGTTCATATCCTTTGCCCACTTCTTGATTGGGTTGTTTGTCTTTTTGTGGTTGAGTTTTGACAGAATCATGTAGATTTTAGAGATCAGGCGCTGGTCGGAGATGTCATAGCTGAAAATTCTTTCCCAATCTGTAGGTGGTCTTTTTACTCTTTTGGTGAAGTCTTTAGATGAGCATAGGTGTTTGATTTTTAGGAGCTCCCAGTTATCGGGTTTCTCTTCATCATTTTTGGTAATGTTTTGTATTCTGTTTATACCTTGTATTAGGGCTCCTAGGGTTGTCCCAATTTTTTCTTCCATGATCTTTATCGTTTTAGTCTTTATGTTTAGGTCTTTGATCCACTTGGAGTTAGTTTTTGTGCATGGTGTGAGGTATGGGTCCTGTTTCATTTTTTTGCAAATGGATATCCAGTTATGCCAGCACCATTTGTTAAAAAGGCTATCTTTTCCCCAGTTAATTGACACTGGTCCTTTGTCAAATATCAGCTGCTCATACGTGGATGGATCTATGTCTGGGTTCTCAATTCTGTTCCATTGGTCTATGTGTCTGTTGTTGTACCAATACCAGGCTGTTTTGACTACTGTGGCTGTATAATAGTTTCTGAAGTCAGGTAAGGTGAGGCCTCCCACTTTCTTCTTCTTTTTCAGTAGTGCTTTGCTTATCCGGGGCTTCTTTCCGTTCCATATGAAATTGGTGATTTGTTTCTCTATCCCCTTAAAATATGACATTGGAATTTGGATCGGAAGTGCGTTAAATGTATAGATGGCTTTTGGTAGAATAGACATTTTTACTATGTTAAGTCTTCCTATCCATGAGCAAGGTATGTTTTTCCACTTAAGTATGTCCTTTTGAATTTCTTGTAGTAGAGCTTTGTAGTTTTCTTTGTATAGGTCTTTTACATCCTTGGTAAGATTTATTCCTAAGTATCTTATCTTCTTGGGGGCTATTGTGAATGGTATTGATTTGGTTATTTCCTCTTCGGTGTTCTTTTTGTTGATGTAGAGGAATCCAAGTGATTTTTGTATGTTTATTTTATAACCTGAGACTCTGCCAAACTCTTCTATTAGTTTCAGTAGTTTTCTGGAGGATTCCTTAGGGTTTTCTGTGTATATAATCATGTCATCTGCAAATAGTGATAACTTTACTTCTTCCTTGCCAATCCGGATACCTTTTATTTCCTTGTCTAGCCTGATTGCCCTGGCTAAGACTTCCAACACGATGTTGAATAAGAGCGGTGATAAAGGGCATCCTTGTCTGGTTCCCGTTCTCAAGGGAAATGCTTTCAGGTTCTCTCCATTTAGAGTGACATTGGCTGTTGGCTTTGCATAGATGCCCTTTATTATGTTGAGGAATTTTCCTTCAATTCCTATTTTGGTAAGAGTTTTTATCATGAATGGGTGTTGGACTTTGTCAAATGCCTTTTCTGCATCAATTGATAAGATCATGTGGTTTTTGTCTTTTGTTTTATTTATGTGATGGATTACATTAATGGTTTTTCTGATATTAAACCAGCCTTGCATACCTGGTATAAATCCCACTTGATCAGGGTGAATTATTTTTTTGATGTGTTGTTGGATTCTATTGGCTAGAATTTTGTTGAGGATTTTTGCATCAATGTTCATGAGGGATATAGGTCTATAATTTTCTTTTTTTGTAATGTCTTTACCTGGTTTTGGTATCAGGGAGATGGTGGCTTCATAGAATGAGTTGGGTAGTATTCCGTCATTTTCTATGCTTTGGAATACCTTTAGTAGTAGTGGTGTTAACTCTTCTCTGAAAATTTGGTAGAACTCTGCAGTGAAGCCGTCCGGGCCGGGACTTTTTTTTGTTGGGAGTTTTTTGATTACCGTTTCAATCTCTTTTTTTGTTATGGGTCTATTTAGTTGTTCTACTTCTGAATGTGTTAGTTTAGGTAGGTAGTGTTTTTCCAGGAATTCATCCATTTCTTCTAGGTTTTCAAATTTGTTAGAGTACAATTTTTCATAATAATCTGAAATGATTCTTTTAATTTCATTTGGTTCTGTTGTGATGTGGTCCTTCTCATTTCTTATTCGGGTTATTTGTTTCCTTTCCTGTATTTCTTTAGTCAGTCTAGCCAATGGTTTATCAATTTTGTTAATTTTTTCAAAGAACCAGCTTTTGGCTTTGTTAATTCTTTCAATTGTTTTTCTGTTCTCTAATTCATTTAGTTCAGCTCTAATTTTTATTATTTGTTTTCTTCTGGTGCCTGATGGATTCTTTTGTTGCTCACTTTCTATTTGTTCAAGTTGTAGGGACAGTTCTCTGATTTTGGCTCTTTCTTCTTTTTGTATGTGTGCATTTATCGATATAAATTGGCCTCTGAGCACTGCTTTTGCTGTGTCCCAGAGGTTTTGATAGGAAGTATTTTCATTCTCGTTGCTTTCTATGAATTTCCTTATTCCCTCCTTGATGTCTTCTATAACCCAGTCTTTTTTCAGGAGGGTATTGTTCATTTTCCAAGTATTTGATTTCTTTTCCCTCGTTTTTCTGTTATTGATCTCTAGTTTTATTGCCTTGTGATCTGAGAAGATGCTTTGTAATATTTCGATGTTTTGGACTCTGCAAAGGTTTGTTTTATGTCCTAATATGTGGTCTATTCTAGAGAATGTTCCATGTGCGCTGGAAAAAAAAGTATATTTTGCAGCAGTTGGGTGGAGAGTTCTGTATAAGTCAATGAGGTCAAGTTGGTTGATTGTTGTAATTAGATCTTCCGTGTCTCTGTTGAGCTTCTTGCTGGATGTCCTGTCCTTCTCCGAAAGTGGTGTGTTGAAGTCTCCTACTATAATTGTGGAGGTATCTATCTCGCTTTTCAGTTCTGTTAAAATTTGATTTATGTATCTTGCAGCCCTGTCATTGGGTGCGTAAATATTTAATATGGTTATGTCTTCCTGATCAATTGTCCCTTTTATCATTATATAGTGTCCTTCTTTATCCTTTGTGGTGGATTTAAGTCTAAAGTCTATTTTGTCAGAAATTAATATTGCTACTCCTCTTCTTTTTTGCTTATTGTTTGCTTGATATACTTTTTTCCATCCTTTGAGTTTTAGTTTATTTGAGTCTCTAAGTCTAAGGTGTGTCTCTTGTAGGCAGCATATAGATGGATCGTGTTTCTTTATCCAGTCTGTGACTCTCTGTCTCTTTATTGGTGCATTTAGTCCATTTACATTCAGGGTAATTATAGATAAGTAAGTTTTTAGTGCTGTCATTTTGATGCCTTTTTATGTGTGTTGTTGACAATTTCATTTTTCCACATACTTTTTTGTGCTGAGGCGTTTTTCTTAGTAAATTGTGAGATCCTCATTTTCATAGTGTTTGACTTTATGTTAGTTGAGTCGTTACGTTTTTCTTGGTTTTTGTCTTGAGTTATAGAGTTGTTATACCTTTTTGTGGTTACCTCATTATATACCCCTATTTTTCTAAGTAAAAACCTAACTTGTATTGTTCTATATCGCCTTGTATCACTCTCCATATGGCAGTTCAATGCCTCCTGTATTTAGTCCCTCTTTTTGATTATTGTGATCTTTTACCTATTGACTTCCATGATTCCCTGTTATGTGTATTTTTTTTTTTTAATTAATCTTAATTTGTTTGTTTTTGTGATTTCCCTATTTGAGTTGATATCAGGACGTTCTGTTTTGTGACCTTGTGTTGTGCTGATATCTGATATTATTGGTTCTCTGACCAAACAATATCCTTTAGTATTTCTTGTAGCTTTGGTTTGGTTTTTGCAAATTCTCTAAACTTGTGTTTGTCTGTAAATATCTTAATTTCGCCTTCATATTTCAGAGAGAGTTTTGCTGGATATATGATCCTTGGCTGGCAGTTTTTCTCCTTCAGTGTTCTGTATATGTCGTCCCATTCCCTTCTTGCCTGCATGGTTTCTGCTGAGTAGTCAGAACATATTCTTATTGATTCTCCCTTGAAGGAAACCTTTCTTTTCTCCCTGGCTGCTTTTAAAATTTTCTGTTTATCTTTGGTTTTGGTGAGTTTGATGATAATATGTCTTGGTGTTTTTCTTTTTGGATCAATCTTAAATGGGGTTCGATGAGCATCTTGGATAGATATCCTTTCGTCTTTCATGATGTCAGGGAAGTTTTCTGTCAGAAGTTCTTCAACTATTTTCTCTGTGTTTTCTGTCCCTCCTCCCTGTTCTGGGACTCCAATCACCCGCAGGTTATCCTTCTTGATAGAGTCCCACATAATTCTTAGGGTTTCTTCATTTTTTTTAATTCTTTTATCTGATTTTTTTTCAGCTATGTTGGTGTTAATTCCCTGGTCCTCCAGATGTCCCAGTCTGCATTCTAATTGCTCGAGTCTGCTCCTCTGACTTCCTATTACGTTGTCTAATTCTGTTATTTTATTGTTAATCTTTTGGATTTCTACATGTTGTCTCTCTATGGATTCTTGCAACTTATTAATTTTTCCAGTATGTTCTTGAATAATCTTTTTGAGTTCTTCAACAGTTTTATCAGTGTGTTCCTTGGCTTTTTCTGCAGATATCCTAATTTCATTTGTGATATCATTAAGCATTCTGTAAATTAGTTTTTTATATTCTGTATCTGATAATTCCAAAATTGTATCTTCATTTGGGAAAGATTTTGATTCTTTTGTTTGGGGGGTTGGAGAAGCTGTCCCGGTCTGCTTCTTTAAGTGGTTTGATATGGATTGTTGTCTCCGAGCCATCACTGGGAAACTAGTTTTTCCAGAAAATCCGCTGCGTGCAGTCCTAATCCCTGCGGGACGGTTCCCCGGCTCGGATGCTGCTCTTTCTGCTCCAAGATCAGTCACTGCCTCCCGGGGACTTCTCCTACCGGCTGCGTCCCACGCCGCCCGTGGAACCAGCTGGTCCCCCTCCCGGGGTTAGTTCAGGGGGGTGGAGCAGGTCTCTGTGCTTGTGCCGTACCTGACTGGTACGCTGGCTCCAGGCTCTGGAAACAATCGCTGCTTCCCCGTATTAGTTCGTTCTCCGTCTCTAAATCTGTGTTTGTTGTTCAGGGTTCGTAGATTGTTATGTATGTGATCGATTCACTTGTTTTTCCGTGTCTTTGTTGTAAGAGGGATCCGAGGTAGCGTCTGCCTAGTCCGCCATCTTGGCTCCGCCCTTGCAAATATTTCTTGATATCTTCTTACGTATTTTATGTTTGATGGTCACATTGGGTCCTTATTTCATGTGAATTTATTTTATCTTTATTATGTGATTTAGGATCTACGTTTTGTTTTCAAAAGGTATTATCCCCATCAAAATTAATGATTTCCATTATTTATCAAAAATACAAATTATACACGTATCATATGCTATTTATAAACTCAATCAATCATACTTATTGTCAGAGCCCTAATTTCGAGTAAAAACACCACTGCAAGTTATGACAGGAGGACAAATATAAATTTTAATTAATTTACCATATATAAAAATAATCATATAGGAACAATGCAGCCAGATTGGCAAAGTAAGAGCAAAATAACTTGATACAACACAAAAGAAGAATTTAAATGGGATGAACAAAATAACAAAACAGTATTTTAGAAACGTAACCTGTAACCAGTTTGGTTGCTGCCATTTTGGCAAATTATGCTCAGCATTGATATCACATAAAATGTTTTTCCAGCCACCTCCTCAAGGCCCCCTTGACTTCTTTATTACACTGAATATAAGGGGGTTCAAGACAGGTGTGAAGATGGTATAAAAAGCTGAGACCACCTTATCATGGTCCTCTGAACCGTTAGATTTGGGCCTCATGTAGATGAACATGATGGTGCCGTAGAAGAGTCCCACAACCGCCAGGTGAGAGGAGCAGGTCTTAAAGGCTTTTTTTCCGGGCTCCAGCTGACCGCATGCGGAGCACTGCAGCCAGGATAAGGCTGTATGAGGCCAAAATTAGAGACAAAGAGATCAAGAGCATCAGAATGCAGCAGACATACATGAAAAACTCAAAAATTGTGGTGTCAGCACAGGCAAGGCTACCAGTGATGGTGCTTCACAAAAAAAGTGATTGATTTCCCGTGAGTGACAGTAAGGGAAGCTCAAGGTGGCACCAGCCTGCATCAGCCCATCGATCCCTCCCAGGAGCCAGGAACCTGATGTCATGAGTAAACAGAGCTTCTGACTCATGAGAATGGGGTAGCGCAGTGGGTGACATATGGCCACATAGTGGTCATAGGACATGGCCATTAAGAGGAAGAATTCACTCCCTCCCAGAGTGAGAAGAAGGAAGATCTGGACTCCATAGCCAGTGGGAGAGATAGACCTAGTGTCTATCAGGTAGTTGGCTGCCATTTTGGGAACGATGGTGGAGACCAGCGGCATGTCCATGAAAGAAAGCTGGCTAAGCAGGAAGTACATGGGCATATGGAGTTGAGGGTCCACATGAATGAGAATGATCATAAGGGTGTTGCCCATCAGTGAGGTGATGAAGATCATAAGCACCATGGCAAACAGGAATAGGTGGATCTGTGTGTGGTTAAAGAGCCCTAGAAGAATGAAGTTGATTCCTGTGGTGCCGTTTGCATTGACCATGGCTCTACTGGTGCCTGAAAGATGTAAGAATGATGCAGAAATGAGATTTGTTTAAAAGGAAGCTTGTACATATCTTTATGAAAACTTGATCAAATGACTTGGGAAATCTCAGACTTGGAGGACTAATTACTACTTTAATCTTCCACTTACAAACAAGATTTTTGCCATAGCATACTACTATCCATCTCTGCTGTTACTATACATTATTTTTTATTCACACAAAATTAGATAACATACATATACAGTGGTACAAATTATACCTCTATTGTTTTTTAATAATTTGTCAGTATGCCACACATAATTTACTCATGGCGTTACGAAATGTTACTTATGCAATCCGAGTTCTTTACACTTTTGGTATTTCTATATTGAAGGAAATTCAGGTTTATGCACTTTAGTAGGTATTGAGGAGATATGCCTATAGTTATTACTTTTGCATGTGTTTTAGATATTTGCTTAATGTATTCTCACATGATTTTCTTCAATATCAAGACAAATTAAAATTTCAAAAGTTTCAAAAAAATTACAACCAATAAAACTAAGTTTGATGGGGAAAAAACAAAAGCAAAAATTCTCTATTCCACACTTACATGCAGCCTGTGCTCTAAACACACTAGGCTTTCAGCCACCACAGATACTACTGTAGCCATCACCACATCATTTATATTATCATGACTTGCATTCCGGATCATGGTGCCTACATCTCGTTAAGTTTAGAACCCCCTCAACATTTAAACTTTTATGTATTATGTTCTTAAACAATGCTGCTGGTTTTAATTTATATATCCATTCTAAGGGAGCCCTGGTGGCACAGTGGTTAAGCTTTCGGCAGCTAACCAAAAGGTTGGCAGTTCAAACTCACCACCCACTCCTTGGAAACTCAATGGGGCAGGTCTACTCTGTCCTATAGGGTCAGAATTGACTTGACAGCACAGGTGTTTTGGTTTTATCCATTCAAAAAAAGTTAATAATTTCATAAATGAACATAATTCATATTGCATGCAATTTTCATGTAAATTTGGACATCAATAATCTTATGCTTTTAAAAGTAGAAGACAAAAACTAATCCATTAATTATGACGTATCCAAATGATATTCTCATATAATGAACCTGAGGTCCAACATCTCCCACAGGTAAAATACACAGGTACTCATTCACTTTCAGAATAGCTTCTCTTTTCACTAGAATCTATAACTTCCATTTCTTTTACGTCTAAGTATTTTTGGTGGTAGGAATGGATGCACATGTAAATGGATTCACCTATTATACTTAGGTAAGTGGTGTCTTTTGCTCACAAATTCAAATTGTCAAAGAGAGCTGTGAATTCAGGATTACCAACAGTATTATGTTTGGACTTCATTCATAATCTGTGGTGTAAATCCTTTTTTAGTTTTTCTGTAACTTATTTGGAAAACTTTGCAAATTTTGTGAATGGTCTATGATCTTCAGACCTTTAATACATATTAAAATTTTTTGATTCTTAGTATATACCAACAATGACTTTCATATCATTAAAATATGTAGATGTTCCATTTTTCAAAATTGATATAAATATGCTATAATAGTGAACATATTCTTTTATGCTTTGTTCCCTCAAATATATATATTTTGAGTGAAACATATATATATTCAGTTTAATATATTGTTAACTACTGCCAAATTTTATTACATCATATATATGCAATTTATATATATAAATATACATGTATATATATGCAATGTTTATTTAAGAATACTTAGCTTCTTTCCAGTCTTTTGTTGGTATAACCCATATCCTTGTGCATGTGGCGATATTTTCTCAAGTAAATATTTTACTAGAATATTTTGGGTTTAAGATAATTGCATCTCCACCTTTTACACTCCAGTCAACTGTCAATTTGTGTGATAATTCCTCCACATATTTTACTGTTAGATGCGATAATTAACAGCAATCAAATAAGTGTGAAAATAAATTTAAATTGCATGTCATTTAAGTTACATGGCAGAAACTCTTTTAATCTATTCATCGACCTCTTGGATTTCTTCTGCAAATTCTCTGTGAATATCTCTTATTCATGGTTTCTAGATTGTTTGGCTTTTTCTTAATAATTTAAAGAATTTCCCATGTATTTTGTAATTTATGTATTTAATTATATATATAATTTATATATCTTTATAACTTGTTATTTATATGCATTGTGAATATCTTCTCCAGTTGATTTTATATATTTGACATTTTTGTTATTTTGGACTGTAGTTTTGTATTTTACATTACATATATTTGGGATACTTATATGATATTAATAATTTAATATTAATGTTCTGCGTTTCATTAATAGGCTACCATTTTAAACAATTTCAATGTTATTTGGATCAACTTGTTATTGGTATATAAGTTGTTTGAATCTATGTTCATTGTTGATTTAATATTACATTGTACTGTCTTTGCATGCATGAATATTAAACATATTAAACTCACAAAATGTATTGGTATAGTTCATCTTTTAATGTGTAGTCTCTGATTTTTTTTAAAACAAAATAAAGGCCTTAAAGGCCACTAAAACATAGGTGTAAAGTAGTCTGTGTCTGTAGATTTTTTTTTTTTTAAATAATGTATTCACTTTCCTATTAGTTTCAGGTAAGCTGTGTTTTCCTATTACTTTTTAAATTCATATGACTTTCTATTTTTAAGGAAACATTTTCCTTTCCTAATCTATTTTCTTTGTTAGCGTTTCTTACTGCATTGGGTGGATGGACAGGTCTGTGTCTCTGGCTGCTGCTGAACTGGAGGTCATGACATGCAAAGTTCATTCACTTAAGCCGGCCCTGGGTCAGGGCACACTGGGTATAGACATACGAGTTACGAGTGGCTTAAATAACACGAAGACTAGGAGTCAGAACTCTAAAGACCTGTCCATATTTTGTTCACAAATACGTGTGAGATTTGGGGAGGGTCACTTACTTTGCTTTGAGCCACTCTCCTTGTTTCTAGACTGGAAAATTCGCAGACTGTGGTAGACAGCTGTACTGGAGCACTGGTTTCATTTGTTTCCAGCGGGGCTCATTCTCTGCTTCGGCGATTTGATAACCACCTGCTAAGGCCCTGAGCTTAAGGGCAGCTTTCCAATGTTTCTCAGATGCCAAGATTCAATGAATATGATTTTGAACGTCTTCTGTAGATTTAAATTTAAGATGAAATTATTTTAAACTAAGAGTATTTGAAATATTATATCAAGCATTTTATTTGCTGGACAGTTCATATAATGTGAAATAAATGTATATTTCACATTTAGTCGGCATGAATTACGAAGTTCAGAAAAGTTACATGACTGATCTAATAGTAAACATTTAAACTGGTAGCTGCATTCATCTGAAGATTGTCTGAATATAAAAGTACATATTTAATGGCCAGGTTTCTTGAGTTTGAATGCCTATGCCACTGTTTAGTAGTTGGATAAATTTGAGCAATATGCTTAAACCTCAGTTTCATTATGTACAAAATGAGGTGACATAATAGTATCTACTATAGGATTATTTGATAACTACAAAATAAAATGCATATAAGTACACTGGAGAATGCATGCACAAGAAGGTAGCTCTATAAAGTTATTGATTATTATCATTATTATATTATTATTGGTCATCTATAGATGTTTCCTACCAAAATATTTTGAAAGTAAAATTAGTATTTTCCCATAACTCACATGTAACGTAATGTTACTTATTTCATATCAAAGAACAAAAATATCATTACGTATCAGTCTTCATTTTTCAGCATAAGTGACATGTTTTCTCTGTTCCTTTAGATTTTTCTGTCTGTCCTGTCTACCGTCTATGAATTTATTTTGAACATAGAGGAAACACTCATGACCATGGTAAATTTAATTATTCCAAGGCTATTAGGTTATTTGATTATTAATTTTGCAATGTGTTCTCATGCCTTTAATATTCAATGTGTTATAAGAATTGTAACAGATATCATGAAACTTGTCACAAATTCAATAATGTCTCAAAATTCAATCAAAAAATTTTAAAATAGCAGGTAAAAAGAGAAAATATTATCTGTATTTCACATCAAAAAGGCAGTTGTTCCCAAGTGAATTCAATTCTTTGTAATTCCACACTACCAAAGTAGAAGAGGGATATGCAGGTCAGATAAACTTCTAGTTGTCTATAATATCTCTGTACAATTTAAAATAGGATAAAAAATTGTTCCCATTTATTTTCTAGTTGTATAAAGTGGGTAATTGCAGAGAGCTCAGAGTACTTTTAGATCCATTGTCACATTTTTCTGTCTACCTCAATGTGGTGTTCCCAGAATTAGCAAAGCTTCCCCTTTCTCAAAGGTACACTCTGTGTTACATACCCATCTGTCCAATATTCTGGCCTGGCACTAGTATGTTCATTTCTTCAATTCAATCCAAAACAATTCCAAGCCAAAATGACTCTTACTTCACATCTGCATGATATGGATGGAGTAACTCAGACATAACAAGGATTTTTACAACTGTAGCAAACAATGTCCTAAGTACTATGTTAACCTTGGATGTGCATTGCCTCATGGAATGTCACAACAATTAAATGAGGTAAACTGTCACTGTTTCAGATTTGCAGATGAAGGAATGGAGGGTTAGATTAATTTATTTTTCCCTGGTCTCAGAAGTAGGAAGCATGGGTCCAAAATCCTAGTCATGAAAGTAAACTCCCCACAGTTATTTTGGGCTTGCCAGCCAGTTTTTTGTTCCAATTATTATCTTAAAAATAGTGACAAAACTTTTTGAATAAAGCAAACAACATAAAGAATGGGCTCTCAAACACATCATTGTTGTTAGATGCCATTAAGTCACCTAACACACGGCTAAAAAAAACCCGGGCAAAATGCTGCCCAGTCCTGCGCCATTCCCATAATCGGTTGTTGATTGGACTATTGCCATCCATTGGGTTCACTTTGGCTGACTTTTCAGAAGTAGATCGCTCGCCTTTTCTTCCTAGTGCATCTCAGTCTGGGAAATCTGCTGGAGCTCACTGGAGCAACTGTGAGTTCTGTGAAGTTAGGCAGCTCTCTTATAAACTGTGCGTCTCAGGTTAGTGTCTTTAAAATGGGTAACTGTCTTACTTTGTAAAAATGAAAAAAGATAGTGCATGTAGAATGTTTAATTAAATTATTTATATTTAGTATGTTATCAATAAAAGATAGCCAACATAAATTTTATCTCTACACAAACTTTTCCCCAAAGAGAAATTCATGAATAGAGAATTTAATAGAATCAGATATATGCATCCATTTACCTTAGAGTCAGAGTGTTAACTAAGACTCAACTTTCCTAAAAAGCTTAGTACAGATCGTCCCCGACTTAAGACATATTTGAGTTACAACGAACTGCCCTATGACTGTCCTTTTTTATCTTTGTACATCTTATTGTTAGTAATATGTACTACATATAACGTTGTAGCACGTAATTTGTTGATGTTATCATTCTCATGCCAATCCCAAAGATAAAGATTGGATTTATAAAGATATTGATAATAGGAGGCAAAAATAATGAATATTTTTTTTAAAATAGATATTCTACTTATATCAGAACTGACATGACAGTCTTCAGAATGGAACCCTGTCTTACACTGGGAAATACCTGTAATATTATTTTCATAATTATAATTTGATAAAGATACGTTAGTGCAATATAAGTATGAAAGGATGTTCTTTCTCACTGGAAATTAATACATAGTTTAAACTAAATTTTTATAATTTTTATGCATTCAAACATTATACACTCAATGTTTCTTTATGATATGCATTACTGGTAGGAATGCAATGAAAATTAATCTCAGGGTAAAAGTGAAAAATCCTTTATTAGTCAATTTGGCAATTCGGAGTGAGAGCCAGAGAGCTAGTCTTGTCCCTTGAAGCATTGCCATATGTTGTGGATATCATTCTAAAATATGACTAAAAAAGAAGGGATGGGAGGAGACCCTGTAAACACAAAGGGCTTATTTTGCAAGGTTTTCCACAACGTGCATCCTGAACTATTACAGAACAGCTGGAACACTCTTAGATATCATGCTAATTGTATAAACAAATTATAAAAAATGTCTATGGAAGAATATAAAAGGAATAGTTATGATGTTATCAAGTGCAATGCAGGTGCTTTAATTTCTGTGCTTTCCAAATAGTATGATTGTGATATAGTTTTTTAAATTACAGAAATTAAGTGGGCCACGATGAAAGCATTAGCACACACCATCCCCGGTTGTAAGCACTCAGTCTAGGAGTCATAGCACTAACCTGCATCAGAGGAGCCACCGTGCAGGAGGTGTGGAATACTCTAAGCCTCTGGTTCCCAGATCACCGTTCGGATCCCCACCACTGCCTCTGTTGCCGGTATAAAATACAAGGCACCTGGCTAAAGCCTTAGGGATTCCTGAGCTTCAGGCTGCAGACATGCTCTTAGGAAAGCATTCGGAAGAATACAGATGACCACATGCTCTCCTCATTTATCACCTCCATACAGGATTATTTTAAAATCTCAGGATATTTGATCTCTGAAGAAAATGGCCTGTTTTATCAACCTGCTAAAGTCAGGATGGGATTATTTTGAATTTGATGCTTGCCTTATAATATTATTAGTATTAAATGAGTTACGATGCATAAAGCACTTAACTCATGCCTGGAAAATACACTTAGTCCATAATCCTGTTAACCTAAACTTTCACAATAACTAATGTGTCAAGAAAGAGCTGGTAATGATGTGGGAATAGAGTGGACTTTTAGACACGTCTTACCCAACAAAAGGCCGTGACCAAATTGAACTTTTCCAGTCTTGAAACTTTCTAGCTATATATTTTGGGCCTGTTATATAACCTCTCTGAGCCTGAGTTTAATCATCTGTAAAAGGGGCATCATAATGCCTCTTCCATAGGATTATTTTTAGGGACTGTATAGAATAAGGAGCCCTGGTAGTGCAGTCGTTAAGAGCTCAGCTGCTGACCAAAACGCCAACAGCTCAAATTCACCAGAAGCTCCTTGAAAACTCCATGGGGCAGTTCTACTCTGTCCTATTGGGTCGCTATGAGTTGGAATAGACTTGATGACAATGGGTTTAGTTTTGGTTTCGGGTATAGAATAAATATAAAGCACCAGATCTATCAAACAAGTATAATTTCAGTATCTCCTTTCTTCTCTGCTTTAGCAGGATATGTTGACTTATGAACTGACGTACAGTAATGAGAGTTTTTTTTTTTTTAATGTCTTTATCTTGCAACAGAAAACAGTAAAAATCAGTTACCATTGAGTTACCTCTGACTCATGGCAACCCTGTGTGTGTCAGAGTGGAGCTGTGCTCTGTAGAGTTTTTAATGGGTGATTTTTCAGAAGTAGATCACCAGGTCTTTCTTCCAAGGTGCCTTTGGGTGGACTTGAACCTCCATCTTCTCAGTTAGCGTCTGAACATGTTAACTGTACCACCCAGGGGCTCCGCTCCAGGAGATTATACAGTATAAGTGTTTGCACCATTCAGGAGCTCCAATATGGGAGGTTATACGATGCTGTGCTACATAATCAAAATATAATAAGCATTAACTGATTGATTTGTTACAGCTCTGCTTATGAACTGGTTAAGGGTTAAGAAAATGGGCTGAATTATTGCAGTGCAATGAATCACTTTTATACGGCTTTCTTGCCCTGGTCTTGTAACTTCACAAAATGATTGTCTGGGCCAAAATTTTGCAAGGTATTAGTAGATTTACTACAAAACTAGTGGATTGAAAATTCACTTAATGGGATTGTGCCCTTTGTGGTCCAACAAGGATATTGGTCGCTGTTTCTATTCTGTTAGGCTTATATAAGGGCCAAATCCACAGAGGTTCTGGGGCCCCTCACTACCATCAAAAAGAGTGTAGAGTGGAGTGCATCCTTTGGACCCAGGGTCCCTGCACTGAGAACTCCCTATATCAAGAAGAGAGAGTTGTAATAGTGAAGACAGGGATGGTGGCCTTGCTGGTCCATAGAGAGAGAACTGAGTGTGTTTGTGCAGGGGTGTGCCTCCTACTAAAGTACTGCAACACTTGTACCTGCGGGACAGAGACCTGAGTGTGTCTGGCGTAATTTGCTTCCTTCCCCCTTCGGGCATCGTGGTGGGAACAATACATTCCCTCATGCAGGGTAGGCCTTGGTATCATGGCAGCAAGACAGAGAACCACTCTGGCCTGGGTAGCATGGTAGGAGGCAGCAGCGTAGGTCAAGAAGGGCCCAGTGGCAGAGGCTCACGAGATCCTGTGCAGGGGTCTTTCCATTAGTGAAGCAAGGCCCAGTGAGGCCCAGGGGTAGAACAGAAGCCTTGGAAGCCATGCAGGTGTCCCAGGTAGCATGGTGGTAGCCAGAGGCAGTGGTGACATGAAGACAACATTTGACCAGAAACACAATGTGTCAGTACAGTGATATTAGAAAGAATATGAGTAGTTTGGAAAAGAATAAGCAGATCTGCTTTGAGAATTTGTTTTACTGTTTACTGTTTGCTTTCTAGAAATAATAATAGTGGCTTTCACTTTGCCAATATTGTGTAAATGTCTTGATCACAGATGGCCGTAGCACTCATGGAATGGTTGATGCCAGTGGTTGTACATGCCTCATTCCTAGTTGTCTGCTAGTTTGAGGCACATCCTGTTTGCATGTGCAATGTGGTTAGATAGACAAACCACACAATTATAGTATATAATTATACTAGGATTGTCAAACCAATCTATGAAGGGATATTTGAATTTTATTTTCAAACAGGCATATACCTATGGATATAGTCAATAATATGAGAAAAAAGAAAACGGAAGTAGAAATATAAGTCAAATTCTGGTAACCCTGAATAAATTAATTAAAAGAGAAAATAATAATATTAAAATCAATAACAAAAATCAGAACAGTTAATATTTATTGAGTTATTAATTTCTGACAAAACAATAATAGTAGGAGACTTCAACACACCACTTTTGGTGAAGGACAGGACATCCAGAAAGAAGCTCAATAAAGACACGGAAGACCTAAATGCCACAATCAACCAACTTGACCTCATAGACATATACAGAACACTCCGCCCGACAGCAGCCAAGTATACTTTCTTTTCTAGTGCACATGGAACATTCTCTAGAAGACTACATATTAGGGCATAAAGCAAGCCTTAGCAGAATCCAAAACATTCAAATATTACAAAGCATCTTCTCTGACCATAGGGCCATAAAGGTGGAAATCAATAACAGGAAAAGCAGGGAAAAGAAATCAGACAGTTGGAAACTGAACAAAACAAAAGACTGGATTCTAGAAGGCATTAAGGATGGAATAAAGAAATTCCAATAAGAATGAAAACACTTCCTGTAAAAACGCTGGGATACAGTGAAAGCAATGCTCAGAGGTCAATTTATATCAATAAATGCACACATACAAAAAGAAGAAAGGGCCAAAATCAAAGAATTATCCCCACAACTTGAACAAATAGAAAGAGAGCAACAAAAGAAACTCACAGGCGCCAGAAAAAAGAACAAATACTAAAAATTAGAGCTGAACTAAAAGAAATAGAAAAAAAAATGAAAAGAATTAACAAGACCAAAAGCTGTTTTTTTTGAAAAAATTAACAAAATTGATAAACCACTAGCCAAACTGACAAAAGAAAAACAGGAGAGAAACCAAATAACCTGAATAAGAAATGAGATGGGCAATATTACAACAGACCCAACAGAAATTAAAAGAATCATATCAGATTTCTGGGAAAAATTGTACTCTGACAAATTTGAAAACCTAGAAGAAATGGGTGAATTCCTAGAAACACACTGCCTACCTAAACTAACACAAAAAGAGGTAGAACAGCTAAATAGACCCATAACAAAAGAAGAGATGGAAAAGGCAATCAACGCCCCCCACCCCAAAAAAGCCCTGGTCCGGACAGCTTCACTGCAGAGTTCTACCAAACATTCAGAGAAGAATTAACACCACTACTACTAAAGGTATTTTAGAGCACAGAAAAGGACAGAATACTACCAAACTCATTCTATGAAGCCACCATATCCCTCATACCAAAATCACGTAAAGACACCACAACAAAAGAAAATTACAGACCTATATCCCTCATGAACTTAGATGCAAAAATCCTCAACAAAATTCTCGCCAACAGAATTCAACAACATATCAAAAAATAATTCACCATGACCAAATGGGATTCATACCAGGTATGCAGGGATAGTTCAACATTAGAAAAACAATTAATGTAATCCATGATATAAATAAAACAAAAGACAAGAATCCTATGATTTTATCAATTGATGCAGAAAAGGCATTTGACAAAGTCCAACACTTATTCATGATAAAAACTTGAGCAAAACAGGAATAGAAGGAAAATTTCTCAACATAATAAAGGGCATTTATATAAAGCCAACAGCAAACCTCACCCTAAATGGAGAGAGCCTGAAAGCATTCCCACTGAGACTGGGAACCAGACAAGGATGCCCTTTATCACCGCTCTTACTCAACATTGTGTTGGAGGTCCTAGCCAGAAAAATTAGGCTAGATAAGGAAATAAAGGGCATCCAGATTGTCAAGGAAGAAGTAAAAGTATCTCCATTTGCAGGTGACATGATCTTATACACAGAAAACCCTAAGGAATCCTTCAGAAAACTACTGAAACTAATAGAAGAGTTCAGCAGAGTATCAGGATACGAGATAAGCATACAAAAATCAGTTGGATTCCTCTACACCAACAAAAAGAACATTGAAGAGGAAATCACCAAATCAATGCCATTTACCGTAGCCCCCAAGAAGATAAAATAATTAGGAATAAATCTTACCAGAGATGTAAAAGACTTATACAAAGAAAACTGCAAAACACTTCTGCAAGAAACCAAAAGAGACTTACATAAGTGGAAAAACATACCTTGCTCATCGATAGGAAGACTTAACATTATAAAAATGTCTATTCTGCCAAAAGGGATCTATACATTTAATGCAATTCCAATCCAAATCCCAACGGCATTCTTTGATGAGATGGAGAAACAAATGACCAACTTCATATGGAAGGGAAAGAAGCCCCGGATAAATAAGGTATTACTGAAAAAGAAGAACAAAGTGGGAGGCCTTACTTTCCCTGATTTTACAACCTATTATACCACCACGGTACTCAAAACAGCCTGGCACTGGTACAACAACAGATACATGGACCAATGGAACAGAATTGAGAATCCAGATATAAATCCATCCACATATGAGCAGTTGATTTTTGACAAAGGCCCCAAAACAGTTAAATGGGGGAGAAGACAGTCTTTTTAACAAATGGTGCTGGCATAACTGGATATCCATCTGCAAAAAATGAAACAAGACCCATACCTCACTCCATGCAAAAAAAGTGAGCTCAAAATGTATCAAACACCTAAATATAAAATCTAAAAAGGTAACGATCATGGAAGAAAAAATAGGGACACTGTTCGGAGCCCTAATACATGGCATAAATAGTATAGAAAACATTATTAAAAATGCAAAACAAAAACTAGATAACTGGGAGCTCCTAAAAATCAAAAACCTATGCTCATCCAAAGACTTCACCAAAAGAGTAAAAAGGCTTACAGACTGGGAAAAAGTTTTCAACTATGACATTTCCGATCAGCGCCTGATCTCTAAAGTCTACATGATACTGCAAAAACTCAACTGCAAAAAGACAAATAACCCAATTAAAAAATGGGCAAAAGATATGAATAGACACTTCACTAAAGAAGACATTCAGGTAGCTAACAGATACATGAAGAAATGTTCACGATTATTAGCCATTAAAGAAATGCAGATCAAAACTACAATGAGATTTCATCTCATTCCACCAAGGCTGGCGTTAATCCAAAAAACACAAAATAGTAAATGTTGGAGAGGCTGTGGAGAGATTGCAACACTTATACACTGCTGGTGGGAATGTAAAATGGTACAAGCACTTTGGAAATCAATTTGGGTCTTCCTTAAAAATCCAGAAATAGAACTACCATAGGATCCAGCAATCCCACTCCTTGGAATATATCCTAGAGAAATAAGAGCCTTTACACAAACAGATATATGCACACCCATGTTTATGCAGCACTGTTTACAATAGCAAAAAGCTGGAAGCAACTGAGATGCCCATCAACAGATGAATGGATAAATAAATTATGGTATATTCACACAATGGAATACTATGCATCGTTAAAGAACAGCGAGGAATCTGTGAAACATTTCATAACATGGAGGAACCTGGAAGGCATTATGCTGAGTGAAATTAAGCAGTTGCAAAAGGACAAATATTGTATAAGACCACTATTATAAGAACTTGAGAAATAGTTAACTGAGAAGAAAACATTCTTTTGTCATTACGGGAGGGAGGGAGGGAGGGCGGGAGAGGGGTTTAGATAGTAGATAAGAACTATTTTAGGTGAAGGGAAAGACAGCACACAATACAGGGGAGGTCAGCACAGTTGGACTAAACCAAAAGCAAAGAAGCTTCCTGAATAAACTGAATGCTTCGAAGGCCAGTGTAGCAGGGGCAGGGGTCTGGGGACCATGGTTTCAGGGGACATCTAAGTCAGTTGGCACAATAAAATCTATTAGGAAAACATTCTGCATCCCACTTCAAAGAGTGGCATCTGGGGTCTTAAACGCTAGCAAGCAGCCATGCAAGATGCATCAATTGGTCTCGACCCACCTGGATCTAAGGAGAATGAAGAAGACCAAGGACACAAGGTGATTACGAGCCCAAGAGACAGAGAGGGCTACATGAACCAGTGACTACATCATCCTGAGACCAGAAGAACTAGATGGTGCTCGGCTACAACCCATGACTGCCCTGACAGGGAACACAACAGAGAACCCCTGAGGGAGCAGGAGAGCAGTGGGATGCAGACCCCAAATTCTCATAGAAAGACCAGACTTAATGGTCTGACTGAGATTAGAAGGACCCTGGTGGTCATGGCCCCCAGACCTTCTGTTGGCCCAGGACAGGAACCTTTCCTGAAACCAACTCTTCAGACATGGATTGGACTGGAAAATAGGTTGGAGAGGGACGCTGGTGAGGAGCGTGATTCTTGGATCTGGTGGACACTTGAGACTATGTTGGCATCTCCTGCCTGGAGGGGAGATGAAAGGGTGGAGGGGGTTAGAAGCTGGTGAAATGGACATGAAAAGAGAGAGTGGAGGGAGAGAGCGGACTGTCTCATTAGGGGGATAGCAATTGGGAGTATGCAGCAAGGTGTATATAAGTTTTTTTGTGAGAGACCTATTTGATTTGTAAACTTTCACTTAGAGCACAATAAAAATTATTTAAAAAATATTGAGAAATTACTGAGTGAGCTACATCGTTCCTAACAGTCTATTTGCATGATTTCATCGAAGCAGATTCATGAAGATGTTATTTTTAGCTCCCACTGACTTTTGATGAAACTGGATCTTAGTAAAGTTAAGTTACTGCCCAAGGTTAAAACCTTAATAAGATTAGACTAGGAAAATGGTCTGGTGGTCTACTTCCAATAATTAGCCAATGTAAAACTTATGGATCACAACAGAACATTGTCTGACTCACTTCCTTTGGACAAACCATTAGGAGGGATCAATCTAATGCAGGACCTCATGCTTGGGGAAATACCGGGCCAGAGAGGGTAAGGGAGACTTTGTTGAGGCAGACTGGCGCAATAGCCACTATAGTCATTGCAAAATTGTACTTGTTTAATTAATTATTTTAATACATTTTTTACTGCAGTAGAGATATTTTAATTTTATTGAAGTTTGTAAATAGATACAGTTAAACAAAAAGTCATAGTACAGTGAGATGAATTAACTCAAAGGGAAGAGACCTGAGTACAAATATCCTAGAAGAAGAAAGAGAATATTTTTTGACATCTGGGGGCTGACCTGGCACTATCAATTAGGTTTTTGTATTGCCAGGAGCTGGCCTTGATGTCTGCCTGTTGAACAGACATGGTTTTACAAAATATCAATACGGAAGACAGGAAAAAGATTCTCCAAAGGTGTCCTTGTCTCAATCCCTGGAATCTGTGAATATGTTAAGTTACATGGCATAGGAGAATTAAGATTGTACATGGAATTAAAATTGTTAATCAGCTGACCTTAAGAAAGAGTATCCTAAATTATCCAGGTGGGTTCATTGTAATCCCAAGGGCCTTAAAAGTGGGAGAGGGAAGAGGAAGAGAGAATCAGAGATAGCAGTGTGAGAAGGACTCAGCTCAAAATTGTTGGCTTTGAAAAAAGAGGAAGTGGATTGTCATGGATTGAATTGTGTTCCCCAAAAATGTCTGTCAGCTTAGCTGGGCCATGAGTCCCAGTATTGTGTGATTGTCCATCATCTTATGTGATTTCCCTGTGTTGTAAATCCTGTCACTATGATGAAATGAGATGAATTAGTGGCAGATATACTGATGAGATATACAAGTTTGGATAGTGTCTTAAGCCAATCTCTTTGAGATATAAAAGAGAGAAATGAGCAGAGAGATAGGGGGGCCTTATACCACCAAGAAAGCAGTGCTGGGAGCAGAGGATGTCCTTTGCACCTGAGGTTCCTGTGCTGAGATGCTCCCAGACCAAGGGAAGACTGATGCATCACAAGGACCTTCCTTCAGAACTAACAGAGAGCAAAAACCTTCCCCTGGAGCTGGCACCCTTAATTTGGACTTCTAGCCTACTGGACTGTGAGAGAATAAGCTTCTCTTTGTTGAAGCCATCCACTTGTGGTATTTCTGTTATAGCAGACTGGAAGACCAAGACATGGATCATGAGTGAAGGAATGTGGTTAGCCTCTAAAAGGTGGAAAGGCATGGAAACAGCTCTCTTACAGAGCCTCCAGAGGAAAGAGAACCTTATGAACACCTAGATTTTAGCCCAGTGAGAACAATCTCAGAATTCTTACTTTCAGAACTCTAAGATAATAAATTTTGTTAAATGAGTGGTAATTTGATACAGCAGAAATAGGAAACTAAGAGGTGTGGCCAAGATGGTGGGATAGTCAGACTCTTCCTGTTGTCCCTCTTACAACAAAGACCTGAAAAAACAAGTGAATTGATTATATATAACAATCTAGAAGCCCTGATCATAAAAGACAAAGCTGAAGAGTTGGATTGAGTGGCAGGGAGAAGGAGGGATAATTCAAAAACAGCAAAGAAGTGCCAGTTGTTAGGTTGCCAGTGCCCTGCTGACTAGGTCATCCTGTGCCTGCAGGCTGAGGTGAGCAGTAGTGTTTGGGATGCACCTCACCATGTTGGGTGAAGCTGGGCAGCAGCGAGTCTGCACACACCTCTGTAGCTAGGTGGAAGCAGCGCTGGACCTGCAAACGTTAAGTGCAAACATCTAACCTAGCACTGGGAGGCAAAATAAATTCTACTCCCAGAGTTTCACAGTGGAGAACTGGTTACTTTCCCTCACCTACCCCCACCCTGCTCTGCTCTGAAACCAGTCTGGCAGTATTCAAGAACTGTCACTCCCCCTAAGCCAGGAACTCGGGGTGAGTCAGGAGGCCCTGCCCCTTCATTGAGCCACTGGCATGAGGGGTCCGCAGACTTGCAGAATCCTTTACTCCTGCCTAGACCTGTGTGCACTGGGTCAGTGGGTTTAGACCTGTGTGGGCTGATTCAACACCACATGCCATCGTTATCATAACAGCAGGGCATACACCTGAAGCCCATTTTCAACTTCAGCAGCCAAGGGGGAGCTGCAGACTCATGACATTTGACATGGCCCTGCCTCTTAAGCACAGAACCTCAGCCACCTACCCCAGAGGCCTGAGGGCTGGTGGTAACATTCACTTCATCTAAACCAAAAAAAAAAAAAAAAACCAAACCCAGTGCTGTCGAGTTGATTCTGACTCATAGTGACCCTATAGGACAGAATAGAACTGCCCCATAAAGTTTCCAAGGAGCGCCTGGTGGATTCGAAATGCCAACCCTTTGGTCAGCAGCTGTAGCACTTAACCATTACACCACCAGGGGTTCCTCACTCCGTCTAGCCACTCGTGTAATAGGGGTCTGAGAATAAACGGTGTCTCCCATTCCCTACAGTCAAAAGGACTGTGTGCCCAAGGACCAGCTGCAATACCCCTCACTACATGCTCTAGGGAAAAAGGAACACACCCTCACCAAGGCATCCAGGGGCAGCCATCAGCCCCATGCCTTGTTCCACACGTACCCCCTACAGCAGCCGGATACCTGTTCCTGCTTCAAACACCAATCTGCAGCCCTGACAGTCTGGGACTGTAGGTGAGAGTCTGCACCACACATTTGGTGACTGAAAACCTGGACACCTGTGCCACACCAGAACATATGGAGAGGAAGTTAAAGGCAATATTAAGAAATAAAATGTTGGTTTAAATTTAGAAAAATAAAGGTAAATTTTAAGGTAACCACAAAGGACGCTAACAAACCTACCCATCAAAATAAGAAAAACATGAGGACTTAGCAAAAACAAAATAAACAATAATGAAAAAATATGAAAAGAGAATACATAAGAAAAACCACTCAACAGCACAGAAAATTAAGTGGAACAAAGAAACTGCCAGCACCACCAAAAAAACAAGCAACAACAACAAAATGACAGCACTGAACTCGTACCAATCAGTAATTACACTAAAAGTAAATGGACTAAGTACGCTAATAAAGAGATGAACAGTGGCAAAACTGATTAAAAAAACGCAATCTGTCTATATGCTGCCTATAACAGACACGACTTAGACTCAAAGACACAAACAAACTAAAACTAAAACAATGGAAAAAAAATATCAAGAAAACAACCACAAAAAAGAGCAGAAGAGACAATATTAATCTCTGACAAAACATATTTAAAGCAAAATTCACCACAAAGGATAAGAAAGGACACAGCTTAACCTCTAAAGGGTCAATACACCAGGAGGACATAACTATAATAAATACATAAGCACCTAATGAGACGGCTCCAAGCCACACAAAACAAACCCTAATAGTATTGGAAAGAGAAATAGATAATCCATCATAATAGTAGACTTCAACACACCACTTTCAAGGAAGAACAGAACATGTAGAAAGAAAATAAAGATACAGAAGATCATAGACATATACAGAAATCTATCCGCAGCAGCCAAGTATACATTCTTTTCCAACTCACATGGAACATCCTTCAGAATAAACTGCATATGGGTCTGCGAAGCAAACCTTAACAGAATTCAAAACACTGAAATTTTACACAGCATCTTTTCTGATTATAATGACATAAAATTAGAAATCAATAACAGAAACAGCAAGGAAAAAAAATCAAATGCATGGAAACAGAACACCACCTTGCTTAAAAACTACTGGATTATAGAAGAAATCAAAGATGGAAAAAATAAATTCATAGAATTAAGTGATAATGAAAACATGTCTCACCAGAACCTTTGGGAAACAGCAAAAGCAGTGCTTAGAGGTCAGTTTATAACAATAAATGCACACATTCAAAAAGAAGAAAGTGCCAAAATCAAAACATTAACCCTACAACTTGAACAAATAGAGAGAAACAAAAGAAGCCCTCAGGCACTAGAAGAAAGGAAATAATAAAGGTTAGAGCAGAAATGAATGAGATAGAGAATAGGAAAACAATTGAAAGAGTAGACAATACTAAAAAATGGTTCTTTGAAAAGATCAACAGAATCAATAAACCATTGGTCAAATTGACAAAAGAAAAAACAGGAGAGGAAGCAAATAACCTAAATAAGAAATGAAATGGGTGATATCACAACAGACCCAATGGAAATGAAAAGGATCATAACAGAATACTATGAAAAATTGTACTCTAACAAATTTTAAAATCTAGCAGAAATGGTCAAATTTCTAGGAACACACTACTTACCTAAACTAACACAAATTGAGGTAGAAAAATTAAATAAACCCACAACAAAAGAAGAGATTGAAGAGATAATTAAAAAAATAAAAACCACCAACAACAAAAAAGCTCTGGCCCAGACGGCTTCACTGGAGAATTCTACCAAACTTTCAGGGAAGAGTTAACACCATTACTACCAAAGGCATTTCAGGCATGGAAAAGGATGGAATACTCGCAAACTCATTCTATGAAGCCAGCATAACCATGATAGAAAAGTCAGGTAAAGATCCACAAAAAAAGAAAATTACAGACCAATATGCCTCACCAATATAGACCCAAAAATCCTCAACAAAATTCTAGCCAATAGAATTCAACAACATATCAAAAAATAATTCACCCTGACCACATGGGATTCATACCAGGTACGCAGGGATGGTTCAACATTAGAAAAACAATCAATGTAATCCATCACATAAATAAAACAAAAGACAAGAACCACATGATCTTATCAATTGATGCAGAAAAGGTATTTTAAAAAGTCCAAAACCCATTCTTGATAAAAACTCTCAGCGAAATGGGAATACAATGAAAATTCCTGGACATAATAAAGGCCATTTATACAAAGCCAACAACCAACATCATCCTAAATGAAGAGTCTTAAAGCATTCCCCTTCAGAAGGGGAACCAGACATGGATTCCCTTTATCACCACTCATATTCAACATTGTACTGGAGGCCCTAGCCAGATCAATAAGGCAAGAAAAAGAAATAAAGTGCATCCAAATTGGTAAGGAAGAAGTAAAAGTATCCCTATTTGCAGATGATATGGTCTTATACATGGAAAACCCCCAAAAATCCACAAGAAAACTACTACAACTAATAGAAGATTTTGCAAAATACCAGGATATAAGATAAACATACATAGGTCAGTCAGATTCCTCTGCACCAAAAGAGAGAACTTCCAAGAGGAAATCACCAAATCAATACCATTATAATAGCCCCCAAGAAGATAAAGTATTTAGGAATAAATTTAAACAGAGATGTAAAAAACCTACATAAAGAAAACTGCAAGACACTATTGCAAGAAATCAAAAGAGACCTACATAAGTGGAAAAACATACCATGCTGATAGACAGGAAGACTCAACACTATGAAAATGTCAATTCTTCCCAAAGTGATCTACAGATATAATGCAATCTCAATCCAAATTCCAATGACAACTTTTAGCATGTTGGAGAAACAAATCACAAACTTCATATGGAAAAGGAAGAAGCCCCAAATAAGTAAAGAATTACTGAAGAAGAAGAACAAAGTGGGAGGCCTCACACTACCTGATGTTAGAACCTATTATACCACCATGATAGTCAAAACAGCCTGGTACTGGTACAACAGACACATAGACCAATATAACAAAATTGAGAACCCAGACGTAAATCTATCCACCTATGAGCAGCTGAAACCCTGGTGGTGTAGTGGTTAATTGCTACGGCTGCTAACCAAAAGGTTGGCAGTTTGAATCCACCAGGTGCTCCTTGGAAACTCTACAGGGCAGTTCTACTCTGTCCTATAGGGTCGCTATGAGTCGGAATCGACTCGACAGCAGTGGGTTTGGTTTATGAGCAGCTGATAGTTGACAAAGGCCCAAAGTCCATTAAATGGGGGAAAAGACAGCCTCTTTAACACGTGGTGCTGGCATAACTGGATATCTGTCTGCAAAAAAAAGAAACAGGACCCATACCTCACATCATGCACAAAAACTTACTCAAAATGATCAAAGACCTAAATATAAAACCTAAAATGATAAAGATCACAGAAGAAAAAATAGGGACAATGCTAGGAGGCCTAATACATGACATAAACGGAACCATAACTAGCAATGCAGAAACATCAGAAGAGAAACTAGATAACTGGGATCTGCTAAAAATCAGTTATGCTCATCGAAAGGCTTCACCAAAAGAGTAAAAACAGAACCTACAGATCGGGAAGAAATTTTTAGCTATGACATATATGGTAAGGGTCTAATCATTAAAATCCACAAAATACAGCAACACCTCAACAACAAAAAGACCAATAAAAAAATTAAAAATGGGCAAAGCATATGAACAGACACTGCACCAAAAAAGATATTCGGGTGGCTAATGTACACACGAGGAAATGCTCGTGATCATTAGCCGCCAGAGAAATACAAATTAAAACTACAAAGAGATGCCTTATCACCCCAATAACACTGGCACTAATCCAAAAAATGGAAACCCTGGTGGTGTAGTGGTTAAATGCTGTAAACCAAAAGGTTGGCAGTTTGAATCCACCAGGCGCTCCTTGGAAACTCCACAAGGCAGTTCTACTCTGTTCTATAGGGTCTCTGTGAGTCAGAAACAACTCGATGACGATGGGTTTGGTTAATCCGTAAAACACAAAATAAAAATGTTGGAGAGGTTGTGGAGAGATTGGACTCTCATGCACTGCTGGTGAGAATGTAAAATGATACAATCACTTTGGAAAACAATCTGGTGCTTCCTTAAAAAGCTAGAAGTAGAAATACCATAAGATCCAGCAATCCCACTCATAGGAATATACCCAAGAGAAGTAAGAGCAGTCGCAGGAATAGCCATATGCATACCATGTCCATTGGAGCACTATTCACAACAGCACAAAGACGTAAACAACCTAAATGCTCACCAACAGACGAATGGGAAACAAATTATGGTGCAGACACACAGTGCAGCCTACTGACGGAGCCCGGTTCCACTCCGACACCCAACGGGTCACTGTGAGTTGAGTTTGATTCTACTGCAACTGTTTTTTTTTTTTTTTTTTGGTTGTTTTATATGAAGATAAGCTGTAGCTATGTTGTTGTTGATGTCTTGCGCTGAATGTTGTTGTTGAGAGCAGTTGCTATTTAGTTGGCTTCTACTCAAAGTAACCTAATATATAAGAGAAAGAAATTTTCCCTGGTCCCATGCCATCCTAATGATTGTTGGTATGTTTGAGTCCATTGTTGTGGTTATTGCGTCAATCCATCTTTTTGAAGGTTTCCTTTATTTTTGTGATCTTCTACTTCACCTAACAGGACTTCTTTTCTTAGGGATCGGTCTTTCCAGATAATGTGTCCAAAGTAAGTAAGATGAAGTCTTGCCATCCTCATTCCTAAGGAACATTTCATTGTTTTATTGTAAGACTAATTTTTTTGTTCTTTTGTTAATCCATGGTACATTCAATATTCTCCACCAACACCACACTTCCATGCATCAGTACTTCTTCTGCCTTCTTTTTTCATTGTCCAGTTTTCACATTCACAGAGGTGAACAAAAAGACCACAGTGTTGAATAGAAGTAGGGAAAAGAGATATCCTTGCCGTGTTCCTGATTTTATGGCAAAATCTTTCAGTCTTTCACCATTGAGTGTAATGTTAATTGTTGGCTTTTCACAACTGTCCTTTATCATTTTAAGGAAGTGTACTACGGTGAAGGAAATTCAGAGCTATATGACAGTATTGCGCAACAAGCTATTTAATGGGGCCAACACATTGAAAGTCACATGCAAGGGGGTGGTCCCTGTAGCAGAAGGTCTTCCAGAGGCTAGAGTCATAGGTAGCATCAGAAGAAGAAGAGAGCAAGAAAGCTCCCAGGGGTGAGAAGCGATATCCTTCTGCAGCCAGGTGATAAGTCTCTGGGTCAGAGAGCCCTAAAAGCAGCAGCATCTTAGGGTCTTTATAACTACAGGAATTTATCTTTTTTTTTTTTTTAGGACTAGCAGAAGTTGAGTCCAGTTTTGCAGGGTATGTAAAACAGGCAGGTTTTAAGTGGCTAAAAATTTGGGCTATTTTTAAATCAGTTGGACATGTACAAGTTTGAGTTTCATGCCAGTTTTTTTTTTTCTCTCATATAATACACCTCAGCTTACTTGAAGAAGTAAACAACTTGGGGCTAATACACAGAGGCCATTTTTGACTCTCACACAATAGGAAAAAAGTTCCCTTTTATTCCTGATTTTTGAGTGTTTTTTGTTAAACGCTTTTTTCTGCATCAGTTGGTAGATCATCCCCCTCTCCCTACATTCTATTAATGTGTTGCATTACACTGATTGACTTTTATATATGCTGCACTTGTGGGATAAAGCACACAGGGTTATGGCATATGGTTCTTTTAATATGCTGCTGGATTGGAGTTTTACTATTTTGTTGAAGATTTCCATAGATATTTCTATGCAATATTTTTTTCTGATGGCTTTGTCTGGCTAAATATCAGGATGCTGATAGCATCATGGATTGAGTTACAAATTATTCCTTCCTTTTAGTTTTTGGAAAAGTTTGAGAAAGATTGATGTTAATTTCTATTTGATGCCTTCTTTATAATTTCTTTGTCATTATTGATATTCTCTATTTGTTGAGACATTATTCTCCTGATTTCCTTTAGGTCTTTGACCACGTTTAACACAGTAGATTTAAACGATTTGCCTAGCAATTCCATGTCATTGGTTCTTCAGGGACTGCTTTTACCGATTTTTTTTTTTCCTGTGAATTGGTTGTACTTCCTGTTTCTTGGCATGCCTAGTATTTTTACCAAATACTGGGCTTTGTGAATTTTATGTGTTAACTCTGAAAAACAGATTCTCCAGCCTACCTAGTGCTTGCTGTTATTGTTGAGGGCTGCGGTCATCTGTTTAGTGACATTTCCAAACTATTTATTTGTTTATATGTATTTATTATTTTGCATAGACTGTTTTCTTTGCCATGTGTGGTCACTGAAGTCTATCTTCAGTTATTTTAGTGGTCAACCAGTGACCTGATAGAGACCTTTTTTGGAGTCAAAAAGAGAAGAAAAAGAAAACTAAAAACCCTTTCCTGGTCATTGAAGATTGACTCTGAATCACCTACAATTGGGCCTTAGTCTATACCTCCGTTTGTGCAGAGCCCAAAGATCTGCCAGAGGCTCAAACCTAGGGTCCTCTCAGGTCTTGTCTGAGCATGCATTCAACCTGGGTATGTGCATTGGATCTCTGATCCTTCAGTACATTCAGTATCTCTACAAACAGTTTATTCTCCCATGCATCTGCCTCGTCAGCCTCTTCTTTTCCAGGCTATCAGGTTTGTCTGCTTCTTTCCCTGTTCTCCATTCCTTACCTAAGCTGGTTATGGCATTACATGTCTTTAAGGCTTTTGACAGACAGATACCACCTGGTAGCCACTCATGTCTGAGAGGAGTAAAGCCAAGGCCTATCTCAGAGCAGGTATCTCTGGAACTACCAGATTGGTCAAAATAAACAACAACATTTTTAGAAAAAAGATCTGTCTTGTCCACACCCTGGCACCAGCAAGCCACACCAGGAGTGTGGGCCGCTGTCTTCATGGCAGCTGCCAAGTGGAGAATGGGGGATAGTAGGTGAATAAACAAAAATGCCACAATTTTTCATCAAAATTCAACAGCATCTTTTCTCACGAAGCACTTAATGTTTATTCTGTCAGTTTTTTTTTTCCACTTATTCATTGCTTCAGGGAAACCCTGGCGGCCTAGTGGTTAAGTGCTACGGCTGCTAACCAAAGGGTCGGCAGTTCGAAGCCTCCGGGCGCTCCTTGGAAACTCTATGGGGCAGTTCTACTCTGTTCTATAGGGTCGCTATGAGTGGGAGTCGACTCGACGGCATTGGGTTTGATTTTTGTTTTTCATTGCTTCAGTGGAGGGAATGAATCCTATACCTTCTTAACACACTGTTTTCTGTAACATCCCCTCTCCTGATGTTTTTAAGTGGCCTTTCTCTTATTTCAGAAACACTGGTGGTGTAGTGGTTAAGTGCTATGGCTGCTAACCAAGAGGTCAGCAGTTCGAATCCACCAGACGCTCCTTGGAAACTCTATGGTGCAGCTCTACTCTGTCCTATAGGGTCGCTATGAGTCGCAATTGACTTGACGGGAGTGGGTTTGGTTTTCTGGTTTTCTCTTATTTCAGTATTTGCTTGGTTGCTGTAAATATTTTAAAACTTTCTAAATTTCTAAAAAAGTTGATTCTAACACTTTTTGCTTTGTTGTTGTTTCTGTGCAGGAACAGGCCCTCCACAGAAGGTATCTGAGGCTATCAACTTGGTCATATTCACTGACATTATCCACATCTCATTTTTTAAAAATATACACGGATATACAATTGATCCAACAACTTTCACTGAAATGTGTATCCTTTTATCACTCCCCATACAAGCACCTGACATATGTGACTCATAATTGTACACATATGTGTGCATCTGAATTATGTATTCTCTTCCATTGGTCTATAATTATATCAATACAAATTTTTGATATCATGTAGAATGATGCATCTCATTTTATTATTTTTAAAATTCCCTTTGAGCTATTACTGTTTTTTGCATCATTTTGTATAAATTCTATAGCCAACTTGTAAATTAAACACACACACATGCACACACTGATGGGATTCTAATGGGGATTATATTGAATTTATGTAATAGTTGAAATGATTTATTTTTTCACTGTTCAGTATAATTCATGGATAATGCACTTAAATATAATTGTTTCATTACAAGTAAGTATGGGTAGCAGCTAGGGGGAGGCATGAGGAATCTTCTCAAGTGCTAATAATATGTTACTACTTTCATATAGGTTTGTTCAATTTGCGATAATCTATGTGATTAGTTGTGAATGTACTGTATATGGATTTCTTTATTCTATATCACTTACACAAATCATCCTTCAAATTGCTATTTACTTAAAAAAAGTTTGTTAGCTATAGCTATTGAAGTTTAGTCATCGTGTTTAGTCAGGTTTAGGCTCTACTGGAACTCAAAAGCATGAAAATGGTCAAAAATACTACAAAAATTAATTACAATAATAAAAGATCAAGGATGTATAAAACTCTAAAGCCAAGATCAAGAAGCTGGGGTGGAGATTACCTGAAACTTGAAGCTAGCAACTGGACATGCAACCATATACTTCAGCGACTGATGTGGTCTGCAGATGTGAACTTTCATGCAATCTGTCTGTGTGAAAAATATTTAAATATGTTAAAATTCATTAAATTTGAATGTACATTTATTAAAATATGGATTTGTTATTTTCGTGTTTGATAGTAAGTATAAATTAGAATTTCAAACTTTATGTAAAACACAAATGGTTTACACACGTAAGTAATTTCACCACCAATTCCATTCATAGATATATACAAAATACAAACTCTTGTTTATGGGAAACAGGAGACAAATGCAACAATGTTTATAAGTGCATTGTATATAATAGTAGACAACTAGAAATAAAACCAGCATCTATCAGCAACAACACCAACAACAAAAAATGGATAAATGTGTAGTATAGTCTTAAAATAGAATGTCATTCAACTGTAAAATAGAATGGGCTTCAACCTGGAGCATTAGTAATGTCAACTGAAAAAACAATTTTCAAAAAGATTATCTACAACTTAAGACCCCTTTATTAAGTTCTACAGCATCTAAAAATATTTTCTAATACCCTATGAATTCCATATTATAATTCTAGCAAGAGAATTAAAAATCCAAAAATTCAGAATGATGGTGGAGGTACAGGAGGATATGAGGAGTCCCTGGATGGTGCGAACAGTTAACATAGTCACTGCTAATTGAAAGCTTGGTGGTTCGAGTCTACCCAGAGGCACCTCAGAAGAATGGATTGGTGATCTACATTAGAAAAATAAGCCGTTGAAAACCCTACCAAGAACAGTTCTACTCTGACACACATGGGCTCGCCATGAGTTGGAGGACCACTAAAGATAAATGTACTATTTTAGTTGTTGGGTTGGGTGGTGAACTTACAGGTATACATTATATTATAAACAAACTGACCGAAGTAAGGCATTCATAGACCAATAAACACATTTTGTCTTGAACCAAAAATGAGTGTTCCTAAAGGCCATTACATATAATTATTAAAATTATTGACAATGGATCCAAAAAAATCTTGTCAGTGAATCTCTAAAATACTTCACAGAAATGTACGCTTTCTTCCAATACCATTGTTCATGCACTGATGGCACACTGGTTGTATTTTGCTCTCATGGCTTATATCCCACTTTATATTTAGCACCAAGTAGTTTAGCAACCCACTGCATTATTCGTTATCAACACTCAGACTCTAAGAAGTTTTCATATATTACTGATTGGAAAATAAATGATTGAATTCAATTTGGATAACGCTAAAAAAAAAAAAAATTTTTTTTTTTTTTATTAGAGCTAAACGTGCCTAATTTATGACCAAGCAATTTCAATTTAGGTATATGTACAAGAGAATAGAGTTCACGTGTTCTCAAAAAACACTTGTACAGGAAGCTTTATGGTAGTTTTATTCATTATAGTCAAACATTTCTGACATCAGAATGGAAATAATTATTCTAAGCCATATGATGGAATTCAGCTTTGTAATAAAAATGATGGAGACACTCAAAAATATGGTTAAACCTTTTAAACATGTTTAGGAAAAAAAGCCAGACATCAAAGAGAACTTATTTTCTGATTTAAAAGTTTCCACTCAATGGTGATGAGAAATAAGAGCTTCTATTTAATGGCGATAGAAGCCAGAATAATGATTGTAATTGTGGGCCCAAGGCATTAACATGAAAGGAGCATAAGAGATGATGAATGATGAAATGCTCCACCTGTGGTTTCCCTCAAGCTGTAATGATGACAGTTTCACACTTCCAGTTGTTAATTTCAAGTTTTAGCCCAATTCTGAAAGCTTCTTATTTCATAGTATTTCACATCCCATGTGTCCACAAAACTCAAATGTCTGCTTTCTCCCAGTCTCCTGAATCTGCCCAGTCTTTGCCTCTCCACTAATATCACCTTGGTCCAAGGTAATATCTTGTCACAGCTGGACTACTGCAATGGCTTTCTTCTGCCCACATCAGTTCTCTACTACAACTCTGCAAAGGTAGCCCATTGTTTTAGGTTCAAAGCCACAATCCTCACATCGATCTAATTTACACTGTAAGACCCGGCCCCAAAACATATACCTATTTTCTGTGTCTCACCAATTTACTCCTTGATCTTTTGTGACTATGCTGGGCATGTCCCCACCTCAGGGAATCCTCACTTGTTCTTTGCTCTTCCCAGAACATTCATCCACAAATATCCACTTGTCTCTCTTCCTCGACTCCTTTTAGTTTTTGACAAATGTTGCATTCTTGGTTCTCCCTTCTCTGTCTGACTTAACATTGCAAATATCCTTTGTTTTCCCAATTCCAATTTTCCACTTAGTTCTTCTTCATGGTGATTGATTAATACTTTTTGGTAAAAAACATACAGAGTTAAAGCATTAAAGCCCTTGTTCAATGAATGAATAAATAAATAAATAAGCGGTTGTATGCATTTTGCTCTATATTATAGTTTGGTCATCATATGTATTTTCCTGATATTATGTATTATATGGTAAATTATATTTCATGTGCATTTTATTTCAGAATATTAAAAAAGGTACTAAAAATTTGTTATGACATGGGAGCATTGTGTTGACCGGGATTAAATCTATTGCTTTAGAAGATAAAGTTGATAATGGCAACCATTCTCTTGCTTTTACACAGCAAATCCACCCAGTTCCAATAACAATGCTTTAGTTATTTCTGAAAAGTGGAGAAACCAAGGCATTGTTACATTTATTTATTTTGTAAACATTTCTTTGAGCTTACATCTCTCTAGACAGTAGGCTAATCAAATCATGTTGTTCAGTCTCAAACTATAAAGGGTTCTTAAAGTCATATTTTCTGTACAAATGTCTATTTTCCCAAAACTCTTTTCATAGCCCCCATGACCTCCTTATTCCTCAGACTGTAGATAAATGGGTTCAGAAGAGGTGTAATGATACTGTAAAACACCACCACCACTTTATCTTCCTCAGGGTAATGCAAGGTGTGTGGTCTTGCATTACCCTGAGGAAGATAAAGTGGAGAGAGCAGTCCCATAGAATAGGCTTGCCACAATCAGATGAGAGGAACACGTGGAGATGGCTTTTGTCTGCCCTTTACCTGAGCTCATCTGGTACACCACAATAAGCACTCAGGCATAGGAAGCCAGAATGGCCATGAATGGTAGTAGCAGAATGATTAAGGACACTAAAGAGGACGGTATACTTATACTAGGAGGTGTCCTGACACACCAAAGGCATTAGAGATGGAACTTCACAGAAAAAGTGGTTAATGATCCGAGATGTACAGAATGGAAGTTGAAATACGTACAGTGTATGTATTAAAGCATTGATAGAACTACTGGCCCATGCACATGTGACCATGGACAAACAGATCATCTTGCTCATGAGCACAGGATAATGTAAAGGGTGACAGATCGCTACATACCTATCATAAGACATGAAACCAAGAAGAAGAGCTTCAGTTCCACCAAGGGTCAAAACCACAAAGGTTTGAATCTTACAACCTAAAAAAGTAATGGTCTTACTATTTGACAGGAAGTTTGCTGCCATCTTGGGTACCGTGGTGGAGATGTACATCATGTCAATGAAGGAGAGCTGACTGAGGAGGAAGTACATGGGAGTGTGGAGTGGAGTGTCCAATCGGATGAGGTGGATCAGTATGATATTCCCCATTAAAGCCACTGAGAAGAGGCCCACAATGGTAACAAAGAGGACAGTGTTCATTTGGCCATATTGGAAAAAGCCAAGAAGTATAAATTCTGTTCCAAAAGTTTGATTTTCTGTCTTCATGGCTTAAATAAAAATAAAGCAGACAATATCTGAAAATTCAGTGTAAACAACATTGAATGTCCTTCAAAAGAAAACAAAATGATTATTAAATGCAGTAGAATTTCCTTGAATCACTTTAGGTGACTATTTCTGCCCTTGTTTCTATGCACTGAATCTGTGTCTGTTGAGCAATGGCCAATTTGAAAAAAAAAATTTTATCTGGAAATAAAAATTTAGATGATTTGCCAACATGAGTCTTTTCTCCCCTTTTAAATATCTTCAAGATGAGAGATTGGAGATGTGCTTACTTGGTATGAAAAAAAAATCTTTCACTCCATTCATTTAAATAATTAAACATGACAGTGATGTTCAAATATGGTATAATATTCTTACAAAAAGAATTTCTTTCTCCATTTCTCAATTTTGAAATTATATTGGCTATAGGTTGTAATAAATGTTATATTACCATTTGTATGTCAGGAATACTACAACTCTTGTAAATGAATTGGTGATTATTTCTATAATATCTGTAATTGTATGTGGAAATTTGTTGCCCAGGCAAAAAACAAATATGCAAGACCTTTAAGAAGGGCTGGAGAAAGAAACATTAAAATGTTACGTTAGCAATTATTAATCTAAGTTTAACTCAAGGAACATGTCAAGAATGGCATTTTGAATTTGACTTGGTCCTTTTATATTAATAGGGGAAATTTACATTTAAACTGCACTTGGATGAAATGTCAGTTAGTAAAATGTTATTACTTGCTCCTCAGTTGAGATATGGAGTCAAAAGGTATTGATGCCCCATTAAAATTTGAAAGTTTTAGGTAATTGTTATTACAAATATTGCTCAACGAAGTTGAGAAATTAAAATTATTTTCAGTAAAAACTAGTCAGCTTTAATATAAAGTGTGACAAATATGAAAATTAATTGACAATACCAACGGTTGATTATACATACATGCAAATATAAATACAATTCTAGCATATAGAACTCAATGATCTATCATAAAGTTTTATATATTGTTGACCTGACTATACTTGGTTCAAGGTGCAGTCACTTATGCTAAGCCCCACATCAGCAAACCAAACCTAAGTCTAGTTCCTACAAATGCCTGACCTTCCCAGAAGCCAAAATGTGAGTTAACCAATTAAGACTTGCCTGCTGAGCTTAACCAAGTTCAAAACGTTCCATTAATCCCATCCCCATCACCAGAACTGTTAAAAACAAAATTTTTACAAAATTAAATTTGTATAAGAACTCATAACCTGTAGTTGCTATTCATGAATTAGAAAGCTCTTGTCTGAAACTTCCCATTCATAAATTGCAAGTTAAACTTATGGGTTCATATACAAACCTAATCTTGTAGAAATTTTGTTTTTAACATTATCTATAGTCAGCCAAGTTGGTATAAACTAAGGCACATTTGACTATAAGTAATCATATCATTAAGTTATATAGGAAAGATACTACACACATTTCATATATTCTAAAAAGCTTTGATCCTATTGAACCGTCTTTCTTCATTATAGGCCTTTCTCAAAGAACAGTGCTTTTCTCTAAAACTGCAAACACAATGATATAAAATAATGATGGATGTTTGTATAATTCAGAAAAAAACAAAGACTTATTCTAACAACATTATGATTTTTTTGAATGTTCTAACCCATGAAATAGAGTATGACAAATAAAAACAACAACACAAAAAAGAAAAAAAAAATTCTATTTAAAAGCTTTACTGTTTTTGAAAACCTAATAAATGAAAAACATTTAACTTGCTAAAAGTGTTCGATAAATTGTATAAATTATAATTTATAGTTAGCGACATTCTAATACATTATATTTTTAATATTCTTAAAATTTTTCACCTTAGTAATAACAATACTCAATGATAATAAAATATTATTTAAATATGGTTATCCAAAAAACTGGCTTATGTTTTGAAAATATCAAATACAAACACATGTAACTGAAAGGACAAAATAAATGTCATTGCAAGCTAGTTCACTGTAAACCAATTTATGTAAATAGAATCTAAATTTTAAGATAGGTTATATATTTCAGACCATGATGCAATTTTTTAATAAAAATCTGAAAGAAAATGATTGAGTTAGAAATAAAAATTAAAAAAAAAATGTTGATCAGAGAATGAAGAGGAGGAAATACAACACATAAAATTTTATGGATATAAATGTGATGAAATAGCGTGATAATTGGGCATGATAGAAAAACAGGAAAGTAAGAATACAATAGCTGTAGAAGTTATCAGTAGTCTTGATTCTGGTGTAGTGATTTTAGCACTGAGCTGGTAACTGAAAGGCAGGCGGTAGTTGGAACCCACCAGCTGCTGAACAGGAGGAGAAAGCTGTGGCAGTCTGCTCCTGTAAAGATTTACAGCCTTGGAAACCCTATGGGGCAGTTCTACTCTGTCCTATAAGGTCACTATGAGTTGCAATTGACTCCATGGCAGTGGGTTTATAGAAATTATATAACTATTATATGACTATGTATCATCAATAAATTATATACTCTGCCCATTGCCTTGGAGTCAATTCCAATTCATAGTGACCCCCGGGCAGAGCAGAACTGCCCCATAGGATTTCTAAAGCTACCATCAGTACAGAAGGAGCCCTGTTTGTGCTGTGGTTATGTGTTTGGCTGATAACAGAAGAGGTGGTGGGTTAATCCTACTAGGTGCTTTGAGGGAGAAAGATGTGGCAGTCTGCTCCTGTAAAGATTTACTGCCTTCGAAACCTACTTTGTCCTATACGGTCACTATGAGTTGGAATCTACTGGATGGCAGTTGGTTAATCTTTATAGAAACAGGCTGCCACATCTTTCTTCCTTGAAGTTCCTGGTAGGTTCCAACCCCTGACCTTTGGGTTAAAGCCCAGTGCTTAACAACTGTACAGCCAGGGCTCCTTCAATAAAATATGTAGAGAAGTCTGTTCTTTTTGTGAATTTGATCATTTGTTCTACATTTTCTCCCACTCTGTCCAGGACTTTCTGTTGTAATCCCAGTCAGAGCAGAACCCTGGAGACTATGGCCCCTGGAGATCCTTCTAACTCAGAACTGAAGCCACCCCTGAAGTTTACCTTTCAGCCAAAGGTAAGACAGGCCTATAAAACGAACAGTATATGACATCAAATGGGCTACACCTGCCAAAAAACAGAGAGGAGAAGGCAGGAAGGGACAGGAAAACTGGACAAATGGAATGTGGGAATGTGGCGTGGAAAGGGGGAGAGTGCTGACACAATAGGAATTGCAGCCAATGCCATGAAAAAAATCATGTATAAATTTTTGAATGACAAAGTAATATAAACATATATATGGAAGGAAAAATTTATTTAAAAAAAAGAAAATGGGAACACTGGCAACAATTTCCAAACTATTGGAATGCCCATTTCATCAGGTGGGGGTCGTTATTTTGATTTTGTAGTTTTTACCCCCAAAAATTTCATGTAAAGAATTATAAATCTAAACAAGAACCCAAATTAAATTCTTAAAATAAATAAAAAATTTTAATATCACAAATAAAATCCAATTTACCAAAAATTAATAAAAATGAAAAGAGCTGACTAAGCAGAAAAATATATACAAATAAGTGATACATCAAAAATGAAATAGAAGGCTTAAAATAAAGAAATAATCCCAAAATATTAAAACCTAGTTAAACAAAACAACTTTATTAAATTATTAGGCCAAAAATGTTGTGAGCAACGTTATCAGATATGCAGTAGCATAGTTTTGGTAAAACACGGTAGATCTTTTCAAAACTTGCTAATCATTTCTCATGACCTTTGATCATATTCATCATACCTGTCGCAGTCGTTGAGTTAGGGCTGCTTACCAAAAGGTTTGCAGCTCGATTCCACCAGCGGCTCCTTGGAAACCATACTGGGCAGTTCTACTCTGTCCTACAGGGTGGCTTTGAGTCAGAATAGACTTGATGGAAACCGCTTTTTTTTTTAACTAACAGTTTCATATTAGGAATTTTTCTTGTGTAATTTATAGAAATACATTAAACATACAGGAGAAATTTGAAATGAAGGGTACGTGATAAAAATGGAGAAAGGAACTAAAAACATCAACTTGTTGAGATAATGTGCATATATTCAAAATCGGTTATGAAAACTAGACAGTTACACATTATATACACACATACATACATATGCATATAAGCATATATATTTCACTGAAAATAAAACAATTTACAAAATATTTTAATACCACTGCATAAGTTTCTTAACAGGTGTTTGTATTGCTTGAAATACTTTACATAGTTTACAACCTTTCACCTTTCTAATAATATTCCTGAACATGACTATGTCCTAAGCATAATGTAAAGTGGTAAGGCAAAAATAAGAAAGAAATGTTTTTTCTACCCCAGTCAAGACTACTAGTGATAGCTGCAGGGCCTTGCTGCCCAGTAGGGGTTGCACTGGACCTTCAAACCCTAACCCTTATCTCACCTTCCCAAGAAATGTCTCTCCCCTTGCTGCTTTGTGATTGCCGCCCCAAGAAAATTTCAATTCAATATATGGTCAAATCAATCTCACATAACTTACCTTGATACTCATTTTTGCAGAAATCGTTCAAATGTAATCGGGATAATTTGGGCAGCCCAGATATCATGCGAATCAAGGAAATGAGTGTGCAAAAAAAACAATACAATCCACTCTACAAAATTTATCAAATAAAACACATTCCTTTAAATAGTGTCCCTGAGATTAGTTGTATATTGATCTTTTTGATGTGAATTGTAGTAAAGTCTCCAAGGTATTGTAATATTTTAGGTTAAATTCAGAGTAATTAGTGGCCTAAAACAGCTATTTGAGATTTGAATGGTTGTTGTTATGAAGGAGACTGCTCACATCCAGCGGGTCATGTTTTTAAAACTGAAGAATAAGCTACTGCATTGAAAAGCACATTCTTCTTCATT
This sequence comes from Elephas maximus indicus, assembly GCF_024166365.1. Lineage (NCBI taxonomy): Eukaryota > Metazoa > Chordata > Mammalia > Proboscidea > Elephantidae > Elephas > Elephas maximus. Next base: position 88,781,239 of record NC_064834.1, read on the forward strand.
AGATGTGTAGACATCCACATTCTTTTCCAGATATAAAGTAATTAATTTTAAAACTTATTTCAGTTGAGATATATAGTGTCTCATATAGAGATATGTTTCATTTTCCCAGGAAATTTTATTTGAAATAAAACATTAGGTAAGACGCTGGGGAAGGGGTCTGCAAAATTAAATAGATTTCCCTGTCACCCCACTTGGGGATAGTGTTACATACTCACAGCAAGTCTGTCTTTCACAAAGTTTTAAGTTAAATTATATTGTTTGTTGGTTATATATATCAAAGAGTCACAGAGACAAACTGCATATATTATGAATAATCAAGCTACTTTATTTGGCACCTCTACGGGGTGGCAGAGAAATAGATTTGAAAAGGAATCCAAAACTGTAGAAACCTCTAATCTGAAACACATTTCAGGAACTGTTACCACACTACGAGTATGCAAGATTGCCTTTTTTTTTTTTTTTGCCTCAGACAATAAGCCTTCAATCATTTACCATGAAAAATTTTAATAAAAAAAGAAATGTTCAAACTCATTTTCTCATCCTTATATGAGGCTTTCAACCTCTTGATAGAAATGGGCTGACTGCCTAATCATGGTGGAATTCATATTTTGTTTCTCAGAGGCCTTCTGGGGAAACTAGGTCTCTAGCCCACAATTAAGCACATTGTAGAAATTGTAGGTGATATTTTATGAGGCCTAGTATCTACACTCCGGGGAGAAAAAAAAAAAGAACAAAGGGTCAAGGCTCAAAATATATTTGTTCAAGTGAAAAACAAATCAAATAACGAATCTTAACTGAATGTTAAAAAAAGAAAAACCAGTTAACTCTATTTTACCTTTAAAATATGCGTGTAGATTTAGACTCCACGTAATTAGTAATCGACTAATATTTACTTTGATTTTTTTCTGTACAAAATATGCATGTAATACTGAGAATTATATAATGTAGGAGATATTATGTTAAATACTGCTATAATTTTATTCTCAAAATAAACAAGTTGGCTTGACCATAGAAGTAAGAGACTCAGCTTTCTGGAAGTCCACAGATCCAATATAAATGTTTCAGCCCCTAAGGTTTAAATGTCCCCAAGTTCATAAACAGGAATTTAGATTTTGGCATGATGCCCACTTAAAGTTGTTCTATTTGAATGAGATACATTTAATCTGGAAAAATTAAAGTGAAGTGGGATTTTAACCAGCCAATTCTCTTACCTAATTCCATGGGATGACATAAGACAGCTGCTGTGCTCAAGTAGGAAAAAGAAATGTGCAATAACTTAAGAAGAAAGGTGATGTAGGTCAGAGTTTAGAGAGAAAATACATAGGTTAACTCTATCACACACAGAGATATAAGTCACATCAGTAAGTTCTTATCTTCATTTTTCCTCAATTATAATTTATAACATAATTACTTCTTAATTTGAAATATTTTATCTCATTATTCTCTAAAACACCTTACAAAGAAACTCCAGTTGTCAAACAATCATTGAGTCAGTCATAGGATAAAACATAAGCATTCTGGGAACCAAATCTCAGAGTTTAACTGAAGAATTGAGTTCTATGAATGGTCAACACTTGCCTCACTTTTGTTCACTGGTGGAAATATACCTAGAATATCAAGGTGACATTTGTAAATTTTGAATAATGTGAAACTTGTGCAGTTTTTGGCACTTGATTTTAGAACCAGAAAATAAAAATGCAAATATAAAATCAATATAATCTTGGAAGGGGCCTGGACAGGTAAGAAGGTATTTGCTCTCTTGATTCAGGTATTATTAACTTTCAAGTGTTACTGGTAATAGCATCTACCACTAATATTGTTTATTAAAAAGTAAATTAGTTAACACATGCAAACAACTTACAACATTGTCCAGCATGCTGCAAACACTCAACAAACAGCTTTAATGATGATTATTATTGATGCTGCTGTTTTTACTGCTTTTTTGATTATTATTTTACATAAACTAAGATTCTTTTTTAAGATTCAGGGATGGAAGCATCACCTGCATTGCTTTGCTCAAACACAGACACAAATCCTTTTAACAGCTTTCTACACCCCCGTGTTACATGGTTCTACTAAAAACTCAACAAACAAAAATAGAACAAACTCTCTGCACTGAGAATTACTTAAATAAACTTTATAAATACAGTCGCTCTCTCTGCTCAGGTTCAAAGACTCTCCCAACGACATGATCACTGTTGAGGGCTGACCTCCTTCCAGCCAGGGGCAGCCTTCCTACCTAATAGTCAACACAGGGCAAATGAATGTTTTTGCCACCACCTGAGAAGCACTGAGTCTATACACATGGGTGCTTGGGCCCAAAATAGTGAACCAAGAGAGAATCATTAAGTCTCTTTTCCTCCAAATTTAAGCTCTTTAAATTCATACAAATAAGGAAAAAAAAGACCATCCAATTTTTTTGAATCAAGCTTAATGAGAAGTAATTTAAAGTAGATTTAAAGCAAACGTGTTATGAAGAAAACTAATCAAGTGAATCAATTTTTCCCATAGGCATAATTAAGAAGTCATTGACATCGTTTTTTCCCTTAAAATCCAGGTCAATTTGAAGTTTGGTGTTGAAGAAATGTGAAGCTCAAAAGGGTAATAAGTAAACAAATAGAGAGAGATAAATAAATGAATGAACACATGCATGGATGGATGGATGGGTGGATGGGTGGATGGGTGGGTGGATGGGTGGGTGGGTGGATGGGTGGCTGGGTGGCTGGATGGATGGATGGATGGATGGACGGACGGACAGACGGACGGACGGATGGATGGACAGGCATACAGAAAGACACACATATGAATGAATGAATAGATGAATAAGTAGATAAAGAGATAGCTATATCAACAAATCAATAAATAGATGGATAAATAGATAAATAATAACAAGTTTGGCTTTCCAGAACTGTATTTTTGTGTGTTGATCTGATATCCTGCCATTCTGTTGAATTTGTATATTAAATCTAATAGTTTCTTTTTGTTTTTTATTTGTATTGTATATTTGTGGGTGTGTGTATGTGAGAGAGAAAAAGAGAGAGAATTCCTTAGGATATTCTCTGTATAAGATCTTGTCATCTTGAATAGGAAAAATTTTACTTCTTTCCAAATTCAAATGCCTTTAAAAAAAATTTTAGCCTAACTTTTCTGTCTAGTATTTCCAGAAAAATGTAGAATAAGAGTTATGAAATCAGGCATCCTTGTCTTGTTCCTGATGTTAGGGGAAAACTTGTAGTCTTTCACCAATGCGTGTGATGTTAGCTGTGGGTATTTCATAAGTGTCCTTAATCAGATACGTGTAGTTTCCTTACATTTCTAGTTTGTTGAATGATTTTATTATGAAAGGGTCTTGGATTTTGTCAAATGATGTTTCTGCATTCATTAATCAAATCATTTTTCCTGGGTGAAGGGAAAGACAACACTCAATACAAGAAAGGTCAGCCTAATTGGACTGGATTAAAAGTAAAGAGGTTTGCGGGATAAAACGAAAGCTTCAAAGGTCAGCGGAGCAGGGGCTGGGGTCTGGGGAACTTGATTTGAGGGGACTTCTAAGTCAATGGGCAAAACAATTCTATTATGAAAACACTCTGCATCCCACTTTGAATTGTGGCGCCTGAGGTCCTAAATGCCAACAAGCGGCCATCTAAGATACATCAATTGGTCTCAACCCACCTGGAGCAAAGGCAAAGGAAGAACACCAAGGTCACACGACAACTAAGAACCCAAGAGACAGAAAGGGCCACATGAACCAGAGACCTACATTATCCTTAGACCAGAAGAACTAGTTGGTGCCCGGCCACAATCGATGTCTGCCCTGTCAGGGAGCACAACAAACAACTCCTGAGGGAGCAGGAGACCAATGGGATACAGACCCCAAATTCTCATGAAAAGACCACACCTAATGGTATGACTGCGACTAGAGGAATCCCAGAGACAATGCTACCCAGAACTTCTGATGGCACAGGACAGGAACCATCCCCGAAGACAACTCATCAGGCATGAGAAGGACTGGTCAGTGGGGGGGAGAGAGATGCTGATGAAGAGTGAGCTAATTAAATCAGGTGGACACGGGAGAACGTGTTGGCAACTCTTGACTGGAGGGGGGATGGGAAGATAGAGAGAGAGGGAAGATGGCAAAATTGGCACGAAACGAGAGACTGTAAGGGCTGACTCAATAGGGGGAGAGCAAGTGGGAGAAGGGAGTAAGATGTATGTAAACCTACATGTGACAGACTGATTGGAATGGTAAGTGTTCACTTGAAGCTTAATAAAAATTAAAAAAAAATCATTTTTCCTTCATTTTCTTAATTAATTGATATTTATGCTTAACAACTCTTGCATTTGTGGGATAAGTTCCACTGGGACGTGGTTTATAGTCTTTTCAATATGCTGCTATGTTTGGTTTGCTAGTATTTTGCTGCTGGATTTGGTTTGTTAGTACTCTGTTGGAGATTTGCATTCATATTCATAAGGGATATTGTGGGGTTTTTTGGCTTCGGTATCAGGGTGATTATGTTATCATAGAATCAATTACAAAGTGTTCCCTACTATTTTCTTTTGCAAGAGTTTGAGAAAGATTAATGTTAATTTGTATTCAGTACTTTGTTATAATTTCTATCTCCTTATTGTTGTTGTTTTTGCTAGGTGCGCTCGAGTCATTTCTGACTCATAGCCACCCTATGCACAACAAAAGGAAACCCTGCCCGATCCTGTGCCATCCTCACGATCATTGCTATACGTGAGCCCGTTGTTGCAGCCACCATGTCAGTCCATCTTGTTGAGGGCCTTCCTCTTTTTCACTGACCCTATTCTTTCCCAAGGATGATGTCCTTCTCCAGAGACTGATCCTTCCTGACAACATGCCCAAAGTATATGAGATGAAGTCTCACCATCCTTGCTTCTAAGGAGCATTCTGGCTGTACTTCTTCCAAGGCAGATTTGTTCCTTATTTTGGCATATCATGATATATTCAATATTCTTCACCAACAGATGCCAATTTTTCTTCAGTCTTCCTTACTCATCATCCAGCTTTCATTGCTTGGGTCAGGGGCACCTTAGTCTTCAAGGTGACGTCCTTGCTTTTTAACACTTTAAGGAGGTCTTTTGTAGCAGATTTGCCCACTGCCGCTTCCATGGATGTTGATTGCTGAAACAAGTAAAATGAAATCCTTATTGTTTTAGGTTTTATGTTTAGGTCTTTGATCCATTTTGAGTTAGTTTTTGTTTATGATGTGAAGTATGGGTCCTGATTCATTTTTTCTACAGATGGACATTCAGTTTTGCCAGTGCCATTTGTTAGAGACTGTCTTTTCCCAATTTAACAAAATTTGGTCCTTCGTCAAAAATCAGCTGCCCATAGCTGGACGGATTTACATCCGTGTTCTAAATTCTGTTCCATTGGTCTATGTGTTTGTCATCGTACAAATACCTGTCTGTTTTGATTGCCATGCCTGTATAGTAGGTTCTAAGATTCAGTAGTGCGAGGCCTTCTTTCTGCCTTGTTCTTCTTTAGTAGCACTTAACTTATCCAAGGCCTCTTTCCTTTTCGCATTGGCTTGGTGATTAGTGTTTCCATCTCATTAAAGAACGCTGTTGCAATTTGGATCGGTATTGCATTATATTTGTAGATCACTTCAGGTAGTATTGACATTTTTATGGTGTTGAGTCTTCCTATCCGTGAGCATTTTTTTTCTTCCAATTATATAGGTCTCTTGGTTTCTTGCAGTAGCATTTTGTAGTTTTCTTTGTATAGGTCTTTTATATCCCTGGTTAGATTTATTCCCAAGTATTTTATCATTTGGGGGGCTATTATAAATGGCATTCTTTTTGTGATTTACTTTTTGAACTTCTCTTTGTTAATGTAGAGGAATCCAACTGATTTTTTATATGTTGATATTGTACCCTGCTACTTTGCTGAATCCTTCTATTAGTTCCAGTAGTTTTTTTGTGGAATCCTTGGAGTTTTCTATGTATAGGTTCATTTCATCTGTGTATAGGGAAAATTTTGCTTCTTCCTTCCACTTTGGATGTCCTTTATTTCTTTCTCTTTCCATATTTCTTTAGTTAAGACTTTCAGTGCAATGACATTTTGGTTAGCAGCCGAGCACTTAACCAATGTACCACCAGGCCTCCTCTATGTCGTTACCTTGAAATTTACCGTTATCTTCCTAAGTTTAAAACAGTCTTTTATTTATTGATATCGCTTTGGCTTCCTCTCCATATGGAAGTTCTATAACTACACCATTTCTTCCCTCTTTTTTGTTTTGATGTCATCATTTACATATTGATGTCTTTGGTTCCCTGTTTTTAGCCTTTTAGCTTTGTTTTGTTTTTTAAATTCTTTATTTGGGTTGGTATCTGGGTGGACTGTCCTGCGTCCAAATATCAGATTATGGTTTAATGCTTTTGGTTCTCTATTCGAAGGACTCTCTTTAATAGTTCTTGTAAGTTTGGTCTGGTTTTTACAAATTCCCTTAATTTCTGCTTATCTGGAAATATTCTAATGTTGCCATTGTATTTGAGAGACAGTTTTACCGAATATAGAATTGCTGACTGGGTTATTTTGTTTTTGTTTTTTTACTTTTGACCTTTTATATAGGTCTTCCCACTGTCTTCTTGCCTACGTAGTTTTAGCTACATAGTTGGAGATTAGTTTTATTGGTTCCCCTTTGTAGATAGGTGACTTTATTTTTCCTTAGCTGATCTCAGGATTCTTTGTTTGCCTTTGGTCCTTTTTTTTTTTGCAAGTTTGTTTATAAGTCTTGGTGACTTTCTTTGGGCTCTATCCTGTATGGGGTTCATTGTGCTTCTTGGATGAGTATCTTCTTGTCTTTCATGATGATAGATAGCGAAGTTTTCTGCCAGGATTACTTTGACAATTGTCTCTGTGTTTTGCATTGCACCCAGCCCCATCCATTGGATCTCTTATCACATGCAAGTTTTTCCTCTTGATAGTGTCCCACATAATTATTAGGATTTCTTCGTTCTTTTTTCTGATTTTTCCTCAAACAAATTGATATCAAGGGATTTTTCTTTAATTTCACTAATCTGTCTTCCATTGCTTCAATTCTGGTCCTATATTCTTCTTTTGAGTTGTCTGTTTCTGAAATTTTATTCTTAATCTTTTGGCTTTCTAGTTGATGTTTTTGTATGGTTTCTAGTTGTTTCATTTTTATATTGTTTTCCTGAATTCTTTATCGCTTTTAAGAGTTGTAAACAACTTGACAACAATGGGTTTTTTGTTTGTTTGTTGCTTTCTTTCATTTTGTCAGTGCCTTCCTTGATTTTGTCTATATTTTTCTTGGTTTTGCCTGTGTTTTCACAGGCTGTTTCTTACCCCCGGCAGGTTTTTTGTTCTTTATTTCAGTCACTTGCTGACTCCATCTTGTCCTGCTTCTTTTTGTGATTTGATATTGTCTGTTGTTTCCGAAGCATCAAGAAATTATTATATGTATTTATTTACTGTGTGTTTGTTGAACCCTGAAATTTTGTTTTGTTTTGATATATCCAAGTAGGTTGGGCCTGTGTTTTGCTCTGGTCTCTAATTTTGCCATTTTGATGCTCTCACTACCTTTCTCAGGGTTGGTGGAGGAATGACTGCATGTGTGAGTGTGGGTCTCTCGTGGGGCTGTTGAGGATATAGGTGGTGTTTCTGTTGAGGTGGTGTGTTTGTCTGTCCAGCTGGACCCTGGCTGTGGGTGCAGTGGGTGATCTTCCTAGTTTTGGGGTTGGGTGCTGTGTGTGTGCTCTGCTGATTGCAGGGTGGTTGGGTTTGGGGTATCTGGGTTGTTGGTCCCCAGATGAGTTGTCTGGAAACTCTCATCAATGGTTCCAGGTGAGCAGGGTTATGTGGGGATGTTTAGAATTAGAATATAGAATACAGAAGAATATACAATATACATTATAGAAGAATATACACAGTAGACTATACAATACAGAATATAGATTATACAAGAGCACATAATACAGAATTTGGAACATAGAATGTAGAATAAAGACTATAGAATACAGATTATAAAATATAGAAAATTATGGACTGTAGAATGTAAAATATAGAATACACTATATTCTATTTTCAAAGTTCTTTTATATTCTGTATTCTATCTTCAGTGTTCTATGCTCCATGTTCTATATTTCAAAATCTCTATTTTCTATAATCTATGTTCTTCTCTATTCTATATTTTTGTATATTCTATATTTCATACTTTGCATTCTATATTCGATGTTCTACATTCTATATTTTTCTACATACAATATTCTTCTATATTCTATATTTCATATTCTATATTCTACATTGTATATTTTAAATTCTTCCATATTCTATGCTCTATAGTCTGTATTCTACATTCTAAATTCTTTATTCTATGTTCTTCCATATTCTTCTATATTCTATATACTATATTTTTCTGTATTCTATAGTCCATAGTCTACATTCTTCCTTCTATATTCTATATTTTTCTATATTCTGTATTCTATATTCTTCATACTGTATATTTTGTTTTACATTCTATATTCTTATTCCATTATCTTCTATATTCTATAATCTATATTCTTCTATATTCTGTGTTTTTTATGCTTTATTTATATTCTATATTTTGTATTCTACATACTATATTCTTCTATATTCTATATTTTCTATATTCTATATTCAATCCTCTGTGTTCTATATTCAATGTTCTTTTTCCATATTCTATAATTTTCTGTATTCTATATTCTACATTCTATATTCTTCTATAGTCTGTATCATATATTGTTTTATATTGTATATTGTGTATTTTGCATTCTACATTCTATATTCCATAATCTTCTATATTGTATAATGTATATTCTCTATATTATGTATTTTTATTCTATATTTTATATTCTGTACTCTACATTCTATTTTCTAAATTCTATATTTTCTATATTCCATTGATTGTATTCTATATTCATTTTTTTCTATAGTCTATATTTTTTAATAATTTTCTGTATTCTATATTCCATGTTGCATATTCTGTATACTCTATTCTACATTCAATATTCTCTTATATTCTATCTTCTATATTTAATTCTACATTCTATATTCCAGAATCTTCAATATTCTGTAATCTATATTCTTCTATATTCTATGTTCTTTATTCTATATTTTATATTCTACTTTGTACATACTCTATTCTATATTTATCTCTATTTTATATTTTTCTATATTCTCTATTCCATACCCTGTATTCTATATCACATATTCTATATTCTGTGTTCTATATTCAATATTTTTATATACTATATTCTTCTGTATTCTATATTATATATTCCATATTCTACATTCCGCATTCTATATTCTATAGTCTTCTGTGTTCTGTATTCTATACTCTTCTACATTCTTATTCTACATTCTATATTCTTCTCTTACAATCTATATTCTTCTATCTGCTATATTCTGTATTGTACATTCTGAATTGTATATTAAATATTCTACAGTCTACATTCTAAATTTTGTAATATTCTTTATTCTTCTCTATACTCTATTCCACATTCTATGTTCTCTATTCTACATTTCATTTTCTTCTATATTCGACATTTTCTATTCTAAATTTTTCTGAATTCTATATTTTTTAGTGTTTATTCTACCTTCTAATCTCTATATTCTATATTCTTCTGTAATCTAATATTCTCTTGTATTCTCTATTCCATATTCTCTATTCTACATTCTATATTCTTCTATAGTCTGTAATCTCTATTCTTCTACTTTATTCTATATTCTTCAATAGTATATATCCGATACCTTATATTCCATATTTGTCCATAGTCTATTTTCTTCTATGTTCTATCTTCTATTTTCTGTAGTCTGTCATCTATATTCTGTATTCTTCTATATTCTGCATTCTATATCCTGTATCTTCTATATTCTAAATTTTTGCTCTATATTTTCCTATATTCTGTATTCTGTTTTTCAGTTTTCTATATTCTTCTATAACTATACTCTACATTCTGCTATTGTCCATATTCCATATTCTTCTATACTCTATATTCTTTTTTCTTTTATATTCTGCATTGTATTTCTATGTCCTATGTTCTTCTATATACTATAGTCCTCTATATTCTATGTTCTACGTTCTAAATTCTTCTATATTCTATATTCTGTATTTTATATTCTACATTCTAAATTCTATATTCTCCTATGTTCTATATTCTTTTATATTCTCTTTCTATATTTTTACATATTCTAGGTTCTATATTCCATACTCTGTATTCTATATTGTATATTCAAAGTTCTATGTTCTATATTCTTTATTTTTATATATACTATATTTTTCTGTGTGGTATATTCTATGTTCCATATTCTATATTCTACATTCAGTATTCTTTTAAATTCTGTATTCTTTTATATTTTACATTCTACATTCCATAATTCTCTGTATTCTGCAATCTGTATTCTGTATTCTATAGTCTTCATTCTATATTTTATATTCTGTAGTCTACATTCTATATTCTAAATTCTGTATTCTATGTTCTTCAGTAATCTATATTCTTCCTTGTATAGTCTTCTACTGTGTACATTCTTCTATAATGTATATTCTGTATTCTATATCCTAATTCTTCTATATTCTCTATTCCATATTCTGTATTCTTCAATATTCTGTATTCTACATTCCACTATATTCTTTTTCTTGTATTTTCCATACCCTTGTACATTCTATATTCTTCTGTATTTCGTATTCTATGTTCTCCTATATTCTATATTGTACATTCTATATTCCATTATTTTCTATATTGTATGATTTATTTTTTTATATTATATACTTTTGTGTATTCTTCACTGTATACTTTGCATCGTATAATCTGTATTCTACATTGTACATTTTATATTCTTCTGCATTCTATATTCTAAATTTATATTCTATTTTCTTCTATATCCTGTATTCTGTATGCTATATTCTTCTATAATGTATATTCTATTTTATATTTTATATTCTGTATTCTACATTCTTTTCTTTTATTCTACATTCTATTTTCTATATTCCAAATTCTGTATTCTATGTTCTTCTATAATCTGTATTCTGTATCGTATAGTCCTATAGGGTAGCCCGCACGCACGAGCAGGCCCGAATAGCGAAGCCCCGCAGGTTAGGCGAAGCCTGAAAGGAGAGTCCCGCAGGCCCCAACGGAGAGTCCCGCAGGCAAGAAGAGTCTCGAAAGGAGAGCCCTGCAGGCATGAATAGGCCCGAACAGAGAGTCCCGCAGGGAAGAACAGGCCCGAACAGAGAGTTCTGCAAGCAAGTATAGGCCCAAATGGAGAGTCCCGCAGGCAAGCATAGGCCCAAACTGAGAGTCCGGCAGGCAAGAATATCCCTTAATAGAGGAGCCCCACAGGTAAGAACAGGCCCAAATAGCGGAGCCCCGCACGCAGGAAAAGGCCTGAATAACGGAGCTCCACAGGCACGGAGAGGCCCGAATAGAGGAGCCCCGCAGACAAGAGGAAGCCTGAAAGGAGAGTCCCGCAGGCAAGAATAGGCCCGAACAGAGTCACACAGGCAAGAATAGGCCCGAATTGGGGCCTGGCTGGCAAGAAAAGGCCCTTACACAGTCCCGTGGGCAAGAATAGGCCCGAAGAGAGGAGCCCCGCAGGTAATAGGCCCGAACAGAGTCCGCCAGGAAAGAATAGACCCTAACAGAGAAGCCTGGAGTTGAGAATAGGCCCAAAAGGAGAGTCCTGCAGGCGAGAACAGGCCCGAAAGGAGAGTCCGGCAGCCGAGAAAGGGCCCGAACGGAGAGTCCCGAAGGCGACAACAGGCCCATACCGAGAGTCCCGCAGACGAGAATAAGCCCGAAGGGAGATTCCCACAGGCCAGAACAGAGGAGCCCTGTAGGCAAGAATAGGCCTGAACAGGGTCCCGCAGGCAAAAATAGACCTGAAGGGAGAGTCCCGCAGGAAAGAATAGGCCCAAATGGAGAGTGCTGCAGGCAAGAATAGGCCAGAACGGAGATTCCTGTAGCCAAGAATAGGCCCGAACAGAGTCCCGAAGGCAAGAATAGGACCGCACAGAGGAGTCCCGCAGGCAAGAACATGCCGGAATAGAGGAGCCCCACAGGCACGAACAGGCCGGAACAGCGGAGCCTGGCACGTACGAACACGCCGAATAGCGGAACCCCCCACACAAGAACACTCACGAATGCCGGAGCTCCTCAGGCACGAGCAGGCCCCAAGAGCAGAGCCCGGCACTGATGAACGGCCCCAATAGCAGAAGCCCGCACGTGCGGACACGCCGAATAGCGGAGCCCCGCACGCATGAACAGGCCCGAATAACGGGGGCCCGCAGGCTCAAACAGGCCTGAATAACGGAGGCCCACAGGCTCAAACAGGCCTGAATAACGGAGCTCTGTAGGCACGAGCAGGCCCAAATAGAAGAGCCCCGCAGGCAAGAGGAGGAACGAAAGGATGCTCCCGCAGGCGAGATTAGGCCCAAACGGAGGTTCCCCAGCAAGAATATGCCCAAACGGAGAGTCCCGCAGGCAAGAATAGGCCCAAACGAATGATCCCACAGGCAAGAATAGGACCGAACAGAGTGTCCCACAGGCACAAATGGGCCCTAATGGAAGGTTCCGCAGGCGAGAATAGGCCCGGACGGAGAGTCCCGCAGGCCAGGATAGGCCCGAATAGAGGAGCCCCGCAGGTAAGAAGAGGCCCTAACAGAGAGGCCTGCAGGCGAGAACAGGCTGGAACAGAGAGTCCCACAGGCAAGAGCAGGCCAGAATAGAGGAGCCCTGTAGGCAAGAATAGGCCCGAATGGAGAGTCCCGCAGGCAAGAATAGACCTGAACGGAGAGTCCTGCAGAAAAGAATATAGAATGTTGAGTACAGTATAAAGAATATGGAATATAGAATACACAAAAATATAGTATATGTAAATATATAGAAAATAGAAGATTGAATATAGAAAAATATAGAATATACAAAAATTGCAAATGTTTAGTATAGAATGTAGCATATAGAAGATTTTAAAATGTAGACTATACAATATGGAATATAGAATACAGAAGAATATAGTATAGAGAAAAATATAGAATATAGAACATCGAATATAGAATAGAGAGTATGGTATATAGGATATAGGAAAATATAGAATATACAAAAACATAGAATTTAGAATGTGGAATATAGAATATAGAAGAATTTAGAATATAGAATATGGAATATAGAAGGAAATAGTACATAGAAGAAAACTGAACGTAGAACACAGAACACAGAAGATGTAATATAGAATGTAAAAGAATATAGAAAATAGAATATAGAATATACAAGAATATGGAATACAGAAGAATATAAACAAGAATATGGATTATAGAATATACATTACAGAAGAATATAGAATACAGAATATAGAAGAATATTGAATATAAATTTAGAATATAGAAGAATATAGAAGGCTATAGAAAATACAAGAAAAAGAATATAGTAGAATGTAGAATACACAATATGGAAGAATAGAGAATATAGAAGAATTAGAATATAGAATACAGAAGAATATAGAATATACATTATAGAAGAATATACACAGTAGAAAACTATACAATACAGAATATAGATTATACAAGAACATGTAATACAGAATTTAGAATATAGAAAGTAGAATGTAGAATACAGAAAATAGAATATAAAATATAGAATAAAGACTACAGAATACAGATTACAGAATATAGAAAATTATGGAATGTAGAATGTAAAATATAGAATACACTATATTCTTCTATTTTCCAAGTTCTTTTGTATTCTGTATTCTATTTTCAGTGTTCCATATTCTGTATTTTAAATTCTCTATATTCTATAATCTATGTTCTTCTATATTCTATATTTTTGTATATTCAATATCCCATACTCTGTATTCTATATTCTACATTTTTCTACATACAATATTCTTCTATATTCCATATTCTATATTCTACATTGTATATTTTAAATTCTTCCATATTCTATGTTCTGTATTCTACATTCTAAATTCTTTATGTTCTTCCATATTCTATATTTTTCTATATACTATAATTTTCTGTATTTTACATTCCATATTCTACATTCTTCCTTCTGTATTCTATATTATTCTATATACTGAATTCTATATTCTTCTATATTGTAGATTCTGTATTTTACATTCTATAGTCTATATTCCATTATTTCTATATTCTATAATCCATATTCTTTTATCCTTCCAGAGGAGCTACTACATAGTTTTAGTTTTAAGAGATTGTGAGAGCACCCAGGAGAAAAGGCCTTTTCGTATTCTCTTTTCTGCCTGAATTCGGTCAATTCACACTTGCCAAAGAAAAGTTTCCTCGCACAAAATACAAAGCAGTAACTCTCTCCTGGCAGAGTAAATCCTATGCAGTGTTGCCCTGATGAGATACTGTTGGTACAGTGAGGCCCAGGGAAAACACAGTGCGCAGAGAAATCCTGGCAAAGCCATATGTTTCCCCACATAAATGTATGTCACATTCAGTTATTTGCCAAAAACAGAGCTCAGAGGCCACATCAGATTTTGGTATCTCAGTGAAAAAAAGAACACTCTGACTTCATCCATTCCTCTAGACAAATGCAGTTAGAAGGAGAAAACCATCATTTGGTTTCGCTTTCCCGGAATGAGCTCGGCAAATCTGCTCTTGGCGAAGGGAAGTTTTCCTCTGGAGAACTGCCTTGCGGTAGCCATATTCTGGAAGTGGAACAGGTATGCAGTGTTAACGTTAAGCTATTATGAAGGCTCGTTTTGGCCCAGGGAAAACAAAGCGCCTGGGGAAATCTTAACAGACCCCAGTGCCTTTCCACGGTTCAAAGTGTGGAACTGCAGACTCTTTTCCAAATAAGAGAGCGCACAGGCAACAGCAGCCTGCATGTTTCTCAGTGAAAGGGAAAACTCCCTGTCTTCATCCAGTCCTCTGAGGAAAGCAGGCAGAAGAAGAGAAACTTTCTTTCCTTCCTCTTTCCTGCAATGAATTCCTCATTTGCTCTTGCAAACTCAAAGCTTCTTCTGGAAAACTACATCATGGTGCATGTATCCTTCCAGAGGAGCAACTACATAGTTTTAGCTTTAAGAGACTGGGAAAGCACCCAGGGAAAAAAGGCCTTTTCGTATTCTCTTTTCTGCCTGAATTCGGTCAATTCTCACTTGCCAAAGCAAGGTTTCCTAGCACAAACTACAAAGCAGTAACTCTCTCCTGGCAGAGTAAATCCTATGCAGTGTTGCCCTGACGAGATACTGTTTGTACAGTGAGGCCCAGGGCCCAGGGAAAACACATTGCCTAGAGAAATCCTAGCAAAGCCGTGTGTTTCCCCACATGAATGTATGTCAGTTTCAGTTATTTGCCAAGAACAGAGCTCAGAGGCAACATCAGATTTTGTGCATCTCAGTGAAAAAAAGAACACTGTGACTTCATCAATTCCTCTGACGAAAACAGTTAGAATGAGAAAACAGTCTTTCGGTTTCGCTTTCCCGTAGCGAGCTCAGCAAATCTGCCCTTCGCAAAGGGCAGTTTTCCTGTGGAGAACTGCCTTGTGGTAGCTGTATTCTGGAAGTGGAACGAGTATGCTTTAAGCTATTGTGAAGGCTCTTTTTGGCCCAGGGAAAACAAAGTGCCTGGGGAAACCCGAACAAACCCCAGTGCCTTTCCACAGTTCAAAGTGTGGAACTGCAGACTCTTTTCCAAATAAGAGAGCACAGAGGGAACAGCATCCTGTATGTTCCTCAGTGGAAGGGAGAACTCCCTGACTTCATCAGGTCCTCTGAGCAAAGCAGGCAGAAGTAGAGAAACTTTCTTTCCTTCCTCTTTCCTGCAATGAATTTTTCATTTGCTCTTGCAAACGTATGGCTTCTACTGAAAAATTGCTAATCCTAACCCTAACCCTAACCTTAACACTAAAACTAAACCTAACCCTAACCTGACCCTAACCTTAACCCAAACACCTAAGCAAACACTACCCCTAACCCTAACCCTCATCCTTAACCTAAACTTCACCCTAAACCTAAGCCTAATCCAAACCCTAAAACTAAACCTAACCCTAAACTATCCCCTCACTCTAACCCTAAACCTAAACCTAACCCTATCCCTAACTCTAACCCTGACCCTAACCGTAACACCTGAAAACATCAGCTTAACTGGAAACCTAACACTAACACTCACACGAACCCCTAACCCTTTCCCTAACCTTAACCCTATAACTAATTTTGGCTCTAACCCTCACCTAAACCTAACCCTTACCCTAACCCTAACCATAAGCCTAACCTTTACTCTACCCTAACCCTATCCTAAGCCTAACAATAACTCTAAAACTAACACTAACCCTAACCCTAAACCCTAGCACTAACTCTAAATTTAAACCTAAGTGTAACCGCAACCCTCAACCTATCTTAAAATTCGCCCTATCACTAACCTAAAGGTAACCCGAACTTTAAACCTAACCCTACCTCTAAACCTAACTCTAAGCTTAACATCTGTAACCCTAAATCTAACCCTTACAATAATTCTGGCCCTACCCTCAACCTAAAGCTAATACTAATCCTAACCCTGACCCTAACCATTACCTAACCTTAACCCTACCATGAACTTAAACAAAACCTTAAACCCTAACCCTAACGTCACCCTAACCCTAGCCCGAACCCAAACCCTAATGCTAACTCTAACTATGACTCTAACCCTCACCCTAAAACTAATCCTAAACCCTAGCATTAACACTAACTCTAAACCTGACCCTAAACCTAGCTTAGCCCTACCCTGTACTGTAAACCTAGCCTTAAGCCTAACCATACCACTACCCTAACCCTAACTCTATCTCTAGCCCTAACCCTAACTCCTACCGTAAGCCTAACACTAACCCTAACCCTAACTCGAACTCTAACCCTAACAATAACAGTTGCCCTAAACCCTCACTTTAACGCTAAACCTAAACCTAACCCTCACCCTAACCCGTAACTGTATCCCCCAACACTAACCCTATTGCTATCTCTAACCCTAACCCTAACCTGAACCCCTAAGCCCTAATGATAACCCTAACCCTAAAACAAAACCTAACCCCTAACACCAAAGCCTATCCCAAAACATAACGCTAACTCTAACACTAACCCTAACCCTAATCCTAACTCTAAACCTAACCTTAATCCTAACCTTAACCCTACCCCCTAACTCTAACCCCAAGCTCAACTCTCACCCTTAAATTAAACTTTCCCCTAGCCGTAGCCCTAACCCTAAACCTGACCCTAACATTAACCCAAACACCTAACCCTAACCCTAAACCTGACCCTAACACAATAACCCAAACACCAAACCCTAACCCTAACACTAAGCCCAACCCTAAACCTAACCCTAACCTTAACCCAAATGCCTAACCCTAACCCTCACCCTCATCCTTAACCTAAACTTCACCCTAAACCTAAGGCGAACCCTAACCCTAAAACTAAAGCTAACCCTTAACTATCCCCTAACACTAACAGTAACCCTAAACCTAATGCTAACCCTAGCCCTAACCTTAACACCCTAAAACACCAGCTTAAAGTAAACCTAACACTAACCCTCACATGAACCCCTAACCCTAACCCTATCCCGCATCCTAACCCTAACGCAGACCTAAACCTAACTCTTTCTCTAACCCTAAACTTAACCCTAACCTTAACTCTACCCTAACCCTAACAATAACTCTAAACCTGACCATAACCATAATCCTAAACCCTAGCACTAACTCTAACTCTAAACCTAACCCTAAGCTAGCCCTACCCTTTACCGTAAACCTAGCCTTAACCCTAACCTTACCCCTACCCGAACCCTAACTCTATACCTAACCCTAACACTAACCTTAACCCTACTCTAACCTTAACCCTAACCCTGACTATTAACTGAAACTTCACCCTAACCCTAAGCCTAACTCTAACTCTAACCCTAACCATAACAATTACCCTAAACCCTCACCTTAACTGTAAACCTAACCCTAACCCTGACCCTAATCCTTAACCATATCCCCAACCCTAAACCTAATGCTATCCCCAACCTTATCCCTAACCCTAACCCTAATACGAACACTAACCCAAATCTAACCCTAACCCTAATATTAACCCTAAACTTAACCCTACCCTAACCATAAACCTAACCCTAACACCCTAAAACTAACGTCTAACACCATCTATAACCCTAACCTTTATCATAACCCTCACCCTTAACCTAAACTTCACACTAACCCTAAACCTAACCTAACGCTAACCCTAAATATAACGCCTGAGCATAACCCGAACCCTGAACCTAACCTTAACACTAAACTGAACACAAACCCAAACCCTAGCCCTAACCATAAAAATAGCCCTCACCCTATCCTAAACTTCATCTAAACACTAACCATAACCTTAACGCAAAACCTAAACCTAACCCAAACCCTAACCTTAAACCTAACTCTAACAATAACGCTAGTCCATCTGTAACCCTAAACCGAACACTTACAATAGACCTGAACCTAACCCTAAACTTAATCCTAATCCTAACCCTAGACCTAATCCTAACCCTAACTCTAACCTTGACCCTAAATAGAACACTAAGTCTAACCCTCAACTTGGACCTAATCCTAAATCTTACCCTACACCTAACCCTAACCCTAAACCGAACCCTAACTCTAACTCTAACCCTAATCATAGCACTTAACCTAAACCCTCACCTTAACAGTAAAATTAACCGTAACCCTCACCCTAACCCCTAACCATATCCCCCAACCCTAACCCTAATGCTATCCCTAACCCTAACTCTAACACTAACCTGAAATCCCTGAGCCCTAACGATAACCCTAACCCAAACCCTAACACCAATGCCAAAGACTAGCAAAAACCTTAACCCTAACTCTCACCCTAACTCTAACACTAACCCGAAACCTAATCATGAACCTAACCCTAACCCTAAACCAAACCTAACCATGACCAGAACCACAAGGCCTAACCGGAACCCTCACCCAAACCCTAACCCTAAACTACATCTCTAACCCCTAACACCTTACCATAACCATAATCCTAACCCTACCCAACTCTAACCCTAAACCTAACCCTCACCCCAACCACAAAGCCTAACACAACCCTAACCCTAACCCTAACCGTAACACTAAACTTAAATCTAACCCTAACCCTAAAACTAAACACAACCCCTGAACTTAACCCTAACCCTAAACATAACCTTAACACTAACCTGAAAACAAGCCCAAACCTTAGCCATAACCCTAACCCTCACCCTATCTTAAACTTCACTCTATCCCTAACCTAAAACTCACCCTGATTTTAACCCTAACCCTACCCCTAAACCTAACCCTCACCTTAACCTTGGCCCACCTGTAACCCGAAACCTAACACTTACAATAACTCTGACCCTAATCCTCGCCCTAAACCTAATTCTAATCCTAACCCTGACCCTAACCTAACCATAACCCTATCTTTAAGCCTACCATAAACTTAAACCTAACCCTAACCCTTAACCCTAATTCTAACCCTAACCCTAGCCCTACCCCTAACCTTAACCGTAACACTTACCGAAAACCCTCAACTTAACTGTAAATGTAACTCTAACTCTTACCCTAACCCTAAACTTAACTCTAATTATAACCCTACCCTAAACCTAACTGAAACACAAACACTTAACCCTAACTCTAAACCTAATCCTTAGCCTAAACTTAACCTCAACCCTAAACCTAATCCTAACGACTAACCGTAACTCTAAACCTAAACCTTACCCAAACCGAACCTTCATCCTTAACCAAAATTTCACCCTAACCGTAACTCTAAACCTACCCTAACTTCATTCAAAGCCTAATCCTAACCAAAACTAAAACTAACCCTAACACTAACCCTAACCCTAACGCTAAACCTAAACTTAACCCTAACCCTGACCCTAACTTGTACCCTAACCCCTAACCTTAAACCTCATGCTTAACATAAACTTCACCCTAACTCTAACCCTAAAACTAAAAGTAACACTAAATCTCCCCTAACCCTGACCCTAACCCTAGACCTAACCATAAACCTAACCCTAAGCCTAAACTTAACACTCACCCTGACCCTAACTCTAACTCTAACCCTCATCTTAACCCTAAAACTTACCCTACACACTCAGCTTAAATGGAAACCTAGCACTAACGCTCACACTAACATCTAAACCTAACCCCAACACTTAACCCAACCCTATCTCTAACCATAACCTAGTCCTAAACCTAACCATGACATAAGCCTAACACTTACCCTAACCCTAACTCTAATCCTAACCTTAACCCTAAACTTAATCCTAACCTTAGCCCTAACCCTTAACACTAACCCTAAGCTCAACCCTCACCCTTAACTTAAACTTCACCTTAACCTTAACCCTAAACATAACCTTAAACCTGACACTAACATTAACGCAAACACTTAGCCCTAAACCTAACACTAAGCCTAACCCTAAACCTAACCCTAACCCCCAAACACAACCCTAAGCCCCTAACAAAAACACCCTAACCCCCTAACAAAAACAACCCTAACCCCCTAACAAAAACAATGCTAAACCCCAAACAAAAACAACCATAACCCCCTAAAAAAACAACACTAAACCCCAAACAAATACAACCCTAATGCCCTAACAACAAAAACAACACTAACGCCCTAGCAAAAACAACCCTAACCCCTTAACAAACAACCCTAATTCCCTAACAACAAACAACCCTAACCCCCTAAGAACAAACAACCCTAACCCCCTAACAAACGACACTAACCCCCGTACAAAAACAACCCTAAATCCCTAACAAACTACCCTAACCCTCTAACTAACAAACCTAACCCCCTAACAACCCTAACACCCAAACAACCCTAAACCCCTAACCAACAACCCTAACCCCCTAACCAACAACCCTAACACCTTAACAAATAAACCTAGCCCCTAACAAACAACGCTAACCCACTAACAAACAAACCTAACCCCTAACAAACAACTCTAACCCCCTAACAAACAAAACTAAACCCCTAACAAACAACCCTAACCCCCTAACAAACAACCCTAACCCCCTAACGAAAAAACCTAACCACCTAACAAACAACCCTAACCCCCTAACAAAAACAACCTTAACTCCCTAACAACAAACAACACTAACCCCCTAACAAAAAACCCTAACCCCCTAACAATAACATGCGTAACCCCTTAACAAACAACCCTAACCCCCTAACAAAGAACCCTAAACCCCTAACAACAAACAATCCTAACCCCCTAACAACAAACAATCCTAACCCCCTAACAACAAACAAACCTAACCCCTTAAGAACAAACAACCCTAACCCCGTAACAACAAACAACCCTAACCCCCTAACAAACAACCCTAACCCCCTAAAAATAACAACCGTAACCCCCTAACAAACAACCCTAACCCCTAACAAACAACCCTAACCCCCTAACAACAAACAACACTAACCCCGTAACAAACACAACCCTAACCCCCTAACAACAAACAACACTAACCCCGTAACAAACACAACCCTAACACCCTAACAAAAACAAAACTAACCCCCTAACAAACAACCCTAACCCCCTAAGAACAAACAACCCTAACCCCCTAACAAACACCCCTAACCCTCTAACAATAACAACCACAACCCCCTAAGAAACAACCCTAACCCCCAACAAACAACCCTAATCCCCTAACAACAAACAACCCAAACCCCCAACAACAAACAACCCTAACCCCCTAACAACAAGGAACACTAAACCCCTAACAACAAACAACACTAACCCCCAACAACAAACAACCCTAACCACCTAACAACAAACAACACTAACCCCGTAACAACAAACAACCCGAACCACCTAACAAAAAACAACACTAACCCCCTAACAACAAACAACCCGAACCACCTAACAACAAACAACCCTAACCCCCTAACAACCCTAACCCCCTAAAAATAACAACCGTAACCCCCTAACAAACAACCCTAACCCCTAACAAACAACCCTAACCCCCTAACAACAAACAACACTAACCCCGTAACAAACACAACCCTAACACCCTAACAAAAACAAAACTAACCCCCTAACAAACAACCCTAACCCCCTAAGAACAAACAACCCTAACCCCCTAACAAACACCCCTAACCCTCTAACAATAACAACCGCAACCCCCTAAGAAACAACCCTAACCCCCTAAGAAACAACCCTAATCCCCTAACAACAAACAACCCAAACCCCCTAACAAACAACCCTAACCCCCTAACAACAAACAACCCTAACCCCATAACAACAAACAACCCTAAACCCCTAACAACAAACAACCCTAACCACGTAACAAACACAACCCTAACACACTAACAAAAACAAAACTAACCACCTAACAAACAACCCTAACCCCCTAACAACAAACAACCCTAACACCCTAACAAAAAACCCTAACCCCCTAACAATAACATGCGTAACCCCTTAACAAACAACCCTAACCCCCTAAAAAAGAACCCTAACCCCCTAACAACAAACAACCCTAACCCCCTAATAAACAACCCTAACCCCCTAACAAACACAACTCTAACCCCCTAAAAATACAACCGTAACCCCGTAACAAACACAACCCTAATCCCCTAACAAACCCTAACAATAACTTTAAACCTGACCATAACCGTAACCCTAAACCCTAGCACTAACTCTAACTCTAAACCTAACACTAACCTAACCCTGCCCTTTACCGTAAACCTAGCCTTAACCCTAACATTACCCCTACCCGAGCCCTAACTGTATACCTAACCCTAACACTAACCTTGACCCTACTCTAAATCTAACGTGACTATTAACTGAAACATCACCCTAACCCTAAGCCTAACTCTAACTCGAGCCCTAACCATAACAATTGCCCCAAACCCTCACCTTAACTGTAAACCTAACCCTAACCCTCACCCTAATCCTTAACCGTATCCCCAACCCTAAACCTAACGCTATCACCAAACTTATCCCTAACCCTAACCCTAATACGAACACTAACCCAAATCTAACCCTAACCCTAATATTAACCCTAAACTTAATCCTACCCTAACCATAAACCTAACCCTAACACCCTAAACCTAACGTCTAACACCATCTATAATCCTAACTCTTATCATAACCCTCACCCTTAACCTAAACTTCACACTAACCCTAAACCTAACCTAACGCTGACCCTAAACATAACGCCTAACCCTAACCGAACCCTAAACCTATCCTTAACACTAACCTGAACACAAACCCAAACCCTAGCCCTCACCATAAAAATAACCCTCACACTATCCTGAACTTCATCCAAACACTAACCATAACCTTAACCATAAACCTAGACCTAACCCAAACCCTAACCTTAAACCTAACTCTAAGAATAACGCTAGTCCATCTGTAACCCTAAACTGAACACTTACAATAGCCCTGAACCTAACCCTAAAATAATCCTAATCCTAACCCTAGACCTAATCCTAACCCTACCCCTATCCTTTACCCTAAATAGAACACTAAGTCTAACCCTCAACATGGACCTAAACCTAATTCTTACCCTACACCTAACCCTAATCCTAAACCAAACCCTAACTCTGACTGTAACCCTAATCATAACAATTACCCTAAACCCTCACCTTAACTGTAAAACTAACCGTAACCCTCACCCTAAATCCTAACCCTATCCCACAACCCTAACCCTAATGCTATCCCTAACCCTAACCCTAACATTAACCTGAAACCCCTGAGCCCTAATGATAAATCTAACCCTAACACAAACCCTAACCCTAACACCAAAGCCTAGCAAAACCCTTAACCCAACTCTCACCCTAACTCTAACACTAACCCGAAACCTAATCATGAACCTAACCCTAACCCTAAACCAAACCTAACCATGACCAGAACCACAAGGTCTAACCGGAACCCTCACCCAAAACCTAACCCTAAACTACACCTCTAACCCCTAACACCTTACCATAACCATAATCCAAACCCTACCCAACTCTAACCCTAAAACTAACCCTCGCCCCAACCACAACGCCTAACACAACTATAACCCTAACCGTAACACTAAACTTAACCCTAACCTTAAATCGAACCCTAACCCTAAAACTAAACACAACCCCTGAACTTAACCCTAATCCTAAACATAACCTTAACACTAACCTGAAAACAAGCCCAAACCTTAGCCATAACCCTAACCCTCACCCTAACTTAAACTTCACCCTATCCCTAACCTAAAACTCGCCCTAACTTTAACCCTAACCCTACCCCTAAACCTAACCCTCACCTTAACCTTGACACACCTGTAACCCTAAACCTAACCCTTACAATAACTCTGACCCTAATCCTCACCCTAAACCTAATTCTAATCCTATCCCTGACCCTAACCCTAACCTAACCTTAACCGTATCTTTAAGCCTACCATAATCTTAAACCTAACCCTAACCCTTAACCCTAACTCTAACCCTAACCCTAGCCCTAACCCTAATCTTAACTGTAACACTTACCCAAAACCCTCATCTTAACTGTAAATGTAACTAACTCTTACCCTAACCCTAAAAAAACTTAACCCTAATTATAACCCTAACCTAAACATAACTGAAACACCCTTAACCGTAACTCTAACCCTAATCCTTAGCCTAAACCTAACCTTAACCCTAAACCTAACCCTAACCACTGACCCTAACTCTAACCCTAAACCTAAGCCGAACCCTCACCCTTAACCAAAATTTCACCCTAAGCATAATGCTAACCCTACCCTAACTTCATTCAAACCCTAACACTAAGCAAAACTAACCCTAACCCTAAACCTAACCCTAACCCTGACTCTAACCTGAACCCAAACCCCTAACCCTAACCCTCTCGCATGACATAAATTTACTGTAACCCTAAACACTAAATCTCCCCTAAACCTGACCCTAACCATAAACGTAATCCTAACACTAAACTTAAACCTAACTCTGACCCTAACTCTAACTCTAACCCTAAAACTTACCCTACACACCTCAGTTTGAATGGAAACCTAGCACTATCTCTCACCCTAACATCTAAACCTAACCCCAACCCTGAACCCAACCCTATCTCTAACTAAAAACTAGTCCTAAACCTAACTATGACTTAACCCTAACACTTACCCTAACTCTAAACCTAACCTTAACCCTAAACTTAAACCTAACCTTAACCCTAAACTAAAACCTAACCTTAACCCTAACCCTAACCCCTAACACTAACCCTAAGCTCAACACTCACCCTTAACTTAAACTTCACCCTAACCCTAACCCTAAACCAAACACTAACCCTAACCCTAAACCTAACCTTAAACCTGACCCTAACATTAACCCAAACACTTGACGCTAAACCTAACACTAAGCCTAACCCTAAACGTAACCCTAACCTTAACCTAAACACCAAAGCCTAATCCTAACCCTCATCCTTAACCTAAACTTCACCCTAAACCTCAGCCTAACCCTACCCTAAAATTACACCTAACCCTAAAAAAAAATCCCCTAACTCTCACCCTAACCCTAAACCTAACCCTAACCCTAACTCTAACCCTAACCCTGGCAGTAACACCCTAAAACATCAGCTTAACTGTAAATGTAACACTAACCCTCACACGAACCCCTAACCCTTTCCCTAACCCTAACCCTATCACTCATCCTAACCCTAACCCTGACCTAAACTTAATCCTTACCCTAACCCTAAACTTAACCCTAACCTTAACTCTACCCTAACCCTAACCCTAAACCTAACAATAACTCTAAACCTGACCCTAACCCTAACCCTAAACCCTAGATCTAACTCTAACTCTAAACCTAACCCTAACCCTAACCTGGCCCCACCCTTTACAGTAAAGCTAGCCTTAACCCTGACCTTACCCCTACCCTAACCCTAAACCTAACCCTTAAAAAAAAAAAAAAAAAAAAATTTTTTTTTTTTTTTTTTTTTTAACCCTTACAATATCAATAACCCCTAGCAGGGTCCTGCCTAGTCTCTCCCACCTCATCACTCCTTACAAAGAGCCCTGCTTTGTCTCTCCCACATCCTCACTCCCTAAGCAGGGCTCTGCCTGTCCTCTCCCACCTCCTCACTCTCTATGCAGGACTCTGCCTTGTTCTCCCACCTCTTCACTCCCTACACAGGGCCCTGGCTAGTGTCTCCCATCTTCTCACTCCATACACAGGTTTCTGCCTGTTCTTTCCCACTTCCTCACTTCCTACACGGGGCCCTGCCTGGTCTCTCCCACCTCCTCACTCCCTATACCAGTCCCTGCCTGATCTCTCCTACCTCCTCACTCCCTGCACAGGGCCCTGCCTGGTCTCTCCCACATCCTTACTCCATACAAAGGGACTTGCCTGATCTCTGGCCTCCTCACTCCCTGCACAGAGCCCTGCCTGGTCTCTCCCAACTCCTCACTCCCTATTCAGGTCTCTGAATGCTTCTCCCACCTCTTCACTCCCTACACAGGGCCCTGCCTGCTGTCTTCCATCTTCTCACTCCCTACACAAGTTTCTGCCTATTCTCTCTCACCCCCTCACTTGCTAAACACAGTCCTGCCTGTTCTTTCCCACCTCCTGACTCAGTACACAGGTCTCTGCCTGGTCTCTTCCAACTCCTCACTCCCTAGACAGGGCCCTGCCTGGTCTCTGCCACCTCCTCACTCCCTACACAGGTCTCTGACTGCTCCCTGCCACTTCCTCACTCCCTACACAGGGCCCTGACTGGTATCTCCCACCTCCTCACTCCCTACACAGGGCTCTGTCTTTTCCCTCCCACCTCCTCAGTCCCTACACAGGTATTTGGGTGGTCTCTCCCACCTCCTCACTACCTTTACAGGGCCCTGATGATCTCTCCCACCTCCTCACTCCCTAAACAGGACCCTGCCTGGTCTCTCCACCTCCTTACTCCCTACAAAGGGCTCTGGCTAGTCTCTCCTACATCCTCACTCTTTATACAGCATCCTACCTGGTCTCTCTCACCTCCTCACTCCCTATGCAGGTCTCTGCCTGGTCTCTCCCACCTCCTCACTCCCTACACAGGGCCCTGCCTGGTCTCTCCTAACGCCTAACTCCCTACACAGGTCCCTGACTGGCCTCTCTCACCTCCTCACTCCCTATACAGGACCCTGCCTGGCCTCTCCCACATCCGCAATTTACACAGGGCCCTGCCTCCTCTCTCTCACATCCTGACTACACACACAGGGCCCTAACTGGTCCCTCCCACCTTCTCCATCCCTACACAGGTCTCTGCATGGTTTCTCCCACCTCCTCATTGCCTACAAGGGTCTCTGCCTGTTCTCTCCCACTTCTCCAATCCCTAGACAGGGCCCTGCCTATTCTCTCCCACTTCCTCACTCCCTACTCAGGGCCCTGCCTGGTATTTCTAACCTCCTCAGGCCCTACACAGGACTCTGCCTGGTCTCTCCCAACACCTCAGTCCCTACAAAGGGCCCTGCCTGGAATCTCCCACCTCCTCACACCCTACCCAGGGTCCTGCCTAGTCAATCCCACCTCCTCACTCCCTACGCAGGGCTCTGCCTGTCCTCTCCCACCTTCTCACTCCCTATGCAGGACTCTGCCTGGTTCTCCACCTCTTCGCTCCCTACACAGGGCCCTGCCTGGTCTCTCCTACCTCCTCACTCCCTACACAGTTCTCTGCCTGTTCTCTCCCATTCCTCAATCCCTACACAGGTCTCTGGGTGGTCTTTCCCACTGCCTTACTACATACACAGGTGTTAGCCTGTTTTCTCCCTCCTCCTCACTTCCTACACAGGGCCATGATGTTCTCTCGCACCTGCTCACTCCCTAAACAAGCCACTGCCTGGTCTCTCCACCTCCTTACTCCCTCCACAGGGCCCTGCCTGGTCTCTCCCACATCCTCACTCCCTACACAGGGCCATGCCTGGCCTCTTCCACCTCCTCACTCCCTACACAGGGCCCAGCCTGGTCTCTATCGCCCCCTCACTCCCTACACAGGGTCCTGCCTTACCTCTCCCACCTCCTCAGTCCCTGCACTGTGTTTCTGGCTGTTATCTCCCTTCTTCTCACTCCCTACACAGGGCTGTGCTTGTTCTCTCCCATCTCCTCACTCCCTATACAGGGCCCTGCCTGGTGTATCCCATCTGCTCACTCCCTGCACAGGGCCCTGATGATCTCTCCTACATCCTCACTCCCTACACAGGGCCCTGCCTGGCATCTCCACCTCCTTACTCCCTACACACAGCCCTGCCTGGTCTCTCCCACATCCTCACTCTGTACACAGGGTCCTACCTGGTCTCTCCCACCTCCTCACTCCCTACACAGGGCCCTGCCTGGTCTCTCCTAACACCTCACTCCCTACACAGGGCTCTGCCTGGTCTCTCCTAACACCTCACTCCCTACACATGGCCCTGCCTTGTCTCTCCACCTTCTGAATCCCTACACAGATCTCTGCCTCTTCTCTCCAAGATACTCACTCCCTACACAGGGCCCTGCCAGGTCTCTCCCACCTCCTCAATCCCTTCACAGGGCTCTGCCTTGTCTCTCCCACCTGCTCCCTCCCTATAGAGCTCCCTGCATGGTCGCTCCCACCTCCTCAATTCCTACACAGGGCTCTGCCTGATCTCTCCCGCTTCTTGACTCCCTACTCAGGTATCTGGGTGGTCTCTTCCAACTCCTCACTCTGTATACAGGGCCTTGCCTGTTCTCTCTCACCTCCTTGCTCCCTACACAGGGCCCTGATGGTCTCTCCCATCTCCTCCCTCCCTAAACAGGGTCCTGCCTGGTTTCTCACACCCCCTCACTCCCTACACAGGGCCCTGATGATCTCTCCCACCTCCTCAATCCCTACACAGGGCCCTGACTGGTTTCTCACACCCCCTCACTCCCTACACAGGGCCCTGATGGTCTCTCCCACCTTCTCACTCGCTAAAGAGGCCCTGCCTGGTCTCTCCAACTCCTTACTCTCTACAGGGCCCTGCCTGATTTCTCCCACATCCTCATTCCCTGCACAGGGCCTGCCTGGTCTCTCCCACCTCCTCAATCCCTACAAAGGTCTCTGTCTGGTCTCTCACCTCTTCACTCCCTGCATAGGTCTCTGTCTGTTCTCTCCCACCACCTCCCTCCCTACACAGGGCCCTGCCTGGTCTCTCACTCCCTACACAGGACCCTGCCTGGTCTCTCCCACTTTCTCCGTCCCTACACAGGTGTCTGCATGGTTTCTCCCACCTCCTCATTCCCTACAAGGTTCTCTGCATGTTCTCTCCCACCTCCTCACTCCCTTCACAGGACCTTGCCTGGTATTTCCAACTTCCTCCCTCCCTACACAGGGCTGTGCATGGTCTGTCTCACCTCCTCACTCCCTACACAGGACGTGCCTGGTCTCTCCCAACACCTCACTCCCTACACAGGGCCCTGCCTGGATGCTCCCTCCCCCTCACACCCTGCACAGGGTCCTGCTTGGTATCATCCACCTCATCACTCCTTACACAGGGCCCTGCCTGGTCTCTTCCACCTCCTCACTCCCTACACATGGCTGTGCCTGTTCTCTCCCTTCTCCTCACTCCATGCACAGGTCCCTGCCTGGTCTTTCCCACCTCCTCACTCCCTACACAGGGCTCTCTTCCTGTTCTCTCCCACCTCCTCAGTTCCTACACAGGTATCTGGGTGGTCTCTCCCACCTCCTCACTCCCTTTACAGGGCCCTGATGATCTCTCCCACCTCCTTACTCCCTAAACAGGACCCTGCCTGGTCTCTCCACCTCCTTACTCCCTACACAGGGCCCTGCCTAGTCTCTCCTACATCCTCACTCTTTACACAGCATTCTACCTGGTGTCTCTCACTTCCTCACTCCCTACACAGGTCCCTGCCTGGCCTCTCCCACCTCATCACTCCCTAGACAGAGCCCTGCCCGGCCCCTCCCACATCCTCAATGCACACAGGGCCCTGCCTCCTCTCTCTCACATCCTGACTACACACACAGGGCCCTAACTGGTCCCTCCCACCTTCTCCATCCCTACACAGGTCTCTGCATGGTTTCTCCCACCTCCTCATTCCCTACAAGGGTCTCTGCCTGTTCTCTCCCAACTCTTCAATCCCTAGACAGGGCCCTGCCTCTTCTCTCCCACCTCCTCACTCCCTACTCAGGGCCCAGCCTGGTATTTCTAACCTCCTCAGGCCCTACACAGGGCCCTGCCTGGTCTCTCCCACATCCTCACTCCCTACACAGGACTCTGCCTGGTCTCTCCGAACACCTCAGTCCCTACAAAGGGCCCTGCCTGGAATCTCCCACCTCCTCACACCCTACCCAGGGTCCTGCCTAGTCAATCCCACCTCCTCACTCCCTACGCAGGGCTCTGCCTGGTCTCTCCTACCTCCTCACTCCCTACACAGTTCTCTGCCTGTTCTCTCCCATTCCTCAATCCCTACACAGGTCTCTGGGTGGTCTTTCCCACCTCCTTACTACATACACAGGTGTTAGCCTGTTTTCTCCCTCCTCCTCACTCCCTACACAGGGCTGTGATGTTCTCTCGCACCTGCTCACTCCCTAAACAAGCCACTGCCTGGTCTCTTCCACCTCCTCACTCCCTCCACAGGGCCCTGCCTGGTCTCTCTACTCAGGTATCGGGGTGGTCTCTCCCAACTCCTCACTGTGTATACAGGGCCTTACCTGTTCTCTATCACCTCCTCACTCCCTACACAGGGCCCTGATGGTCTCTCCCACCTCCTCACTCCCTAAACAGGGTCCTGCCTGGTCTCTCCCACTTCCTCAATCCCTACACAGGTCCCTGACTGGTATCTCCACTGCCTTACTTCCTACACACAACCTTGCCTGTTCTCTTCCACATCCTCACTCTGTACACAGGGTCCTACCTGGTCTCTCTCACCTCATCACTCCCTACACAGGGCCCTGCCTGGTCTCTCCTAAAACCTCACTCCCTACACAGGGCTCTGCCTGGCCTCTCCCACCTGCTCTCTCCCTACACAGGGCCCGGCCTGGTCTCTCCTTCTTCTCAATCCCTACACAGGTCTCTGCCTCTTCTCTCCAAGATACTCACTCTCTACACAGGGCCCTGCCAGGTCTCTCCCACCTCCTTAGTCCCTTCACAGGTCTTTGCCTGGTCTCTCCCACATCTCTGCCTCTTCTCTCCTGCATCTTCACTCCCAACATAGGGCCCTGCCTGGTCTCTCCCACCTTCTCAGGACCTACACAGGTCCCTGCCTGTTCTCTCCCATCTCCTCACTCCCTACACAGGGCTCTGTCTTTTATCTCCCATATCCTCAATCCCTATACAGGGCCCTGCCTCCTCTCCCACCTCTTCACTCCCTAAACAGGGCCCTGTCTCATCTGCCACCTCTTCAATCCTTATACAGGGCCCTGACTGGCCTCTCTCACCTCCTTACTGCCTACACAGGGCCCTGCCTGTTCTCTCCAACCTCCTCACTCCATACACAGGTCTCTCCCAGATCCTCACTCCCTACACAGGTGTCTGCCTGGATTCTCCCACCTCCTCACTCCTTACACAGGGCCCTGCCTCTTCTCTCCCACCTCCTTGCTCCCTACACAGGGCCCTGCCTGGTCTGTCCCTCCTTCTCACTCCCTACAGAGGGCCCTGCCTGGTGTCTCCCTTCTGCTTACTCCCTACATATGTCTCTGTCTGTTCTCTTCCACCTCCTCACTCCCTACACAGGGCCCTGCCTGATCTCTCGCACATTCTCACTCCCTACACAGGATATGTGTGGTCTCTCCCAACACCTCACTCCCTACACAGGGCCCTGCCTGGATGCTCCCTCCCCCTCACACCCTGCACAGGGTCCTGCTTGGTCTCTCCCGCCTCATCACTCCTTACACAGGGCCTGCCTGGTCTCTCCCATCTCCTCACTCCCTAAGCAGGACTCTGCCTGGGTCTCCCTCTTCTTCTCTCCCTACACAGGGCCCTGTCTCGTGTCTCCCATCTTCTCTATGCACAGAGCCCTGCCTGTTCTGTCCCATCTCCTCACTCCCTACACTCTTCTCTGCCTGTTCTCTCCCACCTCCTAACTCCCTGCACAGGGCCCTGCCTGGTCTCTCCCATATCCTTACTCCATACAGGGACATGCCTGATCTCTGGCCAACTCACTCCCTACAGAGGGCCCTTCCTGGTCTCTCCCATCTCCTCACTCCCTATGCAGGTCTCTGAATGGTTCTCCCACCTCTTCACTCCCTACACAGGGCCCTGCCTGCTGTCTACCATCTTCTCACTCCCTACACAGGTTTCTGCCTATTCTCTCCCACCTCCTCACTCCCTACACAGGTCTCTGCCTGGCCTCTCCCACTTCCTCACTCCCCATACAGGTCCCTGCTTCGTCTCTCCCACCTCATCACTCCTTACACAGGGCCCTGCCTGGTCTCTCCTACATCCTCACTCTTTACACAGCATCCTACCTGGTCTCTCTCACCTCCTCACTCCCTATGCAGGTCTCTGCCTGGTCTCTCCTAAGGCCTAACTCCCTACACAGGTTCCTGCCTGGCCTCTCCCACCTCCTCGCTCCCTAGACATGGCCGTGCCTGGTTGCTCCCAGCTCCTCACTCCCTTCTCAGGGTCCCGCCTTTTCTCTCCCACCTCCTCCATCCCTGTAAAGGTCTCTGCCTGGTCTGTCCCACCTCCTTACTCCCTACACAGTTCTCTGCCTGTTCTCTTCCACATCCTCACTCCTTACACAGGGCCCTTCCTGGTCCTTCCCACCTCCTCACTTCCTACACCTGTCCCTGCCTGGTCTCTTCCATCTCCTCTCTCCCTACTCAGGGCCCTGCCTGGTCTCACCCACCTCCTCACTCCCTACACAGGGCCCTACCTGGTCTCACCCACCTCCTCAATCCCTACAAAGGTCTCTGTCTGGTCTCTCAGCTCTTCACTTCCTACACAGGTTTTTGTCTCTTTTGTCCCACCATCTTACTCCCTATACAGTGCCCTGCCTGGTCTCTCACTCTCTATACAGGGCCCTGCATTGTCTCTCCCACCTCCTGACTCCCTTCACAGCGTCCAGCCTAGTCCCTTCCACCTCCTCACTCCCTAAACAGGTTAGGGTTTGGGTTAGGGTTTAGGGTTTAGTTTAGTGTTAGGGTTATGGTTCGGGATCGGGTTTAGGGGTTAAGGTTAGGTTTTAGGGTTTAGTGTTCGAGTTTAGGGTCAGGGTCAGTTTTTAGTGTCAGGGTCAGGGTTTATGGTCAGGGTTTAGGGTCAGGGTCAGGGTTAGGGGTTAGGGTCAGGGTTAGGTTTAGGGTTTGTTTTTATGGTTAGGGTTTAGGGTTTAGGGTTAGGGTTGGGGTAAGGTTAGGGCTATGTGTTAGGGCTAGGGGTTAGGGTTTAGTGTTTAGTGATAGAGTTTAGGGTCAGGGTCAGAGTCAGTGTTTAGTGTCAGGGTCAGAGTTTAGGGTCAGGGTTAGGGTCATGGTCAGGGTTAGGGTCATGGTCAGGGTTTAGGGTCATTGTCATGGTTTAGGGTCAGGGTCTGGGTCAGGGTTAGGGGTTAGGGTCAGGGTTAGGTTTAGGGTTAGGATTTAGGGTTTAGGGTTAGGGCTAGGGTTAGTTTTAGAGGTTAGAGGTTAGGGCTAGGGCTAGGGCTTGGTGTTAGGGCTAGGTCTAGGTCTACGGTTTTAGGGCTAGAGTTTAGGGTTAGGGTTAGGGTTTTGGGTTAGGCTTAGGGTTAGGGTTTAGGGTTAGGGTTTATGGTTAGTGTTAGGGTTTAGGGTTTGGGTTTAGGGTTAGCGGTTAGTGTTAGGGTTAGTGTTCAGGGTTAGGTTTAATGTTTAGGGTTAGGTTTGAGGGTTTGAGTTAGTGTTAGGGTTAGGGCTAGGGCCTAGGACTAGGGCTAGTGATATGGTTTGGGTTTAGGGTTCGGGTTAGGGTTCACGTTAGGCTTCGGGTTAGGCTTCGGGTTAGGATTTGGGTTAGGGTTTTGGGTAAGGGTTATGGTTAGGTTCAGGTCTATTGTAAGGGTTAGGTTTAGGGTTACAATTGGACTAGCATTATGATTAGAGTTAGGTTTAAGTTTAGGGTTTGGGTTAGGTTTAGATTTAGGGTTAGGGTTAGGGTTTGGATGAAGTTTAGGATATGGTGAGGGTTATTTTTAGGGTTAGGGCTAGAGTTTGGTTTCGTGTTCAGGTTAGTGTTAAGGTTAGTTTTAGGGTTTGGATTAGGGTTAGGGGTTATATTTGGGGTTAGGGTTATGTTTAGATTTAGGTTTAGTGTGAAGTTTAGGTTAAGGGTGAGGGTTACGGTTAGGGTTAGGGTAAGGGTGAGGGTTAGGGTCAGAATTATTGTAAGGTTAGGTGTAGGGTACTACAGGTGGGCCAACGTTAAGTTTAGGGTTAGATTTAGGGGTAGGGTTAGGGTTAAAGTTAGGGTGAGCTTTAGCTTAATGATAGGGTGAAGTTTAAGATAGGCTGAGGGTTAGGGTTAGGGTTATGGCTAAGGTTTGGGTTTGGTTTCAGGTTAGTGTTAAGGTTATGTTTAGGGTTAGGGTTAAGTTTAAGGGTTCTTTTTAGTTTTAGGGTTAGGGTTAGATTTTAGGTTAGGGTTAAGTTTAGTGTTACGGTTAGGATTAGGGTCACGGTTTGTGTTAGGCGTTGTCGTTTGGGTGAGGGTTAGGTTTGGGGTTCAGGTTGGTTAGGGTTAGGATTATGGTTATGGTAAGGTGTTAAGGGTTAGAGTTTTAGTTTAGGGTTAGGGTTTGGGTGAGGGTTCCGGTTAGTAATTGTGGTTCTGGTCATGGTTAGGTTTGGTTTAGGGTTAGGGTTAGGTTTATGATTAGGTTTCGAGTTAGTGTTAGAGTTAAAGTTAGGGTGAGAGTTAGGGTTAAGGTTTGGGTTAGGCTTTGGTGTTAGGGGTTAGGGTTTGGGTTAGGGGTTAGGGTTATCGTTAGGGCTTAGGGGTTCAGGTTAGTGTTAGGGTTAGGGATAGCATTAGGGTTAGGGTTGGGGATACGGTTAGGTGTTAGGGTGAGGGTTACGGTTAGTTTTACAGTTAAGGTGAGGGTTTAGTTTAAGTGTTATTTTTAGGGTTAGAGTTAGGGTTAGGTTTAGGGTTAGGGTTAGGTGTAGGGTAAGATTTCGGTTTAGGTTCAGGTTTAGAATTAGAGTTAGTGTTCTATTTAGGATCAAGCTTAGAGTTAGAGTTAGGGTTAGGATTAGGGTTAGGTCTAGGGTTAGGTTCAGGGCTAATGTAAGGCTTAGTTTTAGGGTTACAGGTGGAGTAGTGTTATGGTTAGAGTTTGGTTTAAGGTTAGGGTTTGGGTTAGGTTTAGGTTTAGGGTTAAGGTTAGGGTTAGTGTTGGATGAACCTTCGGATGGGGTGAGGGTTATTCTTTGATTAGGGCTGAAGTTTGATTTTGTGTTCAGGTTAGTGTTAAGGTTAGGTTTAGGGTTCGGGTTAGTGTTAGGAGTTACATTTAGGGTTAGTGTTAGGTTTAGGTTCAGGGTTAGAGTGATATTTAGGTTCAGGGTGAGGGTCAAGGTAAGGGTTAGGATTACGGTGAGGATTATACTTAGTGTTAGAGTTTATGTTTAGGGTGTTAGGGTTCGGTTTATGGTTAGGGTAGGGTTAAGTTTAGGGTTAATGTAAGGGTTAGTGTTAGATTAGTGTTACTGTTCGTGTTTGGGTTAGGGTTAGGGATAAGTTTAGGGATAGCGGCAGGTTTAGGGTTGGGGATACGGTTACGGGTTCGGGTGAGGTTTAGTGTTAGGTTTACAGTTAAGGTGAGGGTTTAGGGTAAGTGTTATGGTTAGGGTTAGAGTTAGAGTTAGGGTTAGGGTTAGGGTGAATTTTCAGTTAATAGTGAGGGGTTTTTTTTTAGTGAGGGTTAGGGTAAGGGTTAGGGTTAAGGTTAGAGTTAGGATTAAGATTAGGGTTAGGGTTAGGGTTAGGGTAGGGGTAAGGTTAGGGTTAAGGCTAGGTGTACGGTAAAGGGTAGGTCTAGGTTAGGGTTAGGGTTAGGTTTGGAGTTAGAGTTAGTGCTAGGGTTTAGGGGTAGGGTTCGGGTCAGGTTTAGAGTTATTGTTAGTGTTAGGGTTAGGGTAGAGTTAAAGTTAGGGTTGTT
Organism: Elephas maximus indicus; assembly: GCF_024166365.1. Taxonomy (NCBI): domain Eukaryota; kingdom Metazoa; phylum Chordata; class Mammalia; order Proboscidea; family Elephantidae; genus Elephas; species Elephas maximus. Next base: position 88,817,237 of record NC_064834.1, read on the forward strand.
TAGGGTTAGGGTAAGGGTTACGTTTAGGTCAGGGTTACGGTTAGGTTAGGGATAGGGTTAGGTTTAGGGAAAGGGTTAGGGTTCGTGTGAGGGTTAGTGTTAGATTTACAGTTAAGCTGATGTTTTACAGTGTTACGGTTACGGTCAGGGTTAGAGTTAGAGTTAGGGTTAGGTTTAGGGTTAGGGCTAGACGGAGGGGATAGTTTAGGGTTAGGTTTAGTTTTAGGGTTAGGCTTAGGTATAGGGTGAAAGTTAAGATTAGCGTTAGGGTAAATATTAGAGTTAGGTGTTTGGGTTAAGGTTAGGATCAGGTTAGGGTTAGGTTTAGGGTTAGTGTTAGTGTTAGGGTTAGGTTTTGGTGTTTGGGTTAATGTTAGGGTTAGCTTTAGGGTTAGGGTTTAGTTTAAGGTTAAGGTCAGGGTGAAGTTTAAGTTAAGGGTGAGGGTTGAGCTTAGGGTTAGTGTTCGGGGTTAGGGTTAGGGTTAAGGTTAGGATTAGGATTAGGGCTAGGATTAGTTTTAGGGTTAGGTTAAGTGTTACGGTTAAGTCATGGTTAGGTTTAGGGCTAGGTAAAGGTTAGAGATAAGATTAGGTTAAGGGTAGGGTTTGGGTTTAGATGTTAGTGTGAGGGTTAGTGCTAGGTTTCCATTTAAGCTGAGTGTGTACGGTAAGTTTTAGGGTTAGGATTAGGGTTAGAGATAGATTTAGGGTCAGGGTTAGGATTATGTTTAGGGCTAGTGTTAGGTATATAGTCAGGATTAGGGTTAGGGTCAGGGTTGGGGAGATTTAGTATTATGTTTAGTTTTAGGTCTAGGGTTAGGGTAAAGTTTATGTTAAGCGTGAGGGTTAGGGTTAGGGTTAGGGGTAAGGGTTCAGGTTAGGGTCAGGGTTAGGGTTTGGGTTAGGTTTAGGGTTAGCTTTAGTTTTGGTTAGGGTTAGGATTTGAATGAAGTTAGGGTAGGTTTAGGGTTATGGGTAGGGTGAAATTTTGGTTAGAGTTATTGTTCGGGGTTAGGGTTAGGTTTGAGTTTATCGTAGGGTTAAAATTAGGGTTAAGGTTAGGTTAGGGTTATAGTCAGGGTTAGGATTAGGTTTAGGGTGAGGGTTAGGGTCAGAGTTATTGTAAGGGTTAGTTTTAGGGTTACAGGTGGGCCAAGGTTAAGGTTAGGGTCAGGTTTAGGGGTAGGGATAGGTTTAGAGTTAGGGTGAGCTTTAGGTTAGGGATAGGGTGAAGTTTAAGTTAGGGTGAGGGTTAGGGTTAGTGTTATGGCTAAGGTTTGGGTTAGTTTTCAGGTTAGTGTTAAGTTTGTGTTTCGTGTTAGGGTTAAGTTTACGGGTTCTGTTTAGTTTTAGGGTTAGGGTTAGATTTAAGGTTAGGGTTAAGTTTAGTGTTACAGTTAGGGTTAGGGTTACGTTTTGTGTTAGGCGTTGTGGTTGGGGTGAGGTTTAGGTTTAGGGTTAGGGTTGGGTAGGGTTAGGATTATGGTTACGGTAGGGTGTTAGGTGTTAGAGGTGTAGTTTAGGGTTAGGGTTTGGGTGAGGGTTCCGGTTAGGCATTGTGGTTCTGGTCATGGTTAGGTTTGGTTTAGGGTTAGGGTTAGGTTTATGATTAGGTTTCGGGTTAGTGTTAGAGTTAGAGTTAGGTTGAGAGCTACGTTTAAGTTTAGGGTTAGGTTTTGGTGTTGCGGGTTAGGTTTGGGGTTAGGGTTAGGGTTATCATTAGGGCTTAGGGGTTCAGGTTAATGTTAGGGTTAGGGATAGCATTAGGGTAAGGGTTGTGGGATACCGTTAGAGGTTAGAGTGAGTGTTACGGTTAGTTTTGCATTTAAGGTGAGGGTTTAGGATAAGTGTCCCGATTATCGTTAGACATAGAGTTAGGGGTAGGTTTACGTTTAGGGTTAGGTGTAGGGTAAGATTTAGGTTTAGTTTCAGGTTTAGGGTTAGAGTTAGTGTTCTATTTAGGGTCAAGGTTAGAGTTCGGGTTAGGGTTAGGATTAGGTCTAGGGTTAGGATTAGGTTTAGGGTTAGGTTGAGGGGTATTTTAAGGGTTAGGTTTAGGGTTACAGGTGGACTAGCATTATGGTTAGAGTTAGATTTAATGTTAGGGGTTGGGTTAGGTTTAGGTTTAGGACTAAGGTTAACGTTAGGGTTTGGATGAAGTTTAGGGTCCGGTGAGGGTTATTTTTAGGGTTAGGCCTAGACTTTGGGTTTGTGTTCATGTTAGTGCTAAGGTTAGGTTTAGGGTTCAGGTTAGGGTTAGTGGTTATGTTCAGATTAGGTTTAGGTTTAGGGTTAGTGTGAAGTTTAGGTTAAGGGTGAGGGTTAGGATAAGGGTTTGCATTAGGGTTTGGATTATAGTTAGTGTTAGAGTTTAGGTTTAGGGTGTTAGGGTTAGGTTTATGGTTAGGGAAGGGTTAAGTTTAGGGTTAATGTTAGGGTTCGCGTTAGATTAGGGTTACTGTTCCTCTCGGGTTAGGGTTAGGGATAATGTGAGGCATAGATAGCATTAGGTTTAGGGTTGGGGATACGGTGAAGTGTTAGGGTGAGGGTTAGGTTTAGGTTTACATTTAAGGTGAGGGTTTAGGGTAATTGTCATGGTTAGGGTTAGAGTTAGAGTTAGGCTTATGGTTAGGGTGAAGTTTCAGTTAATAGTCAGGGTTAGGGTTAAGGTTAGAGTTATGCTTAAGGTTAGTGTCAGGGTTAGGTTTAGGGTAGGGGTAAGGTTAGGGTTTAGGCTAGGTTTACGGTAAAGGGTAGGGCTAGGTTAGGGTTAGGGTTAGGTTTAGAGTTAGAGTTAGTGCTAGGGTTTAGGGTTAGGGTTAGGGTCAGGTTTAGAGTTATTGTTAGGGTTAGGGTTAAGTTAGAGTTAAGGTTAGTGTTAAGTTTAGGGTTAGGGTAAGGGTTAGGATTAGGTCAGGGTTAAGGTTAGGATTAGGGATAGGGTTAGGGTTAGGGAAAGGGTTAGCAATTCATGTGATGGTTAGTGTTAGGTTTACAGTTTAGCTGATGTTTTAGAGTGTTATGGTTAGGGGTATAGTTAGAGTTAGGGTTAGGGTTAGGGTTAGGGTTAGGGCTAGAGTGAGGGGATAGTTTAGGGTTAGGTTTAGTTTCAGGGTTAGGCTTAGGCTTACGTTTAGGGTGAAGCATAGGTTAAGGATGAGGGTTAGGACTAGTGTTAGCGTTACGTGTTTGCGTTAATGTTAGGGTCAGGTTAGGGTTAGATTTAGGTTTAGGGTTAGTATTAGGGTCAGGTTTATGTGTTTGGGTTAATGTTAGGGTCAGGTTTAGGCTTAGGTTTAGGGTTAGGGTTAGGGTTCAGTTTAGGGTTAGTGTTAGGGTGCATTTAAAGTTAAGGGCGAGGGTTGAGCTTAGGTTAGCTTTAGGGGTTAGGGTTAGGGTTAAGGTTAGGATTAGGTTTAGGGTTAAGTTTATGTTTATGCTTAGGTTTAGAGTACATGTTAGGGTTAAGTCATTGTTAGGTTTAGGACTGGGTTAAGGTTAGAGATAGGCTTAGGTTAAGGGTTGGGGTTAGGTTTAGATATTAGGGTGAGGGTTAGTTCTAGGTTTCCATTTAAGCTGAGTGTGTAGGGTAAGTTTTAGGGTTAGGATTAGGGTTAGGGTTAGAGTTAGGGTCAGGTTTGGGTTAGGTTTATGGTTAGGATTAGGGTTAGGGTCAGGGTTAGGTGGAGATTTAGTGTTATATTTAGTTTTAGGGTTAGAGTTAGGGTGAAGTTTATGTTAAGCGTGAGGGTTAGGGTTAGGGGTTAGGGTTCAGGTTATGGTCTGAGTTAGGGTTAGGTTTACGTTTAGGGTTAGGTTTAAGTTTAGTTTTATTTTTGGCTAGGGTTAGGGTTTGAATGAAGTTAGGGGAGGTTTAGGGTTATGGTTAGGGTGAAATATTGGTTAAGAGTGAGGGTTCGGTTTAGGGTTAGGGTTAGGGTTAGGTTTACGTTTAAGGGTAGGCTTAGGCTAAGGATTAGGGTTAGAGTTAGGGTTAGGGGTTAGTGTTTCAATTTGGTTTACGGTAGGGTTATATTTAGGGTTAAGTTTAGGGTTAGGGTAAGAGTTAGAGTTATGTTTACAGTTGAGAGGGTTTTGGGTAAGTGTTAGTGTTAGGCTTAGTGCTAGGGTTAGGGTTAGAGTTAGGGTTAGGAGTTAAGGTTTGGTTTAAGTTTATGGTAGGGTTAAGGTTAGGTTAGGGTTAGGATTAGCATTAGGTTTAGGGTGAAGGATAGGGTCAGAGTTATTGTAAGGGTTTGGATGAGGGTTACAGGTTGGCCAAGTTTAAGGTTAGGGTTAGGTTTAGGGTTAGGTTTAGGATTAAAGTTAGGGTTAGCTTTAGGATAGGGATAGGGTGAAGTTTAAGATAGGGTGCGAGTTAGGTTTAGGGTTAGGGTTAGGGTTATGGCTAAGGTTTGCGTTAGTTTTCAGGTTATTGTTTAGGTTATGTTTAGGGTTAGGGTTAAGTTTACGGGTTCTGTTTAGTTTTAGGGTTAGGTTTAGATTTTAGGTTAGGGTTATTTACAGTGTTACTGTTAGGGTTAGGGTTAGGGTTTGTGTCAGGCATTGTGGTTGGGGTGAGGGTGAGGATTAGGGTTAGGTTTGGTTAGGGTTAGGATTATGGTTATGGTAATGTGTTAGGAGTTAGAGGTGTAGTTTAGGGTTAGGGTTTGGGTGAGAGTTTTGGTTAGGCATTGTGGTTCTGGTCATGGTTAGGTTTGGTTTAGGGTTAGGGTTAGATTTATGATTAGGTTTCGGGTTAGTGTTAGAGTTAGGGTGAGAGTTAGGGTTAAGGTTTGGGTTATGCTTTGGTGTTATGCGTTAGGGTTTGATTTCAGGTTAGGGTTATCCTTAGGGCTTAAAAGTTCAGGTGAGTGTTAGGGTTAGGCTTAGAGATAGCTGAGAGTTAGGGTTGGGGGATACAGTTAGGGGTTAGGGTGAGGGTTACGGTTAGTTTTACAGTTAAGGTGAGGGTTAAGGGTAAGTTTTATGGTTATGGTTAGAGTTATGGTTAGAGTTAAGGTGAAGTTTCAGTTAATAGTGAGGGTTACGCTAAAAGTTAGGGTTAATGTTAGAGTTAGGGTTAAGGTTAGCGTTAGCATTAGTGTTAGGTTTAGGGTAGGTAAGGTTAGGGTTAAGACTAGGTTTACGGTAAAGGGTTGGGCTGGGTTAGGGTTAGTGTTAGGTTTAGAATTATACTTAGTGCTGAGTTTTAGGGTTAGGGTTAGGATTCGAGTTATTGTTTGGTTTAGGTATAGGTAGAGTTAAGGTTAGGTTTAAGTTTAGAGTTAGGGTAAGGGTTAGGTTTACATCAGCGTTAGGTTTAGGGTTAGGGATCGGGTTAGGGTTAGGGAAAGGGTTAGGGAAAGGGTTAGGGGTTCGTGTGAGGGTTAGTGTTAGGTTTACAGTTAAGCTGATGTTTTAGGGTGTTATGGTTAGGGTCATTGTTAGGTTTAGGGTTCGGGCTAGAGTTAGGTGATAGTTTAGGGTTAGGTTTAGTTTTAGGGTTAGGCTTAGGTTTAGGGTGAAGTTTAGTTTAAGGATGAGGGTTATGTTTAGGGTTAGTGTTAGGGTTAGGTGTTTGGGTTAAGGTTAGGGTCAGTTTAGGGTTTGGTTTAGAGTTTGGCTTAGCGTTAGGGTTCGGGTTAGGTGTTTGGGTTAACGTTAGGGTCAGGTTTATGTTTGCGTTTAGGGTTAGTGTTGGGTTCGTTTTAGGGTTAGTGTTTGGGTGAAATTTAAGTTAAGAGTGAGGGTTTAGCTTAGGGTTAGGGGTTAGGGTTAAGGTTAAGGTTAGTTTTAGGTTTAGTTTTAAGATTAGGTTTAGGGTTAGGTTTAGGGTAAGTGTTAGGGTTAAATCATGGTTAGGCTAGGGCGTGGTTAAGGTTAGAGATAGGGTCAGGTTAAGGGTTGGGGTTAGGTTTAGATGTTAGGGTGAGGGTTAGTGCTAGGTTTCCATTTAAGTTGAGTTTGTAGGGTAAGTTTTAGGGTTGGATTAGGGTTAGAGTTAGAGTTAGGGTCAGGGTTAGGGTTAAGGTTCGGGTTAGGGTTACGTTTATGGTTAGGATTTGGGTTACGGTCAGGGTTAGGGGGAGATTTAGTGTTATGTTTAGTTTCAGGGTCAGGGTTAGGGTGCAGTTTAGGTTAAGGATGAGGGTTAGGGTTAGGTTTAGTGTTAGGGTTAGGTGTTTGGGTTAAGGTTAGGGTCAGGTTAGGGTCAGGTTAGGGTTAGGGTTAGGCTTACTGTTATGGTTAGGGTTAGGTGTTTGGGTTAGGGTTAGAGTCAGGTTTAGGGTTAGGATTAGGATTTGGTTTAAGGTTAGAGTTCGGGATAGGTTGAAGTTTAATTTAAGGGTGAGGGTTGAGCTTAGGGTTTGGGTTAGGGGTTAGGGTTCAGGTTAGGATTAGGTTTAAGGTTAAGGTTAGGTTTAGGGTCAGGTTTAGGGTAAGTGTTAGGATTAAGTCATGTTTAGGTGTAGGGCTAGGATAAGGTTAGAGATAGGGTTAAGTTAAGGGTTGGGTTTAGGTTTAGATGTTAGGGTGTGGGTTAGTGGTAAGTTTCCATTTAAGCTGAGTGTGTAGGGTAATTTTTATGATTAGGATTAGCGTTAGAGTTAGGGTCAGGGTCAGGGTTAGGGTTAAGTTTAGGGTTAGTTTTATGGTTAGGATTGGGTTAGGTTCATGGTTGGGGGAGATTTAGTGTTATGTTTAGTTTTAGGATAGGGTTAGGGTGAAGTTGATGTTAAGCGTGCAGGTTAGGGTTAGGGCTAGGGGTTATTGTTCAGGTTAGTGTCAGGGGTAGGGTTATGGTTAGGTTTAGGGTTTGTTTTAGTTTTGTTCAAGGTTAGGGTTTGAATAAAGTTAGGGTAGGTTTAGGGTTATGGTTAGGGTGAAATTTTTGTTAAGGGTGAGGGTTCGGTTTAGGGATAGGGTTAGAGTTAGGGTTAGTGGTTAGGGTTGGGTTTAGAGTTAAGGTTAGTTTTAGGCTAAGGATTAGGGTTAGAGTTAGGGTTAGGGGTGTTTTGGTTAGGTTTAAGGTAGAGTTTTATTTAGGGTTAGGGTAAGAATTAGAGTTACGTTTACAGTTAAGGTGAAGGTTTTGGGTATGGGTTACGGTTAGGGTTAGAGTTAGGATTAGGGTTTAGGGTTAGGTTTAATTTTATGGTAGGGTTAAAGTTAAGGTTAAGATTAGGTTAGGGTTAGGGTAGGGTTAGGATTAGGATTAGGTTTAGGGTGAGGTTTAGGGTCAGAGTTATTGTAAGGGTTAGGTTTAGGGTGACTGGTGGGCCAAGGTTAAGGTTAGGTTTAGGTTTACGGGTAGGGTTAGGGTTAAAGTTAGGGTTAGCTTTAGGTTAGGGATCGGGTGAAGTTTAAGATAGGGTGTGGGTTAGGGTGAGGGTTATGGCTAAGGTTTGGGTCTGTTTTCAGGTTATTGTTACGGTTACGTTTAGGGTTAGGGTTAAGTTTATGGGTTATGTTTAGTTTTAGGGTTAGGGTTAGCTTTTAGGTTAGGGTTAAGTTTAGTGTTACGGTTAGGGTTAGGGTTACGGTTTGTTTTAGGCGTTCTGGTTGGGTTGAGGGTTAGTTTTAGCGTCAGGGTTGAGTAGGCTTAGGATTATGGTTATGATAAGGTGTTAGGGGTTAGAGGTGTAGTTTAGGGTTAGGGTTTGGGTGAGGGTTCTGGTTAGGCATTTTAGTTCTGGTCATGGTTAGGTTTGGGTTAGGGTTAGGGTTAGGTTTCTGATTAGGTTTCGGGTTAGTGTTAGATTTCGGGTGAGTGTTAGGTTTAAGGTTTGGGTTAGGCTTTGGTGTTAGGTGTTTGGTTTTGGGTTAGGGTTATCGTTAGGGCTTAAGGGTTCAGGTTAGTGTTAGGGCTAGCATTAGGGTTAGGGTTGGGGATACGTTTAGGGGTTCTGGTGAGGGTTACGGTTAGTTTTACAGTTTAGGTGAGGGTTTAGGGTAAGTGTTATGATTAGGGTTAGAGTTAGAGTTACAGTTAGGTTTCGGGTTAGGTTTAGGTGTAGAGTAAGATTTAGGTTTGCTTTCAGGTTCAGGGTGAGAGGTAGTGTTCTATTTAGGGTCACGGTTAGAGTTAGGTTTAGGATTCGGTCTAGGGTTAGGATTAGGATTAGTTTTTGGGTTAAGTTCAGGGCTATTGAAAGGCTTAGGTTTAGGGTTACAGGTGGACTAGCATTATAGTTAGAGTCAGGTTTAAGGTTAGGGTTTGGGTTAGGTTTAGGTTTACAGTTAAGGTTAGGGTTAGGGTTTGGATGAAGTTTAGGATAGGGTGAGGGTTATATTTATGGTTAGGGCTAAAGTTTGGTTTTGTGTTCAGCTTAGTGTTAAGGTTAGGTTTAGGGTTCGGTTTGGGTTAGGGGTTATGTTTAGGGTTTGGGTTACGCTTTGGTTTTGGGTTAGTGTGAAGTTTAGATTAAGGGTGAGGGTTAGGATAAAGGTTAGGATTAGGTTTATGGTAAGGTGTTAGTGGTTAGAGGTGTAGTTTAGGGTTAGGGTTTGGGTGAGGGTTCCGGTTAGGAATTCTGGTTCTGGTCATAGTTGGGTTTGGTTTAGGTTTATGATTAGGTTTCGGGTTAGTGTTAAAGTTAGGGTGAGAGTTAGGGTTAAGGTTTGGATTAGGCTTTGGTGTTAGGGGTTAGGGTTTGTGTTAGAGTTAGGGTTATCATTAGGGCTCAGGGGTTTCAGGTTAGTTTTAGGGTTAAGGTTAGGGATTGCATTAGGGTTAGGTTCGGGGGATACAGTTAGGGGTTAGGGTGAGGGTTATGGTTAGTTTTACAGTTAAGGTGAGGGTTTAGGATAAGTGTTATGATTAGGGTTAAAGTTAGAGTTATTTTTAGGTTTAGGGTTAGGTATAGGGGAAGATTTAGGTTTAGGTCCAGGTTTAGGGTTAGAGTTAGTGCTCTCTTTAGGGTCAAGGGTGCAGTTAGGGTCAGGTTAGGGTTAGGTCTAGGGCTAGGATTAGGTTTAGGGTTAGGTTTAGGGCTATTGTAAGTGTTCGGTTTAGGGTTACAGATGGACTAGCGTTATGGTTAGAGGTAGGTTTAAGGTTAGGGTTTGGGTTAGGTTTAGGTTTAGGTTTAAGGTAGTGTTAGGGTTTGGATGAAGTTTAGGATAGGGTGAGAGTTATTTTTATGGTTAGGGCTAGACTTTGGGTTTGTGTTCAGGTTAGCTTTAAGGCTAGGGTTCGGGTTAGGGTTAGGGGTTATGTTTAGGGTTAGGGTTATGTTTTGGTTTCGGGTTAGTGTGAAGTTTAGGTTAAGGGTGAGGTTTAGGATAAGGGTTAGGATTAGGGTTAGGATTATAGTTTGTTTTAGAGGTTAGATTTTGGATGTTAACGTTAGGTTTATGGTTAGGGTTGGGTTAATGTTAGAGTTAGGGTTAGGTTAGGTTTAATGTTCGTGTTTGGGTTAAGGATAGGGTTAGGGATAGCATTAGATTTAGGGTTGGGGATACGGTTAGGGGTTAGGGTGAGGGTTGCGGTTAGGGTGAGGGTTAGGGTTAGGTTTACAGTTAAGGTGAGGGTTTAGGGTAAGTGTTATAGTTAGGGTCCGAGTTAGAGTTTGGGTTAGGTGTAGGGTGAAGTTTCAGTTAATAGTCAGGGTCAGGGTAAGGGTTAGGGTTAAGATTACAGTTAGGGTTAAGTTTAGTGTTAGGGTTAGGTTTAGGGTTAGGGTAGGGGTAAGGTTAGGGTTAAGGCTAGGTTTACGGTAAAGGGTAGGGCTAGGTTAGGGTTAGGTTTAGAGTTAGAGCTGGTACTAGGGTTTAGGGTAAGAGGTAGGGTCAGGTTTAGAGTTTTTTTTTAGTTTTAGGGTAGAGTTAAGGTTAAGTTTAGCGTTCGGGTAAGTGTTAGGTTTAGGTCAGGGTTAAGGTTAGGATTAGGGATAGGGTTAGGGTTAGGGAAAGGGTTAGGTGTTCGTGGGAGGGTTAGTGTTAGGTTTACACTTAAGCTGATGTTTTACGGTGTTACGGTTAGGTCAGGGTTGTAGTTAGGGTTAGGATGAGTTTTAGGTTTAGGGCTAGATTTAGGGGATAGTTTAGGGCTAGGTTTAGTTTTAGGGTTAAGGTTAGGCTTAGGTTTATCTTGAAATTTATGTTAAGGATGAGGGTTAGGGTTAGTGTTAGGGTTAGGTGTTTGGGTTAAGGTTAGGGTTAGGTTTAGGGTTTGGGACAGGGTTAGGTGTTTCGGTTAATGTTAGGGTCAGGTTTAGGGTAAGGGTTAGGGTTCGGTTTAGGATCAGGCTTAGGGTTAGGGTTAGAATTAGGGTTAGTGGTTAGGGTTAGGCTTAGAGTTACGGTTAGGTTTAGGCTAAAGATCAGGATTTGATTTAGAGTTAGGTGTTAGTGTTTCGGTTAGGTTTAGGGTAGGGTTATATTTAGGGTTAGGTTAAGAGTTAGAGTTATGTGTACAGTTAAGGTGAGGGTTTTGGGTAAGTGTTACATTTAGGGTTAGGGTTAGGTTTAGGGCTAGGGCTAGGGTTAGGTTTAGATTTCGGGTTACGGGTTAGGGTTAGGTTTAAGTTTACGGTAGGGTAAAGTTAGGGTTAAGGTTTGGTTAGGGTTAGGGTCAGGGTTAGGATTAGGATTAGGTTTAGGGTGAGGGTTAGGGTCAGTGTTATTGTAAGGGTTAGGTTTAGGGTTACAGGTGGGCCAAGGTTAAGGTTAGGGTTAGGTTTAGGGGTAGGGTTAGGGTTAAAGTTAGGGTGAGCTTTAGATTAGGGATAGGGTGAAGTTTAAGATAGGGTGAGGGTTAGGGTTATGGCTAAGGTTTGCTTGAGTTTTCAGGTTAGTGATAAGGTTATGTTTAGGGTTAGGAATAAGTTTATGGGTTCTGTTTACTTTTAGGGTTGGGGTAGATTTTAGGTTAGGGTTAAGTTCAGTGTTATGGTTAGGGTTAGGTTTATGGTTTATGTTAGGCATTGTGGTTGGTGTGAGGGTTAGGTTTAGGATTAGGGTTGGGTAGGGTTAGGATTATGGTTATGGTAAGGTGTTAGGGGTTAGACTCGTGGTTTTGGTTTAGGGTTTGTTTGAGGGTTCCGCTTAGGCATTGTGGTTCTGGTCATGGTTATGTTTGGTTTAGGGTTAGGGTTAGTTTTATGATTAGGTTTAGGGTTAGTGTTAGAGTTAGGGTTAGGCTTTGGTGTTAGGGGTTAGGTTTTGGGTTAGGGTTATCGTTAGGGCTTAGGTTTTCAGGTGAGTGTTAGGGTTAGGGATAGCATTAGGGTTAGCTTTTGGGGGTACGGTTAGGGGTTAGAGTGAGGGTTATAGTTAGTATTGCAGTTAAGGTGAGGTTTTAGGGTAAGTGTCATGATTAGGGTTAGAGTTAGAGTTAGGGTTAGGGTTAGGTGCAGGGTAAGTTTTAGGTTTAAGTCCAGGTTTAGGGTTAGAGTTAGTGTTGTATTTAGGGTCAAGTTTAGAGTTAGGGTTAGGTTTAGGATTAGGTCTATTGTTGGGATTAGGATTAGGGTTAGGTTCAGAGCTATTGTAAGGCTTAGGTTTAGGGTTACAGATGGACTAGCTTTACGGTTAGAGTCAGGTTTAAGGTTAGGGTTTGGGCTAGGTTTAGGTTTACGGTTATGGTTAGGGTTAGGATTTGGTTGAAGTTTAGCATAGGGTGAGGGTTACTTTTAGGGTTAGGGCTAGAGTTTGGGTTTGTGTTCAGGTTAGTGTTATGGTTAGATTTAGGGTCCAGTTTAGGGTTAGGGGTTATGTTTAGTGTTAGGGTTAGTTTTAGGTTTAGGGTTAGTGTGAAGTTTAGGTTAAGGGTGAGAGTTAGGGTTAGGGTTAGGATTAGGGTTAGGATTATAGTTCGTGTTAGAGGTTAGGTTTAGGGTGCTAGTTTTAGGTTTATGGTTAGGGTAGGGCTAAGTTTAGGGTTAATGTTAGGGTTAGTGTTAGATTAGGGTTTTGTTCATGTTAGGGTTTCGGTTAGGGTTAGGGATAGGGATAGCATTAGGTTTAGGGTTAGGAATATAGTTAGGGGTTAGGGTGAGGGTTGGGGATATGGTGAGGGTTAGGTTTAGGTTTACAGTTAAGGTGAGGGTTTAGGGTAATTGTCATGGTTAGGGTTAGAGTTAGGGTCATGGTGAAGTTTCAGTTAATAGTGCGGTTTAGGGTTAAGGTTAGATTTAGGGTTAAGGTTAGTGTTAGGGTTAGGTTTAGGTTAGGGTTAGGGTAGCGGTCAGGTTAGGGTTAAGACTTGGTTTACGGTAAAGTGTAAGGCTAGGTTAGGGTTAGGTTTAGAGTTAGTGCTAGGGTTTAGGGTTAGGGTTAAGGGCAGGTTTAGAGTTATTGTTAGGTTGACGGTTAAGGTTAGGGTAGAGTTAAGGTTAAGGTTAAGGTTAGGGTAAGGATTAGGTTTACGTCAGGTTTAGGGTTAGGATGAGGGATAGGGTTAGGGATACGGAAAGGGTTAGGGTTTCGTGTGAGGATTAGTGTTACGTTTACATTAAGCTGATGTTTTTGGGTGTTACAGTAAGTTTTAGGGTTAGAGTTAGGTTAGGTTTAGGGTTAGGGCTGGAGTATGGTGATAGTGGTTTAGGCTTAGGTTTAGGGTGAAATTTAGGTTAAGGATGAGGGTTAGGGTTGGGGTAGGTGTTTGGATTAATGTTAGGGTCAGGTTCAGGGTTTTGGTTTAAGGTTCAGGTTAGATTCAGGGTTAGCGTTAGATTTAGGTTTAGGGTTAGGGTTAGGTTTAGTGTTAGTTTAGCTTAGGGTTAGGGTTTGAATGAAGTTAGGGTAGGTTTAGTTTTATGGTTAGGGTGAAATTTTGGTTAAGGGTGAGGGTTCGGTTTCGGGTTAGGGTTAGATTTAGGGTTAGTGGTTAAGGTTAGGTTTAGGGTTAAGGTTAGGTTTAGGCTAAGCATTAGGTTTAGAGTTAGGGTTAGGGGTTAGTGTTTCAGTTAGGTTTAGGATAGGGTTATAATTAGGGTTAAGTTTAGGGTTACGGTAAGAGTTAGATTTACGTTTACAGTTAAAGTGAGGGTTTTGGGTAACTGTTACGGTTAGGGTTAGGGCTAGGTTTAGGGTTAGAGTTGGGTTAGGGGTTAGGTTTAGGTTAAGTTTATGGTAGGCTTAAAGTTAGGGTTAAGGTTAGGTTAGGGTTAGGGTCAGGGTTAGGATTAGAATTAGGTTTCGGGCGAGGGTTAGTGTCAGAGTTATTGTAAGGGTTCGGTTTAGGGTTACAGATGGGCCAAGGTTAAGGTTAGGGTTAGGTTTAGGGGTAGCGTTAGCTTAAAGTTAGCTTTAGGTTAAGGATAGAGTGAAGTTTTTTCTCTTTTTTTCATTAACTTTTATTGAGCTTCAAGTGAACATTTACAAATCAAGTCAGACTGTCACAGATAAGTTTCTATACACCTTACTCCGTACTCCCACTTGCTCTCCCCCTAATGAGTCAGCCCTTCCAGTCTCTCCTTTCATGACAATTTTGCCAGCTTCCAACTCACTCTATCCTCCCATCCCCCCTCCAGACAGGAGATGCCATCTCAATCTCAAGTGTCCACCTGATATAATTTGCTCACTCTTCATCAGCATCTCTCTCCTACCCACTGTCCAGTCCCTTTCATGTCTGATGAGTTGTCTTCGGGAGTCCTGGCCTGTACCAACAGAAGGTTTGGGGACCATGACCGCCAGGACTCCTCTAGTCTCAGTCAGACCATTAAGTATGGTCTTTTTATGAGAATTTGGGGTCTGCATCCCACTGATCTCCTGCTCCCTCAGGGGTTCTCTGTTGTGCTCCCTGTCAGGGCAGTCATCGATTGTGGCCGGGCACCAACTAGTTCTTCTGGTCTCAGGATGATGTAGGTCTCTGGTTCGTGTGGCCCTTTCTGTCTCTTGGGCTCTTAGTTATCGTGTGACCTTGGTGTTCTTCATTCTCCTTTGATCCAGGTGGGTTGAGACCAATTGATGCATCTTAGATGGCCACTTGTTAGCATTTAAGACCCCAGATGCCACATTTCGCAGTGGGATGCAGAATGTTTTCATAATAGAATTATTTTGCCAATTGACTTAGAAGTCCCCTTAAACCATGGTCCCCAAACCCCCGCCATTGCTCCGCTGACCTTTGAAGCCTTCAGTTTATCCCGAAAACTTCTTTGCTTTTGGTCCAGTCCAGTCGAGCTGACCTTCCATGTATTGAGTATTGTCCATCCCTTCACCTAAAGCAGCTCTTATCTAATTAATCAGTAAAAAACCCTCTCCCACCCTCCCTCCCTCCCCCCCTCATAACCACAAAAGTATGTGTTCTTCTCAGTTTATAATATTTCTCAAGATCTTATCATAGTGGTCTTATACAATATTTGTCCTTCTGCCTCTGACTGATTTCGCTCAGCGTAATGCCTTCCAGGTTCCTCCAAGTTGTGAAATGTTTCACAGATTTGTCACTGTTCTTTATTGATGCGTAGTATTCCATTGTGTGAATATACCACAGTTTATTTAACCATTCATCTGTTGATGGACACCTTGGTTGCTTCCAGCTTTTTGCTATTGTAAACAGAGCTGCAGTAAACGTGGGTGTGCATATATCTGTTTGTGTGAAGGCTCTTAATTCTCTAGGGTATATTCCGAGGAGTGGGATTTCTGGGTTGTATGGTACTTCTATTTCTAACTGTTTAAGATAACGCCAGATAGATTTCCAAAGTGGTTGTATCATTTGACATTCCCACCAGCAGTGTATAAGAGTTCCAATCTCTCCGCAGCCTCTCCAACATTTATTCTTTTGTGTTTTTTGGATTAATGCCAGCCTTGTTGGAGTGAGATGGAATCTCATCATACTTTTAATTTGCATTTCTCTAATGGCTAATGATCGAGAGCGTTTTCTCATGTATCGGTGAGCTGCCTGAATATCGTCTTTAGTGAAGTGTGTGTTTATATCCTTTGCCCACTTCTTGATAGGGTTGTTTGTCTTTTTGTGGTTGAGTTTTGACAGAATCATATAGATTTTAGAGATCAGGCGCTGGTCGGAGATGTCATAGCTGAAAATTCTTTCCCAGTCTGTAGGTGATCTTTTTACTCTTTTAGTGAAATCTTTAGATGAGCATGGGTGTTTGATTTTTAGGAGCTCCCAGTAGTCTGGTTTCTCTTCATCATTTTTGGTAATGTTTTGTATTCTGTTTATGCCTTGTATTAGGGCTCCTAAGGTTGTTAGGGTGAAGTTTTAGATAGCGTGAGGGTTACGGTTATGGCTAAGGTTTGCTTGAGTTTTTCAGGTTAGTGTTAAGGTTACGTTTAGGGTGAGGGTTAAGTTTAAGGGTTCTGTTTAGTTTTAGGGTTAGGGTCAGATTTTAGGTTAGGGTTAAGTTTAATGTGGTTAGGCTTAGATTTATGGTTGTGTTAGGCGTTGTGGTTGGGGTGAGGGTTAGGTTTAGGGTTAGGGTTGGGTAGGGTTAAGATTATGGTTATGGTAAGGTGTTAGGGGTTAGAAGTGTAGTTTAGGGTTTGGTTTGGGTGAGGGCTTCGGTTAGGTGTTGTGGTTCTGGTCATGGTTAGGTTTGGGTTAGGGTTAGGTTTATGATTAGGCTTCGGGTTAGTGTTAGAGTTAGGGTGAGAGGCTTTAGGTTTGTGTTAGGCTTTGGTGTTAGGGGTTAGGGTTTGGGTTAGGGTTAAGGTTATCATTAGGGCTCAGGGGTTTCAGATTAGTGTTAGGGTTAGGGATAACATTTTGGTTAGGGTTGGGGGATACGGTTAGGGGTTAGAGTGAAGGTTACGGTTAGTTTTACAGTTAAGGTGAGGGTTTCGGGTAAGTGTTATGATTAGGGTTAGAGTTAGAGTTAGGGTTAGGTTTAGGTGTAGGGTAAGATTTAGGTTTACGTCCAGGTTTAGAGTTAGGGTTAGTGTTCTATTTAGGGTCAAGGTTAGAGTTAGGGTTAGGGTTAGGATTAGGTCTAGGGTATGGATTAGGATTAGGTTTAGGGTTAGGTTCAGGGCTATTATAAGTCTTAGGTTTAGGGTTACAGATCGACTAGCGTTATGGTTAGACTTAGGTTTAAGGTTAGGGTTTGGGTTAGGTTCAGGTTTAGGGTTAAGGTTAGGGTTAGGGTTTGGATGAAGTTTAGGATAGGGTGAGGGTTATTTTTATGGTTAGGGCTAGAGTTTGGGTTTATGTTCAGGTTAGTGTTAAGGTAAGTTTTAGGGTTCGGTTAGGGTTAAGGGTTATGTTTAGGGTTAGCGTTAGGTTTAGGTTTAGGTTTAGTGTGAAGTTTAGGTTAAGGGTGAGGGCTAGAAATAGGGTCAGGAGTAAAGATAGTGTTAGACGTTAGTTTTAGGGTGTTAGGGTTAGATTTATGGTTAGGGTAGGGTTGAATTTAGGGTTAATATTAGGGTTAGATT
The DNA here is from genome assembly GCF_024166365.1 of Elephas maximus indicus. Classification (NCBI taxonomy): domain Eukaryota; kingdom Metazoa; phylum Chordata; class Mammalia; order Proboscidea; family Elephantidae; genus Elephas; species Elephas maximus. The sequence continues at coordinate 88,833,575 of NC_064834.1, forward strand.
AGGGTTCCTGTTCGTATTAGGATTAGAGTTAGGGATAAAGTTGGGGACAGCGTTAGGTTTAGGGTTGTGGATACGGGTAAGGGTTAGGTTGAGGGTTAGGGTTAGGGCTAGGTTTACACTTAAGGTGAGGGTTATGGTAATTGTTATGGTTAGGGTTAGAGTTACAGCTAGGCTTAGGGTTAGGTGAAGTTTCAGTTAATAGTCAGGGTTAAGGTTAAGGTTAGAGTAGGGTTAAGGTTAGTGTTAGGGATAGGTATAGGTTTAGGGTTAGGGTTTGGGTAAGGTTAGGGTTAAGGCTAGGTTTACGGTAAAGGGTAGGGCTAGCTTAGGGTTAGGGTTAGCTTTAGAGTTAGAGTTAGTGCTAGGGATTAGGGTCAGGGTTAGGGTCATGTTTAGAGTTATTTTTAGGTTTAGGGTTAGGGTTAAGGTAGAGTTAAGTTTAGGGTTATGTTTAGGGTTAGAGTAAGTGTTAGGTTTAGGTAAGGGTTAGGGCTAGGATGAGGGATAGGTTTAGGGGTGGGGAAAGGGTTAGGGGTTCGTATGAGGGTTAGTGTTAGGTTTACAGTTAAGCTGATGTTTTAGTGTGTTACAGTTAGGGTTAGGGTTAGAGTTAGAGTTAGGGTTAGGTTTGGGTTTAGGGATAGAGTCAGGGGATAGTTTAGGGTTAGGTTTAGTTTTAGGGTTGGGGTTAGGCTTAGGTTTAGGGTGAAGTTTAGGTTAAGGATGAGGGTTAGGGTAAGGGTTAGTGTTTGGGTTAAGGTTAGGTTTAGGTTTCACGTTAGGGTTAGGTGTTTGTGTTAATGTTAGCTTAAGATATAGGGTTAGGTTTAGGGTTTGGTTTAGGATTAGGGTTAGGGTGAAGTTTAATTTAAGGGTGAGAGTTAAGCTTAGGGTTAGGGTTAGGGGTTAGGGTTAGGGTTAAGGTTAGGATTAGGTTTAAGGTTAAGGTTAGGTTTAGGGTTAGGTTTAGGGTAAGTGTTAGGATTAAGTCATGTTTAGGTGTAGGGCTAGGATAAGGTTAGAGATAGGATTAGGTTAAGGGTTGGGTTTAGGTTTAGATGTTAGGGTGTGGGTTAGTGGTAGGTTTCCATTTAAGCTGAGTGTGTAGGGTAATTTTCATGGTTAGGATTATGGTTAGAGTTAGGGTCAGTGTTAGGGTTAAGTTTAGGGTTTAGGTTTATGGTTAGGATTTGGTTAGGTTCAGGGTTGGGGAAGATTTAGTGTTATGTTTAGTTTTAGGATAGGGTTAGGGTTAAGTTTATGTTAAGCGTGAGGGTTAGGGTAAGGATTAGGAGTTAGGGTTCAGGTTAGGGTCAGGGGTAGATTTAGGGTTAGGTTTAGGGTTTGTTTTAGTTTTGGTTAAGGTTAGGGCTTGAATAAAGTTAGGGTTGGTTTAGGGTTATGGTTAGGGTGAAATTTTGGTTAACGGTGAGGGTTCGGTTTAGGGTTAGGGTTAGGGTTAGAGTTAGGGTTAATGGTTAGGGTTAGGTTTAGGGTTAAGATTAGGTTTAGGCTAAGGATTAGGGTTAGAGTTAGGGTTAGGGGTAAGTGTTTTGGTTAGGTTTAGGGTAGGGTTATATTTAGGTTTAAGTTTAGGGTTAGGGTAAGAATTAGAGTTACTTTTACAGTTAAGATGAAGGTTTTGTGTAGGTGTTATGGTTAGGGTTAGCGTTAGAGTTAGGGTTAGGGTTTAGGGTTAGGTGTAGTTTTATGGTAGGGTTAAAGTTAAGATTAAGGTTAGGGTAGGGTTAGCATTAGGATTAGGTTTAGGGTGAGGTTTCGGGTCAGAGTTATTGTAAGGGTTAGGTTTAGGGTGACTGGTGGGCCAAGGTTAAGGTTAGGGTTAGGTTTAGGGGTAGGGTTAGGGTTAAAGTTAGGGTTAGCTTTAGGTTAGGGGTGGGTGAAGTTTAAGGTAGGGTGAGGGTTAGGGTGAGGGTTATGGCTAAGGTTCGGGTTAGTTTTCAGGTTAGTGTTAAGGTTATGTTTAGGGATAGGGTTAAGTTTACGGGTTATGTTTAGTTCTGGGTTAGGGTTAGATTTTTGGTTAGGGTTAAGTTTAGTGTTACGGTTAGGGTTAGGGTTATGGTTTGTGTTAGGCGTTGTGGTTGGGGTGAGGGTTAGTTTTAGTGTCACGGTTGATTAGGCTTAGGATTATGGTTATGGTAAGGTGTTAGGGGTTAGAGGTGTAGTTTATGGTTAGGGTTTGGGTGAGGGTTCCAGTTAGGCATTGTGGTTCTGGTCATGGTTAGGTTTGGTTTAGGGTTAGGGTTAGGTTTATGATTAGGTTTTGGGTTAGTGTTAGAGTTAGGGTGAGAGTTAGGTTTAAGGTTTGGGTTAGGCTTTGGTGTTAGCGGTTAGGTTTTGGGTTAGGTTTAGTGTTATCGTTAGGGCTTAGGGGTCCAGGTTAGTGTTAGGGCTAGCATTAGGGTTAGGGTTGGGTGATACGTTTAGGGGTTATGGTGAGTTTTACGGTTAGTTTTACAGTTAAGGTGAGGTTTTAGGGTAAGTGTTATGATTAGGGTTAGAGTTAGGGTTAGGTTTAGGGTTAGGGTTAGGTGTAGGGTAAGATTTAGGTTTAGTTTCAGGTTGAGGGTGAGAGTTAGTGTTCTATTTAGGGTCAAAGTTAGAGTTAGGGTTAGGATTAGGTCTAGGGTTAGGATTAGGATTAGTTTTAGGGTTAAGTTCAGGGCTATTGTAAGGCTTAGGTTTAGGGTTACAGGTGGACTAGCGTTATAGTTAGAGTTAGGTTTAAGGTTAGGGTTTGGGTTAGGTTGAGGTTTACAGTTAAGGTTAGGGTTAGGGTTTGGATGAAGTTTAGGATAGGTTGAGGGTTATTTTTGTGGTTAGGGCTAGAGTTTGGTTTTGTGTTCAGGTTAGTGTTAAGGTTAGGTTTAGGGTTCGGGTTAGGGTAAGGGGTTATGTGTAGGGTTTGGGTTACGCTTTGGTTTAGGGTTAGTGTGAAGTTTAGGTTAAGGGTGAGGGTTAGGAGAAGGGCTAGGATTAGGGTTATGGTAAGGTGTTAGTGGTTAGAAGTGTAGTTTAGGGTTAGGGTTTGGGTGAAGGTTCCAGTTAGGAATTGTGGTTCTGGTTAGGTTGGGTTTGGTTTTGCGTGAGGGTTAAGTTTATGATTAGGTTTCGGGTTAGTGTTAAAGTTAGGGTGAGAGTTAGGGTTAAGGTTTGGATTAGGCTTTGGTGTTGGGGTTAGGGTTTGTGTTAGAGTTAGGGTTATCGTTAGGGCTCAGGGGTTTCAGGTTGGTTTTAGGGTTAAGGTTAGGGATTGCATTAGGGTTAGGTTTGGGGGATACAGTTAGGGGTTAGGGTGAGGGTTACGGTTAGTTTTACAGTTAAGGTGAGGGTTTAGGATAAGTGTTATGATTAGGGTTAGAGTTAAAGTTATTTTTAGGTTTAGGGTTAGGTGTAGGGTAAGATTTAGGTTTAGGTCCAAGTTTAGGGTTAGAGTTAGTGTTCTCTTTAGGGTCAAGGTTACAGTTAGAGTTAGGTCAGGTTAGGTCTAGGGCTAGGATTAGGTTTAGGGTTAAGTTCAGGGCTATTGTAAGGGTTAGGTTTAGGGTTACAAATAAACTTGCGTTATGGTTAGAGGTAGGTTTATGGTTAAGGTTTGGGTTAGCTTTAGGTTTAGGGTTAAGGTTAGTGTTAGGGTTTGGGTGAAGTTTAGGATAGGGTGAGGGTTTTTTTATGGTTAGGGCTCGAGTTTGGGTTTGTGTTCAGGTTAGCGTTAAGGTTAGGTTTAGGGTTCGGGTTAGGGTTGGGGTTATATTTAGGGTTAGGGTTACATTTTGGTTTAGGGTTAGTGTGAAGTTTAGGTTAAGGGTGAGGGTTAGGATAAGAGTTAGAATTAGGGTTAGGATTATAGTTAGTGTTAGAGGTTAGATTTAGGATGTTAAGGTTAGGTTTATGGTTAGGGTTGGGTTAATGTTAGCGTTACGGTTAGATTAGGGTGAATGTTCATGTTTGGGTTAGGGATAGGGTTAGGGATAGCATTAGGTTTAGGGTTGGGGATACGGTTAGGGGTTAGGGTGAGGGTTGCGGTTAGGGTGTGGGTTAGGGTTAGGTTTACAGTTAAGGTGAGGGTTTAGGGTAAGTGTTATAGTTAGGGTTTGAGTTAGAGTTTGGGTTAGGTTTAGGGTGAATTTTCAGTTAATAGTCAGGGTCAGGGTAAGGGTTAGGGTTAAGATTACAGTTAGGGTTAAGTTTAGTGTTAGGGTTAGGTTTAGGGTTAGGGTAGGGGTAAGGTTAGGGTTAAGGCTAGGTTTACGGTAAAGGGTAGGGCTAGGTTAGGGTTAGGGTTAGGTTTAGAGTTAGAGCTAGTGCTAGGGTTTAGGGTAAGAGGTAGGGTCAGGTTTAGAGTTTTTGTTAGTTTTAGGGTAGAGTTAAGGTTAAGGTTAAGTTTAGCGTTAGGGTAAGTGTTAGGTTTAGGTCAGGGTTAAGGTTAGGATTAGGGATAGGGTTAGAGCTAGGAAAAGGGTTAGGTGTTCCTGTGAGGGTTAGTGTTAGGTGTACACTTAAGCTGATGTTTTACGGTGTTACGGTTAGGTCAGGGTTGTAGTTAGGGTTAGGATAAGGTTTAGGTTTAGTGCTAGATTTAGGGGATAGTTTAGGGCTAGGTTTAGTTTTAGGGTTAAGGTTAGGCTTAGGTTTATGGTGAAGTTTAGGTTAAGGATGAGGGTTAGGGTTAGTGTTAGGGTTAGGTGTTTGGGTTAAGGTTAGGGTTAGGGTTAAGTGTTTCGGTTAATGTTGGGGTCAGGTTTAGGGTTAGGGTTAGGGCTCGGTTTAGGATCAGGCTTAGGGTTAGGGTTAGAATTAGGGTTAGTGGTTAGGGTTAGGCTTAGAGTTACGGTTAGGTTTAGGCTAAAGATCAGGATTTGATTTAGAGTTAGGTGTTAGTGTTTTGGTTAGGTTTAGGGTAGGGTTATATTTAGGGTTAGGTTAAGAGTTAGAGTTATGTTTACAGTTAAGGTGAGGGTTTTGGGTAAGTGTTACGGTTAGGGTTAGGGTTAGTGTTAGGGCTAGGCCTAGGCTTGGGTTTAAATTTAGGGTTACGGGTTAGGGTTAGGTTTAAGTTTATGGTAGAGTAAAGTTAGGGTTAAGGTTTGGTTAGGGTTAGGGTCAGGGTTAGGTTTAGGATTAGGGTGAGGGTGAGGGTTAGGGTCAGTGTTATTGTAAGGGTTAGCTTTAGGGTTACAGGTGGGCCAAGGTTAAGGTTAGGGTTAGGTTTAGGGGTAGGGTTAGGGTTAAAGTTAAGGTGTGCTTTAGATTAGGGATAGGGTGAAGTTTAAGATAGTGTGAGGGTTAGGGTTATGGCTAAGGTTTGCTTGAGTTTTTCAGGTTAGTGTTAAGGTTATGTTTAGGGTTAGGATTAAGTTTATGGGTTCTGTTTACTTTTAGGGTTAGGGGTAGATTTTAGGTTAGGGTTAAGTTCAGTGTTACAGTTAGGGTTAGGTTTACGGTTTGTGTTAGGCATTGTGGTTGGGGTGAGGATTAGGTTTAGGGTTAGGGTTGGGTGGGGTTAAGATTATGGTTATGGTAAGGTGTTAGGGGTTAGAGGTGTAGTTTAGGGTTAGGGTTTGGGTGAGGGTTCCGGTTAGGCATTGTGGTTCTGGTCATGGTTAGGTTTGGTTTAGGGTTAGGGTTAGTTTTATGATTAGGTTTCGGCTTAGTGTTAGAGTTAGGGTGAGAGTTAGGGTTAGGCTTTGGTGTTAGGGGTTAGGTTTTGGGTTAGGGTGAGTGTTATTTTTAGGGCTTAGGGGTTCAGGTGAGTGTTAGGGTTAGGCTTAGGGATAGCATTAGGGTTAGGTTTTGGGGATATGGTTAGGGGTTAGATTGAGGATTACGGTTAGTTTTACAGTTAAGGTGAGGTTTTAGGGTAAGGGTTATGATTAGGGTTAGAGTTAGATTTAGGGTTAGGGTTAGGTGTAGGTTAAATTTTAGTTTTAAGTCCAGGTTTAGGGTTAGAGTTAGTGTTCTATTTAGGGTCAAGGTTAGAGTTAGGGTTAGGGTTAGGATTAAGTCTAGGGTTAGGATTAGGATTAGGTTTAGGGTTAGGTTCAGAGCTATTGTGAGGCTTAGGTTTAGGTTTACAGATGGACTAGCTTTATGGTTAGAGTCAGGTTTAAGGTTAGGGTTTGGGCTAGGTTTACGTTTTGGTTAAGGTTAGGCTCAGTGTTTGGATGAAGTTTAGCATAGGGTGAGGGTTACTTTTAGGGTTAGGGCTGGAGTTTGGGTTTGTGGTCAGGTTAGTGTCAAGGTTAGGTTTAGGGTTCAATTTAGGGTTAGGGGTTATTTTTCATGTCAGGGTTAGTTTTAGGTTTAGGCTTAGTGTGAAGTTTAGGTTAAGGTTGAGGGTTAGGATAAGGGTTAGGATTAGGGTTAGGATTATATTTAGTGTTAGAGGTTAGGTTTAGGGTGCTAGGTTTAGTTTTATGGTTAGGGTAGGGTTAAGTTTAGGGTTAATGTTAGGGTTAGTGTTAGATTAGGGTTACTGTTCAGGTTAGGGTTAGGGTTAGGGTTAGGGATAGCATTAGGTTTAGGGTTGGGAATATAGTTAGGGGTTAGGGTGAGGGTTCGGTATATGGTGAGGGTTAGGTTTAGGTTTACAGTTAAGGTGAAGGTTTAGGGTAATTGTTATGGTTAGGGTTAGAGTTAGGGTCATGGTGAAGTTTCATTTATTAGTGCGGGTTAGGGTTAAGGTTAGTGTTAGGGTTAGGTTTAGGGTTAGGGTTAGGGTAGTGGTCAGGTTAGGGTTAAGGCTAGGTTTACAGTAAAGGGTAGGGCTAGGTTAGGGTTAGGTTTAGAGTTAGTGCTAGGGTTTAGGGTTAGGGTTAAGGTCAGGTTTAGTTATTGTTAGGTTTAGGGTTAAGGTTAGGGTAGAGTTAAGGTTAGGGTTAAGTATAGGGTTAGGGTAAGGTTTAGGTTTAGGTCAGGGTTAGGGTTAGAATGAGGGATAGGGTTAGGGTTAGGGAAAGGGTTAGGGGTTCGTGTGAGGGTTAGTGTTATGTTTACATTAAGCTGATGTTTTAGGGTGTTATGTTTAGAGTTAGGGTTAGAGTTAGGTTAGGTTTAGGGTTAGGGCTAGAGTTAGGGGATAGTGGTTTAGGCTTAAGTTTAGGGTGAATTTTAGTTTAAGGATAAGGGTTAGGGTTAGGGTTAGGTGTTTGGATTATCGTTAGGGTCAGGTTTAGGGTTGGTATTTAGGGTTCAGGTTAGAGTCAGGGTTAGTGTTAAGTTTAGCGTTAGTTTTGCTTAGGGTTTGGGTTTGAATGAAGTTAGGGTAGGTTTAAGGTTATGGTTCAGGTGAAATTTTGGTTAAGGTGAGGGTTCGGTTTCGGGTTAGGGTTAGAGTTAGGGTTAGTGGTTAGGTTTAGGGTTAAGGTTAGGTTTAGGCTAAGGATTAGGGTTAGAGTTAAGGTTAGGGGTTAGTGTTTCAGTTAGGTTTAGGATAGGGTTATAATTAAGGTTAAGTTTAGGGTTACGGTAAGAGTTAGATTTACGTTTACAGTTAAGGTGAAGGTTTTGGGTAACTGTTACAGTTAGGGTTAGGGCTAGGTTTAGGGTTAGAGTTTGGGTTAGGGTTAGGTTTAAGTTTATGGTAAGCTTTAAGTTAGGGTTAAGGTTAGGTTAGGGTTAGGGTCAGGGTTAGGATTAGAATTAGGTTTCAGGCCAACATTAGGGTCAGAGTTATCATAAGGGTTAGGTTTAGGGTTACAGATGGGCCAAGGTTAAGGTTAGGGTTAGGTTTAGGGGTAGGATTAGAGTTAAAGTTAGGGTTAGCCTTAGGTTAGGGATAGGGTGAAGTAAGATAGGGTGAGGGTTAGGGTTATGGCTAAGGTTTGGGTTCGTTTTCAGGTTAGTGTTAAGTTTATGTTTCGGGTTAGGGTTAAGTTTATGGGTTCTGTTTAGTTTTAGGGTTAGGGTTAGATTTTAAGTTAGGGTTAAGTTAAGTGTAACAGTTAGGGTTACGATTTGTATTAGGCATTGTGGTTGGGGTGAGGGTTAGGTTTTTGGTTAGGGTTGGGTAGGGTTAGGTAGGGTTAGGATTATGGTTATGGTAAGGTGTTAGGGTGTAGAGGTGTAGTTAAGGGTTAGGGTTTGGGTGAGGGTTTCGGTTAGGCATTGTGGTTCTGGTTATGGTTAAGTTTGGTTCAGTTTTAGGGTTAGGTTTATGATTTGGTTTCGGGTTAGTGTTAGAGTTAGGGTGAGGGATAGTGTTAAGGTTTGGGTTAGGTTTTGGTGTTATGGGTTAGGGTTTGGGTTAGGGTTAGTGTTATCTTTATGGCTTAGGGGTTTCAGGTTAGTGTTGTGGTTAGGGCTAGGGTTAGCATTAGGGTTAGGGTTGGGGGCTACGGTTAGGGGTTAGAGTGAAGGTTACGGTTAGTTTTACAGTTAAGGTGAGGGTTTAGGGTAAGTGTTATGATTAGGGTTAGTATTCGAGTTAGGGTTAGGTTTATGGTTAGGGTTAGTTGTAGGGTAATATTTAGGTTTACGTCCAAGTTTAGGGTTAGAGTTAGTGCTCTATTTAGGGTCAGAGCTTGTGTTCTATTTAGGGTCAAGTTTAGTGTTAGGGTTAGGTTTAGGATTACGATTATGTTTAGGGTTAGGGTTAGGTTCAGGGCTATCGTAAGGGTTAGGTTTAGGGTTTCAGATGGACTAGTGTTATGGTTAGAGTTAGGTTTAAGGTAAGGGTTTTGGTTAGGTTTAGGTTAGGATTAAGGTTAGGGTTAGGGTTTGGATGATGTTTAGGCTAGGGTGAGGGTTATTTTTATGGTTAGGGCTAGAGTTTGGGTTTGTGTTCACATTAGTTTTAAGGTTAGGTTTAGGGTTTGGATTAGGGTTAGGGGCTATGTTTAGGGTTAGATTTACATATAGGGTTAGTATTAGTGTGAAGTTCAGGTTAACTGTGAGGGTTAAGATAAGGGTTAGGATTAGGGTTAGAATTATAATGTTAGACATTAGGTTTAGGGTGTTAGGTTTAGGTTTATGGTTAGGCTAGTCTTAAGTTTAAGGTTAATGTTAGGGTTAGGATTAGATTAGGGTTACTCTTCGTGTTAGAGTTAGGGTTAGGGATAAGTTTAGGGATAGCATTAGGTTTAGGATTGGGGACATGGTTAAGGGTTAGGGTGTGTGTTAGTGTTCGGTTTACAGTTAAGGAGAGGGCTTAGGTTAATTGTTATGGTTAGGGTTAGAGTTAGAGTTAGGGTTAGGGTGAAGTTTCAGTTAATAGTGAGTATTAGGGTTAAGGTTAGAGTTAGGGTTAAGGTTAGTGTCAGGGTTAGGTTTAGGGTTAGGGTTACGGTAGGGGTAAGGTTACTGTGAAGGCTAGGTTTACAGTAAAGGGTAGTGCTGGGTTAGGGTTAGGGTTACGTTTATAGTTAGAGTTAGTGCTAGCGTTTAGGGTTAGGGTTAGGGTCAAGTTTAGAGTTATTGTTAGGCTTAAGTTTAGGGTTAGGTTAGAGTTAATGTTAGGGTTAATTTTAGGGTTAGGGGAAGGGTTAGGTTTAGTTCAGAGTTCGGGCTAGGATTAGGGATAGGGTTAGGATTGGGGGAAGGGTTAGGGATTCGTGTGACGGTTAGTGTTAGGTTTAGAGTTAAGCTAATGTTTTAGGGTGTTACAGTTAGGGTTAGGGTTAGAGTTAGTGTTAGGGTTAGGTTTATGCTTAGGACTAGGGTTAGGGTCAGGGTTAGGTGGAGATTTAGTGTCATGTTTAGGTTTTTTTTTAGTTTTAGGGTTAGGGTTAGCGTGAAGTTTATTTTAATTATGAGGTTTAGGGTTAGGGGTTAGGGTTCATGTTAGGGTCAGGGTAAGGGTTATGTTTAGGTTTAGGGTTGGGGTTAGTGTTAGTGTTAGGGTCAGTTTTAGTTTTGGTTAGGGTTAGTGTTTGAATGATGTTAAGGTAGGTTTAGCGTTATGGTTAGGGTGAAATTTTGGTTAAGGGTGAGGATTTGTTTTGGGTTTAGGGTTAGGGTTAGAGTTAGGGTGAGTGTTTAGGTTTAGGTTTAAGGTTAAGTTTAGATTTAGGCTAATGATTAGGTTTAGAGTTAGGGTTAGGGGTTATTGTTTCAGTTAGGTTTAGGGTAGGGTTATTTTTAGGGTTAAGTATAGGGTTAGGGTAAGAGTTAGAATTACACTTACAGTTGAGTGTTTTGGGTGTTACTGTTAGGGTTAGGGCTAGGGTTACAGTTAGAGTTAGGGTTAGAGGTTAGGGTTAGGTGTAAGTTTATGGTAGCCTTAATGTTAGGTTAAGGTTAGGTTAGGGTTAGGGTCAGGGTTAGGATTAGGTTTAGGGTGAGGGTTAGGGTCAGAGATATTGTAAGGGTTAGGTTTAGGGTTACAAGTGGGCCAAGGTTAAGGTTAGGGTTAGGTTTAGGGGTAGGGTTAGGGTTAGCTTTAGGTTAGGGATAGGGTGAAGTTTAAGATAGGGTGAGGGTTACGGTTATGGCTAAGGTTTGGGTTAGTTTTTGGGTTAGTGTTAAGGTTATGTTTAGGGTTAGGGTTAAGGCCTTGTGTTTGGGGTGAGGTTTAGGTTTATGGTTAGGGTTGTGTATGCTTAGGATTATGGTTATGGTAAGCTGTTAGGGGTTAGAAGTGTAGTTTAGGGTTAGGGGTGGGTGAGGGTTCTGGTAAAGCATTGTGGTTCTGACCATGGTTAGGTTTGGTTTAGGGTTACGGTTAGGTTTATGATTAGGTTTCAGGTTAGTGTTCGAGTTAGGGTGAGAGTTAGGATTAAGTTTTGGGTTAGGCTTTGGTGTTAGGGGTTAGGGTTTGGGTTAGGGTTAGGGTTATCATTAGGGCTCAGGGGTTCAGGTTAGTGTTAGGGGTAGGGTTACGGATAGCATTAGGGTTAGGGTTGGGGGATACGGTTAGGGGCTAGGGTGAGGGTTACGGTTAGTTTTACAGTTTAGGTGAGGGTTTAGGTTAAGTGTCATCATTAGGGTTAGAGTTAGGGTTAGGTTTAGGGTTATGGTTAGGTGTAGGGCAATATTTAGGTTTAGGTGCGGGTTTATGGTTAGAGTTAGTGTTCAATTTAGGGTCAAGGCTAGATTTAGGGTTAGGGTTAGGTTTAGGTCTAGGGTTAGGATTAAGTTTAGGGTTAAGTTCAGGGCTATTGTAAGGGTTAGGTTTAGGGTTACATTTGGCCTAGCGTTATGGTTAGAGTTATGTTTAAGGATAGGGTTTGGGTTAGGTTTAGGTTTAGGGTTTGGATGTTTAGGATGGGGTGAGGGTTATTTTTATTGTTAGGGCTAGAGTTTGGGTTTGTGTTCAGGTTAGTATTAAGGTTAGGTTTAGGGTTCGGTTTAGGGTTGGTGTTATGTTTAGGGTTAGGTTTAGGTTTAGCGTTAGTATGAAGTTTAGGTTAAGGGTGAGGGTTCAGACAAGGGTTAGGATAAGGGTTAGGGTTTTAGTTAGTGTCAGATGTTAGGTTTAGGGTGTTAGGGTTAGGTTTTTGGTTAGGGTAGGCTTAAATTTAGGGTTAGTGTTAGGGTTAGATTAGAGTTACTGTTCGTATTAGGGTTAGGGTTAGGAATAAGGTTAGGGAGAGCGTTAGGTTTAGGGTTGCAGAAATGGTTAAGGCTAGGGTGATGGTTAGGGTCAGGTTTACATTTAAGTGTTTGGTTTAGGTTAATTGTTAAGGTTAGGGTTAGAGTTAGGGTTAGGGTGAAGTTCCAGAAAATAGTGAGAGTTAGGGTTAAGGTTAGAGTTAGGTTTAAGGTTCGTGTTAGGGTTAGGTTTAGGGTAGGGGTAAGGTAGGGTTAAGGCTCGGTTTACGGTAAAGGGTTGTGCTAGGTTAGGGTCAGGGTTAGGGTTAGAGTTAGGGTTAGTGCTAGGGTTTAGGTTGAGGGTTAGGGTCAAGTTTAGAGTTATTGCTACGTTTAGGGTTAGTGTTACGGTAGATTTAGGGTTAGGGTTAAGTTTAGGCATACGGTACAGGTTAGGTTTAGGTCAGGTTTAGGTTAGGATTAGGGATAGGTTAGGGTTAGGGAAAGAGTTAGAGGTTCGTGTGGTTGTTAGTGTTAGGTTTATACTTAAGCTGGTGTTTTAGGGTGTTAGGGCTAGGGTTAGGCTTAGCGTTAGGGTTAGATTTAGGGTTAGGGCATAGTTTAGGGTTAATTTTGCTTTAGGGTTAGGTTTAGGTTTAGGTTTTGGGTGAAGATTAGGTTAAGGATGAGGGTTAGGGTTAGTATTAGGGATAGGTGTTTGGGTTAATGTTAGGGTCAGGTTAATGGTTAGGTTTAGTGTTATGCTTAGCATTCGGTTTAGGGTTAGGCTTAGAGAGAAATGACTCATGGTAGTCGTTTTCTGGATGAGGAACGAATATGCAGTGTTGGCGTTAAGCTGTTGTGAAGGCTCGTTTTGGCCCAGGGAAAACAAAGCGCCTGGGGAAATCCTATCAAACCCTGGTGTCTTTCCGCAGTTCAAAGTGTGTAACCGCAGACTCTTTTCCAAATAAGAGAGCGCACAGGCAACAGCAGCCTGCCTGTTTCTCAGTGGAAGGGAGAACTCCCTGACTTCATCCAGTTCTCTGAGCAAAGCAGGCAGAAGGAGAGAAACTTTCTTTCCTTCCTCTTTTCTGCAATGAATTCCTCATTTGCTCTTGCAAACGCAAGGCTTCCTCTGAAAAACTACATCGCAGTACATGTATCCTTCCAGAGGAGCAACTACATAGTTTTAGCTTTAACATATTCAGAAAGCACCCAGGGAGAAAAGGTCTTTTCGTATTCTCTTTTCTGTCTGAATTTGGTCATTTCGCACTTGCCGAAAGAGGATTCCTAGCACAAACTACAAAGCAGTAACTCTCTCCTGGCAGAGTAAATCTTATGCAGTGTTGCCCTGACGAGATACTGTTTGTACATTGAGGCCTAGGGAAAACACATTGCCTAGAGAAATCCTAGCAAAGCCATGTGTTTCCCCACATGAATGTATGTCAGTTTCAGTTATTTGCCAAGAACAAAGCTCAGAGGCAACATCAGATTTTGTGCATTTCAGTGAAAAAAAGAACACTGTGACTTCATCAATTCCTCTGACGAAAACAGTTAGAAGGAGAAAACAGTCTTTCGGTTTTGCTTTCCCGTAGTGAGCTCGGCAAATCTCCCCTTTGCAAAGGGAAGTTTTCCTCTGGAGAACTGCCTTGCGGTAGCTGTATTCTGGAAGTGGAACGAGTATGCTTTAAGCTATTGTGAAGGCTTTTTTTGGCCCAGAGAAAACAAAGTGCCTGGGGAAACCCTAACAAACCCCAGTGCCTTTCCACAGTTCAAAGTGTGTAACTGCAGACTCTTTTCCAAATAAGAGAGCACAGAGGGAACAGCATCCTGTGTGTTTCTCAGTGGAAGGGAGAACTCCCTGACTTCATCCAGTCCTCTGAGCAAAGCAGGGAGAAGTAGAGAAACTTTCTTTCCTTCCTCTTTCCTGCAATGAATTTTTCATTTGCTCTTGCAAACGTATGGCTTCTACTGAAAAACTGCTAATCCTAACCCTAACCCTAACCTTAACACTAAACCTAAACCTAACCCTAACTTGACCCTAACCTTAACCCAAACACCTAAGCAAACACTACCCCAACCCTAACCCTCATCCTTAACCTAAACTTCACCCTAAACCTAAGCCTAATCCAAATTGTAAAACTAAACCTAACCCTAAACTATCCCCTCACTCTAACTCTAAACCTAAACCTAACCCTATCCCTAACTCTAACCCTGACCCTAACCGTAACACCCGAAAACAACAGCATAACTGGAAACCTAACACTAACACTCACACGGACCCCTAACCCTTTCCCTAACCTTAACCCTATAACTAATTTTGGCTCTAACCCTCACCTAAACCTAACCCTTACCCTAACCCTAACCATAAGCCTAACTTTTACTCTACCCTAACCCTATCCTAAGCCTAACAATAACTCTAAAACTAACACTAACCCTAACCCTAAACCCTAGCACTAACTCTAAATTTAAACCTAAGTGTAACCGTAACCGTCAACCTATCTTAAAATTCGCCCTATCACTAACCTGAAGGTAACCCTAACTTTAACCCTAACCCTACCTCTAAACCTAACTGTAACCTTAACATTAACCCATCTGTAACCCTAAACCTAACCCTTACAATAATTCTGGCCCTAACCCTCAACCTAAAGCTAATACTAATCCTAACCCTGACCCTAATCATTACCTAACCTTAACCCTACCACGAACTTAAACAAAACCTTAAACCCTAACCCTAACTCTAACCCTAACCCTAGCCCGAACCCAAACCCTAACGCTAACTCTAACTATGACTCTAACCCTCACCCTAAAACTAATCCTAAACTCTAGCACTAACACTGACTCTAAACCTGACCCTAACCCTAGCCCGAACCCAAACCCTAACGCTAACTCTAACTATGACTCTAGCCCTCACCCTAAAACTAATCCTAAACCCTAGCACTAACACTAACTCTAAACCTGACCCTAAACCTAGCTTAGCCTTACCCTGTACTGTAAACCTAGCCTTAAGCCTAACCATACCACTACCCTAACCCTAACTCTATCTCTAGCCCTAACCCTAACTCCTACCCTAACCCTAACACTAACCCTAACTCGAACTCTAACCCTAACAATAACAGTTGCCCTAAACCCTCACTTTAACGCTAAACCTAAACCTAACCCTCACCCTAACCCCTAACTGTATCCCCCAACACTAACCCTAATGCTATCCCTAACCCTAACCAGAACCCCTAAGCCCTAATGATAACCCTAACCCTAGAACAAAACCTAACCCCTAACACCAAAGCCTATCCCAAAACATAACGCTAACTCTAACCCTAACTCTAACACTAACCTTAAACCTAATCATAAACCTAACACTAACCCTAAACCAAACCTAACCATGACCAGAACCACCTAACCGGAATCTTCACCCAAACCCTAACCCTAAACTACACCTCTAACTCCTAACACCTTACCATAACCATAATCCTAACCCTATCCAACCCTAAACCTAAACCAAACCCCAACCATAACGCCTAACACAAACCGTAACCCTAACCCTAAATGTAAAACTAAATTTAAACCTAGGTTAAAACCTAACCCTACCCTAAAACTAAAAAAAGGAACCCAAAAACTTAACCCTAACCCTAAACATAACCTTAACACTAACCTGACAACTAACCCAAACCTTAGCCATAACCCTAACCCTAACCCTCACCCTATCTTAAACTTCACCTTATCCCTAACCTAAAGCTACCCCTAACTTTAACCCTAACCCTACCCCTAAACCTAACCCTAACCTTAACCTTGGCCCACCTGTACCCCTAAAACTAACCCTTACAATAACTTTGACCCTAACACTCACCCTAAACCTAATCCTAATCCTAACCCTGACCCTAACCCTAACCTAAACTTAACCCTAAATTTAACCTTACCATATACTTAAACCTAACCCTAACCCCTAACCCTAACTCTAACCCGAACCCTAGCCCTCAACCTAACCCTAAACTTAACCGTAACACTTACCCAAAAAACTCACCTTAAATGTAAACGTAACTCTCTTACCCTAACCCTGAACTTAACCGTAATTATAACCCTACCCTAAACCTAACCAAAACACTCACCCCTAACCCTAACTCTATCCCTAATCCTTAGCCTAAACCTAACCTTAACCCTAACCTAACCCTAACCACTAACCCTAAGTCTAACTCTAAACCTAATCATAAACCGAACCCTTACTTTAACCAAAATTTCACTCTAATCACAACCCTAACCCTACCCTAACTTCATTCAAAGCCTAATCCTAAGCAAAACTAACACTAACCCTAAACATAACCCTAGCCCTAAAACTAACCCTAACCCCTAACGTCACGCTTAACATAAACTTCACCCTAACCCGAACCCTAAAACTAAACATAACACTAAATCTCCCCCAAACTCTAACCCTAACCCTAATTCTAACCATAAACCTAACCCTAACCCTAAACTTAACCCTAACCCTGACCCTAACTCCAACTCTAACCCTAAAACTTACCCTACACACTCAGCTTAAATGGAAACCTAGCACTAACCCTCACCCTAACATCGAAACCTAACCCCAATCCTTAACCCAACCCTATCTCTAACCATAGCCTAGTCCTAAACCTAACCAAGACTTAAACCTAACACTTACCCTAACCCTAACTCTAATCCTAACCTTAACCCTAACCTTAATCCTAACCTTAACCTTACCCCCTAACGCTAACCCTAAGCTCAACTCTCACCCTTAAAATAAACTTTACTCTAGCCGTAGCCCTAACCCTAAACCTGACCCTAACATTAACCCAAACACCTAACCCTAAACCTGACCCTAACATTAACCCAAACACCTAACCCTAATCCTAACACTAAGCCCAACCCTAAACCTAACCCTAACCTTAACCCAAATGCCTAAACCTAACCCTCACCCTCATCCTTAAACTAAACTTCACCCTAAACCTAAGGCTAACCGTAACCCTAAAACTAAAGCTAACCCTTAACTATCCCCTAACTCTAGCAGTAACCCTAAACCTAATGCTAACCCTAGCCCTAACCTTAACACCCTAAAACATCAGCTTAATGTAAACCTAACAGTAACCCTCCCATGAACCCCTGACCCTAACCCTATCCCGCATCCTACACCTAATCCAGACCTAAACCTAACCCTTTCTCTAACCCTAAACTTAACCCTAACCTTAACTCTACCCTAACCCTAACAATAACTCTAAACCTGACCATAACCATAATCCTTAACCCTAGCACTAACTCTAACTCTAAGTCTAACCCTAAGCTAGCCCTACCCTTTACCATAAACCTAGCCTTAATCCTAACCTTACCCCTACCCAAAACCTAACTCTGTACCTAACCCGAACACTAACCTTAACCCTACTCTAACCTTAACCCAAACCCTGACGATTAACTGAAACTTCACCCTAACCCCCAACAACAAACAACACTAACCCCCTAACAACAAACAACCCTAACCCCCTAACAACAAACAACACTAACCCTCTAACAACAAACAACCCTAACACCCGAACAAACAACCCTAACCCCCTAACAAAAACAACCCTAACCCTCTAACAAACAACCCTAACCCCCTAAAAAACAACCCTGACCCCCGAACAACAATCCTAAGCCCCTAACAAAAAACAACCCTAACCCCCTAACAAAAACAACCTTAACCCTCTAACAAACACAATCCTAACCCCCTAACAAAAACAACCCTAACCCCCTAACAACAAACAACACTAACCCCCGAACAACAATCCTAAGCCCCTAAAAAAACCTTAACGCCCTAATAAGAAACGACACTAACCCTGTAACCACAAACAACCGTAACCCCCTAACAACAAACAACCCTAACCCCTTAACAACAAACAACCCTATCCACCTAACAACAAACAACCCTAACCCCCTAACAACAAACAACTCTAACCCCTAACAAACACAACCCTAACACCCTAACAAACACAACATTAACCCGCAAACAAACACAACCATAACCCCCCAAGAAAAACAACGCTAACCTCCTAACAAACAACCCTAAACCCCTAACAAAAACAACCCGCACCCCCTAACAAACAGCCCTAACCCCCTAACAACAAACAACGCTAACCCCCTAACAACGCTAACCCACTAACAAAAACAACCCTAACCCCCAACAGCAAACAACCCTAACCCCATAACAACAAACAACACTAATCCCCTAACAACCCTAACCCCCTAAAAACAAACCCTAACCACTTAACATCGAACAACCCTAACCCCCTAACAAAAGCAAACCTAACCCCCTAACAAACACAACCCTAACCCCTAACAACAAACAAACCTAACCCCCTAACAACAAACAACCCTAACCCCCTAACAACAAACAACCGTAACCCCCTAACAAACACAACATTAACCCCCAAACAAACACAACCCTAAACCTCTGACAAAAACAACCCTAACCGCCTAACAAACACAACACTAACCCCCTAACAACAAACAACCCTAACCCCCAACAAAGACAACCCTAAATCCGTAACAGCAAACAACCCTAATCCCCAACAACAAACAACCCTAAACCCTTAACATCGAACAACCCTAACCCCCTAAAAAAAGCAACCCTAACCCCCTAACAAACACAACCCTAACCCCCAACAACAAACAAACCTAACCACCTAACAACAAACAACCCTGACCCCCTAACAACAAACAACCATAACCCCCTAACAAAAACAACCCTAACCCCCAACAACAAACAACATTAACCCTCTAACAACAAACAACCCTAACCCCCTAACAACAAACAACCCTAACCCCCTAACAACAAACAACTTTAACCCCCTAACAGACACAACCCTAGCACCCTAACCAACACAACATTAACCCCGAAACAAACTCAATCTAACCCCTAACAAAAACAACCCTAACCTTCTAAAAAACAACCCTAAACCCGTAACAAAAAAAACCCTAACCCCCTAAGTAAGAACCCTAAACCCCTAACAACAAACAACCCTAACCCCCTAACAACAAACAATCCTAAGCACCTAAAATAACAACCCTAACCCCCTAAGAAACAACCCTAATTCCCTAACAACAAACAACCCTAACGCCCTAACAACAAACAACCCTACCCCCAACAACGAACAACCCTAAACCCTTAACAACAAACAGTCCTAACCCCCTAAAAACAAACCCTAACCTGCTAACAACAAACAACCCTAACCCCCTAACAACAAACAACCCTAACCCCCTAAGAACAAACAACCCTAACCCCCTAAGAACAAACAACCCTAACCCCCTAAGAACAAAAAACTTTAACCCCCTAACAGACACAACTCTAGCACCCTAACCAACACAACATTAACCCCGAAACAAACTCAAGTCTAACCCCTAACAAAAACAACCCTAACCTCCTAAAAAACAACCCTAAACCCGTAGCAAAAAAAACCCTAACCCCCTAAGTAAGAACCCTAAACCCCTAACAACAAACAGTCCTAAGCACCTAAAATAACAACCCTAACCCTCTAAGAAACAACCCTAATTCCCTAACAACAAACAACCCTAACGCCCTAACAACAAACAACCCTACCCCCTAACAACGAACAACCCTAAACCCTTAACAACAAACAAACCTAACCCTTAACAAAAACAACACTAACCCCCTAACAAACACAACCCTCACCCGCTAACAAACACAACCCTAAATCCCTAAGAAACACAAAATTAACCCCAAACACAACCCTAACCCCCTAACAAAAACAACCCTAACCCTCGAACAAACAACCCTAATCCCCTAACAAAAGCAACCCTAACCCCCTAACACACAACCCTAACCGCCTAACAAAAACAACCCTAACCCCCTAGCTGATGGTGCCGTCTGAGCCGATTCAAGCATCATCGCGTCCAATCACACTGAAATGCTTTGAATCAAAACAAATTGAATAGATTTGAAAAGGTTAGGGTAGAGTGGTTTTTGATAGGGTAGACTAAGGTAGACGAAAGTAGACTACAGTAGAGTAGACAGGAGAAGTCTAGTTAGTAGCCTAGACAAGTCAGCTAGACTAGTCCGACTAGTGGTATAGATCAGTAGGCTAGACAACTAGCCTTGAAGAGTACCCTTGCCTTGAAGAGTACCCTCAATTCTGAATCTGAACTACTTCCATTGCCTTAACTAGTATCCTGAACTAGTAGCCTTGTCTGAACTAGTACCCTTAACTAGTAGCCTTGTCTTAAGTAATAGTCTTAACGTCTACCCTTGCCTTACTAGTACCCTGAAATAGTAGCCCTGCCTTAACTAGTACCCTGGCCCTCACCAGTAGCCTTAACTAGTACCCTGGCCTTCACTAGTACCCTTGCCTCAACTAGTACCCTTAACTGGTACCCTTGCATTAACTAGTAGTCTTAACTAGTACCCTGGCCTTATCAGTACCCATAAGTACTACCCCTGCCTTAACCAGCTCCCTTAACGGGTACCCTGGTCTTAACTACTACTATTGACTTGTACCCTTGAATCAACTAGTAGCCTAGAGATGTAGTCTTGCCTTAAGCATTAGCCTTAACTTGTACCTTGCCTTAACTAGTATCCTTAACTAGTTCCTGTACCTTAACAAGTACTCTTAACTAGTAGAGTGGCCCGAACCAGTAGCCTGAACTAGTAGCCTTGTCTGAATTAGTACCCTTAACTAGTAGCCTTGCTTTAAGTAATAGTCTTAATGTCTGCCCTTGCCTTACTAGTACCCTTAACTAGTAGCCAAGCCTTAACTACTACCCCTAACTAGTAGCCTTGCCTTAACTAGTACCCTTGCCTTAACCAGTTGCCTTAACTAGTACCCCGGCCTTAACTAGAAGTATCAACTTGTAAACTTGCATCAAATGGTAGCCTTAACTAGTACTCTTGCCTTAAGTAGGGGCCGGAACTAGTACTCGTGCCTTAGCTAGTACTCTTAACTAGTACAGTGCCCCTAACTAGTATCCTGAACTAGTAGCCTTCTCTAAACTAGTACGCTTAACTAGTAGCCTTGCCTTCACTAGTACCCTGGCCTCTCAAGTAGCCTTAACTCAGACCCTGGCCTTCACTGGCAGCCTTAACTAGTACCCTTAACTAGTACCCTCGCATTAACTAGTAGTCTGAACTAGTACCCTGGCCGTATCAGTACCCAGAACTACTACCCTTGCCATAATCAGTTGCCTTAACTAGTACCCTGGCCTTAACTAGTACTATTTGCTTGTAATCTTGCATCAACTTGTAGCCTTAGCTAGTACTCTTGCCTTTACTAGCAGCCTTAACTAGCACCCGTGCCTTTACTAGTACTCTCAACTAGTACAGTGCCCCTAACTAGTATCCTGAACTGGTAGCCTTGCCCTAACTAGTACCCTTAACTAGGGGCCTTAGCTTAAGGAATAGTCTTAATGGCTACCCTTGCCTCAACAAGTACCCTTAACTAGTACGCTTGCATTAACTAGTAGTCTTAACTAGTACCCTGGCCTTAACTAGTAGTATTCGCTTGTAATCTTGCATCAACTAGTAGCCTTAACTAGTACTCTTGCCTTAAGCAGTGGCCTTAATTTGTACCTTGCCTTAACTAGCAGCCTTAACTAGCTCCCGTGCCTTTACTAGTACTCTTAACTAGTACAGTGCCCCTAACTAGTATCCTGAACTGGTAGCCTTGTCCTAACTAGTACCCTTAACTAGGAGCCTTGCCTTAAGGAATAGTCTTAATGGCTACCCTTGCCTCAACAAGTACCCTTAACTAGTATGCTTGCATTAACTAGTAGTCTTAACTAGTACCCTGGCCTTATCAGTACCCATAACTACTACCCTTGCCTTAACCAGTTGCCTCAACTAGCAGCCTGGAGGTAGCCAGTAGGATTAACATGTACCCTTGCATCGACGAGTAGACTTAACTAGTACTCTTGCCTGAACTGGTGGCCTTAACTAGTACTCTTAACTAGTACAGTGGCCCTAACATGTATTCTGAACAAGAAGCCTTGTCGTAACTAGTACCCTTAACTAGTCGCCTTGACTTAAGGAACAGTCTTAATGTCTACCCTTGCCTTACTAGTACTCTTAACTAGTAGCCAAACCTTAACTAGTACCCTTAAGTAGTAGCCTTGCAAGGACTAGTAGCCCAGCCTTAACTAGTACCATTGCCTCAACTAGTACCCTGGCATTAACTAGTAGTCTGAACTAGTACCCTGGCCTTATCCGTACCCATAACTACTACCCTTGCCTTAACCAGTTGCCTTAACTAGCAACCTGGACTTAGCCAGTAGTATTAACATGTACCCTTGCATCGACTAGTAGACAACACTAGTACTCTTGCCTGAAGTAGTGGCCTTAACTCGTTCCTTGCCTTACTAGTAGCCTTAACTAGTACTCTGAACTAGTACAGTGGCCCTAACTAGTATTCGGAACTAGAAGCCTTGTCATAACTAGTGCCCTTAAATAGTCGCCTTGCCTTAAGGAACAGTCTTAACGTCTACCCTTGCCTTACTAGTCCTCTTAACTAGTAGCCAAACCTTAACTAGTACCCTTAAGTAGTAGCCTTGCATGGACTAGTAGCCCAGCTTTAACTAGTACCCTGGCCGTCACTAGTACCCTTGCCTCAACTAGTACCCTGGCATTAACTAGTAATCTTAATTAGTACCCTGGCCTTATCGCTATCCATAACTACTACCCTTGCCTTTACCAGTTGCCTGAACTAATACCCTGGCCTTAACTAGAAGTATCAACTTGTAAACTTGCATGAAATAGTAGCCTTAACTAGTACTCTTGCCTTAATTAGTGGCCTGAATTAGTACTCGTGCCTTAGCAAGTACTCTTAACTAGTACAGTGCCCCTAGCTAGTATCCTGAACTAGTAGCCTTCCCTTAACTAGTAGCCTTCCCTTAACTAGTACCCCGACCTTAACTAGAAGTATTAAGTTGTAAACTTGCATCAATTAGTAGCCTTAACTAGTACTCTTGCCTTAAGTAGTGGCCTGAACTAGTACTATTGCCTTACCTAGTACTCTTAACTACTACAGTCCCCCTAATTAGTATCCTGAACTAGTTGCCTTCTCAACTAGTAACCTTAACTATAAGCCTTGCCTTCACTGGTACCCATGCCTTCTCCAGTAGCCTTAACTAAGACCCTGGCCTTCACTAGCAGCCTTAACTTGTACCATTAACTAGTACCTTCGCATTAACTAGTAATCTGAACTAGTACCCTGGCCTTATCAGTACCCAGAACAACTACCCTTGCCGTAACCAGTTGCCTTAACTAGTACCCTGGCCTTAACTAGTAGTATTCACTTGTAATCTTGCATTAACTAGTAGCCTTAACTAGTACTCTTGCCTTAAGCAGTGGCCTTAATTTGTACCTTGCCTTAACTAGCAGCCTTAACTAGCACCCATGCCTTTACTAGTACTCTTAACTAGTACAGTGCCCCTAACTAGTATCCTGAACTGGTAGCCTTGTCCTAACTAGTACTCTTATCTAGGAGCCTTGCCTTAAGTAATAGTCTTAATGTCTACCCTTGCCTCAACAAGTACCCTTAACTAGTAACCTTGCATTAACTAGTAGTCTTAACTAGTACTCTGGCCTCATCAGTACCCATACCTACTACCCTTGCCTTAACCAGTTGCCTTAACTAGTACTCAGGACTTTGCTAGTAGTATTAACATGTACCCTTGCATCTACTAGTAGACTTAACTAGTACTCTTGCGTGAAGTAGTGGCCTTAGCTTGTACCTTGCCTTACTAGTAGCCTTAACTAGTACTCTTAACTAGTACAGTGGCCCTAACTAGTATTCTGAACTAATAGCTTTGTCGTAATTAGTACCCTTAACTAGTAGCCTTGTCTTAAGTAATAGTCTTAATGTCTACCCTTGTCTTACTAGTGCTCTTAACTAGTACCCAAACCTTAAATAGTTCCCTTAAGTAGTAGCCTTGCATGGACTAGTAGCTCAGCCTTAACTATTACCCTGGCCGTCACTAGTACCCTTGCCTCAACTAGTACTCTGGCATTAACTAGGAGTCTTAACTAGTACCCTGGCCTTATCGGTACCCATAACTACTACCCTTGCCTTTACCAGTTGCCTGAACTAGTACCCTGGCCTTAACTAGTAGTATGAACTTGTACTCTTGCATCAACTAGTAGCCTAAACTAATACTCTTGCCTGAAGTTGTAGCCTTCACTTGTACCTTGCCTTCCTAGTAGCCTTAACTAGTACCCGTCCATTAACTAGTACTCTTAACTAGTACAGTGGCCCTAACTAGTAGCCTGAACTAGTACCCTTGCCTTAGGTAGTCCCTTTTCCAAACTAGTACCCTTATTGAGTACCCCTATGGAGTAGGGTATGGTACAGTAGCGTGTCATAAGGTAGGGTAGCATATGGTAGAACAGAGAAAACAGAATCCAATAGAATAGAAGAGGATAAGTCAGGATAGCTTAGTTTCGTGTAGGGTATGGTAGAGTAGCATAGGATGGAATAGAGAAAAGAGAAAACGAGAATCCAATACAACAGAATCGAAAAGAAGAGACTAGATGAGGAAAGACTAGGGCGGGATAGGGTTCTGTCGAATAGAAGAGCGTAGAATGGTGTGGAATGGAGTCAAATGCAGTCAAACCGAGATGAATAGACTAGAAAAGAGTTGAATAGAACAGAATAGCACCGAATAGGGACATATAGGGCTGAGTCGAGCCCAATCAATCCCAATCGAGCCCAATCAATTCAAATCGACCAGATTCGAGCTGAATGGAGCCGAATGGAGCTGGAATGAGCCAAAGAGAGACAACTGGAGGATTCCCTCGGGTTTTCTGTGTATAAGATCATGTCATCTGCAAATACAAATAATTTTACTTCTTCCTTGCCAATCCGGATGCCCTTTATTTCTTGGTCTAGCCTAGTTGCTCTGGTTAGGCCTTCTAGCACAATGTTGAATAAGAGCGGTGATAAAGGGCATCCTTGTCTGGTTCCCGTTCTCAAGGGAAATGCTTTCAGGCTCTCTCCATTGAGAGTAATGTTGGCTGTTGGCTTTGCTGTTGAGGAATTTTCCATCAATTCCTATTTTGGTAAGAGTTTTTATCATAAATGCGTGTTGGACTTTGTCAAATACCTTTTCTGCATCAATTGATAAGATCATGTGGTTTTTGTCTTTTGTTTTATTTATATGGTGGATTACATTAATGGTTTTTCTAATATTAAACCAACCTTGCATAAAAAAAAGGTATAAATCCCACTTGGTCGTGGTGAATTATTTTTTTGATATGTTGTTGAATTCTATCGGCTAGAATTTTGTTGAGGATTTTTGCGTCTATGTTCATGAGGGATATAGGTCTGTAATTTTCTTTTTTTTGTGATGTCTTTGCCTAGTTTTGGTATCAGGGGTATGGTGGCTTCATGGAATGAGTTAGGTAGTATTCTGTCATTTTTTATGCTTTGAAATACCTTTAGTAGTAGTGGTGTTAACTCTTCTCTGAAAGTTTGGTAAAACTGCAGTATAGCCATCCGGGCCAGGACTTTTTTTTGTTGGAAGTTTTTTGATTACCGTTTCAATCTCTTTTTTTGTTATGGGTCTATTTAGTTGTTCTCCTTGTGATTGTGTTAGTTTAGGTTGGTAGTGTTTTTCCAGGAATTCATCCATTTCTTCTAGGTTTGCAAATTTGTTAGAGTACACTTTTTCGTAATTATCTGATATGATTCTTTTAATTTCGCTTGGGTCTGTTGTGATGTGGCCCTTCTCGTTTCTTATTTGGGTTGTTTCCTTTCCTGTATTTCTTTAGTCAGTCTAGCCAATGGTTTCTCAATTTTGTTAATTTTTTCAAAGAACCAGCTTTTGGCTTTGTTAATTCTTTCAATTGTTTTTCTGTTCTCTAATTCTTTTAGTTCAGCTCTAATTTTTATTATTTGCTTTCTTCTGGTGCCTGATGGATTCTTTTGTTGCTCACTTTCTATTTGTTGAAAATCAGTTCTCCGATTTTGGCTCTTTCTTCTTTTTGTATGTGTACATTTATCGATATAAATTGGCCTCTGAGCACTGCTTTTGCTGTGTCCCAGAGGTTTTGATAGGAAGTATTTTCGTCCTCGTTGCATCCTATGAATTTCCTTATTCCCTCCTTAATGTCTTCTATAACCCAGTCTTTTTTCAGGAGGGTAGTGTTCAGTTTCCAAGTATTTGATTTCTTTTCCCTGGTTTTTCTGTTATTGATTTCTACTTTTTTGGCCTTGTGGTCTGAGAAGATGCTTTGTAATATTTCGATGTTTTGGATTCTGCAAAGGTTTGTTTTATGACCTAATATGTGGTCTATTCTAGAGAATGTTCCATGTGCGCTAGAAAAAAAAGTATACTTTGCAGCAGTTGGGTGGAGAGTTCTGTATAAGTCAATGAGGTCAAGTTGGTTGATTGTTGTAGTTAGGTCTTCCATGTCTCTATTGAGCTTCTTACTGGCTGTCCTGTCCTTCTCCAAAAGTGGTGTGTTGAAGTCTCCTACTAGAATTGTGGAGGTGTCTATCTCACTTTTCAATTCTGTTAAAATTTGATTTATGTATCTTGCAGTCCTGTCATTGGGTGCATAAATATTTAATATGGTTATATCTTCCTGATCAATTGTCCCTTTTATCATATGTAGTGTCCTTCTTTATCCTTTGTGGTGGATTTAAGTTTAAAGTCTATTTTGTCAGAAAATAATATTGCTACTCCTTTTTTGCTTATTCTTCGCTCGATATATTTTTTCCATCCTTTGAGTTTTAGTTTGTTTGTGTCTTTAAGTCTAAGGTGTGTTTCTTGTAGGCAGCATGTAGACGGATCGTGTTCCTTTATCCAGTCCGAGACTCTCTGTCTCTTTATTGGTGCATTTAGTCCATTTACATTCAGCGTAATTATAGATAAGTAAGTGTTTAGTGTTGTCATTTTGATGCCTTTTTATGTGTGTTGTTGACAATTTCATTTTTCCACTTACTTTTTTGTGCTGAGACGTTTTTCTTTGTAAATTGTGAGATTCTCATTTTCGTAGTATTTGACTTTATGTTTTTTTAGTCGTTACGTTTTCCTTGGCTTTTATTTTGAGTTATGGAGTTGTTATACCTCTTTGTGGTTACCTTAATATTTACCCCTATTTTTCTAAGTAAATACCTAACTTGTATTGTCCTATATCGCCTTGTATCCCTGTCCATATGGCAGTTATATGCCACCTGTATTTTGTCCCTCTTTTTGATTATTGTGATCTTTTCCCTATTGACTTCAATGATTCCCTATTTTGAGCATTTTTTTAAATTAATCTTAATTTGTTTTTGTGATTTCCCTATTTGAGTTGATATCAGGATGTTCTGTTCTGTGACCCTGTGTTGTGCTGGTATCTGATATTATTGGTTTTCCGAACAATTTCCTTTAATAT
Organism: Elephas maximus indicus; assembly: GCF_024166365.1. NCBI lineage: Eukaryota > Metazoa > Chordata > Mammalia > Proboscidea > Elephantidae > Elephas > Elephas maximus. Next base: position 88,860,435 of record NC_064834.1, read on the forward strand.
TTCTTGTAGCTTTGGTTTGGTTTTTGCAGATTCTCTAAACTTGTGTTTATCTGTAAATATCTTAATTTCACCTTCATATTTCAGAGAGAGTTTTGCTGGATATATGATCCTTGGCTGGCAGTTTTTCTCCTTCAGTGCTCTGTATATATCATCCCATTGCCTTCTTGCCTGCATGGTTTCTGCTGAGTAGTCTGAACTTATTCTTATTGATTCTCCCTTGAAGGAAACCTTTCTTTTCTCCCTGGCTGCTTTTAAAATTTTCTCTTTATCTTTGGTTTTGGCAAGTTTGATGATAATATGTCTTGGTGTTTTTCTTTTTGGATCAATCTTAAATGGGGTTCGATGAGCATCTCGGATAGATATCCTTTCGTCTTTCATGATGTCAGGGAAGTTTTGTGTCAGGAGTTCTTCAACTATTGTCTCTGTGTTTTCTGTCCTCTCTCCCTGTTCTGGGACTCCAATCACATGCAAGTTATCCTTCTTGATAGAGTCCTACATGATTCTTAGGATTTCTTCATTTTTTTTTTGTTCTTTTATCTGATTTTTTTCAGCTATGTTGGTTTTAATTCCCTGGTCCTCCAGATTTCCCACTCTGCATTCTAATTGCTAGAGCCTGCTTCTCTGACTTCCTATTGCGTTGTCTAATTCTGTAATTTTATCCTTAATCTTTTGGGTTTCTGCATGCTGTCTCTCTATGGATTCTTGCGACTTATTAATTTTTCCACTATGTTCTTGAATAATCTTTTTGAGTTCTTCAACTGCTTTATCAGTGTGTTCCTTGGCTTTTTCTGCAGTTTGCCTTATTTCATTTCTGAGGTCATCCCTGATGTCTTGAAGTGTTCTGTAAATAAGTTTTTTATATTCTGTATCTGATAATTCCAGGATTGTATCTTCATTTGGGAAAGATTTTGTTTCTTTTGTTTGGAGGGTTATAGAAGCAGTCATGGTGTGCTTCTTTATGTGGTTTGATATCGACTGCTGTCTCCGAGCCATCACTAAGATATAAAAAAAAATTTTTTTTTAGTGATTTATTCTATATTTGCTCACTGAGTCTTATCTTGTTTTGTTTTCTTTCCATATACGTGGGTGGGCTACTAGATTGTATTGCCTTGTTTGTTGTAGCCCTTGACTTACTTATGACCTATTACCAGCTGGTTTGGGCTATTGTCATATATATATGCCTAATCTGATTTTGGGTCATCAAGTGTGTGCTGCACCCTGTCAGCTATCCATCTCGAGAAGTAGTGGTGATAGTTGTGTGCACCAGATTCTAGTAGCAGCTGGGGTTCACACTCCAGGGGAGGCAGGATGCTAACAGTCTTCCCCCAAGTGTCAGTGAGGTAGGTGTGTCTCTATTCCTAAAGCACCTTGGTAGGAGGGCTCTGCAGCTGTACCTTAGGCCCCCAATGCAAGTACCTCTACTGATTGGTAGGTGTCACCCTCCTTAGACCCCTAAGGCAAGAGGCTAGGTGGTCTGGGGGGAGCTTCAGCCCTCAGTTCCCTGTTGTGGGTCAGTGAGGGCTCTGTTGTATAAGCAGAGATATCACACCTGGGAAACTTGTTTTTCCAGTAAATCCACTAAAAAAATGAAGTCAGATCCCTATCAGAACTGCCTTTGCATTATAACTGCCACCTTGTTCCTTGTAAGGATGAAAGCCCAAAATTTGGATCATATATGCTTGGCTGGAGCTGGTTCTGTGTTTTTAGTCCAATTAGGGAAGGATTTTTGGTCTGTAGGTTTTTTGTGGTTGCTTCTCTCAGGCCGGAAGAATGGGTTAGGAAAAGACCAAAAAAAAAAAAAAAAGGGAAAAGCAAAGCCGCGGAGCTGGAGCCATTCTCCCTCTGGCTCAGGAAATTCCAAAGTTAATGAAGCCGCCTGGGAAGGGGAAGGGAAGGTTCAGAAAAACAGGAGAGAGTAGCGCCCCGGAATATAGCCAAAGTTGCTTATCTTGCTTGGGATGACTATTTTATCTGAGATTCCCTAGGGGCGTGTCGCCTATGTGTGCTGGCTGTGTGGAGATTGCCTCCGAGGGTCTGGCCCGCTGAAGCCGCGGTCCGATCCTCCACTGCCAGTCCAAAACCCAGTGTCAAGGTTCCCCTGCTGGGAAGCTGCAGTCCCGGCTCCAAAATCAGTCGCTGCCTCCCGGGGACTTCTCGTCCCCCCAACCGCGTCACCACTCCGCCCCAGCGGACCGGCTGGGCCCCCTCCCGGGGTTAGTTCAGGGGAGTAGGGCTGCGCCCCGTGTTTGCGCCATCACAAGATGTTGTGTTCAGCTCCCCTGCACCGAATCCTAAGCCCGGCGCCAAGGTTACCTGCCTGGGATGCTGGCTCCAGGCTCCGAAAACGGTCGCTGCTTCCCCGTAGTTGTTCGTTCTCCCTCTCTGTCACTCAGGTCAACTCTTTAAATCTGTGTTTTTTGTTCAGGGTTCATAGATTGTCATGTATGGGATCGATTCACTTGTTTTTCCGAGTCTTTGTTCCAAGAGGGATCCGAGGTAGCGTCCACCTAGTCAGCCATCTTGGCCCCCCTCTGGTTTCTTCATTTTTTTAAATTCTTTTATCTGATTTTTTTGCGGCTATATTGGTGTTAATTCCCTGGTCCTCCAGATTTCCCACTCTGCATTCTAATTGCTCGAGTCTGCTCCTCTGACTTCCTATTGCGTTGTCTAATTCTGTAATTTTATTCTTAATCTTTTCTGAATGCTGTCTCTCTATGGATTCTTGCGACTTATTAATTTTTCCACTATGTTCTTGAATAATCTTTTTGATTTCTTCAACTGCTTTATCAGTGTGTTCCTTGGCTTTTTCTGCAGATTGCCTTATTTCATTTCTGAGGTCATCCCTGATGTCATGAAGCATTCTGTAAATTAGTTTTTTATATTCTGTGTCTGATAATTCCAGGATTGTACCTTCATTTGGGAAAGATTTTGATTTTTTAGTTTGGGGGGTTGTAGAAGCAGTCATGGTGTGCTTCTTTATGTGGTTTGATATCGACTGCTGTCTCCGAGCCATCACTAAGATATTGTAGTGATTTATTCTATATTTGCTCACTGAGACTTATCTTGTTTTGTTTCTTTCAATGTACGTAGATGGGCTACTAGATTGTACTGTCTTGATTGTTGTAGACCTTGACTCACTTATGACCTATTAGCAGCTGGTTTGGGCTGTTACCAGATATATATGCCTGAGTCCATTCACTATTCTTGAGTAGAATCTGATTTTGGGTCATCAAGTGGGTGATGCACCCTGTCAGCTATCCACCTTGAGAAGTAGTGGTGATAGTTGTGTGCACCAGATTCTAGTAGCAGCTGAGGTTCACACTCCGGGGGGGCAGGATGCTGACAGGCTTCCCCCAAGTGTCAGTGAGGTAGGTGTGTCTCTATTCCTAAAGCACCTTGGTGGGCGGGCTCTGCAGCTGTACCTTAGGCCCCCAATGCAAATCCTCTACAGATTGGTAGGTGTCACCCTCCTTAGACCCCTAAGTCAGGAGGCTAGGTGGTCTGGGGGGAACTTCAGCCCTCAGTTCCCTGTTGTGGGTCAGTGAGGGCTCTTGATTACGCAGAGATATCAGACCTGGGAAACTTGTCTTTCCAGTAAATCTGCTAAAGCAAATGCAGTCAGATCCCTATCATAAATTCCTTTGCATTATAATAGCCACCTTGTTCCCTGTAGGGATGAAAGCCCGAGACTGTGGGTCACATATGCTTGTCTGGAGCTGGTTCTGTGTTTTTAGTCCAATTAGGGAAGGATTTTTGGTCCCTGGGTTTTTTGTAGGTTCTTCTCTCGGGCCATAAGAATGGGTTAGGAAAAAAGCAAAAAAAAAAAAAAAGGAAAAGAAAAACCGAGGAGTAGGTCTCCCTCTGGCTCAGGAAATTCCAAAGTTAATGAGGCCGCCTGGGAAGGGGAGGGGAGAGTTCAGAAAAACAGGAGAGGGTAGCTCCCCGGAATATAGACAAAGTTACTTATCTTGCTTGGGATGACTGTTTTATCTGAGATTCCCAAGGGGCGCGTCTCCTGTGTGCGCTGGCTGGGTAGAGATTGCCCCCGAGGGTCAGGTCCGTGTCCCGTGCTTGCGCTGTCTCAGAAGCCGCGGTCAGTTCCTCCGCTGCCAGTCCAAAGCCCTGCACCAAGGTTCCCCGGCTGGGACGCTGCTCTCTCGGCTCCAAAACCAGTCGCTGCCTCCAGGCAACTTCTCCTCCCTCCAGCTGCGTCGCCGCATCACCTGCGAAGACCAGCTGGGCCACCTCCAGAGGTCAGTTCAGGAGGCTGGGGCTGCGCCCCATGTTTACACCCTTACGGGATGCCGTGCTCAGGTCCCCAGCACCCAGTCCAAAGCCCAGCGCCAAAGTTTCCTGACTGGGACGCTGGTTCCAGGCTCCGAAAACAGTCGCTGCTTCCCTGTAGTTGTTCGTTCTGGGTCTCTGTCACTCAGGTCAACTCTTTAAATCTGTGTTTGTTGGTCAGGGTTCGTAGATTGTCATGTATATGATCGATTCACTTGTTTTTCCGAGTCTTTGTTGCAAGAGGGATCCGAGGTAGCTTCTACCTAGTCAGCCATCTTGGCCCCTTCCCTTGCCTTGCCTTTTGACTTTTTGCCTTTTTGGCTTTTTTCATTGTCTTTTTGCCTTTTTCCCTTGACTTTTTTCCTGTTCGCCTTTTGTGTTGCTTTTTGCCTTGACTTTTTCACTTTTAACCTTACCTTTTTCATTTTTTTGCATTGCCTTTTTGCCTTTATGACTCTCCTTTTTGCCTTTTTACTGGTATGCCGCCCTTTTTGCCTTTTTATGGTATTGCCTTGCCTTTTTGCTTTTTGCCTTGCATTTTACATTTTTGCCCTGTCTTTTGACTTTTTGCCTCTTAGCCTTTTTTCCATTTGCCTTATCTTTTTGCCTTTTTGTCCTTTTGCCTTGCCTTTTTGCCTTCCCTTTTTCTCTTTTTAGCCTTCCGTTTTAGGTGTTTGCCTTGTCTTTTTCCCTCTTTGCCTTTTTCCTTTTTGCCTTATCTTTTTGCCTTTTTGCCCTTTTGCCTTGCCTTTTTTCCTTTTTTCCTTTCCTTTATTCTTTTTGTCTTGCCTTTTTTCTTTTTGTCTTGCCTTTTTCGCTTGTCTTTTTGGCTTTTTCCTTGCTTTTTTGCGTTTTTCCCTTTTCTTTTTGCTTTTTTTCATTTCCTTTTTGACTTTTGTCTTGCCTTTTTTCCTTGCCTTTTTCCCTTTTTTTTCTCACCTTTTTATTGCCTTTTTACCTTTATGATTTGCCTTTTTGCCTTTTTACTGGTTTGCCTTTCCTCGTATTGCCTTGCCTTTTTGTCTTTCATTTTACCTTTTTGCCTTGCCTTTTGACTTTTTGCCTCTTTGCCTTTTTTCTTGTCTTTTTTCCTTCCACCTTATCTTTTTGCCTTTTTGCCCTTTTGCCTTGTCTTTTTGCCTATTTTCCTTGCCATTTTGCCTTTTTTCTTTTTGCCTTCCCTTTTTCCTTTTTGCTTTCTTGCCTTTTTACCTTACCTTCCTTGCCTTTTTGCCTTGCCTTTTTCCCTTGTCTTTTTGGATGTTCGCCTTTTTTCCTTGTCTTTTTTCCATTTTAACTTTTGCCTTATCTCTTTTCCTTTTTGCATTTTTGCATTGCCTTTTGCTGTTTTGCTCTGTTTTAGCCTTTATTCCTTTCCTTTCATTGTCTTTTTGCCTTTTTACTTTTTTACCTTTCCGCCTTTTTCCTTGCCTTGCCTTTCACGTTTTTGCCTTTTTGTCTTGCCTTGTGTTTTTGCCTTTTTTCCTTGACTTGCCTTTGGACTTTTTGCCTTTTTCCCTTTTGTGTTGCCATTTTGCCTTGATTTTCGCTTTTAACCTTGCCTTTTCAATTGCCTTTTTGCCTTTATGACTTGCCTTTTTGCCTTTATGACTTGCCTTTTTGCCTTTCCCTTTTTGCCTTGTCTTTTGACTTTTTGCCTCTTTGGCTTTTTTCCATTTGCCTTATCTTTTTGCCTTTTTATCCTTTTGCTTAGGCATTTTGTCTAGCCTTTTTCCCTTTTTGCCTTCCCTTTTTCCCTTTTTAGCCTTCCGTTTTAGCTTTTTGCCTTGTCTTTTTGACTTTTTCCCTCTTCGCCTTTTTTCCTTTTTGTCTTATCTTTTTGCCTTTTTGCCCTTTTGCCTTGCCTCTTTGCCTTTTTTCCCTTCCTTTATTCCTTTGTGCCTTGCCTTTTTGCTTTTTTGTCTTGCTTTTCTCCTTATTGCTTTTCCTTTTTTGCCTCTTTACCTTGCCTTGCCTTCTTCCCTTTTTGCTTTTTCTTTGTCTGTTTGTCTTTCTGCGTTTTTTCCTTGCTTTGTTCCATTTTAACTTTCGCCTTATCTCTTTTCTTATTGCATTATTGCATTGCCTTTTTGCCTTTTTGCTTTGCCTTTTCGCTTTTATTCCTTTCCTTTCATTGCCTTTTTGCCTTTTTTTACCTTTTTCCTTCCCTTGCCTTATTCGCGTTTTTGTCTTGCCTTGTGGTTTTGCCTTTTTACCTTTTTTCTTTTCGTGCCCTTTTCCCTTGTCTTTTCCACTTTTTTCCTTTCCTTTTTGCCTTTTCTCTTGCCTTTTTGCTTTGACTTCTTCCCTTTTTCCCTTGACTTTTTCATGGCCTTTTTGCCTTTATGATTTGCCTTTTTGTGTTTATGATTTGCCTTTTTGCCTTGCTTTTTTTCCTTTGTCCTTGCCTTTTTGCCCTCCCTTTTTCCTTTTTACCTTGCCTTTACTTATGTTTTTGCCTTTTTGCCTTGCCTATTCCCTTGTCTTTTTCGATTTTTGCCTTTTTTCCATTTTAAGTTTGGCCTTATCTTTTCCTTTTTGCATTGCCTTTTCACTTTGCCTTTTAGCCTTTATTCTTTTCCTTGCAGTGTCTTTTTGCCTTTTTACTTTTTTCTTGCCTTGCCTTGCTTTGCATTTTTGCCTTTTTGTCTTGCCTTGTCTTTTGACTTTTTGCCTTTTTCCTTGTCTTTTTGCCTTTTTCCCTGTCTTCCTTTTTTCCTTTCCATTTTGCCTTTTGTTAGGCGGTTAGTGTTGTTTGTTGTTAGGGGGTTAGGGTTTGTTATTACGGGGTTAGTGTTGTTTGTTGTTAGGGGGTTAGTGTTGTTTGTTGTCGGGGGTTAGGGATGTTTGTTGTTAGGGGGTTAGGGTTGTGTGTTGTTACGGGGTTAGGGTTGTTTGTTGTTACGGGGTTAGTGTTGTTTGTTGTTGGGGGTTAGGGTTGTTTTGTTAGGGTGTTAGGGTTGTGTTTGTTAAGGGGTTAGTGTTGTTTGTTGTTAGGGGGTTAGGGTTGTTTGCTGTTAGGGGGTTAGGTTTGTTTGTTGGGGGATAGGGTTCTTTTTGTTAGGGGGTTAGGGGTGTTTGTTAGGAAGTTAGGTTTGTTTGTTTTTAGGGGGTTACGGTTGTTTTGTTACTCGGTTAGGGTTTTGTTAGTGGGTTATGGTTGTTTTTATTAGGGGGTAAGGGTTGTTTGTTGTTAGGGGATTAGGTTTGTTTTTTAGGGGGTTAGGGTTGTTTGTTAGGGGGTTAGAGTTGTTTGTTGTTAGCGGTTTAGGGTTGTTTCTTGTTAGGGGGTTAGGGTTGTTTGTTGTTAGGCGGTTAGCATTGTATGTTAGGGGGTTAGTTTTGTTTTTTTACGGTGTTAGGGTTGTGTTTGTTACGGGGTTAGGGTTGTTTGTTGTTAGGGGGTTATTGTTTGTTGTTAGGGGGTTAGGGTTGTTTTTTGCTAGGGGGTTAGGGTTGTTTGTTGTTGGGGGTTAGGGTTGTTTGTTGTTAGGGGATTAGGGTTGTTTTTTTTTAGGGGCTTAGGATTGTTTGTTGTTAGGGGGTTAGGGTTGTTTGCTGTTAGGGGGTTACGTTTGTTGTGAGGGGATTAGGTTTGTTTGTTAAGGGGTTAGGGTTGTTTGTTAGGGGTTACGGTTGTTAGTGTTAGGTGGTTAGGTTTGTTTGTTGGGGGTTAGAGTTGTTTGTTGTTAGGGGGTTAGGGTTGTTTGTTGTTAGGGGGTTAGGTTTGTTTGTTGTTAGGGGGTTATGGTTGTTTGTTGTTGGGGGTTATGGTTGTTTGTTGTTAGGGGGTTAGGATTGTTTGTTTTTAGGGGGTTAGGATTGTTTGTTGTTAGGGGGTTAGGATTGTTTGTTTTTAGGGGGTTAGGATTGTTTGTTGTTAGGGGGTTAGTGTTGTTTCTTAGGGGGTTACGGTTGTTACTGTTAGGGGGTTAGGATTGTTTATTAGGGGGTTAGGGTTTTTTGTTGTTGGGGGTTAGGGTTGTTTGCTGTCAGGGGGTTAGGGTTGTTTGTTGTTGGGGGGTAGGTTTGTTTTTTGTTAGGGGGTAGTGTTGTTTGATGTTAAGGGGTTAGTGTTGTTTGATGTTGGGGGTTAGGGTTGTTTCTTGTTAGGGGGTTAGGGTTGTTTGTTAGGGGGTTGGTTTTGTTTTTTTTTAGGGTGTTAGGGTTGTGTTTGTTACGAGTTTAGGGTTGTTTGTTGTTAGAGGGTTAGGGTTGTTTGTTGTTAGTGGGTTAGGGTTGTTTGTTGTTGTGGTTTGGGATTGTTTGTTAGGGGGTTAGGGTTGTTTGCTGTTAGGGGGGTTGGGTTTGTTTGTTAGGGGGTTAGGGTTGTTTTTTGTTACGGGGTTAGGGTTGTTTGTTGTTAGGGGATTAGGGTTGTTTGTTAGGGGGTTAGGTTTGTTTTTGTTCCTGGGATATGTTTGTTTGTTATTAGTGGGTTAGGGTTGTTTGTTGTTAGGGGTTACGTTTGTTTTTGTTAGGGGGATGGGGTTGTTTGTCAAGGGGTTAGGGTTATTTTTCTTAGGGGGTTAGGGTTGTGTTTGTTAGGGGGTTAGGGTAGGTTGTTGTTAGGGGATTACGGTTGTTTGTTGTTAGAGGTTTACTGTTGTTTGTTGTTAGCATGTTAGGGTTGTTTGTTGTTAGGGGGTTAGGGTTGTTTGTTGCTAGGGGGTTAGGGTTGTTTGCTGTTAGGGGGTTAGGTTTGTTTGCTGTGAGGGGATTAGGTTTGTTTGTTAGGGGGTTAGGGTTGTTTGTTAGGGGGTTAGGGTTGTTTGTTAGGGGGTTATGGTTGTTATTGTTAGGTGGTTAGGTTTGTTTGTTGGGGGTTAGGGTTGTTTGTTGTTAGGGGGTTAGGTTTGTTTGTTGTTTGGGGTTAGTGTTGTTTGTTGTTAGGGGGTTAGGGTTGTTTATTTTTAGGGTGTTACGGATATTTGTTGTTTCGGGGTTAGGGTTGTTTGTTGTTAGGGTGTTAGGGTTGTTTGTTGTTAGGGGGTTAGGGTTGATTTTTGTTAGGGGGTTAGTGTTGTTTGTTGTTAGGGGGTTAGTGTTGTTTGTTGTTGGGGGTTAGGGTTGTTTTGTTAGGGTGTTAGGGTTGTGTTTGTTAAGGGGTTAGTGTTGTTTGTTGTTAGGGGGTTAGGGTTGTTTGCTGTTAGGGGGTTAGGTTTGTTTGTTGGGGGATAGGGTTCTTTTTGTTAGGGGGTTAGGGGTGTTTGTTAGGAAGTTAGGGTTGTTTGTTTTTAGGGGGTTACGGTTGTTTTGTTACTCGGTTAGGGTTTTGTTAGTGGGTTATGGTTGTTTTTATTAGGGGTAAGGGTTGTTTGTTGTTAGGGGATTAGGTTTGTTTGTTAGGGGGTGAGGGTTGTTTGTTAGGGGGTTAGAGTTGTTTGTTGTTAGGGGTTTAGGGTTGTTTCTTGTTAGGGGGTTAGGGTTGTTTGTTGTTAGGGGGTTAGCATTGTATGTTAGGGGGTTAGTTTTGTTTTTTTACGGTGTTAGGGTTGTGTTTGTTAAGGGGTTAGGGTTGTTTGTTGTTAGGGGGTTATTGTTTGTTGTTAGGGGGTTAGGGTTGTTTTTTGCTAGGGGGTTAGGGTTGTTTGTTGTTGGGGGTTAGGGTTGTTTGTTGTTAGGGGATTAGGGTTGTTTTTTTTTTAGGGGCTTAGGATTGTTTGTTGTTAGGGGGTTAGAGTTGTTTGCTGTTAGGGGGTTACGTTTGTTGTGAGGGGATTAGGTTTGTTTGTTAAGGGGTTAGGGTTGTTTGTTGGGGGTTACGGTTGTTAGTGTTAGGTGGTTAGGTTTGTTTGTTGGGGGTTAGAGTTGTTTGTTGTTAGGGGGTTAGGGTTGTTTGTTGTTAGGGGGTTAGGTTTGTTTGTTGTTAGGGGGTTAGGGTTGTTTGTTGTTAGGGGGTTATGGTTGTTTGTTGTTAGGGGGTTAGGATTGTTTGTTTTTAGGGGGTTAGGATTGTTTGTTGTTAGGGAGTTAGTGTTGTTTCTTAGGGGGTTATGGTTGTTACTGTTAGGGGGTTAGGATTGTTTATTAGGGGGTTAGGGTTTTTTGTTGTTGGGGGTTAGGGTTGTTTGCTGTCAGGGGGTTAGGGTTGTTTGTTGTTGGGGGGTAGGTTTGTTTTTTGTTAGGGGGTAGTGTTGTTTGATGTTAAGGGGTTAGTGTTGTTTGATGTTGGGGGTTAGGGTTGTTTCTTGTTAGGGGGTTAGGGTTGTTTGTTAGGGGGTTAGTTTTGTTTTTTTTTAGGGTGTTAGGGTTGTGTTTGTTACGAGTTTAGGGTTGTTTGTTGTTAGAGGGTTAGGGTTGTTTGTTGCTAGGGGGTTAGGGTTGTTTGCTGTTAGGGGGTTAGGTTTGTTTGTTGTGAGGGGATTAGGTTTGTTTGTTAGGGGGTTAGGGTTGTTTGTTAGGGGGTTAGGGTTGTTTGTTAGGGGGTTATGGTTGTTATTGTTAGGTGGTTAGGTTTGTTTGTTGGGGGTTAGGGTTGTTTGTTGTTATGGGGTTAGGGTTGTTTGTTGTTAGGGGGTTAGGTTTGTTTGTTGTTTGGGGTTAGTGTTGTTTGTTGTTAGGGGGTTAGGGTTGTTTGTTTTTAGGGTGTTACGGATATTTGTTGTTTGGGGGTTAGGGTTGTTTGTTGTTAGGGTGTTAGGGTTGTTTGTTGTTAGGGGGTTAGGGTTGATTTTTGTTAGGGGGTTAGTGTTGTTTGTTGTTAGGGGGTTAGTGTTGTTTGTTGTTGGGGGTTAGGGTTGTTTTGTTAGGGTGTTAGGGTTGTGTTTGTTAAGGGGTTAGTGTTGTTTGTTGTTAGGGGGTTAGGGTTGTTTGTTGTTAGGGGGTTAGGTTTGTTTGTTGTTAGGGGGTTATGGTTGTTTGTTGTTAGGGGGTTATGGTTGTTTGTTGTTAGGGGGTTAGGATTGTTTGTTTTTAGGGGGTTAGGATTGTTTGTTGTTAGGGGGTTAGTGTTGTTTCTTAGGGGGTTACGGTTGTTACTGTTAGGGGGTTAGGATTGTTTAATAGGGGGTTAGGGTTTTTTGTTGTTGGGGGTTAGGGTTGTTTGCTGTCAGGGGGTTAGGGTTGTTTGTTGTTGGGGGGTAGGTTTGTTTTTTGTTAGGGGGTAGTGTTGTTTGATGTTAAGGGGTTAGTGTTGTTTGATGTTGGGGGTTAGGGTTGTTTCTTGTTAGGGGGTTAGGGTTGTTTGTTAGGGGGTTAGTTTTGTTTTTTTTTAGGGTGTTAGGGTTGTGTTTGTTACGAGTTTAGGGTTGTTTGTTGTTAGAGGGTTAGGGTTGTTTGTTGTTAGTGGGTTAGGGTTGTTTGTTGTTGTGGTTTGGGATTGTTTGTTAGGGGTTAGGGTTGTTTGCTGTTCCGGGGGTTGGGTTTCTTTGTTAGGGGGTTAGGGTTGTTTTTTGTTACGGGGTTAGGGTTGTTTGTTGTTAGGGGATTAGGGTTGTTTGTTAGGGGGTTAGGTTTGTTTTTGTTCCTGGGATATGTTTGTTTGTTATTAGTGGGTTAGGGTTGTTTGTTGTTAGGGGTTACGTTTGTTTTTGTTAGGGGGATGGGGTTGTTTGTCAAGGGGTTAGGGTTATTTTTCTTAGGGGGTGAGGGTTGTGTTTGTTAGGGGGTTAGGGTAGGTTGTAGTTAGGGGATTACGGTTGTTTGTTGTTAGAGGTTTACTGTTGTTTGTTGTTAGCCTGTTAGGGTTGTTTGTTGTTAGGGGGTTAGGGTTGTTTGTTGCTAGGGGGTTAGGGTTGTTTGCTGTTAGGGGGTTAGGTTTGTTTGTTGTGAGGGGAATAGGTTTGTTTGTTAGGGGGTTAGGGTTGTTTGTTAGGGGGTTAGGGTTGTTTGTGAGGGGGTTATGGTTGTTATTGTTAGGTGGTTAGGTTTGTTTGTTGGGGGTTAGAGTTGTTTGTTGTTAGGGGTTTAGGGTTGTTTGTTGTTAGGGGGTTAGGTTTGTTTGTTGTTTGGGGTTAGTGTTGTTTGTTGTTAGGGGGTTAGGGTTGTTTGTTTTTAGGGTGTTACGGATATTTGTTGTTAGGGTGTTAGGGTTGTTTGTTGTTAGGGTGTTAGGGTTGTTTGTTGTTAGGGGGTTAGGGTTGATTTTTGTTAGGGGGTTAGTGTTGTTTGTTGTTAGGGGGTTAGTGTTGTTTGTTGTTGGGGGTTAGGGTTGTTTTGTTAGGGTGTTTGGGTTGTGTTTGTTAAGGGGTTAGTGTTGTTTGTTGTTAGGGGGTTAGGGTTGTTTGCTGTTAGGGGGTTAGGTTTGTTTGTTGGGGGATAGGGTTCTTTTTGTTAGGGGGTTAGGGGTGTTTGTTAGGAAGTTAGGGTTGTTTGTTTTTAGGGGGTTACGGTTGTTTTGTTACTCGGTTAGGGTTTTGTTAGTGGGTTATGGTTGTTTTTATTAGGGGGTAAGGGTTGTTTGTTGTTAGGGGATTAGGTTTGTTTGTTAGGGGGTTAGGGTTGTTTGTTAGGGGGTTAGAGTTGTTTGTTGTTAGGGGGTTAGGGTTGTTTCTTGTTAGGGGGTTAGGGTTGTTTGTTGTTAGGGGGTTAGCATTGTATGTTAGGGGGTTAGTTTTGTTTTTTTACGGTGTTAGGGTTGTGTTTGTTACGGGGTTAGGGTTGTTTGTTGTTAGGGGGTTATTGTTTGTTGTTAGGGGGTTAGGGTTGTTTTTTGCTAGGGGGTTAGGGTTGTTTGTTGTTGGGGGTTAGGGTTGTTTGTTGTTAGGGGATTAGGGTTGTTTTTTTTTTAGGGGCTTAGGATTGTTTGTTGTTAGGGGGTTAGGGTTGTTTGCTGTTAGGGGGTTACGTTTGTTGTGAGGGGATTAGGTTTGTTTGTTAAGGGGTTAGGGTTGTTTGTTGGGGGTTACGGTTGTTAGTGTTAGGTGGTTAGGTTTGTTTGTTGGGGGTTAGAGTTGTTTGTTGTTAGGGGGTTAGGGTTGTTTGTTGTTAGGGGGTTAGGTTTGTTTGTTGTTAGGGGGTTAGGGTTGTTTGTTGTTAGGGGGTTAGGGTTGTTTGTTGTTAGGGGGTTAGGATTGTTTGTTTTTAGGGGGTTAGGATTGTTTGTTGTTAGGGGGTTAGTGTTGTTTCTTAGGGGGTTACGGTTGTTACTGTTAGGGGGTTAGGATTGTTTATTAGGGGGTTAGGGTTTTTTGTTGTTGGGGGTTAGGGTTGTTTGCTGTCAGGGGGTTAGGGTTGTTTGTTGTTGGGGGGTAGGTTTGTTTTTTGTTAGGGGGTAGTGTTGTTTGATGTTAAGGGGTTAGTGTTGTTTGATGTTGGGGGTTAGGGTTGTTTCTTGTTAGGGGGTTAGGGTTGTTTGTTAGGGGGTTAGTTTTGTTTTTTTTTAGGGTGTTAGGGTTGTGTTTGTTACGAGTTTAGGGTTGTTTGTTGTTAGAGGGTTAGGGTTGTTTGTTGTTAGTGGGTTAGGGTTGTTTGTTGTTGTGGTTTGGGATTGTTTGTTAGGGGGTTAGGGTTGTTTGCTGTTAGGGGGGTTGGGTTTGTTTGTTAGGGGGTTAGGGTTGTTTTTTGTTACGGGGTTAGGGTTGTTTGTTGTTAGGGGATTAGGGTTGTTTGTTAGGGGGTTAGGTTTGTTTTTGTTCCTGGGATATGTTTGTTTGTTATTAGTGGGTTAGGGTTGTTTGTTGTTAGGGGTTACGTTTGTTTTTGTTAGGGGGATGGGGTTGTTTGTCAAGGGGTTAGGGTTATTTTTCTTAGGGGGTTAGGGTTGTGTTTCTTAGGGGGTTAGGGTAGGTTGTTGTTAGGGGATTACGGTTGTTTGTTGTTAGAGGTTTACTGTTGTTTGTTGTTAGCCTGTTAGGGTTGTTTGTTGTTAGGGGGTTAGGGTTGTTTGTTGCTAGGGGGTTAGGGTTGTTTGCTGTTAGGGGTTATGGTTGTTTGTTTTTAGGGGGTTAGGTTTGTTTGTTAGGGGGTTAGGGTTGTTTGTTACGGGGTTAGGGTTGTTTGTTAGGGGGTTATGGTTGTTATTGTTAGGTGGTTAGGTTTGTTTGCTGGGGGTTAGGGTTTTTTGTTGTTGGGGGTTAGGGTTGTTTGCTGTCAGGGGGTTAGGGTTGTTTGTTGTTGGGGGGTAGGTTTGTTTTTTGTTAGGGGGTAGTGTTGTTTGATGTTAAGGGGTTAGTGTTGTTTGATGTTGGGGGTTAGGGTTGTTTCTTGTTAGGGGGTTAGGGTTGTTTGTTAGGGGGTTAGTTTTGTTTTTTTTTAGGGTGTTAGGGTTGTGTTTGTTACGAGTTTAGGGTTGTTTGTTGTTAGAGGGTAAGGGTTGTTTGTTGTTAGTGGGTTAGGGTTGTTTGTTGTTGTGGTTTGGGATTGTTTGTTAGGGGTTAGGGTTGTTTGCTGTTCCGGGGGTTGGGTTTCTTTGTTAGGGGGTTAGGGTTGTTTTTTGTTACGGGGTTAGGGTTGTTTGTTGTTAGGGGATTAGGGTTGTTTGTTAGGGGGTTAGGTTTGTTTTTGTTCCTGGGATATGTTTGTTTGTTATTAGTGGGTTATGGTTGTTTGTTGTTAGGGGTTACGTTTGTTTTTGTTAGGGGGATGGGGTTGTTTGTCAAGGGGTTAGGGTTATTTTTCTTAGGGGGTTAGGGTTGTGTTTGTTAGGGGGTTAGGGTAGGTTGTTGTTAGGGGATTACGGTTGTTTGTTGTTAGAGGTTTACTGTTGTTTGTTGTTAGCCTGTTAGGGTTGTTTGTTGTTAGGGGGTTAGGGTTGTTTGTTGCTAGGGGGTTAGGGTTGTTTGCTGTTAGGGGGTTAGGTTTGTTTGTTGTGAGGGGATTAGGTTTGTTTGTTAGGGGGTTAGGGTTGTTTGTTAGGGGGTTAGGGTTGTTTGTGAGGGGGTTATGGTTGTTATTGTTAGGTGGTTAGGTTTGTTTGTTGGGGGTTAGAGTTGTTTGCTGTTAGGGGGTTAGGGTTGTTTGTTGTTAGGGGGTTAGGTTTGTTTGTTTTTAGGGGGTTAGGATTGTTTGTTTTTAGGGGGTTAGGGTTGTTTGTTTTTAGGGTGTTACGGATATTTGTTGTTTGGGGGTTAGGGTTGTTTGTTGTTAGGGTGTTAGGGTTGTTTGTTGTTAGGGGGTTAGGGTTGATTTTTGTTAGGGGGTTAGTGTTGTTTGTTGTTAGGGGGTTAGTGTTGTTTGTTGTTGGGGGTTAGGGTTGTTTTGTTAGGGTGTTAGGGTTGTGTTTGTTAAGGGGTTAGTGTTGTTTGTTGTTAGGGGGTTAGGGTTGTTTGCTGTTAGGGGGTTAGGTTTGTTTGTTGCGGGATAGGGTTGTTTTTGTTAGGGGGTTAGGGGTGTTTGTTAGGAAGTTAGGGTTGTTTGTTTTTAGGGGGTTACTGTTGTTTTGTTACTCGGTTAGGGTTTTGTTAGTGGGTTATGGTTGTTTTTATTAGGGGGTAAGGGTTGTTTGTTGTTAGGGGATTAGGTTTGTTTGTTAGGGGGTTAGGGTTGTTTGTTAGGGGGTTAGAGTTGTTTGTTGTTAGGGGTTTAGGGTTGTTTCTTGTTAGGGGGTTAGGGTTGTTTGTTGTTAGGGGGTTAGCATTGTATGTTAGGGGGATAGTTTTGTTTTTTTACAGTGTTAGGGTTGTGTTTGTTACGGGGTTAGGGTTGTTTGTTGTTAGGGGGTTATTGTTTGTTCTTAGGGGGTTAGGGTTGTTTTTTGCTAGGGGGTTAGGGTTGTTTGTTGTTGGGGGTTAGGGTTGTTTGTTGTTAGGGGATTAGGGTTGTTTTTTTTTAAGGGGCTTAGGATTGTTTGTTGTTAGGGGGTTAGGCTTGTTTGCTGTTAGGGGGTTACGTTTGTTGTGAGGGGATTAGGTTTGTTTGTTAAGGGGTTAGGGTTGTTTGTTGGGGGTTACGGTTGTTAGTGTTAGGTGGTTAGGTTTGTTTGTTGGGGGTTAGGTTTGTTTGTTGTTAGGGGGTTAGGGTTGTTTGTTGTTAGGGGGTTATGGTTGTTTGTTGTTAGGGGGTTAGGATTGTTTGTTTTTAGGGGGTTAGGATTGTTTGTTGTTGGGGGTTAGTGTTGTTTCTTAGGGGGTTACGGTTGTTACTGTTAGGGGGTTAGGATTGTTTATTAGGGGGTTAGGTTTTTTGTTGTTGGGGGTTAGGGTTGTTTGCTGTCAGGGGGTTAGGGTTGTTTGTTGTTGGGGGGTAGGTTTGTTTTTTGTTAGGGGGTAGTGTTGTTTGATGTTAAGGGGTTAGTGTTGTTTGATGTTGGGGGTTAGGGTTGTTTCTTGTTAGGGGGATAGGGTTGTTTGTTAGGGGGTTAGTTTTGTTTTTTTTTAGGGTGTTAGGGTTGTGTTTGTTACGAGTTTAGGGTTGTTTGTTGTTAGAGGGTTAGGGTTGTTTGTTGTTACTGGGTTAGGGTTGTTTGTTGTTGTGGTTTGGGATTGTTTGTTAGGGGGTTAGGGTTGTTTGCTGTTAGGGGGGTTGGGTTTGTTTGTTAGGGGGTTAGGGTTGTTTTTTGTTACGGGGTTAGGGTTGTTTGTTGTTAGGGGATTAGGGTTGTTTGTTAGGGGGTTAGGTTTGTTTTTGTTCCTGGGATATGTTTGTTTGTTATTAGTGGGTTAGGGTTGTTTGTTGTTAGGGGTTACGTTTGTTTTTGTTAGGGGGATGGGGTTGTTTGTCAAGGGGTTAGGGTTATTTTTCTTAGGGGGTTAGGGTTGTATTTGTTAGGGGGTTAGGGTAGGTTGTTGTTAGGGGATTACGGTTGTTTGTAGTTAGAGGTTTACTGTTGTTTGTTGTTAGCCTGTTAGGGTTGTTTGTTGTTAGGGGGTTAGGGTTGTTTGTTGCTAGGGGGTTAGGGTTGTTTGCTGTTAGGGGGTTAGGTTTGTTTGTTGTGAGGGGATTAGGTTTGTTTGTTAGGGGGTTAGGGTTGTTTGTTAGGGGGTTAGGGTTGTTTGTTAGGGGGTTATGGTTGTTATTGTTAGGTGGTTAGGTTTGTTTGTTGGGGGTTAGGGTTGTTTGTTGTTAGGGGGTTAGGGTTGTTTGTTGTTAGGGGGTTAGGTTTGTTTGTTGTTTGGGGTTAGTGTTGTTTGTTGTTAGGGGGTTAGGGTTGTTTGTTTTTAGGGTGTTACGGATATTTGTTGTTTGGGGGTTAGGGTTGTTTGTTGTTAGGGTGTTAGGGTTGTTTGTTGTTAGGGGGTTAGGGTTGATTTTTGTTAGGGGGTTAGTGTTGTTTGTTGTTAGGGGGTTAGTGTTGTTTGTTGTTGGGGGTTAGGGTTGTTTTGTTAGGGTGTTAGGGTTGTGTTTGTTAAGGGGTTAGTGTTGTTTGTTGTTAGGGGGTTAGGGTTGTTTGCTGTTAGGGGGTTAGGTTTGTTTGTTGGGGGATAGGGTTCTTTTTGTTAGGGGGTTAGGGGTGTTTGTTAGGAAGTTAGGGTTGTTTGTTTTTAGGGGGTTACGGTTGTTTTGTTACTCGGTTAGGGTTTTGTTAGTGGGTTATGGTTGTTTTTATTAGGGGGTAAGGGTTGTTTGTTGTTAGGGGATTAGGTTTGTTTGTTAGGGGGTTAGGGTTGTTTGTTAGGGGGTTAGAGTTGTTTGTTGTTAGGGGTTTAGGGTTGTTTCTTGTTAGGGGGTTAGGGTTGTTTGTTGTTAGGGGGTTAGCATTGTATGTTGGGGGATAGTTTTGTTTTTTTACAGTGTTAGGGTTGTGTTTGTTACGGGGTTAGGGTTGTTTGTTGTTAGGGGGTTATTGTTTGTTGTTAGGGGGTTTGGGTTGTTTTTTGCTAGGGGGTTAGTGTTGTTTGTTGTTGGGGGTTAGGGTTGTTTGTTGTTAGGGGATTAGGGTTGTTTTTTTTTTAGGGGCTTAGGATTGTTTGTTGTTAGGGGGTTAGGGTTGTTTGCTGTTAGGGGGTTACGTTTGTTGTGAGGGGATTAGGTTTGTTTGTTAAGGGGTTAGGGTTGTTTGTAGGGGGTTACGGTTGTTAGTGTTAGGTGGTTAGGTTTGTTTGTTGGGGGTTAGAGTTGTTTGTTGTTAGGGGGTTAGGGTTGTTTGTTGTTAGGGGGTTAGGTTTGTTTGTTGTTAGGGGGTTAGGGTTTTTTGTTGTTAGGGGTTATGGTTGTTTGTTTTTAGGGGGTTAGGATTGTTTGTTTTTAGGGGGTTAGGATTGTTTGTTGTTAGGGGGTTAGTGTTGTTTCTTAGGGGGTTACGGTTGTTACTGTTAGGGGGTTAGGATTGTTTATTAGGGGGTTAGGGTTTTTTGTTGTTGGGGGTTAGGGTTGTTTGCTGTCAGGGGGTTAGGGTTGTTTGTTGTTGGGGGGTAGGTTTGTTTTTTGTTAGGGGGTAGTGTTGTTTGATGTTAAGGGGTTAGTGTTGTTTGATGTTGGGGGTTAGGGTTGTTTCTTGTTAGGGGGTTAGGGTTGTTTGTTAGGGGGTTAGTTTTGTTTTTTTTTAGGGTGTTAGGGTTGTGTTTGTTACGAGTTTAGGGTTGTTTGTTGTTAGAGGGTTAGGGTTGTTTGTTGTTAGTGGGTTAGGGTTGTTTGTTGTTGTGGTTTGGGATTGCTTGTTAGGGGGTTAGGGTTGTTTGCTGTTAGGGGGGTTGGGTTTGTTTGTTAGGGGGTTAGGGTTGTTTTTTGTTACGGGGTTAGGGTTGTTTGTTGTTAGGGGATTAGGGTTGTTTGTTAGGGGGTTAGGTTTGTTTTTGTTCCTGGGATATGTTTGTTTGTTATTAGTGGGTTAGGGTTGTTTGTTGTTAGGGGTTACGTTTGTTTTTGTTAGGTTGATGGGGTTGTTTGTCAAGGGGTTAGGGTTATTTTTCTTAGGGGGTTAGGGTTGTGTTTGTTAGGGGGTTAGGGTAGGTTGTTGTTAGGGGATTACGGTTGTTTGTTGTTAGAGGTTTACTGTTGTTTGTTGTTAGCCTGTTAGGGTTGTTTGTTGTTAGGGGGTTAGGGTTGTTTGTTGCTAGGGGGTTAGGGTTGTTTGCTGTTAGGGGGTTAGGTTTGTTTGTTGTGAGGGGATTAGGTTTGTTTGTTAGGGGGTTAGGGTTGTTTGTTAGGGGGTTAGGGTTGTTTGTTAGGGGGTTATGGTTGTAATTGTTAGGTGGTTAGGTTTGTTTGTTGGGGGTTAGGGTTGTTTGTTGTAAGGGGGTTAGGTTTGTTTGTTGTTTGGGGTTAGTGTTGTTTGTTGTTAGGGGGTTAGGGTTGTTTGTTTTTAGGGTGTTACGGATATTTGTGGTTTGGGGGTTAGGGTTGTTTGTTGTTAGGGTGTTAGGGTTGTTTGTTGTTAGGGGGTTAGGGTTGATTTTTGTTAGGGGGTTAGTGTTGTTTGTTGTTAGGGGGTTAGTGTTGTTTGTTGTTGGGGGTTAGGGTTGTTTTGTTAGGGTGTTAGGGTTGTGTTTGTTAAGGGGTTAGTGTTGTTTGTTGTTAGGGGGTTAGGGTTGTTTGCTGTTAGGGGGTTAGGTTTGTTTGTTGGGGGATAGGGTTCTTTTTGTTAGGGGGTTAGGGGTGTTTGTTAGGAAGTTAGGGTTGTTTGTTTTTAGGGGGTTACGGTTGTTTTGTTACTCGGTTAGGGTTTTGTGAGTGGGTTATGGTTGTTTTATTAGGGGGTAAGGGTTGTTTGTTGTTAGGGGATTAGGTTTGTTTGTTAGGGGGTTAGGGTTGTTTGTTAGGGGGTTAGAGTTGTTTGTTGTTAGGGGTTTAGGGTTGTTTCTTGTTAGGGGGTTAGGGTTGTTTGTTGTTAGGGGATTAGCATTGTATGTTGGGGGATAGTTTTGTTTTTTTACAGTGTTAGGGTTGTGTTTGTTACGGGGTTAGGGTTGTTTGTTGTTAGGGGGTTATTGTTTGTTGTTAGGGGGTTAGGGTTGTTTTTTGCTAGGGGGTTAGGGTTGTTTGTTGTTGGGGGTTAGGGTTGTTTGTTGTTAGGGGATTAGGGTTGTTTTTTTTTTAGGGGCTTAGGATTGTTTGTTGTTAGGGGGTTAGGGTTGTTTGCTGTTAGGGGGTTACGTTTGTTGTGAGGGGATTAGGTTTGTTTGTTAAGGGGTTAGGGTTGTTTGTAGGGGGTTACGGTTGTTAGTGTTAGGTGGTTAGGTTTGTTTGTTGGGGGTTAGAGTTGTTTGTTGTTAGGGGGTTAGGGTTGTTTGTTGTTAGGGGGTTAGGTTTGTTTGTTGTTAGGGGGTTAGGGTTGTTTGTTGTTAGGGGGTTATGGTTGTTTGTTTTTAGGGGGTTAGGATTGTTTGTTTTTAGGGGGTTAGGATTGTTTGTTGTTAGGGGGTTAGTGTTGTTTCGTAGGGGGTTACGGTTGTTACTGTTAGGGGGTTAGGATTGTTTATTAGGGGGTTAGGGTTTTTTGTTGTTGGGGGTTAGGGTTGTTTGCTGTCAGGGGGTTAGGGTTGTTTGTTGTTGGGGGGTAGGTTTGTTTTTTGTTAGGGGGTAGTGTTGTTTGATGTTAAGGGGTTAGTGTTGTTTGATGTTGGGGGTTAGGGTTGTTTCTTGTTAGGGGGTTAGCGTTGTTTGTTAGGGGGTTAGTTTTGTTTTTTTTTAGGGTGTTAGGGTTGTGTTTGTTACGAGTTTAGGGTTGTTTGTTGTTAGAGGGTTAGGGTTGTTTGTTGTTAGTGGGTTAGGGTTGTTTGTTGTTGTGGTTTGGGATTGTTTGTTAGGGGGTTAGGGTTGTTTGCTGTTAGGGGGGTTGGGTTTGTTTGTTAGGGGGTTAGGGTTGTTTTTTGTTACGGGGTTAGGGTTGTTTGTTGTTAGGGGATTAGGGTTGTTTGTTAGGGGGTTAGGTTTGTTTTTGTTCCTGGGATATGTTTGTTTGTTATTAGTGGGTTAGGGTTGTTTGTTGTTAGGGGTTACGTTTGTTTTTGTTAGGGGGATGGGGTTGTTTGTCAAGGGGTTAGGGTTATTTTTCTTAGGGGGTTAGGGTTGTGTTTGTTAGGGGGTTAGGGTAGGTTGTTGTTAGGGGATTACGGTTGTTTGTTGTTAGAGGTTTACTGTTGTTTGTTGTTAGCCTGTTAGGGTTGTTTGTTGTTAGGGGGTTAGGGTTGTTTGTTGCTAGGGGGTTAGGGTTGTTTGCTGTTAGGGGGTTAGGTTTGTTTGTTGTGAGGGGATTAGGTTTGTTTGTTAGGGGGTTAGGGTTGTTTGTTAGGGGGTTAGGGTTGTTTGTTAGGGGGTTATGGTTGTAATTGTTAGGTGGTTAGGTTTGTTTGTTGGGGGTTAGGGTTGTTTGTTGTAAGGGGGTTAGGTTTGTTTGTTGTTTGGGGTTAGTGTTGTTTGTTGTTAGGGGGTTAGGGTTGTTTGTTTTTAGGGTGTTACGGATATTTGTTGTTTGGGGGTTAGGGTTGTTTGTTGTTAGGGTGTTAGGGTTGTTTGTTGTTAGGGAGTTAGGGTTGATTTTGGTTAGGGGGTTAGTGTTGTTTGTTGTTAGGGGGTTAGTGTTGTTTGTTGTTGGGGGTTAGGGTTGTTTTGTTAGGGTGTTAGGGTTGTGTTTGTTAAGGGGTTAGTGTTGTTTGTTGTTAGGGGGTTAGGGTTGTTTGCTGTTAGGGGGTTAGGTTTGTTTGTTGGGGGATAGGGTTCTTTTTGTTAGGGGGTTAGGGGTGTTTGTTAGGAAGTTAGGGTTGTTTGTTTTTAGGGGGTTACGGTTGTTTTGTTACTCGGTTAGGGTTTTGTGAGTGGGTTATGGTTGTTTTATTAGGGGGTAAGGGTTGTTTGTTGTTAGGGGATTAGGTTTGTTTGTTAGGGGGTTAGGGTTGTTTGTTAGGGGGTTAGAGTTGTTTGTTGTTAGGGGTTTAGGGTTGTTTCTTGTTAGGGGGTTAGGGTTGTTTGTTGTTAGGGGATTAGCATTGTATGTTGGGGGATAGTTTTGTTTTTTTACAGTGTTAGGGTTGTGTTTGTTACGGGGTTAGGGTTGTTTGTTGTTAGGGGGTTATTGTTTGTTGTTAGGGGGTTAGGGTTGTTTTTTGCTAGGGGGTTAGGGTTGTTTGTTGTTGGGGGTTAGGGTTGTTTGTTGTTAGGGGATTAGGGTTGTTTTTTTTTTAGGGGCTTAGGATTGTTTGTTGTTAGGGGGTTAGGGTTGTTTGCTGTTAGGGGGTTACGTTTGTTGTGAGGGGATTAGGTTTGTTTGTTAAGGGGTTAGGGTTGTTTGTAGGGGGTTACGGTTGTTAGTGTTAGGTGGTTAGGTTTGTTTGTTGGGGGTTAGAGTTGTTTGTTGTTAGGGGGTTAGGGTTGTTTGTTGTTAGGGGGTTAGGTTTGTTTGTTGTTAGGGGGTTAGGGTTGTTTGTTGTTAGGGGGTTATGGTTGTTTGTTTTTAGGGGGTTAGGATTGTTTGTTTTTAGGGGGTTAGGATTGTTTGTTGTTAGGGGGTTAGTGTTGTTTCGTAGGGGGTTACGGTTGTTACTGTTAGGGGGTTAGGATTGTTTATTAGGGGGTTAGGGTTTTTTGTTGTTGGGGGTTAGGGTTGTTTGCTGTCAGGGGGTTAGGGTTGTTTGTTGTTGGGGGGTAGGTTTGTTTTTTGTTAGGGGGTAGTGTTGTTTGATGTTAAGGGGTTAGTGTTGTTTGATGTTGGGGGTTAGGGTTGTTTCTTGTTAGGGGGTTAGCGTTGTTTGTTAGGGGGTTAGTTTTGTTTTTTTTTAGGGTGTTAGGGTTGTGTTTGTTACGAGTTTAGGGTTGTTTGTTGTTAGAGGGTTAGGGTTGTTTGTTGTTAGTGGGTTAGGGTTGTTTGTTGTTGTGGTTTGGGATTGTTTGTTAGGGGGTTAGGGTTGTTTGCTGTTAGGGGGGTTGGGTTTGTTTGTTAGGGGGTTAGGGTTGTTTTTTGTTACGGGGTTAGGGTTGTTTGTTGTTAGGGGATTAGGGTTGTTTGTTAGGGGGTTAGGTTTGTTTTTGTTCCTGGGATATGTTTGTTTGTTATTAGTGGGTTAGGGTTGTTTGTTGTTAGGGGTTACGTTTGTTTTTGTTAGGGGGATGGGGTTGTTTGTCAAGGGGTTAGGGTTATTTTTCTTAGGGGGTTAGGGTTGTGTTTGTTAGGGGGTTAGGGTAGGTTGTTGTTAGGGGATTACGGTTGTTTGTTGTTAGAGGTTTACTGTTGTTTGTTGTTAGCCTGTTAGGGTTGTTTGTTGTTAGGGGGTTAGGGTTGTTTGTTGCTAGGGGGTTAGGGTTGTTTGCTGTTAGGGGGTTAGGTTTGTTTGTTGTGAGGGGATTAGGTTTGTTTGTTAGGGGGTTAGGGTTGTTTGTTAGGGGGTTAGGGTTGTTTGTTAGGGGGTTATGGTTGTAATTGTTAGGTGGTTAGGTTTGTTTGTTGGGGGTTAGGGTTGTTTGTTGTAAGGGGGTTAGGTTTGTTTGTTGTTTGGGGTTAGTGTTGTTTGTTGTTAGGGGGTTAGGGTTGTTTGTTTTTAGGGTGTTACGGATATTTGTTGTTTGGGGGTTAGGGTTGTTTGTTGTTAGGGTGTTAGGGTTGTTTGTTGTTAGGGGGTTAGGGTTGATTTTTGTTAGGGGGTTAGTGTTGTTTGTTGTTAGGGGGTTAGTGTTGTTTGTTGTTGGGGGTTAGGGTTGTTTTGTTAGGGTGTTAGGGTTGTGTTTGTTAAGGGGTTAGTGTTGTTTGTTGTTAGGGGGTTAGGGTTGTTTGCTGTTAGGGGGTTAGGTTTGTTTGTTGGGGGATAGGGTTCTTTTTGTTAGGGGGTTAGGGGTGTTTGTTAGGAAGTTAGGGTTGTTTGTTTTTAGGGGGTTACGGTTGTTTTGTTACTCGGTTAGGGTTTTGTTAGTGGGTTATGGTTGTTTTTATTAGGGGGTAAGGGTTGTTTGTTGTTAGGGGATTAGGTTTGTTTGTTAGGGGGTTAGGGTTGTTTGTTAGGGGGTTAGAGTTGTTTGTTGTTAGGGGTTTAGGGTTGTTTCTTGTTAGGGGGTTAGGGTTGTTTGTTGTTAGGGGGTTAGCATTGTATGTTAGGGGGATAGTTTTGTTTTTTTACAGTGTTAGGGTTGTGTTTGTTACGGGGTTAGGGTTGTTTGTTGTTAGGGGGTTATTGTTTGTTGTTAGGGGGTTAGGGTTGTTTTTTGCTAGGGGGTTAGGGCTGTTTGTTGTTGGGGGTTAGGGTTGTTTGTTGTTAGGGGATTAGGGTGTTTTTTTTTTAGGGGCTTAGGATTGTTTGTTGTTAGGGGGTTAGGCTTGTTTGCTGTTAGGGGGTTACGTTTGTTGTGAGGGGATTAGGTTTGTTTGTTAAGGGGTTAGGGTTGTTTGTTGGGGGTTACGGTTGTTAGTGTTAGGTGGTTAGGTTTGTTTGTTGGGGGTTAGGTTTGTTTGTTGTTAGGGGGTTAGGGTTGTTTGTTGTTAGGGGGTTATGGTTGTTTGTTGTTGGGGGTTAGGATTGTTTGTTTTTAGGGGGTTAGGATTGTTTGTTGTTAGGGGGTTAGTGTTGTTTCTTAGGGGGTTACGGTTGTTACTGTTAGGGGGTTAGGATTGTTTATTAGGGGGTTAGGGTTTTTTGTTGTTGGGGGTTAGGGTTGTTTGCTGTCAGGGGGTTAGGGTTGTTTGTTGTTGGGGGGTAGGTTTGTTTTTTGTTAGGGGGTAGTGTTGTTTGATGTTAAGGGGTTAGTGTTGTTTGATGTTGGGGGTTAGGGTTGTTTCTTGTTAGGGGGTTAGGGTTGTTTGTTAGGGGGTTAGTTTTGTTTTTTTTTAGGGTGTTAGGGTTGTGTTTGTTACGAGTTTAGGGTTGTTTGTTGTTAGAGGGTTAGGGTTGTTTGTTGTTAGTGGGTTAGGGTTGTTTGTTGTTGTGGTTTGGGATTGTTTGTTAGGGGGTTAGGGTTGTTTGCTGTTAGGGGGGTTGGGTTTGTATGTTAGGGGGTTAGGGTTGTTTTTTGTTACGGGGTTAGGGTTGTTTGTTGTTAGGGGATTAGGGTTGTTTGTTAGGGGGTTAGGTTTGTTTTTGTTCCTGGGATATGTTTGTTTGTTATTAGTGGGTTAGGGTTGTTTGTTGTTAGGGGTTACGTTTGTTTTTGTTAGGGGGATGGGGTTGTTTGTCAAGGGGTTAGGGTTATTTTTCTTAGGGGGTTAGGGTTGTATTTGTTAGGGGGTTAGGGTAGGTTGTTGTTAGGGGATTACGGTTGTTTGTTGTTAGAGGTTTACTGTTGTTTGTTGTTAGCCTGTTAGGGTTGTTTGTTGTTAGGGGGTTAGGGTTGTTTGTTGCTAGGGGGTTAGGGTTGTTTGCTGTTAGGGGGTTAGGTTTGTTTGTTGTGAGGGGATTAGGTTTGTTTGTTAGGGGGTTAGGGTTGTTTGTTAGGGGGTTAGGGTTGTTTGTTAGGGGGTTATGGTTGTTATTGTTAGGTGGTTAGGTTTGTTTGTTGGGGGTTAGGGTTGTTTGTTGTTAGGGGGTTAGGGTTGTTTGTTGTTAGGGGGTTAGGTTTGTTTGTTGTTTGGGGTTAGTGTTGTTTGTTGTTAGGGGGTTAGGGTTGTTTGTTTTTAGGGTGTTACGGATATTTGTTGTTTGGGGGTTAGGGTTGTTTGTTGTTAGGGTGTTAGGGTTGTTTGTTGTTAGGGAGTTAGCGTTGATTTTGGTTAGGGGGTTAGTGTTGTTTGTTGTTAGGGGGTTAGTGTTGTTTGTTGTTGGGGGTTAGGGTTGTTTTGTTAGGGTGTTAGGGTTGTGTTTGTTAAGGGGTTAGTGTTGTTTGTTGTTAGGGGGTTAGGGTTGTTTGCTGTTAGGGGGTTAGGTTTGTTTGTTGGGGGATAGGGTTCTTTTTGTTAGGGGGTTAGGGGTGTTTGTTAGGAAGTTAGGGTTGTTTGTTTTTAGGGGGTTACGGTTGTTTTGTTACTCGGTTAGGGTTTTGTTAGTGGGTTATGGTTGTTTTTATTAGGGGGTAAGGGTTGTTTGTTGTTAGGGGATTAGGTTTGTTTGTTACGGGGTTAGGGTTGTTTGTTGTTAGGGGGTTATTGTTTGTTGTTAGGGGGTTAGGGTTGTTTTTTGCTAGGGGGTTAGGGTTGTTTGTTGTTGGGGGTTAGGGTTGTTTGTTGTTAGGGGATTAGGGTTGTTTTTTTTTTAGGGGCTTAGGATTGTTTGTTGTTAGGGGGTTAGGGTTGTTTGCTGTTAGGGGGTTACGTTTGTTGTGAGGGGATTAGGTTTGTTTGTTAAGGGGTTAGGGTTGTTTGTAGGGGGTTACGGTTGTTAGTGTTAGGTGGTTAGGTTTGTTTGTTGGGGGTTAGAGTTGTTTGTTGTTAGGGGGTTAGGGTTGTTTGTTGTTAGGGGGTTAGGTTTGTTTGTTGTTAGGGGGTTAGGGTTGTTTGTTGTTAGGGGGTTATGGTTGTTTGTTTTTAGGGGGTTAGGATTGTTTGTTTTTAGGGGGTTAGGATTGTTTGTTGTTAGGGGGTTAGTGTTGTTTCGTAGGGGGTTACGGTTGTTACTGTTAGGGGGTTAGGATTGTTTATTAGGGGGTTAGGGTTTTTTGTTGTTGGGGGTTAGGGTTGTTTGCTGTCAGGGGGTTAGGGTTGTTTGTTGTTGGGGGGTAGGTTTGTTTTTTGTTAGGGGGTAGTGTTGTTTGATGTTAAGGGGTTAGTGTTGTTTGATGTTGGGGGTTAGGGTTGTTTCTTGTTAGGGGGTTAGCGTTGTTTGTTAGGGGGTTAGTTTTGTTTTTTTTTAGGGTGTTAGGGTTGTGTTTGTTACGAGTTTAGGGTTGTTTGTTGTTAGAGGGTTAGGGTTGTTTGTTGTTAGTGGGTTAGGGTTGTTTGTTGTTGTGGTTTGGGATTGTTTGTTAGGGGGTTAGGGTTGTTTGCTGTTAGGGGGGTTGGGTTTGTTTGTTAGGGGGTTAGGGTTGTTTTTTGTTACGGGGTTAGGGTTGTTTGTTGTTAGGGGATTAGGGTTGTTTGTTAGGGGGTTAGGTTTGTTTTTGTTCCTGGGATATGTTTGTTTGTTATTAGTGGGTTAGGGTTGTTTGTTGTTAGGGGTTACGTTTGTTTTTGTTAGGGGGATGGGGTTGTTTGTCAAGGGGTTAGGGTTATTTTTCTTAGGGGGTTAGGGTTGTGTTTGTTAGGGGGTTAGGGTAGGTTGTTGTTAGGGGATTACGGTTGTTTGTTGTTAGAGGTTTACTGTTGTTTGTTGTTAGCCTGTTAGGGTTGTTTGTTGTTAGGGGGTTAGGGTTGTTTGTTGCTAGGGGGTTAGGGTTGTTTGCTGTTAGGGGGTTAGGTTTGTTTGTTGTGAGGGGATTAGGTTTGTTTGTTAGGGGGTTAGGGTTGTTTGTTAGGGGGTTAGGGTTGTTTGTTAGGGGGTTATGCTTGTAATTGTTAGGTGGTTAGGTTTGTTTGTTGGGGGTTAGGGTTGTTTGTTGTAAGGGGGTTAGGTTTGTTTGTTGTTTGGGGTTAGTGTTGTTTGTTGTTAGGGGGTTAGGGTTGTTTGTTTTTAGGGTGTTACGGATATTTGTTGTTTGGGGGTTAGGGTTGTTTGTTGTTAGGGTGTTAGGGTTGTTTGTTGTTAGGGGGTTAGGGTTGATTTTTGTTAGGGGGTTAGTGTTGTTTGTTGTTAGGGGGTTAGTGTTGTTTGTTGTTGGGGGTTAGGGTTGTTTTGTTAGGGTGTTAGGGTTGTGTTTGTTAAGGGGTTAGTGTTGTTTGTTGTTAGGGGGTTAGGGTTGTTTGCTGTTAGGGGGTTAGGTTTGTTTGTTGGGGGATAGGGTTCTTTTTGTTAGGGGGTTAGGGGTGTTTGTTAGGAAGTTAGGGTTGTTTGTTTTTAGGGGGTTACGGTTGTTTTGTTACTCGGTTAGGGTTTTGTTAGTGGGTTATGGTTGTTTTTATTAGGGGGTAAGGGTTGTTTGTTGTTAGGGGATTAGGTTTGTTTGTTAGGGGGTTAGGGTTGTTTGTTAGGGGGTTAGAGTTGTTTGTTGTTAGGGGTTTAGGGTTGTTTCTTGTTAGGGGGTTAGGGTTGTTTGTTGTTAGGGGATTAGCATTGTATGTTGGGGGATAGTTTTGTTTTTTTACAGTGTTAGGGTTGTGTTTGTTACGGGGTTAGGGTTGTTTGTTGTTAGGGGGTTATTGTTTGTTGTTAGGGGGTTAGGGTTGTTTTTTGCTAGGGGGTTAGGGTTGTTTGTTGTTGGGGGTTAGGGTTGTTTGTTGTTAGGGGATTAGGGTTGTTTTTTTTTTAGGGGCTTAGGATTGTTTGTTGTTAGGGGGTTAGGGTTGTTTGCTGTTAGGGGGTTACGTTTGTTGTGAGGGGATTAGGTTTGTTTGTTAAGGGGTTAGGGTTGTTTGTAGGGGGTTACGGTTGTTAGTGTTAGGTGGTTAGGTTTGTTTGTTGGGGGTTAGAGTTGTTTGTTGTTAGGGGGTTAGGGTTGTTTGTTGTTAGGGGGTTAGGTTTGTTTGTTGTTAGGGGGTTAGGGTTGTTTGTTGTTAGGGGGTTATGGTTGTTTGTTTTTAGGGGGTTAGGATTGTTTGTTGTTAGGGGGTTAGTGTTGTTTCGTAGGGGGTTACGGTTGTTACTGTTAGGGGGTTAGGATTGTTTATTAGGGGGTTAGGGTTTTTTGTTGTTGGGGGTTAGGGTTGTTTGCTGTCAGGGGGTTAGGGTTGTTTGTTGTTGGGGGGTAGGTTTGTTTTTTGTTAGGGGGTAGTGTTGTTTGATGTTAAGGGGTTAGTGTTGTTTGATGTTGGGGGTTAGGGTTGTTTCTTGTTAGGGGGTTAGGGTTGTTTGTTAGGGGGTTAGTTTTGTTTTTTTTTAGGGTGTTAGGGTTGTGTTTGTTACGAGTTTAGGGTTGTTTGTTGTTAGAGGGTTAGGGTTGTTTGTTGTTAGTGGGTTAGGGTTGTTTGTTGTTGTGGTTTGGGATTGTTTGTTAGGGGGTTAGGGTTGTTTGCTGTTAGGGGGGTTGGGTTTGTTTGTTAGGGGGTTAGGGTTGTTTTTTGTTACGGGGTTAGGGTTGTTTGTTGTTAGGGGATTAGGGTTGTTTGTTAGGGGGTTAGGTTTGTTTTTGTTCCTGGGATATGTTTGTTTGTTATTAGTGGGTTAGGGTTGTTTGTTGTTAGGGGTTACGTTTGTTTTTGTTAGGGGGATGGGGTTGTTTGTCAAGGGGTTAGGGTTATTTTTCTTAGGGGGTTAGGGTTGTGTTTGTTAGGGGGTTAGGGTAGGTTGTTGTTAGGGGATTACGGTTGTTTGTTGTTAGAGGTTTACTGTTGTTTGTTGTTAGCCTGTTAGGGTTGTTTGTTGTTAGGGGGTTAGGGTTGTTTGTTGCTAGGGGGTTAGGGTTGTTTGCTGTTAGGGGGTTAGGTTTGTTTGTTGTGAGGGGATTAGGTTTGTTTGTTAGGGGGTTAGGGTTGTTTGTTAGGGGGTTAGGGTTGTTTGTTAGGGGGTTATGGTTGTAATTGTTAGGTGGTTAGGTTTGTTTGTTGGGGGTTAGGGTTGTTTGTTGTAAGGGGGTTAGGTTTGTTTGTTGTTTGGGGTTAGTGTTGTTTGTTGTTAGGGGGTTAGGGTTGTTTGTTTTTAGGGTGTTACGGATATTTGTTGTTTGGGGGTTAGGGTTGTTTGTTGTTAGGGTGTTAGGGTTGTTTGTTGTTAGGGGGTTAGGGTTGATTTTTGTTAGGGGGTTAGTGTTGTTTGTTGTTAGGGGGTTAGTGTTGTTTGTTGTTGGGGGTTAGGGTTGTTTTGTTAGGGTGTTAGGGTTGTGTTTGTTAAGGGGTTAGTGTTGTTTGTTGTTAGGGGGTTAGGGTTGTTTGCTGTTAGGGGGTTAGGTTTGTTTGTTGGGGGATAGGGTTCTTTTTGTTAGGGGGTTAGGGGTGTTTGTTAGGAAGTTAGGGTTGTTTGTTTTTAGGGGGTTACGGTTGTTTTGTTACTCGGTTAGGGTTTTGTTAGTGGGTTATGGTTGTTTTTATTAGGGGGTAAGGGTTGTTTGTTGTTAGGGGATTAGGTTTGTTTGTTAGGGGGTTAGGGTTGTTTGTTAGGGGGTTAGAGTTGTTTGTTGTTAGGGGTTTAGGGTTGTTTCTTGTTAGGGGGTTAGGGTTGTTTGTTGTTAGGGGGTTAGCATTGTATGTTAGGGGGATAGTTTTGTTTTTTTACAGTGTTAGGGTTGTGTTTGTTACGGGGTTAGGGTTGTTTGTTGTTAGGGGGTTATTGTTTGTTGTTAGGGGGTTAGGGTTGTTTTTTGCTAGGGGGTTAGGGTTGTTTGTTGTTGGGGGTTAGGGTTGTTTGTTGTTAGGGGATTAGGGTGTTTTTTTTTAGGGGCTTAGGATTGTTTGTTGTTAGGGGGTTAGGCTTGTTTGCTGTTAGGGGGTTACGTTTGTTGTGAGGGGATTAGGTTTGTTTGTTAAGGGGTTAGGGTTGTTTGTTGGGGGTTACGGTTGTTAGTGTTAGGTGGTTAGGTTTGTTTGTTGGGGGTTAGGTTTGTTTGTTGTTAGGGGGTTAGGGTTGTTTGTTGTTAGGGGGTTATGGTTGTTTGTTGTTGGGGGTTAGGATTGTTTGTTTTTAGGGGGTTAGGATTGTTTGTTGTTAGGGGGTTAGTGTTGTTTCTTAGGGGGTTACGGTTGTTACTGCTAGGGGGTTAGGATTGTTTATTAGGGGGTTAGGGTTTTTTGTTGTTGGGGGTTAGGGTTGTTTGCTGTCAGGGGGTTAGGGTTGTTTGTTGTTGGGGGGTAGGTTTGTTTTTTGTTAGGGGGTAGTGTTGTTTGATGTTAAGGGGTTAGTGTTGTTTGATGTTGGGGGTTAGGGTTGTTTCTTGTTAGGGGGTTAGGGTTGTTTGTTAGGGGGTTAGTTTTGTTTTTTTTTAGGGTGTTAGGGTTGTGTTTGTTACGAGTTTAGGGTTGTTTGTTGTTAGAGGGTTAGGGTTGTTTGTTGTTAGTGGGTTAGGGTTGTTTGTTGTTGTGGTTTGGGATTGTTTGTTAGGGGGTTAGGGTTGTTTGCTGTTAGGGGGGTTGGGTTTGTATGTTAGGGGGTTAGGGTTGTTTTTTGTTACGGGGTTAGGGTTGTTTGTTGTTAGGGGATTAGGGTTGTTTGTTAGGGGGTTAGGTTTGTTTTTGTTCCTGGGATATGTTTGTTTGTTATTAGTGGGTTAGGGTTGTTTGTTGTTAGGGGTTACGTTTGTTTTTGTTAGGGGGATGGGGTTGTTTGTCAAGGGGTTAGGGTTATTTTTCTTAGGGGGTTAGGGTTGTATTTGTTAGGGGGTTAGGGTAGGTTGTTGTTAGGGGATTACGGTTGTTTGTTGTTAGAGGTTTACTGTTGTTTGTTGTTAGCCTGTTAGGGTTGTTTGTTGTTAGGGGGTTAGGGTTGTTTGTTGCTAGGGGGTTAGGGTTGTTTGCTGTTAGGGGGTTAGGTTTGTTTGTTGTGAGGGGATTAGGTTTGTTTGTTAGGGGGTTAGGGTTGTTTGTTAGGGGGTTAGGGTTGTTTGTTAGGGCATTATGGTTGTTATTGTTAGGTGGTTAGGTTTGTTTGTTGGGGGTTAGGGTTGTTTGTTGTTAGGGGGTTAGGGTTGTTTGTTGTTAGGGGGTTAGGTTTGTTTGTTGTTTGGGGTTAGTGTTGTTTGTTGTTAGGGGGTTAGGGTTGTTTGTTTTTAGGGTGTTACGGATATTTGTGGTTTGGGGGTTAGGGTTGTTTGTTGTTAGGGTGTTAGGGTTGTTTGTTGTTAGGGGGTTAGGGTTGATTTTTGTTAGGGGGTTAGTGTTGTTTGTTGTTAGGGGGTTAGTGTTGTTTGTTGTTGGGGGTTAGGGTTGTTTTGTTAGGGTGTTAGGGTTGTGTTTGTTAAGGGGTTAGTGTTGTTTGTTGTTAGGGGGTTAGGGTTGTTTGCTGTTAGGGGGTTAGGTTTGTTTGTTGGGGGATAGGGTTCTTTTTGTTAGGGGGTTAGGGGTGTTTGTTAGGAAGTTAGGGTTGTTTGTTTTTAGGGGGTTACGGTTGTTTTGTTACTCGGTTAGGGTTTTGTGAGTGGGTTATGGTTGTTTTTATTAGGGGGTAAGGGTTGTTTGTTGTTAGGGGATTAGGTTTGTTTGTTAGGGGGTTAGGGTTGTTTGTTAGGGGGTTAGAGTTGTTTGTTGTTAGGGGTTTAGGGTTGTTTCTTGTTAGGGGGTTAGGGTTGTTTGTTGTTAGGGGATTAGCATTGTATGTTGGGGGATAGTTTTGTTTTTTTACAGTGTTAGGGTTGTGTTTGTTACGGGGTTAGGGTTGTTTGTTGTTAGGGGGTTATTGTTTGTTGTTAGGGGGTTAGGGTTGTTTTTTGCTAGGGGGTTAGGGTTGTTTGTTGTTGGGGGTTAGGGTTGTTTGTTGTTAGGGGATTAGGGTTGTTTTTTTTTTAGGGGCTTAGGATTGTTTGTTGTTAGGGGGTTAGGGTTGTTTGCTGTTAGGGGGTTACGTTTGTTGTGAGGGGATTAGGTTTGTTTGTTAAGGGGTTAGGGTTGTTTGTAGGGGGTTACGGTTGTTAGTGTTAGGTGGTTAGGTTTGTTTGTTGGGGGTTAGAGTTGTTTGTTGTTAGGGGGTTAGGGTTGTTTGTTGTTAGGGGGTTAGGTTTGTTTGTTGTTAGGGGGTTAGGGTTGTTTGTTGTTAGGGGGTTATGGTTGTTTGTTTTTAGGGGGTTAGGATTGTTTGTTTTTAGGGGGTTAGGATTGTTTGTTGTTAGGGGGTTAGTGTTGTTTCGTAGGGGGTTACGGTTGTTACTGTTAGGGGGTTAGGATTGTTTATTAGGGGGTTAGGGTTTTTTGTTGTTGGGGGTTAGGGTTGTTTGCTGTCAGGGGGTTAGGGTTGTTTGTTGTTGGGGGGTAGGTTTGTTTTTTGTTAGGGGGTAGTGTTGTTTGATGTTAAGGGGTTAGTGTTGTTTGATGTTGGGGGTTAGGGTTGTTTCTTGTTAGGGGGTTAGCGTTGTTTGTTAGGGGGTTAGTTTTGTTTTTTTTTAGGGTGTTAGGGTTGTGTTTGTTACGAGTTTAGGGTTGTTTGTTGTTAGAGGGTTAGGGTTGTTTGTTGTTAGTGGGTTAGGGTTGTTTGTTGTTGTGGTTTGGGATTGTTTGTTAGGGGGTTAGGGTTGTTTGCTGTTAGGGGGGTTGGGTTTGTTTGTTAGGGGGTTAGGGTTGTTTTTTGTTACGGGGTTAGGGTTGTTTGTTGTTAGGGGATTAGGGTTGTTTGTTAGGGGGTTAGGTTTGTTTTTGTTCCTGGGATATGTTTGTTTGTTATTAGTGGGTTAGGGTTGTTTGTTGTTAGGGGTTACGTTTGTTTTTGTTAGGGGGATGGGGTTGTTTGTCAAGGGGTTAGGGTTATTTTTCTTAGGGGGTTAGGGTTGTGTTTGTTAGGGGGTTAGGGTAGGTTGTTGTTAGGGGATTACGGTTGTTTGTTGTTACACGTTTACTGTTGTTTGTTGTTAGCCTGTTAGGGTTGTTTGTTGTTAGGGGGTTAGGGTTGTTTGTTGCTAGGGGGTTAGGGTTGTTTGCTGTTAGGGGGTTAGGTTTGTTTGTTGTGAGGGGATTAGGTTTGTTTGTTAGGGGGTTAGGGTTGTTTGTTAGGGGGTTAGGGTTGTTTGTTAGGGGGTTATGCTTGTAATTGTTAGGTGGTTAGGTTTGTTTGTTGGGGGTTAGGGTTGTTTGTTGTAAGGGGGTTAGGTTTGTTTGTTGTTTGGGGTTAGTGTTGTTTGTTGTTAGGGGGTTAGGGTTGTTTGTTTTTAGGGTGTTACGGATATTTGTTGTTTGGGGGTTAGGGTTGTTTGTTGTTAGGGTGTTAGGGTTGTTTGTTGTTAGGGGGTTAGGGTTGATTTTTGTTAGGGGGTTAGTGTTGTTTGTTGTTAGGGGGTTAGTGTTGTTTGTTGTTGGGGGTTAGGGTTGTTTTGTTAGGGTGTTAGGGTTGTGTTTGTTAAGGGGTTAGTGTTGTTTGTTGTTAGGGGGTTAGGGTTGTTTGCTGTTAGGGGGTTAGGTTTGTTTGTTGGGGGATAGGGTTCTTTTTGTTAGGGGGTTAGGGGTGTTTGTTAGGAAGTTAGGGTTGTTTGTTTTTAGGGGGTTACGGTTGTTTTGTTACTCGGTTAGGGTTTTGTTAGTGGGTTATGGTTGTTTTTATTAGGGGGTAAGGGTTGTTTGTTGTTAGGGGATTAGGTTTGTTTGTTAGGGGGTTAGGGTTGTTTGTTAGGGGGTTAGAGTTGTTTGTTGTTAGGGGTTTAGGGTTGTTTCTTGTTAGGGGGTTAGGGTTGTTTGTTGTTAGGGGGTTAGCATTGTATGTTAGGGGGATAGTTTTGTTTTTTTACAGTGTTAGGGTTGTGTTTGTTACGGGGTTAGGGTTGTTTGTTGTTAGGGGGTTATTGTTTGTTGTTAGGGGGTTAGGGTTGTTTTTTGCTAGGGGGTTAGGGTTGTTTGTTGTTGGGGGTTAGGGTTGTTTGTTGTTAGGGGATTAGGGTGTTTTTTTTTAGGGGCTTAGGATTGTTTGTTGTTAGGGGGTTAGGGTTGTTTGCTGTTAGGGGGTTACGTTTGTTGTGAGGGGATTAGGTGTGTTTGTTAAGGGGTTAGGGTTGTTTGTTGGGGGTTACGGTTGTTAGTGTTAGGTGGTTAGGTTTGTTTGTTGGGGGTTAGGTTTGTTTGTTGTTAGGGGGTTAGGGTTGTTTGTTGTTAGGGGGTTATGGTTGTTTGTTGTTGGGGGTTAGGATTGTTCGTTTTTAGGGGGTTAGGATTGTTTGTTGTTAGGGGGTTAGTGTTGTTTCTTAGGGGGTTACGGTTGTTACTGTTAGGGGGTTAGGATTGTTTATTAGGGGGTTAGGGTTTTTTGTTGTTGGGGGTTAGGGTTGTTTGCTGTCAGGGGGTTAGGGTTGTTTGTTGTTGGGGGTAGGTTTGTTTTTTGTTAGGGGGTAGTGTTGTTTGATGTTAAGGGGTTAGTGTTGTTTGATGTTGGGGGTTAGGGTTGTTTCTTGTTAGGGGGTTAGGGTTGTTTGTTAGGGGGTTAGTTTTGTTTTTTTTTAGGGTGTTAGGGTTGTGTTTGTTACGAGTTTAGGGTTGTTTGTTGTTAGAGGGTTAGGGTTGTTTGTTGTTAGTGGGTTAGGGTTGTTTGTTGTGGTTTCGGATTGTTTGTTAGGGGGTTACGGTTGTTTGCTGTTAGGGGGGTTGGGTTTGTTTGTTAGGGGGTTAGGGTTGTTTTTTGTTACGGGGTTAGGGTTGTTTGTTGTTAGGGGATTAGGGTTGTTTGTTAGGGGGTTAGGTTTGTTTTTGTTCCTGGGATATGTTTGTTTGTTATTAGTGGGTTAGGGTTGTTTGTTGTTAGGGGTTACGTTTGTTTTTGTTAGGGGGATGGGGCTGTTTGTCAAGGGGTTAGGGTTATTTTTCTTAGGGGGTTAGGGTTGTGTTTGTTAGGGGGTTAGGGTAGGTTGTTGTTAGGGGATTACGGTTGTTTGTTGTTAGAGGTTTACTGTTGTTTGTTGTTAGCCTGTTAGGGTTGTTTGTTGTTAGGGGGTTAGGGTTGTTTGTTGCTAGGGGGTTAGGGTTGTTTGCTGTTAGGGGGTTAGGTTTGTTTGTTGTGAGGGGATTAGGTTTGTTTGTTAGGGGGTTAGGGTTGTTTGTTAGGGGGTTAGGGTTGTTTGTTAGGGGGTTATGGTTGTAATTGTTAGGTGGTTAGGTTTGTTTGTTGGGGGTTAGGGTTGTTTGTTGTAAGGGGGTTAGGTTTGTTTGTTGTTTGGGGTTAGTGTTGTTTGTTGTTAGGGGGTTAGGGTTGTTTGTTTTTAGGGTGTTACGGATATTTGTTGTTTGGGGGTTAGGGTTGTTTGTTGTTAGGGTGTTAGGGTTGTTTGTTGTTAGGGGGTTAGGGTTGATTTTTGTTAGGGGGTTAGTGTTGTTTGTTGTTAGGGGGTTAGTGTTGTTTGTTGTTGGGGGTTAGGGTTGTTTTGTTAGGGTGTTAGGGTTGTGTTTGTTAAGGGGTTAGTGTTGTTTGTTGTTAGGGGGTTAGGGTTGTTTGCTGTTAGGGGGTTAGGTTTGTTTGTTGGGGGATAGGGTTCTTTTTGTTAGGGGGTTAGGGGTGTTTGTTAGGAAGTTAGGGTTGTTTGTTTTTAGGGGGTTACGGTTGTTTTGTTACTCGGTTAGGGTTTTGTTAGTGGGTTATGGTTGTTTTTATTAGGGGGTAAGGGTTGTTTGTTGTTAGGGGATTAGGTTTGTTTGTTAGGGGGTTAGGGTTGTTTGTTAGGGGGTTAGAGTTGTTTGTTGTTAGGGGTTTAGGGTTGTTTCTTGTTAGGGGGTTAGGGTTGTTTGTTGTTAGGGGGTTAGCATTGTATGTTAGGGGGATAGTTTTGTTTTTTTACAGTGTTAGGGTTGTGTTTGTTACGGGGTTAGGGTTGTTTGTTGTTAGGGGGTTATTGTTTGTTGTTAGGGGGTTAGGGTTGTTTTTTGCTAGGGGGTTAGGGTTGTTTGTTGTTGGGGGTTAGGGTTGTTTGTTGTTAGGGGATTAGGGTGTTTTTTTTTTAGGGGCTTAGGATTGTTTGTTGTTAGGGGGTTAGGCTTGTTTGCTGTTAGGGGGTTACGTTTGTTGTGAGGGGATTAGGTTTGTTTGTTAAGGGGTTAGGGTTGTTTGTTGGGGGTTACGGTTGTTAGTGTTAGGTGGTTAGGTTTGTTTGTTGGGGGTTAGGTTTGTTTGTTGTTAGGGGGTTAGGGTTGTTTGTTGTTAGGGGGTTATGGTTGTTTGTTGTTGGGGGTTAGGATTGTTTGTTTTTAGGGGGTTAGGATTGTTTGTTGTTAGGGGGTTAGTGTTGTTTCTTAGGGGGTTACGGTTGTTACTGTTAGGGGGTTAGGATTGTTTATTAGGGGGTTAGGGTTTTTTGTTGTTGGGGGTTAGGGTTGTTTGCTGTCAGGGGGTTAGGGTTGTTTGTTGTTGGGGGGTAGGTTTGTTTTTTGTTAGGGGGTAGTGTTGTTTGATGTTAAGGGGTTAGTGTTGTTTGATGTTGGGGGTTAGGGTTGTTTCTTGTTAGGGGGTTAGGGTTGTTTGTTAGGGGGTTAGTTTTGTTTTTTTTTAGGGTGTTAGGGTTGTGTTTGTTACGAGTTTAGGGTTGTTTGTTGTTAGAGGGTTAGGGTTGTTTGTTGTTAGTGGGTTAGGGTTGTTTGTTGTTGTGGTTTGGGATTGTTTGTTAGGGGGTTAGGGTTGTTTGCTGTTAGGGGGGTTGGGTTTGTATGTTAGGGGGTTAGGGTTGTTTTTTGTTACGGGGTTAGGGTTGTTTGTTGTTAGGGGATTAGGGTTGTTTGTTAGGGGGTTAGGTTTGTTTTTGTTCCTGGGATATGTTTGTTTGTTATTAGTGGGTTAGGGTTGTTTGTTGTTAGGGGTTACGTTTGTTTTTGTTAGGGGGATGGGGATGTTTGTCAAGGGGTTAGGGTTATTTTTCTTAGGGGGTTAGGTTTGTATTTGTTAGGGGGTTAGGGTAGGTTGTTGTTAGGGGATTACGGTTGTTTGTTGTTAGAGGTTTACTGTTGTTTGTTGTTAGCCTGTTAGGGTTGTTTGTTGTTAGGGGGTTAGGGTTGTTTGTTGCTAGGGGGTTAGGGTTGTTTGCTGTTAGGGGGTTAGGTTTGTTTGTTGTGAGGGGATTAGGTTTGTTTGTTAGGGGGTTAGGGTTGTTTGTTAGGGGGTTAGGGTTGTTTGTTAGGGGGTTATGGTTGTTATTGTTAGGTGGTTAGGTTTGTTTGTTGGGGGTTAGGGTTGTTTGTTGTTAGGGGGTTAGGGTTGTTTGTTGTTAGGGGGTTAGGTTTGTTTGTTGTTTGGGGTTAGTGTTGTTTGTTGTTAGGGGGTTAGGGTTGTTTGTTTTTAGGGTGTTACGGATATTTGTTGTTTGGGGGTTAGGGTTGTTTGTTGTTAGGGTGTTAGGGTTGTTTGTTGTTAGGGAGTTAGGGTTGATTTTGGTTAGGGGGTTAGTGTTGTTTGTTGTTAGGGGGTTAGTGTTGTTTGTTGTTGGGGGTTAGGGTTGTTTTGTTAGGGTGTTAGGGTTGTGTTTGTTAAGGGGTTAGTGTTGTTTGTTGTTAGGGGGTTAGGGTTGTTTGCTGTTAGGGGGTTAGGTTTGTTTGTTGGGGGATAGGGTTCTTTTTGTTAGGGGGTTAGGGGTGTTTGTTAGGAAGTTAGGGTTGTTTGTTTTTAGGGGGTTACGGTTGTTTTGTTACTCGGTTAGGGTTTTGTGAGTGGGTTATGGTTGTTTTTATTAGGGGGTAAGGGTTGTTTGTTGTTAGGGGATTAGGTTTGTTTGTTAGGGGGTTAGGGTTGTTTGTTAGGGGGTTAGAGTTGTTTGTTGTTAGGGGTTTAGGGTTGTTTCTTGTTAGGGGGTTAGGGTTGTTTGTTGTTAGGGGATTAGCATTGTATGTTGGGGGATAGTTTTGTTTTTTTACAGTGTTAGGGTTGTGTTTGTTACGGGGTTAGGGTTGTTTGTTGTTAGGGGGTTATTGTTTGTTGTTAGGGGGTTAGGGTTGTTTTTTGCTAGGGGGTTAGGGTTGTTTGTTGTTGGGGGTTAGGGTTGTTTGTTGTTAGGGGATTAGGGTTGTTTTTTTTTTAGGGGCTTAGGATTGTTTGTTGTTAGGGGGTTAGGGTTGTTTGCTGTTAGGGGGTTACGTTTGTTGTGAGGGGATTAGGTGTGTTTGTTAAGGGGTTAGGGTTGTTTGTTGGGGGTTACGGTTGTTAGTGTTAGGTGGTTAGGTTTGTTTGTTGGGGGTTAGGTTTGTTTGTTGTTAGGGGGTTAGGGTTGTTTGTTGTTAGGGGGTTATGGTTGTTTGTTGTTGGGGGTTAGGATTGTTCGTTTTTAGGGGGTTAGGATTGTTTGTTGTTAGGGGGTTAGTGTTGTTTCTTAGGGGGTTACGGTTGTTACTGTTAGGGGGTTAGGATTGTTTATTAGGGGGTTAGGGTTTTTTGTTGTTGGGGGTTAGGGTTGTTTGCTGTCAGGGGGTTAGGGTTGTTTGTTGTTGGGGGTAGGTTTGTTTTTTGTTAGGGGGTAGTGTTGTTTGATGTTAAGGGGTTAGTGTTGTTTGATGTTGGGGGTTAGGGTTGTTTCTTGTTAGGGGGTTAGGGTTGTTTGTTAGGGGGTTAGTTTTGTTTTTTTTTAGGGTGTTAGGGTTGTGTTTGTTACGAGTTTAGGGTTGTTTGTTGTTAGAGGGTTAGGGTTGTTTGTTGTTAGTGGGTTAGGGTTGTTTGTTGTGGTTTCGGATTGTTTGTTAGGGGGTTACGGTTGTTTGCTGTTAGGGGGGTTGGGTTTGTTTGTTA
Organism: Elephas maximus indicus; assembly: GCF_024166365.1. Classification (NCBI taxonomy): domain Eukaryota; kingdom Metazoa; phylum Chordata; class Mammalia; order Proboscidea; family Elephantidae; genus Elephas; species Elephas maximus. The sequence goes on from NC_064834.1 coordinate 88,899,728, forward strand.
GGGGGTTAGGGTTGTTTTTTGTTACGGGGTTAGGGTTGTTTGTTGTTAGGGGATTAGGGTTGTTTGTTAGGGGGTTAGGTTTGTTTTTGTTCCTGGGATATGTTTGTTTGTTATTAGTGGGTTAGGGTTGTTTGTTGTTAGGGGTTACGTTTGTTTTTGTTAGGGGGATGGGGCTGTTTGTCAAGGGGTTAGGGTTATTTTTCTTAGGGGGTTAGGGTTGTGTTTGTTAGGGGGTTAGGGTAGGTTGTTGTTAGGGGATTACGGTTGTTTGTTGTTAGAGGTTTACTGTTGTTTGTTGTTAGCCTGTTAGGGTTGTTTGTTGTTAGGGGGTTAGGGTTGTTTGTTGCTAGGGGGTTAGGGTTGTTTGCTGTTAGGGGGTTAGGTTTGTTTGTTGTGAGGGGATTAGGTTTGTTTGTTAGGGGGTTAGGGTTGTTTGTTAGGGGGTTAGGGTTGTTTGTTAGGGGGTTATGGTTGTAATTGTTAGGTGGTTAGGTTTGTTTGTTGGGGGTTAGGGTTGTTTGTTGTAAGGGGGTTAGGTTTGTTTGTTGTTTGGGGTTAGTGTTGTTTGTTGTTAGGGGGTTAGGGTTGTTTGTTTTTAGGGTGTTACGGATATTTGTTGTTTGGGGGTTAGGGTTGTTTGTTGTTAGGGTGTTAGGGTTGTTTGTTGTTAGGGGGTTAGGGTTGATTTTTGTTAGGGGGTTAGTGTTGTTTGTTGTTAGGGGGTTAGTGTTGTTTGTTGTTGGGGGTTAGGGTTGTTTTGTTAGGGTGTTAGGGTTGTGTTTGTTAAGGGGTTAGTGTTGTTTGTTGTTAGGGGGTTAGGGTTGTTTGCTGTTAGGGGGTTAGGTTTGTTTGTTGGGGGATAGGGTTCTTTTTGTTAGGGGGTTAGGGGTGTTTGTTAGGAAGTTAGGGTTGTTTGTTTTTAGGGGGTTACGGTTGTTTTGTTACTCGGTTAGGGTTTTGTTAGTGGGTTATGGTTGTTTTTATTAGGGGGTAAGGGTTGTTTGTTGTTAGGGGATTAGGTTTGTTTGTTAGGGGGTTAGGGTTGTTTGTTAGGGGGTTAGAGTTGTTTGTTGTTAGGGGTTTAGGGTTGTTTCTTGTTAGGGGGTTAGGGTTGTTTGTTGTTAGGGGGTTAGCATTGTATGTTAGGGGGATAGTTTTGTTTTTTTACAGTGTTAGGGTTGTGTTTGTTACGGGGTTAGGGTTGTTTGTTGTTAGGGGGTTATTGTTTGTTGTTAGGGGGTTAGGGTTGTTTTTTGCTAGGGGGTTAGGGTTGTTTGTTGTTGGGGGTTAGGGTTGTTTGTTGTTAGGGGATTAGGGTGTTTTTTTTTTAGGGGCTTAGGATTGTTTGTTGTTAGGGGGTTAGGCTTGTTTGCTGTTAGGGGGTTACGTTTGTTGTGAGGGGATTAGGTTTGTTTGTTAAGGGGTTAGGGTTGTTTGTTGGGGGTTACGGTTGTTAGTGTTAGGTGGTTAGGTTTGTTTGTTGGGGGTTAGGTTTGTTTGTTGTTAGGGGGTTAGGGTTGTTTGTTGTTAGGGGGTTATGGTTGTTTGTTGTTGGGGGTTAGGATTGTTTGTTTTTAGGGGGTTAGGATTGTTTGTTGTTAGGGGGTTAGTGTTGTTTCTTAGGGGGTTACGGTTGTTACTGTTAGGGGGTTAGGATTGTTTATTAGGGGGTTAGGGTTTTTTGTTGTTGGGGGTTAGGGTTGTTTGCTGTCAGGGGGTTAGGGTTGTTTGTTGTTGGGGGGTAGGTTTGTTTTTTGTTAGGGGGTAGTGTTGTTTGATGTTAAGGGGTTAGTGTTGTTTGATGTTGGGGGTTAGGGTTGTTTCTTGTTAGGGGGTTAGGGTTGTTTGTTAGGGGGTTAGTTTTGTTTTTTTTTAGGGTGTTAGGGTTGTGTTTGTTACGAGTTTAGGGTTGTTTGTTGTTAGAGGGTTAGGGTTGTTTGTTGTTAGTGGGTTAGGGTTGTTTGTTGTTGTGGTTTGGGATTGTTTGTTAGGGGGTTAGGGTTGTTTGCTGTTAGGGGGGTTGGGTTTGTATGTTAGGGGGTTAGGGTTGTTTTTTGTTACGGGGTTAGGGTTGTTTGTTGTTAGGGGATTAGGGTTGTTTGTTAGGGGGTTAGGTTTGTTTTTGTTCCTGGGATATGTTTGTTTGTTATTAGTGGGTTAGGGTTGTTTGTTGTTAGGGGTTACGTTTGTTTTTGTTAGGGGGATGGGGTTGTTTGTCAAGGGGTTAGGGTTATTTTTCTTAGGGGGTTAGGGTTGTATTTGTTAGGGGGTTAGGGTAGGTTGTTGTTAGGGGATTACGGTTGTTTGTTGTTAGAGGTTTACTGTTGTTTGTTGTTAGCCTGTTAGGGTTGTTTGTTGTTAGGGGGTTAGGGTTGTTTGTTGCTAGGGGGTTAGGGTTGTTTGCTGTTAGGGGGTTAGGTTTGTTTGTTGTGAGGGGATTAGGTTTGTTTGTTAGGGGGTTAGGGTTGTTTGTTAGGGGGTTAGGGTTGTTTGTTAGGGGGTTATGGTTGTTATTGTTAGGTGGTTAGGTTTGTTTGTTGGGGGTTAGGGTTGTTTGTTGTTAGGGGGTTAGGGTTGTTTGTTGTTAGGGGGTTAGGTTTGTTTGTTGTTTGGGGTTAGTGTTGTTTGTTGTTAGGGGGTTAGGGTTGTTTGTTTTTAGGGTGTTACGGATATTTGTTGTTTGGGGGTTAGGGTTGTTTGTTGTTAGGGTGTTAGGGTTGTTTGTTGTTAGGGAGTTAGGGTTGATTTTGGTTAGGGGGTTAGTGTTGTTTGTTGTTAGGGGGTTAGTGTTGTTTGTTGTTGGGGGTTAGGGTTGTTTTGTTAGGGTGTTAGGGTTGTGTTTGTTAAGGGGTTAGTGTTGTTTGTTGTTAGGGGGTTAGGGTTGTTTGCTGTTAGGGGGTTAGGTTTGTTTGTTGGGGGATAGGGTTCTTTTTGTTAGGGGGTTAGGGGTGTTTGTTAGGAAGTTAGGGTTGTTTGTTTTTAGGGGGTTACGGTTGTTTTGTTACTCGGTTAGGGTTTTGTGAGTGGGTTATGGTTGTTTTTATTAGGGGGTAAGGGTTGTTTGTTGTTAGGGGATTAGGTTTGTTTGTTAGGGGGTTAGGGTTGTTTGTTAGGGGGTTAGAGTTGTTTGTTGTTAGGGGTTTAGGGTTGTTTCTTGTTAGGGGGTTAGGGTTGTTTGTTGTTAGGGGATTAGCATTGTATGTTGGGGGATAGTTTTGTTTTTTTACAGTGTTAGGGTTGTGTTTGTTACGGGGTTAGGGTTGTTTGTTGTTAGGGGGTTATTGTTTGTTGTTAGGGGGTTAGGGTTGTTTTTTGCTAGGGGGTTAGGGTTGTTTGTTGTTGGGGGTTAGGGTTGTTTGTTGTTAGGGGATTAGGGTTGTTTTTTTTTTAGGGGCTTAGGATTGTTTGTTGTTAGGGGGTTAGGGTTGTTTGCTGTTAGGGGGTTACGTTTGTTGTGAGGGGATTAGGTTTGTTTGTTAAGGGGTTAGGGTTGTTTGTAGGGGGTTACGGTTGTTAGTGTTAGGTGGTTAGGTTTGTTTGTTGGGGGTTAGAGTTGTTTGTTGTTAGGGGGTTAGGGTTGTTTGTTGTTAGGGGGTTAGGTTTGTTTGTTGTTAGGGGGTTAGGGTTGTTTGTTGTTAGGGGGTTATGGTTGTTTGTTTTTAGGGGGTTAGGATTGTTTGTTTTTAGGGGGTTAGGATTGTTTGTTGTTAGGGGGTTAGTGTTGTTTCGTAGGGGGTTACGGTTGTTACTGTTAGGGGGTTAGGATTGTTTATTAGGGGGTTAGGGTTTTTTGTTGTTGGGGGTTAGGGTTGTTTGCTGTCAGGGGGTTAGGGTTGTTTGTTGTTGGGGGGTAGGTTTGTTTTTTGTTAGGGGGTAGTGTTGTTTGATGTTAAGGGGTTAGTGTTGTTTGATGTTGGGGGTTAGGGTTGTTTCTTGTTAGGGGGTTAGGGTTGTTTGTTAGGGGGTTAGTTTTGTTTTTTTTTAGGGTGTTAGGGTTGTGTTTGTTACGAGTTTAGGGTTGTTTGTTGTTAGAGGGTTAGGGTTGTTTGTTGTTAGTGGGTTAGGGTTGTTTGTTGTTGTGGTTTGGGATTGTTTGTTAGGGGGTTAGGGTTGTTTGCTGTTAGGGGGGTTGGGTTTGTTTGTTAGGGGGTTAGGGTTGTTTTTTGTTACGGGGTTAGGGTTGTTTGTTGTTAGGGGATTAGGGTTGTTTGTTAGGGGGTTAGGTTTGTTTTTGTTCCTGGGATATGTTTGTTTGTTATTAGTGGGTTAGGGTTGTTTGTTGTTAGGGGTTACGTTTGTTTTTGTTAGGGGGATGGGGTTGTTTGTCAAGGGGTTAGGGTTATTTTTCTTAGGGGGTTAGGGTTGTGTTTGTTAGGGGGTTAGGGTAGGTTGTTGTTAGGGGATTACGGTTGTTTGTTGTTAGAGGTTTACTGTTGTTTGTTGTTAGCCTGTTAGGGTTGTTTGTTGTTAGGCGGTTAGGGTTGTTTGTTGCTAGGGGGTTAGGGTTGTTTGCTGTTAGGGGGTTAGGTTTGTTTGTTGTGAGGGGATTAGGTTTGTTTGTTAGGGGGTTAGGGTTGTTTGTTAGGGGGTTAGGGTTGTTTGTTAGGGGGTTATGCTTGTAATTGTTAGGTGGTTAGGTTTGTTTGTTGGGGGTTAGGGTTTTTTGTTGTAAGGGGGTTAGGTTTGTTTGTTGTTTGGGGTTAGTGTTGTTTGTTGTTAGGGGGTTAGGGTTGTTTGTTTTTAGGGTGTTACGGATATTTGTTGTTTGGGGGTTAGGGTTGTTTGTTGTTAGGGTGTTAGGGTTGTTTGTTGTTAGGGGGTTAGGGTTGATTTTTGTTAGGGGGTTAGTGTTGTTTGTTGTTAGGGGGTTAGTGTTGTTTGTTGTTGGGGGTTAGGGTTGTTTTGTTAGGGTGTTAGGGTTGTGTTTGTTAAGGGGTTAGTGTTGTTTGTTGTTAGGGGGTTAGGGTTGTTTGCTGTTAGGGGGTTAGGTTTGTTTGTTGGGGGATAGGGTTCTTTTTGTTAGGGGGTTAGGGGTGTTTGTTAGGAAGTTAGGGTTGTTTGTTTTTAGGGGGTTACGGTTGTTTTGTTACTCGGTTAGGGTTTTGTTAGTGGGTTATGGTTGTTTTTATTAGGGGGTAAGGGTTGTTTGTTGTTAGGGGATTAGGTTTGTTTGTTAGGGGGTTAGGGTTGTTTGTTAGGGGGTTAGAGTTGTTTGTTGTTAGGGGTTTAGGGTTGTTTCTTGTTAGGGGGTTAGGGTTGTTTGTTGTTAGGGGGTTAGCATTGTATGTTAGGGGGACAGTTTTGTTTCTTTACAGTGTTAGGGTTGTGTTTGTTACGGGGTTAGGGTTGTTTGTTGTTAGGGGGTTATTGTTTGTTGTTAGGGGGTTAGGGTTGTTTTTTGCTAGGGGGTTAGGGTTGTTTGTTGTTGGGGGTTAGGGTTGTTTGTTGTTAGGGGATTAGGGTGTTTTTTTTTAGGGGCTTAGGATTGTTTGTTGTTAGGGGGTTAGGGTTGTTTGCTGTTAGGGGGTTACGTTTGTTGTGAGGGGATTAGGTGTGTTTGTTAAGGGGTTAGGGTTGTTTGTTGGGGGTTACGGTTGTTAGTGTTAGGTGGTTAGGTTTGTTTGTTGGGGGTTAGGTTTGTTTGTTGTTAGGGGGTTAGGGTTGTTTGTTGTTAGGGGTTTATGGTTGTTTGTTGTTGGGGGTTAGGATTGTTTGTTTTTAGGGGGTTAGGATTGTTTGTTGTTAGGGGGTTAGTGTTGTTTCTTAGGGGGTTACGGTTGTTACTGTTAGGGGGTTAGGATTGTTTATTAGGGGGTTAGGGTTTTTTGTTGTTGGGGGTTAGGGTTGTTTGCTGTCAGGGGGTTAGGGTTGTTTGTGGTTGGGGGGTAGGTTTGTTTTTTGTTAGGGGGTAGTGTTGTTTGATGTTAAGGGGTTAGTGTTGTTTGATGTTGGGGGTTAGGGTTGTTTGTTAGGGGGTTAGTTTTGTTTTTTTTTAGGGTGTTAGGGTTGTGTTTGTTACGAGTTTAGGGTTGTTTGTTGTTAGAGGGTTAGGGTTGTTTGTTGTTAGTGGGTTAGGGTTGTTTGTTGTTGTGGTTTGGGATTGTTTGTTAGGGGGTTAGGGTTGTTTGCTGTTAGGGGGGTTGGGTTTGTTTGTTAGGGGGTTAGGGTTGTTTTTTGTTACGGGGTTAGGGTTGTTTGTTGTTAGGGGATTAGGGTTGTTTGTTAGGGGGTTAGGTTTGTTTTTGTTCCTGGGATATGTTTGCTTGTTATTAGTGGGTTAGGGTTGTTTGTTGTTAGGGGTTACGTTTGTTTTTGTTAGGGGGATGGGGTTGTTTGTCAAGGGGTTGGGGTTATTTTTCTTAGGGGGTGAGGGTTGTGTTTGTTAGGGGGTTAGGGTAGGTTGTTGTTAGGGGATTACGGTTGTTTGTTGTTAGAGGTTTACTGTTGTTTGTTGTTAGCCTGTTAGGGTTGTTTGTTGTTAGGGGGTTAGGGTTGTTTGTTGCTAGGGGGTTAGGGTTGTTTGCTGTTAGGGGGTTAGGTTTGTTTGTTGTGAGGTGATTAGGTTTGTTTGTTAGGGGGTTAGGGTTGTTTGTTAGGGGGTTAGGGTTGTTTGTTAGGGGGTTATGGTTGTTATTGTTAGGTGGTTAGGTTTGTTTGTTGGGGGTTAGGGTTGTTTGTTGTTAGGGGGTTAGGGTTGTTTGTTGTTAGGGGGTTAGGTTTGTTTGTTGTTTGGGGTTAGTGTTGTTTGTTGTTAGGGGGTTAGGGTTGTTTGTTTTTCGGGTGTTACGGATATTTGTTGTTTGGGGGTTAGGGTTGTTTGTTGTTAGGGTGTTAGGGTTGTTTGTTGTTAGGGGGTTAGGGTTGATTTTTGTTAGGGGGTTAGTGTTGTTTGTTGTTAGGGGGTTAGTGTTGTTTGTTGTTGGGGGTTAGGGTTGTTTTGTTAGGGTGTTAGGGTTGTGTTTGTTAAGGGGTTAGTGTTGTTTGTTGTTAGGGGGTTAGGGTTGTTTGCTGTTAGGGGGTTAGGTTTGTTTGTTGGGGGATAGGGTTCTTTTTGTTAGGGGGTTAGGGGTGTTTGTTAGGAAGTTAGGGTTGTTTGTTTTTAGGGGGTTACGGTTGTTTTGTTACTCGGTTAGGGTTTTGTTAGTGGGTTATGGTTGTTTTTATTAGGGGGTAAGGGTTGTTTGTTGTTAGGGGATTAGGTTTGTTTTTTAGGGGGTTAGGGTTGTTTGTTAGGGGGTTAGAGTTGTTTGTTGTTAGGGGTTTAGGGTTGTTTCTTGTTAGGGGGTTAGGGTTGTTTGTTGTTAGGGGATTAGCATTGTACGTTGGGGGATAGTTTTGTTTTTTTACAGTGTTAGGGTTGTGTTTGTTACGGGGTTAGGGTTGTTTGTTGTTAGGGGGTTATTGTTTGTTGTTAGGGGGTTAGGGTTGTTTTTTGCTAGGGGGTTAGGGTTGTTTGTTGTTGGGGGTTAGGGTTGTTTGTTGTTAGGGGATTAGGGTTGTTTTTTTTTTAGGGGCTTAGGATTGTTTGTTGTTAGGGGGTTAGGGTTGTTTGCTGTTAGGGGGTTATGTTTGTTGTGAGGGGATTAGGTTTGTTTGTTAAGGGGTTAGGGTTGTTTGTTGGGGGTTACGGTTGTTAGTGTTAGGTGGTTAGGTTTGTTTGTTGGGGGTTAGGTTTGTTTGTTGTTAGGGGGTTAGGGTTGTTTGTTGTTAGGGGGTTATGGTTGTTTGTTGTTAGGGGGTTAGGATTGTTTGTTGTTGTGGTTTGGGATTGTTTGTTAGGGGGTTAGGGTCGTTTGCTGTTAGGGGGGTTGGGTTTGTTTGTTAGGGGGTTAGGGTTGTTTTTTGTTACGGGGTTAGGGTTGTTTGTTGTTAGGGGATTAGGGTTGTTTGTTAGGGGGTTAGGTTTGTTTTTGTTCCTGGGATATGTTTGTTTGTTATTAGTGGGTTAGGGTTGTTTGTTGTTAGGGGTTACGTTTGTTTTTGTTAGGGGGATGGGGTTGTTTGTCAAGGGGTTAGGGTTATTTTTCTTAGGGGGTTAGGGTTGTGTTTGTTAGGGGGTTAGGGTAGGTTGTTGTTACGGGATTACGGTTGTTTGTTGTTAGAGGTTTACTGTTGTTTGTTGTTAGCCTGTTAGGGTTGTTTGTTGTTAGGGGGTTAGGGTTGTTTGTTGCTAGGGGGTTAGGGTTGTTTGCTGTTAGGGGGTTAGGTTTGTTTGTTGTGAGGGGATTAGGTTTGTTTGTTAGGGGGTTAGGGTTGTTTGTTAGGGGGTTAGGGTTGTTAGGGGGTTATGGTTGTTATTGTTAGGTGGTTAGGTTTGTTTGTTGGGGGTTAGGGTTGTTTGTTGTTAGGGGGTTAGCGTTGTTTGTTGTTAGGGGGTTAGGTTTGTTTGTTGTTTGGGGTTAGTGTTGTTTGTTGTTAGGGGGTTAGGGTTGTTTGTTTTTAGGGTGTTACGGATATTTCTTGTTTGGGGGTTACGGTTGTTTGTTGTTAGGGTGTTAGGGTTGTTTGTTGTTAGGGGGTTAGGGTTGATTTTTGTTAGGGGGTTAGTGTTGTTTGTTGTTAGGGGGTTAGTGTTGTTTGTTGTTGGGGGTTAGGGTTGTTTTGTTAGGGTGTTAGGGTTGTGTTTGTTAAGGGGTTAGTGTTGTTTGTTGTTAGGGGGTTAGGGTTGTTTGCTGTTAGGGGGTTAGGTTTGTTTGTTGGGGGATAGGGTTCTTTTTGTTAAGTGGTTAGGGGTGTTTGTTTGGAAGTTAGGGTTGTTTGTTTTTAGGGGGTTACGGTTGTTTTGTTACTCGGTTAGGGTTTTGTTAGTGGGTTATGGTTGTTTTTATTAGGGGGTAAGGGTTGTTTGTTGTTAGGGGATTAGGTTTGTTTGTTAGGGGGTTAGGGTTGTTTGTTAGGGGGTTAGAGTTGTTTGTTGTTAGGGGTTTAGGGTTGTTTCTTGTTAGGGGGTTAGGGTTGTTTGTTGTTAGGGGGTTAGCATTGTATGTTAGGGGGATAGTTTTGTTTTTTTACAGTGTTAGGGTTGTGTTTGTTACGGGGTTAGGGTTGTTTGTTGTTAGGGGGTTATTGTTTGTTGTTAGGGGGTTAGGGTTGTTTTTTGCTAGGGGGTTAGGGTTGTTTGTTGTTGGGGGTTAGGGTTGTTTGTTGTTAGGGGATTAGGGTTGTTTTTTTTTAAGGGGCTTAGGATTGTTTGTTGTTAGGGGGTTAGGGTTGTTTGCTGTTAGGGGGTTACGTTTTTTGTGAGGGGATTAGGTTTGTTTGTTAAGGGGTTAGGGTTGTTTGTTGGGGGTTACGGTTGTTAGTGTTAGGTGGTTAGGTTTGTTTGTTGGGGGTTAGGTTTGTTTGTTGTTAGGGGGTTAGGGTTGTTTGTTGTTAGGGGGTTATGGTTGTTTGTTGTTAGGGGGTTAGGATTGTTTGTTTTTAGGGGGTTAGGATTGTTTGTTGTTAGGGGGTTAGTGTTGTTTCTTAGGGGGTTACGGTTGTTACTGTTAGGGGGTTAGGATTGTTTATTAGGGGGTTAGGGTTTTTTGTTGTTGGGGGTTAGGGTTGTTTGCTGTCAGGGGGTTAGGGTTGTTTGTTGTTGGGGGTAGGTTTGTTTTTTGTTAGGGGGTAGTGTTGTTTGATGTTAAGGGGTTAGTGTTGTTTGATGTTGGGGGTTAGGGTTGTTTCTTGTTAGGGGGTTAGGGTTGTTTGTTAGGGGGTTAGTTTTGTTTTTTTTTAGGGTGTTAGGGTTGTGTTTGTTACGAGTTTAGGGTTGTTTGTTGTTAGAGGGTTAGGGTTGTTTGTTGTTAGTGGGTTAGGGTTGTTTGTTGTTGTGTTTTGGGATTGTTTGTTAGGGGGTTAGGGTTGTTTGCTGTTAGGGGGGTTGGGTTTGTTTGTTAGGGGGTTAGGGTTGTTTTTTGTTACGGGGTTAGGGTTGTTTGTTGTTAGGGGATTAGGGTTGTTTGTTAGGGGGTTAGGTTTGTTTTTGTTCCTGGGATATGTTTGTTTGTTATTAGTGGGTTAGGGTTGTTTGTTGTTAGGGGTTACGTTTGTTTTTGTTAGGGGGATGGGGTTGTTTGTCAAGGGGTTAGGGTTATTTTTCTTAGGGGGTTAGGGTTGTGTTTGTTACGGGGTTAGGGTAGGTTGTTGTTAGGGGATTACGGTTGTTTGTGGTTAGAGGTTTACTGTTGTTTGTTGTTAGCCTGTTAGGGTTGTTTGTTGTTAGGGGGTTAGGGTTGTTTGTTGCTAGGGGGTTAGGGTTGTTTGCTGTTAGGGGGTTAGGTTTGTTTGTTGTGAGGGGATTAGGTTTGTTTGTTAGGGGGTTAGGGTTGTTTGTTAGGGGGTTAGGGTTGTTTGTTAGGGGGTTATGGTTGTTATTGTTAGGTGGTTAGGTTTGTTTGTTGGGGGTTAGGGTTGTTTGTTGTTAGGGGGTTAGGGTTGTTTGTTGTTAGGGGGTTAGGTTTGTTTGTTGTTTGGGGTTAGTGTTGTTTGTTGTTAGGGGGTTAGGGTTGTTTGTTTTTAGGGTGTTACGGATATTTGTTGTTTGGGGGTTAGGGTTGTTTGTTGTTAGGGTGTTAGGGTTGTTTGTTGTTAGGGGGTTAGGGTTGATTTTTGTTAGGGGGTTAGTGTTGTTTGTTGTTAGGGGGTTAGTGTTGTTTCTTGTTGGGGGTTAGGGTTGTTTTGTTAGGGTGTTAGGGTTGTGTTTGTTAAGGGGTTAGTGTTGTTTGTTGTTAGGGGGTTAGGGTTGTTTGCTGTTAGGGGGTTAGGTTTGTTTGTTGGGGGATAGGGTTCTTTTTGTTAGGGGGTTAGGGGTGTTTGTTAGGAAGTTAGGGTTGTTTGTTTTTAGGGGGTTACGGTTGTTTTGTTACTCGGTTAGGGTTTTGTTAGTGGGTTATGGTTGTTTTTATTAGGGGGTAAGGGTTGTTTGTTGTTAGGGGATTAGGTTTGTTTGTTAGGGGGTTAGGGTTGTTTGTTAGGGGGTTAGAGTTGTTTGTTGTTAGGGGTTTAGGGTTGTTTCTTGTTAGGGGGTTAGGGTTGTTTGTTGTTAGGGGGTTAGCATTGTATGTTGGGGGATAGTTTTGTTTTTTTACAGTGTTAGGGTTGTGTTTGTTACGGGGTTAGGGTTGCTTGTTGTTAGGGGGTTATTGTTTGTTGTTAGGGGGTTAGGGTTGTTTTTTGCTAGGGGGTTAGGGTTGTTTGTTTTTGGGGGTTAGGGTTGTTTGTTGTTAGGGGATTAGGGTTGTTTTTTTTTTAGGGGCTTAGGATTGTTTGTTGTTAGGGGGTTAGGTTTGTTTGCTGTTAGGGGGTTACGTTTGTTGTGAGGGGATTAGGTTTGTTTGTTAAGGGGTTAGGGTTGTTTGTAGGGGGTTACGGTTGTTAGTGTTAGGTGGTTAGGTTTGTTTGTTGGGGGTTAGAGTTGTTTGTTGTTAGGGGGTTAGGGTTGTTTGTTGTTAGGGGGTTAGGTTTGTTTGTTGTTAGGGGGTTAGTGTTGTTTGTTGTTAGGGGGTTATGGTTGTTTGTTTTTAGGGGGTTAGGATTGTTTGTTTTTAGGGGGTTAGGATTGTTTGTTGTTAGGGGGTTAGTGTTGTTTCGTAGGGGGTTACGGTTGTTACTGTTAGGGGGTTAGGATTGTTTATTAGGGGGTTAGGGTTTTTTGTTGTTGGGGGTTAGGGTTGTTTGCTGTCAGGGGGTTAGGGTTGTTTGTTGTTGGGGGGTAGGTTTGTTTTTTGTTAGGGGGTAGTGTTGTTTGATGTTAAGGGGTTAGTGTTGTTTGATGTTGGGGGTTAGGGTTGTTTCTTGTTAGGGGGTTAGGGTTGTTTGTTAGGGGGTTAGTTTTGTTTTTTTTTAGGGTGTTAGGGTTGTGTTTGTTACGAGTTTAGGGTTGTTTGTTGTTAGAGGGTTAGGGTTGTTTGTTGTTAGTGGGTTAGGGTTGTTTGTTGTTGTGGTTTGGGATTGTTTGTTAGGGGGTTAGGGTTGTTTGCTGTTAGGGGGGTTGGGTTTGTTTGTTAGGGGGTTAGGGTTGTTTTTTGTTATGGGGTTAGGGTTGTTTGTTGTTAGGGGATTAGGGTTGTTTGTTAGGGGGTTAGGTTTGTTTTTGTTCCTGGGATATGTTTGTTTGTTATTAGTGGGTTAGGGTTGTTTGTTGTTAGGGGTTACGTTTGTTTTTTTTAGGGGGATGGGGTTGTTTGTCAAGGGGTTAGGGTTATTTTTCTTAGGGGGTTAGGGTTGTGTTTCTTAGGGGGTTAGGGTAGGTTGTTGTTAGGGGATTACGGTTGTTTGTTGTTAGAGGTTTACTGTTGTTTGTTGTTAGCCTGTTAGGGTTGTTTGTTGTTAGGGGGTTAGGGTTGTTTGTTGCTAGGGGGTTAGGGTTGTTTGCTGTTAGGGGGTTAGGTTTGTTTGTTGTGAGGGGATTAGGTTTGTTTGTTAGGGGGTTAGGGTTGTTTGCTAGGGGGTTAGGGTTGTTTGTTAGGGGGTTATGCTTGTTATTGTTAGGTGGTTAGGTTTGTTTGTTGGGGGTTAGGGTTGTTTGTTGTTAGGGGGTTAGGTTTGTTTGTTGTTTGGGGTTAGTGTTGTTTGTTGTTAGGGGGTTAGGGTTGTTTGTTTTTAGGGTGTTACGGATATTTGTTGTTTGGGGGTTAGGGTTGTTTGTTGTTAGGGTGTTAGGGTTGTTTGTTGTTAGGGGGTTAGGGTTGATTTTTTTTAGGGGGTTAGTGTTGTTTGTTGTTAGGGGGTTAGTGTTGTTTGTTGTTGGGGGTTAGGGTTGTTTTGTTAGGGTGTTAGGGTTGTGTTTGTTAAGAGGTTAGTGTTGTTTGTTGTTAGGGGGTTAGCATTGTATGTTAGGGGGATAGTTTTGTTTTTTTACAGTGTTAGGGTTGTGTTTGTTACGGGGTTAGGGTTGTTTGTTGTTAGGGGGTTATTGTTTGTTGTTAGGGGGTTAGGGTTGTTTTTTGCTAGGGGGTTAGGGTTGTTTGTTGTTGGGGGTTAGGGTTGTTTGTTGTTAGGGGATTAGGGTGTTTTTTTTTTAGGGGCTTAGGATTGTTTGTTGTTAGGGGGTTAGGCTTGTTTCCTGTTAGGGGGTTACGTTTGTTGTGAGGGGATTAGGTTTGTTTGTTAAGGGGTTAGGGTTGTTTGTTGGGGGTTACGGTTGTTAGTGTTAGGTGGTTAGGTTTGTTTGTTGGGGGTTAGGTTTGTTTGTTGTTAGGGGGTTAGGGTTGTTTGTTGTTCGGGGGTTATGGTTGTTTGTTGTTAGGGGGTTAGGATTGTTTGTTTTTAGGGGGTTAGGATTGTTTGTTGTTAGGGGGTTAGTGTTGTTTCTTAGGGGGTTACGGTTGTTACTGTTAGGGGGTTAGGATTGTTTATTAGGGGGTTAGGGTTTTTTGTTGTTGGGGGTTAGGGTTGTTTGCTGTCAGGGGGTTAGGGTTGTTTGTTGTTGGGGGGTAGGTTTGTTTTTTGTTAGGGGGTAGTGTTGTTTGATGTTAAGGGGTTAGTGTTGTTTGATGTTGGGGGTTAGGGTTGTTTCTTGTTAGGGGGTTAGGGTTGTTTGTTAGGGGGTTAGTTTTGTTTTTTTTTAGGGTGTTAGGGTTGTGTTTGTTACGAGTTTAGGGTTGTTTGTTGTTAGAGGGTTAGGGTTGTTTGTTGTTAGTGGGTTAGGGTTGTTTGTTGTTGTGTTTTGGGATTGTTTGTTAGGGGGTTAGGGTTGTTTGCTGTTAGGGGGGTTGGGTTTGTTTGTTAGGGGGTTAGGGTTGTTTTTTGTTACGGGGTTAGGGTTGTTTGTTGTTAGGGGATTAGGGTTGTTTGTTAGGGGGTTAGGTTTGTTTTTGTTCCTGGGATATGTTTGTTTGTTATTAGTGGGTTAGGGTTGTTTGTTGTTAGGGGTTACGTTTGTTTTTGTTAGGGGGATGGGGTTGTTTGTCAAGGGGTTAGGGTTATTTTTCTTAGGGGGTTAGGTTTGTATTTGTTAGGGGGTTAGGGTAGGTTGTTGTTAGGGGATTACGGTTGTTTGTTGTTAGAGGTTTACTGTTGTTTGTTGTTAGCCTGTTAGGGTTGTTTGTTGTTAGGGGGTTAGGGTTGTTTGTTGCTAGGGGGTTAGGGTTGTTTGCTGTTAGGGGGTTAGGTTTGTTTGTTGTGAGGGGATTAGGTTTGTTTGTTAGGGGGTTAGGGTTGTTTGTTAGGGGGTTAGGGTTGTTTGTTAGGGGGTTATGGTTGTTATTGTTAGGTGGTTAGGTTTGTTTGTTGGGGGTTAGGGTTGTTTGTTGTTAGGGGGTTAGGGTTGTTTGTTGTTAGGGGGTTAGGTTTGTTTGTTGTTTGGGGTTAGTGTTGTTTGTTGTTAGGGGGTTAGGGTTGTTTGTTTTTAGGGTGTTACGGATATTTGTTGTTTGGGGGTTAGGGTTGTTTGTTGTTAGGGTGTTAGGGTTGTTTGTTGTTAGGGGGTTACGGTTGTTTTGTTACTCGGTTAGGGTTTTGTTAGTGGGTTATGGTTGTTTTTATTAGGGGGTAAGGGTTGTTTGTTGTTAGGGGATTAGGTTTGTTTGTTAGGGGGTTAGGGTTGTTTGTTAGGGGGTTAGAGTTGTTTGTTGTTAGGGGTTTAGGGTTGTTTCTTGTTAGGGGGTTAGGGTTGTTTGTTGTTAGGGGGTTAGCATTGTATGTTGGGGGATAGTTTTGTTTTTTTACAGTGTTAGGGTTGTGTTTGTTACGGGGTTAGCGTTGCTTGTTGTTAGGGGGTTATTGTTTGTTGTTAGGGGGTTAGGGTTGTTTTTTGCTAGGGGGTTAGGGTTGTTTGTTGTTGGGGGTTAGGGTTGTTTGTTGTTAGGGGATTAGGGTTGTTTTTTTTTTAGGGGCTTAGGATTGTTTGTTGTTAGGGGGTTAGGGTTGTTTGCTGTTAGGGGGTTACGTTTGTTGTGAGGGGATTAGGTTTGTTTGTTAAGGGGTTAGGGTTGTTTGTAGGGGGTTACGGTTGTTAGTGTTAGGTGGTTAGGTTTGTTTGTTGGGGGTTAGAGTTGTTTGTTGTTAGGGGGTTAGGGTTGTTTGTTGTTGGGGGTAGGTTTGTTTTTTGTTAGGGGGTAGTGTTGTTTGATGTTAAGGGGTTAGTGTTGTTTGATGTTGGGGGTTAGGGTTGTTTCTTGTTAGGGGGTTAGGGTTGTTTGTTAGGGGGTTAGTTTTGTTTTTTTTTAGGGTGTTAGGGTTGTGTTTGTTACGAGTTTAGGGTTGTTTGTTGTTAGAGGGTTAGGGTTGTTTGTTGTTAGTGGGTTAGGGTTGTTTGTTGTTGTGTTTTGGGATTGTTTGTTAGGGGGTTAGGGTTGTTTGCTGTTAGGGGGGTTGGGTTTGTTTGTTAGGGGGTTAGGGTTGTTTTTTGTTACGGGGTTAGGGTTGTTTGTTGTTAGGGGATTAGGGTTGTTTGTTAGGGGGTTAGGTTTGTTTTTGTTCCTGGGATATGTTTGTTTGTTATTAGTGGGTTAGGGTTGTTTGTTGTTAGGGGTTACGTTTGTTTTTTTTAGGGGGATGGGGTTGTTTGTCAAGGGGTTAGGGTTATTTTTCTTAGGGGGTTAGGGTTGTGTTTGTTAGGGGGTTAGGGTAGGTTGTTGTTAGGGGATTACGGTTGTTTGTGGTTAGAGGTTTACTGTTGTTTGTTGTTAGCCTGTTAGGGTTGTTTGTTGTTAGGGGGTTAGGGTTGTTTGTTGCTAGGGGGTTAGGGTTGTTTGCTGTTAGGGGGTTAGGTTTGTTTGTTGTGAGGGGATTAGGTTTGTTTGTTAGGGGGTTAGGGTTGTTTGTTAGGGGGTTAGGGTTGTTTGTTAGGGGGTTATGGTTGTTATTGTTAGGTGGTTAGGTTTGTTTGTTGGGGGTTAGGGTTGTTTGTTGTTAGGGGGTTAGGGTTGTTTGTTGTTAGGGGGTTAGGTTTGTTTGTTGTTTGGGGTTAGTGTTGTTTGTTGTTAGGGGGTTAGGGTTGTTTGTTTTTAGGGTGTTACGGATATTTGTTGTTTGGGGGTTAGGGTTGTTTGTTGTTAGGGTGTTAGGGTTGTTTGTTGTTAGGGGGTTAGGGTTGATTTTTGTTAGGGGGTTAGTGTTTGTTGTTAGGGGGTTAGTGTTGTTTGTTGTTGGGGGTTAGGGTTGTTTTGTTAGGGTGTTAGGGTTGTGTTTGTTAAGGGGTTAGTGTTGTTTGTTGTTAGGGGGTTAGGGTTGTTTGCTGTTAGGGGGTTAGGTTTGTTTGTTGGGGGATAGGGTTCTTTTTGTTAGGGGGTTAGGGGTGTTTGTTAGGAAGTTAGGGTTGTTTGTTTTTAGGGGGTTACGGTTGTTTTGTTACTCGGTTAGGGTTTTGTTAGTGGGTTATGGTTGTTTTTATTAGGGGGTAAGGGTTGTTTGTTGTTAGGGGATTAGGTTTGTTTGTTAGGGGGTTAGGGTTGTTTGTTAGGGGGTTAGAGTTGTTTGTTGTTAGGGGTTTAGGGTTGTTTCTTGTTAGGGGGTTAGGGTTGTTTGTTGTTAGGGGGTTAGCATTGTATGTTGGGGGATAGTTTTGTTTTTTTACAGTGTTAGGGTTGTGTTTGTTACGGGGTTAGGGTTGCTTGTTGTTAGGGGGTTATTGTTTGTTGTTAGGGGGTTAGGGTTGTTTTTTGCTAGGGGGTTAGGGTTGTTTGTTGTTGGGGGTTAGGGTTGTTTGTTGTTAGGGGATTAGGGTTGTTTTTTTTTTAGGGGCTTAGGATTGTTTGTTGTTAGGGGGTTAGGGTTGTTTGCTGTTAGGGGGTTACGTTTGTTGTGAGGGGATTAGGTTTGTTTGTTAAGGGGTTAGGGTTGTTTGTAGGGGGTTACGGTTGTTAGTGTTAGGTGGTTAGGTTTCTTTGTTGGGGGTTAGAGTTGTTTGTTGTTAGGGGGTTAGGGTTGTTTGTTGTTAGGGGGTTAGGTTTGTTTGTTGTTAGGGGGTTAGTGTTGTTTGTTGTTAGGGGGTTATGGTTGTTTGTTTTTAGGGGGTTAGGATTGTTTGTTTTTAGGGGGTTAGGATTGTTTGTTGTTAGGGGGTTAGTGTTGTTTCTTAGGGGGTTACGGTTGTTACTGTTAGGGGGTTAGGATTGTTTATTAGGGGGTTAGGGTTTTTTGTTGTTGGGGGTTAGGGTTGTTTGCTGTCAGGGGGTTAGGGTTGTTTGTTGTTGGGGGGTAGGTTTGTTTTTTGTTAGGGGGTAGTGTTGTTTGATGTTAAGGGGTTAGTGTTGTTTGATTTTGGGGGTTAGGGTTGTTTCTTGTTAGGGGGTTAGGGTTGTTTGTTAGGGGGTTAGTTTTGTTTTTTTTTAGGGTGTTAGGGTTGTGTTTGTTACGAGTTTAGGGTTGTTTGTTGTTAGAGGGTTAGGGTTGTTTGTTGTTAGTGGGTTAGGGTTGTTTGTTGTTGTGGTTTGGGATTGTTTGTTAGGGGGTTAGGGTTGTTTGCTGTTAGGGGGGTTGGGTTTGTTTGTTAGGGGGTTAGGGTTGTTTTTTGTTATGGGGTTAGGGTTGTTTGTTGTTAGGGGATTAGGGTTGTTTGTTAGGGGGTTAGGTTTGTTTTTGTTCCTGGGATATGTTTGTTTGTTATTAGTGGGTTAGGGTTGTTTGTTGTTAGGGGTTACGTTTGTTTTTGTTAGGGGGATGGGGTTGTTTGTCAAGGGGTTAGGGTTATTTTTCTTAGGGGGTTAGGGTTGTGTTTCTTAGGGGGTTAGGGTAGGTTGTTGTTAGGGGATTACGGTTGTTTGTTGTTAGAGGTTTACTGTTGTTTGTTGTTAGCCTGTTAGGGTTGTTTGTTGTTAGGGGGTTAGGGTTGTTTGTTGCTAGGGGGTTAGGGTTGTTTGCTGTTAGGGGGTTAGGTTTGTTTGTTGTGAGGGGATTAGGTTTGTTTGTTAGGGGGTTAGGGTTGTTTGCTAGGGGGTTAGGGTTGTTTGTTAGGGGGTTATGGTTGTTATTGTTAGGTGGTTAGGTTTGTTTGTTGGGGGTTAGGGTTGTTTGTTGTTAGGGGGTTAGGTTTGTTTGTTGTTTGGGGTTAGTGTTGTTTGTTGTTAGGGGGTTAGGGTTGTTTGTTTTTAGGGTGTTACGGATATTTGTTGTTTGGGGGTTAGGGTTGTTTGTTGTTAGGGTGTTAGGGTTGTTTGTTGTTAGGGGGTTAGGGTTGATTTTTTTTAGGGGGTTAGTGTTGTTTGTTGTTGGGGGTTAGGGTTGTTTTGTTAGGGTGTTAGGGTTGTGTTTGTTAAGGGGTTAGTGTTGTTTGTTGTTAGGGGGTTAGCATTGTATGTTAGGGGGATAGTTTTGTTTTTTTACAGTGTTAGGGTTGTGTTTGTTACGGGGTTAGGGTTGTTTGTTGTTAGGGGGTTATTGTTTGTTGTTAGGGGGTTAGGGTTGTTTTTTGCTAGGGGGTTAGGGTTGTTTGTTGTTGGGGGTTAGGGTTGTTTGTTGTTAGGGGATTAGGGTGTTTTTTTTTTAGGGGCTTAGGATTGTTTGTTGTTAGGGGGTTAGGCTTGTTTGCTGTTAGGGGGTTACGTTTGTTGTGAGGGGATTAGGTTTGTTTGTTAAGGGGTTAGGGTTGTTTGTTGGGGGTTACGGTTGTTAGTGTTAGGTGGTTAGGTTTGTTTGTTGGGGGTTAGGTTTGTTTGTTGTTAGGGGGTTAGGGTTGTTTGTTGTTAGGGGGTTATGGTTGTTTGTTGTTAGGGGGTTAGGATTGTTTGTTTTTAGGGGGTTAGGATTGTTTGTTGTTAGGGGGTTAGTGTTGTTTCTTAGGGGGTTACGGTTGTTACTGTTAGGGGGTTAGGATTGTTTATTAGGGGGTTAGGGTTTTTTGTTGTTGGGGGTTAGGGTTGTTTGCTGTCAGGGGGTTAGGGTTGTTTGTTGTTGGGGGGTAGGTTTGTTTTTTGTTAGGGGGTAGTGTTGTTTGATGTTAAGGGGTTAGTGTTGTTTGATGTTGGGGGTTAGGGTTGTTTCTTGTTAGGGGGTTAGGGTTGTTTGTTAGGGGGTTAGTTTTGTTTTTTTTTAGGGTGTTAGGGTTGTGTTTGTTACGAGTTTAGGGTTGTTTGTTGTTAGAGGGTTAGGGTTGTTTGTTGTTAGTGGGTTAGGGTTGTTTGTTGTTGTGTTTTGGGATTGTTTGTTAGGGGGTTAGGGTTGTTTGCTGTTAGGGGGGTTGGGTTTGTTTGTTAGGGGGTTAGGGTTGTTTTTTGTTACGGGGTTAGGGTTGTTTGTTGTTAGGGGATTAGGGTTGTTTGTTAGGGGGTTAGGTTTGTTTTTGTTCCTGGGATATGTTTGTTTGTTATTAGTGGGTTAGGGTTGTTTGTTGTTAGGGGTTACGTTTGTTTTTGTTAGGGGGATGGGGTTGTTTGTCAAGGGGTTAGGGTTATTTTTCTTAGGGGGTTAGGTTTGTATTTGTTAGGGGGTTAGGGTAGGTTGTTGTTAGGGGATTACGGTTGTTTGTTGTTAGAGGTTTACTGTTGTTTGTTGTTAGCCTGTTAGGGTTGTTTGTTGTTAGGGGGTTAGGGTTGTTTGTTGCTAGGGGGTTAGGGTTGTTTGCTGTTAGGGGGTTAGGTTTGTTTGTTGTGAGGGGATTAGGTTTGTTTGTTAGGGGGTTAGGGTTGTTTGTTAGGGGGTTAGGGTTGTTTGTTAGGGGGTTATGGTTGTTATTGTTAGGTGGTTAGGTTTGTTTGTTGGGGGTTAGGGTTGTTTGTTGTTAGGGGGTTAGGGTTGTTTGTTGTTAGGGGGTTAGGTTTGTTTGTTGTTTGGGGTTAGTGTTGTTTGTTGTTAGGGGGTTAGGGTTGTTTGTTTTTAGGGTGTTACGGATATTTGTTGTTTGGGGGTTAGGGTTGTTTGTTGTTAGGGTGTTAGGGTTGTTTGTTGTTAGGGGGTTAGGGTTGATTTTTGTTAGGGGGTTAGTGTTGTTTGTTGTTAGGGGGTTAGTGTTGTTTGTTGTTGGGGGTTAGGGTTGTTTTGTTAGGGTGTTAGGGTTGTGTTTGTTAAGGGGTTAGTGTTGTTTGTTGTTAGGGGGTTAGGGTTGTTTGCTGTTAGGGGGTTAGGTTTGTTTGTTGGGGGATAGGGTTCTTTTTGTTAGGGGGTTAGGGGTGTTTGTTAGGAAGTTAGGGTTGTTTGTTTTTAGGGGGTTACGGTTGTTTTGTTACTCGGTTAGGGTTTTGTTAGTGGGTTATGGTTGTTTTTATTAGGGGGTAAGGGTTGTTTGTTGTTAGGGGATTAGGTTTGTTTGTTAGGGGGTTAGGGTTGTTTGTTAGGGGGTTAGAGTTGTTTGTTGTTAGGGGTTTAGGGTTGTTTCTTGTTAGGGGGTTAGGGTTGTTTGTTGTTAGGGGATTAGCATTGTATGTTGGGGGATAGTTTTGTTTTTTTACAGTGTTAGGGTTGTGTTTGTTACGGGGTTAGGGTTGTTTGTTGTTAGGGGGTTATTGTTTGTTGTTAGGGGGTTAGGGTTGTTTTTTGCTAGGGTGTTAGGGTTTTTTGTTGTTGGGGGTTAGGGTTGTTTGTTGTTAGGGGATTAGGG
The DNA here is from genome assembly GCF_024166365.1 of Elephas maximus indicus. Classification (NCBI taxonomy): domain Eukaryota; kingdom Metazoa; phylum Chordata; class Mammalia; order Proboscidea; family Elephantidae; genus Elephas; species Elephas maximus. The sequence goes on from NC_064834.1 coordinate 88,920,186, forward strand.
TTGTTTTTTTTTAAGGGGCTTAGGATTGTTTGTTGTTAGGGGGTTAGGGTTGTTTGCTGTTAGGGGGTTACGTTTGTTGTGAGGGGATTAGGTTTGTTTGTTAAGGGGTTAGGGTTGTTTGTTGGGGGTTACGGTTGTTAGTGTTAGGTGGTTAGGTTTGTTTGTTGGGGGTTAGGTTTGTTTGTTGTTAGGGGGTTAGGGTTGTTTGTTGTTAGGGGGTTAGGTTTGTTTGTTGTTTGGGGTTAGTGTTGTTTGTTGTTAGGGGGTTAGGCTTGTTTGTTTTTAGGGTGTTACGGATATTTGTTGTTTGGGGGTTAGGGTTGTTTGTTGTTAGGGTGTTAGGGTTGTTTGTTGTTAGGGGGTTAGGGTTGATTTTTTTTAGGGGGTTAGTGTTGTTTGTTGTTAGGGGGTTAGTGTTGTTTGTTGTTGGGGGTTAGGGTTGTTTTGTTAGGGTGTTAGGGTTGTGTTTGTTAAGGGGTTAGTGTTGTTTGTTGTTAGGGGGTTAGCATTGTATGTTAGGGGGATAGTTTTGTTTTTTTACAGTGTTAGGGTTGTGTTTGTTACGGGGTTAGGGTTGTTTGTTGTTAGGGGGTTATTGTTTGTTGTTAGGGGGTTAGGGTTGTTTTTTGCTAGGGGGTTAGGGTTGTTTGTTGTTGGGGGTTAGGGTTGTTTGTTGTTAGGGGATTAGGGTTGTTTTTTTTTAAGGGGCTTAGGATTGTTTGTTGTTAGGGGGTTAGGGTTGTTTGCTGTTAGGGGGTTACGTTTGTTGTGAGGGGATTAGGTTTGTTTGTTAAGGGGTTAGGGTTGTTTGTTGGGGGTTACGGTTGTTAGTGTTAGGTGGTTAGGTTTGTTTGTTGGGGGTTAGGTTTGTTTGTTGTTAGGGGGTTAGGGTTGTTTGTTGTTAGGGGGTTATGGTTGTTTGTTGTTAGGGGGTTAGGATTGTTTGTTTTTAGGGGGTTAGGATTGTTTGTTGTTAGGGGGTTAGTGTTGTTTCTTAGGGGGTTACGGTTGTTACTGTTAGGGGGTTAGGATTGTTTATTAGGGGGTTAGGGTTTTTTGTTGTTGGGGGTTAGGGTTGTTTGCTGTCAGGGGGTTAGGGTTGTTTGTTGTTGGGGGGTAGGTTTGTTTTTTGTTAGGGGGTAGTGGTGTTTGATGTTAAGGGGTTAGTGTTGTTTGATGTTGGGGGTTAGGGTTGTTTCTTGTTAGGGGGTTAGGGTTGTTTGTTAGGGGGTTAGTTTTGTTTTTTTTTAGGGTGTTAGGGTTGTGTTTGTTACGAGTTTAGGGTTGTTTGTTGTTAGAGTGTTAGGGTTGTTTGTTGTTAGTGGGTTAGGGTTGTTTGTTGTTGTGTTTTGGGATTGTTTGTTAGGGGGTTAGGGTTGTTTGCTGTTAGGGGGGTTGGGTTTGTTTGTTAGGGGGTTAGGGTTGTTTTTTGTTACGGGGTTAGGGTTGTTTGTTGTTAGGGGATTAGGGTTGTTTGTTAGGGGGTTAGGTTTGTTTTTGTTCCTGGGATATGTTTGTTTGTTATTAGTGGGTTAGGGTTGTTTGTTGTTAGGGGTTACGTTTGTTTTTGTTAGGGGGATGGGGTTGTTTGTCAAGGGGTTAGGGTTATTTTTCTTAGGGGGTTAGGGTTGTATTTGTTAGGGGGTTAGGGTAGGTTGTTGTTAGCGGATTACGGTTGTTTGTTGTTAGAGGTTTACTGTTGTTTGTTGTTAGCCTGTTAGGGTTGTTTGTTGTTAGGGGGTTAGGGTTGTTTGTTGCTAGGGGGTTAGGGTTGTTTGCTGTTAGGGGGTTAGGTTTGTTTGTTGTGAGGGGATTAGGTTTGTTTGTTAGGGGGTTAGGGTTGTTTGTTAGGAGGGGGTTAGGGTTGTTTGTTAGGGGGTTATGGTTGTTATTGTTAGGTGGTTAGGTTTGTTTGTTGGGGGTTAGGGTTGTTTGTTGTTAGGGGGTTTGGGTTGTTTGTTGTTAGGGGGTTAGGTTTGTTTGTTGTTTGGGGTTAGTGTTGTTTGTTGTTAGGGGGTTAGGGTTGTTTGTTTTTAGGGTGTTACAGATATTTGTTGTTTGGGGGTTAGGGTTGTTTGTTGTTAGGGTGTTAGGGTTGTTTGTTGTTAGGGGGTTAGGGTTGATTTTTGTTAGGGGGTTAGTGTTGTTTGTTGTTAGGGGGTTAGTGTTGTTTGTTGTTGGGGGTTAGGGTTGTTTTGTTAGGGTGTTAGGGTTGTGTTTGTTAAGGGGTTAGTGTTGTTTGTTGTTAGGGGGTTAGGGTTGTTTGCTGTTAGGGGGTTAGGTTTGTTTGTTGGGGGATAGGGTTCTTTTTGTTAGGGGGTTAGGGGTGTTTGTTAGGAAGTTAGGGTTGTTTGTTTTTAGGGGGTTACGGTTGTTTTGTTACTCGGTTAGGGTTTTGTTAGTGGGTTATGGTTGTTTTTATTAGGGGGTAAGGGTTGTTTGTTGTTAGGGGATTAGGTTTGTTTGTTAGGGGGTTAGGGTTGTTTGTTAGGGGGTTAGAGTTGTTTGTTGTTAGGGGTTTAGGGTTGTTTCTTGTTAGGGGTTAGGGTTGTTTGTTGTTAGGGGATTAGCATTGTATGTTGGGGGATAGTTTTGTTTTTTTACAGTGTTAGGGTTGTGTTTGTTACGGGGTTAGGGTTGTTTGTTGTTAGGGGGTTATTGTTTGTTGTTAGGGGTTAGGGTTGTTTTTTGCTAGGGTGTTAGGGTTTTTTGTTGTTGGGGGTTAGGGTTGTTTGTTGTTAGGGGATTAGGGTTGTTTTTTTTTAAGGGGCTTAGGATTGTTTGTTGTTAGGGGGTTAGGGTTGTTTGCTGTTAGGGGGTTACGTTTGTTGTGAGGGGATTAGGTTTGTTTGTTAAGGGGTTAGGGTTGTTTGTTGGGGGTTACGGTTGTTAGTGTTAGGTGGTTAGGTTTGTTTGTTGGGGGTTAGGTTTGTTTGTTGTTAGGGGGTTAGGGTTGTTTGTTGTTAGGGGGTTAGGGTTGTTTGTTGTTAGGGGGTTAGGATTGTTTGTTTTTAGGGGGTTAGGATTGTTTGTTGTTAGGGGGTTAGTGTTGTTTCTTAGGGAGTTACGGTTGTTACTGTTAGGGGGTTAGGATTGTTTATTAGGGGGTTAGGGTTTTTTGTTGTTGGGGGTTAGGGTTGTTTGCTGTCAGGGGGTTAGGGTTGTTTGTTGTTGGGGGGTAGGTTTGTTTTTTGTTAGGGGGTAGTGTTGTTTGATGTTAAGGGGTTAGTGTTGTTTGATGTTGGGGGTTAGGGTTGTTTGTTAGGGGGTTAGTTTTGTTTTTTTTTAGGGTGTTAGGGTTGTGTTTGTTACGAGTTTAGGGTTGTTTGTTGTTAGAGGGTTAGGGTTGTTTGTTGTTAGTGGGTTAGGGTTGTTTGTTGTTGTGGTTTGGGATTGTTTGTTAGGGGGTTAGGGTTGTTTGCTGTTAGGGGGGTTGGGTTTGTTTGTTAGGGGGTTAGGGTTGTTTTTTGTTACGGGGTTAGGGTTGTTTGTTGTTAGGGGATTAGGGTTGTTTGTTAGGGGGTTAGGTTTGTTTTTGTTCCTGGGATATGTTTGTTTGTTATTAGTGGGTTAGGGTTGTTTGTTGTTAGGGGTTACGTTTGTTTTTGTTAGGGGGATGGGGTTGTTTGTCAAGGGGTTAGGGTTATTTTTCTTAGGGGGTTAGGGTTGTATTTGTTAGGGGGTTAGGGTAGGTTGTTGTTAGGGGATTACGGTTGTTTGTTGTTAGAGGTTTACTGTTGTTTGTTGTTAGCCTGTTAGGGTTGTTTGTTGTTAGGGTGTTAGGGTTGTTTGTTGTTAGGGGGTTAGGGTTGATTTTTGTTAGGGGGTTAGTGTTGTTTGTTGTTAGGGGGTTAGTGTTGTTTGTTGTTGGGGGTTAGGGTTGTTTTGTTAGGGTGTTAGGGTTGTGTTTGTTAAGGGGTTAGTGTTGTTTGTTGTTAGGGGGTTAGGGTTGTTTGCTGTTAGGGGGTTAGGTTTGTTTGTTGGGGGATAGGGTTCTTTTTGTTAGGGGGTTAGGGGTGTTTGTTAGGAAGTTAGGGTTGTTTGTTTTTAGGGGGTTACGGTTGTTTTGTTACTCGGTTAGGGTTTTGTTAGTGGGTTATGGTTGTTTTTATTAGGGGGTAAGGGTTGTTTGTTGTTAGGGGATTAGGTTTGTTTGTTAGGGGGTTAGGGTTGTTTGTTAGGGGGTTAGAGTTGTTTGTTGTTAGGGGTTTAGGGTTGTTTCTTGTTAGGGGGTTAGGGTTGTTTGTTGTTAGGGGATTAGCATTGTATGTTGGGGGATAGTTTTGTTTTTTTACAGTGTTAGGGTTGTGTTTGTTACGGGGTTAGGGTTGTTTGTTGTTAGGGGGTTATTGTTTGTTGTTAGGGGGTTAGGGTTGTTTTTTGCTAGGGTGTTAGGGTTGTTTGTTGTTGGGGGTTAGGGTTGTTTGTTGTTAGGGGATTAGGGTTGTTTTTTTTTAAGGGGCTTAGGATTGTTTGTTGTTAGGGGGTTAGGGTTGTTTGTTGTTAGGGGGTTACGTTTGTTGTGAGGAGATTAGGTTTGTTTGTTAAGGGGTTAGGGTTGTTTGTTGGGGGTTACGGTTGTTAGTGTTAGGTGGTTAGGTTTGTTTGTTGGGGGTTAGGTTTGTTTGTTGTTAGGGGGTTAGGGTTGTTTGTTGTTAGGGGGTTATGGTTGTTTGTTGTTAGGGGGTTAGGATTGTTTGTTTTTAGGGGGTTAGGATTGTTTGTTGTTAGGGGGTTAGGGTTGTTTCTTAGCGGGTTACGGTTGTTACTGTTAGGGGGTTAGGATTGTTTATTAGGGGGTTAGGGTTTTTTGTTGTTGGGGGTTAGGGTTGTTTGCTGTCAGGGGGTTAGGGTTGTTTGTTGTTGGGGGGTAGGTTTGTTTTTTGTTAGGGGGTAGTGTTGTTTGATGTTAAGGGGTTAGTGTTGTTTGATGTTGGGGGTTAGGGTTGTTTCTTGTTAGGGGGTTAGGGTTGTTTGTTAGGGGGTTAGTTTTGTTTTTTTTTAGGGTGTTAGGGTTGTGTTTGTTACGAGTTTAGGGTTGTTTGTTGTTAGAGGGTTAGGGTTGTTTGTTGTTAGGGGATTAGGGTTGTTTGTTAGGGGGTTAGGTTTGTTTTTGTTCCTGGGATATGTTTGTTTGTTATTAGTGGGTTAGGGTTGTTTGTTGTTAGGGGTTACGTTTGTTTTTGTTAGGGGGATGGGGTTGTTTGTCAAGGGGTTAGGGTTATTTTTCTTAGGGGGTTAGGGTTGTGTTTGTTAGGGGTTAGGGTAGGTTGTTGTTAGGGGATTACGGTTGTTTGTTGTTAGAGGTTTACTGTTGTTTGTTGTTAGCCTGTTAGGGTTGTTTGTTGTTAGGGGGTTAGGGTTGTTTGTTGCTAGGGGGTTGGGGTTGTTTGCTGTTAGGGGGTTAGGTTTGTTTGTTGTGAGGGGATTAGGTTTGTTTGTTAGGGGGTTAGGGTTGTTTGTTACGGGGTTAGGTTTGTTAGGGGGTTATGGTTGTTATTGTTAGGTGGTTAGGTTTGTTTGTTGGGTTTTAGGGTTGTTTGTTGTTAGGGGGTTAGCGTTGTTTGTTGTTAGGGGGTTAGGTTTGTTTGTTGTTTGGGGTTAGTGTTGTTTGTTGTTAGGGGGTTAGGGTTGTTTGTTGTTAGGGTGTTAGTGTTCTTTGATGTTAGGGGTTTAGGGTTGTTTGTTGTTAGGGGGTTAGTGTTGTTTGATGTTAGGGGTTTAGGGTTGTTTGTTGTTAGGGGGTTAGTGTTGTTTGTTGTTAGGGGGTTAGGGTTGTTTGTTTTTAGGGTGTTACGGATATTTGTTGTTTGGGGGTTAGGGTTGTTTGTTGTTAGGGTGTTAGGGTTGTTTGTTGTTAGGGGGTTAGGTTTGATTTTTGTTAGGGGGTTAGTGTTGTTTGTTGTTAGGGGGTTAGTGTTGTTTGTTGTTGGGGGTTAGGGTTGTTTTGTTAGGGTGTTAGGGTTGTGTTTGTTAAGGGGTTAGTGTTGTTTGTTGTTAGGGGGTTAGGGTTGTTTGCTGTTAGGGGGTTAGGTTTGTTTGTTGGGGGATAGGGTTCTTTTTGTTAGGGGGTTAGGGGTGTTTGTTAGGAAGTTAGGGTTGTTTGTTTTTAGGGGGTTACGGTTGTTTTGTTACTCGGTTAGGGTTTTGTTAGTGGGTTATGGTTGTTTTTATTAGGGGGTAAGGGTTGTTTGTTGTTAGGGGATTAGGTTTGTTTGTTAGGGGGTTAGGGTTGTTTGTTAGGGGGTTAGAGTTGTTTGTTGTTAGGGGTTTAGGGTTGTTTCTTGTTAGGGGGTTAGGGTTGTTTGTTGTTAGGGGGTTGGCATTGTATGTTAGGGGGATAGTTTTGTTTTTTTACAGTGTTAGGGTTGTGTTTGTTACGGGGTTAGGGTTGTTTGTTGTTAGGGGGTTATTGTTTGTTGTTAGGGGGTTAGGGTTGTTTTTTGCTAGGGGGTTAGGGTTGTTTGTTGTTGGGGGTTAGGGTTGTTTGTTGTTAGGGGATTAGGGTTGTTTTTTTTTTAGGGGCTTAGGATTGTTTGTTGTTAGGGGGTTAGGGTTGTTTGCTGTTAGGGGGTTACGTTTGTTGTGAGGGGATTAGGTTTGTTTGTTAAGGGGTTAGGGTTGTTTGTTGGGGGTTACGGTTGTTAGTGTTAGGTGGTTAGGTTTGTTTGTTAGGGGTTAGGTTTGTTTGTTGTTAGGGGGTTAGGGTTGTTTGTTGTTAGGGGGTTATGGTTGTTTGTTGTTAGGGGGTTAGGATTTTTTGTTTTTAGGGGGTTAGGATTGTTTGTTGTTAGGGGGTTAGTGTTGTTTCTTAGGGGGTTACGGTTGTTACTGTTAGGGGGTTAGGATTGTTTATTAGGGGGTTAGGGTTTTTTGTTGTTGGGGGTTAGGGTTGTTTGCTGTCAGGGGGTTAGGGTTGTTTGTTGTTGGGGGGTAGGTTTGTTTTTTGTTAGGGGGTAGTGTTGTTTGATGTTAAGGGGTTAGTGTTGTTTGATGTTGGGGGTTAGGGTTGTTTCTTGTTAGGGGGTTAGGGTTGTTTGTTAGGGGGTTAGTTTTGTTTTTTTTTAGGGTGTTAGGGTTGTGTTTGTTACGAGTTTAGGGTTGTTTGTTGTTAGAGGGTTAGGGTTGTTTGTTGTTAGTGGGTTAGGGTTGTTTGTTGTTGTGGTTTGGGATTGTTTGTTAGGGGGTTAGGGTTGTTTGCTGTTAGGGGGGTTGGGTTTGTTTGTTAGGGGGTTAGGGTTGTTTTTTGTTACGGGGTTAGGGTTGTTTGTTGTTAGGGGATTAGGGTTGTTTGTTAGGGGGTTAGGTTTGTTTTTGTTCCTGGGATATGTTTGTTTGTTATTAGTGGGTTAGGGTTGTTTGTTGTTAGGGGTTACGTTTGTTTTTGTTAGGGGGATGGGGTTGTTTGTCAAGGGGTTAGGGTTATTTTTCTTAGGGGGTTAGGGTTGTATTTGTTAGGGGGTTAGGGTAGGTTGTTGTTAGGGGATTACGGTTGTTTGTTGTTAGAGGTTTACTGTTGTTTGTTGTTAGCCTGTTAGGGTTGTTTGTTGTTAGGGGGTTAGGGTTGTTTGTTGCTAGGGGGTTAGGGTTGTTTGCTGTTAGGGGGTTAGGTTTGTTTGTTGTGAGGGGATTAGGTTTGTTTGTTAGGGGGTTAGGGTTCTTTGTTAGGGGGTTAGGGTTGTTTGTTAGGGGGTTATGGTTGTTATTGTTAGGTGGTTAGGTTTGTTTGTTGGGGGTTAGGGTTGTTTGTTGTTAGGGGGTTAGGGTTGTTTGTTGTTAGGGGGTTAGGTTTGTTTGTTGTTTGGGGTTAGTGTTGTTTGTTGTTAGGGGGTTAGGGTTGTTTGTTTTTAGGGTGTTACGGATATTTTTTGTTTGGGGGTTAGGGTTGTTTGTTGTTAGGGTGTTAGGGTTGTTTGTTGTTAGGGGGTTAGGGTTGATTTTTGTTAGGGGGTTAGTGTTGTTTGTTGTTAGGGGGTTAGTGTTGTTTGTTGTTGGGGGTTAGGGTTGTTTTGTTAGGGTGTTAGGGTTGTGTTTGTTAAGGGGTTAGTGTTGTTTGTTGTTAGGGGGTTAGGGTTGTTTGCTGTTAGGGGGTTAGGTTTGTTTGTTGGGGGATAGGGTTCTTTTTGTTAGGGGGTTAGGGGTGTTTGTTAGGAAGTTAGGGTTGTTTGTTTTTAGGGGGTTACGGTTGTTTTGTTACTCGGTTAGGGTTTTGTTAGTGGGTTATGGTTGTTTTTATTAGGGGGTAAGGGTTGTTTGTTGTTAGGGGATTAGGTTTGTTTGTTAGGGGGTTAGGGTTGTTTGTTAGAGGGTTAGAGTTGTTTGTTGTTAGGGGTTTAGGGTTGTTTCTTGTTAGGGGGTTAGGGTTGTTTGTTGTTAGGGGATTAGCATTGTATGTTGGGGGATAGTTTTGTTTTTTTACAGTGTTAGGGTTGTGTTTGTTACGGGGTTAGGGTTGTTTGTTGTTAGGGGGTTATTGTTTGTTGTTAGGGGGTTAGGGTTGTTTTTTGCTAGGGTGTTAGGGTTGTTTGTTGTTGGGGGTTAGGGTTGTTTGTTGTTAGGGGATTAGGGTTGTTTTTTTTTAAGGGGCTTAGGATTGTTTGTTGTTAGGGGGTTAGGGTTGTTTGTTGTTAGGGGGTTACGTTTGTTGTGAGGAGATTAGGTTTGTTTGTTAAGGGGTTAGGGTTGTTTGTTGGGGGTTACGGTTGTTAGTGTTAGGTGGTTAGGTTTGTTTGTTGGGGGTTAGGTTTGTTTGTTGTTAGGGGGTTAGGGTTGTTTGTTGTTAGGGGGTTATGGTTGTTTGTTGTTAGGGGGTTAGGATTGTTTGTTTTTAGGGGGTTAGGATTGTTTGTTGTTAGGGGGTTAGGGTTGTTTCTTAGCGGGTTACGGTTGTTACTGTTAGGGGGTTAGGATTGTTTATTAGGGGGTTAGGTTTTTTTGTTGTTGGGGGTTAGGGTTGTTTGCTGTCAGGGGGTTAGGGTTGTTTGTTGTTAGGGGGTAGGTTTGTTTTTTGTTAGGGGGTAGTGTTGTTTGATGTTAAGGGGTTAGTGTTGTTTGATGTTGGGGGTTAGGGTTGTTTCTTGTTAGGGGGTTAGGGTTGTTTGTTAGGGGGTTAGTTTTGTTTTTTTTAGGGTGTTAGGGTTGTGTTTGTTACGAGTTTAGGGTTGTTTGTTGTTAGAGGGTTAGGGTTGTTTGTTGTTAGTGGGTTAGGGTTGTTTGTTGTTGTGGTTTGGGATTGTTTGTTAGGGGGTTAGGGTCGTTTGCTGTTAGGGGGGTTGGGTTTGTTTGTTAGGGGGTTAGGGTTGTTTTTTGTTACGGGGTTAGGGTTGTTTGTTGTTAGGGGATTAGGGTTGTTTGTTAGGGGGTTAGGTTTGTTTTTGTTCCTGGGATATGTTTGTTTGTTATTAGTGGGTTAGGGTTGTTTGTTGTTAGGGGTTACGTTTGTTTTTGTTAGGGGGATGGGGTTGTTTGTCAAGGGGTTAGGGTTATTTTTCTTAGGGGGTTAGGGTTGTGTTTGTTAGGGGGTTAGGGTAGGTTGTTGTTAGGGGATTACGGTTGTTTGTTGTTAGAGGTTTACTGTTGTTTGTTGTTAGCCTGTTAGGGTTGTTTGTTGTTAGGGGGTTAGGGTTGTTTGTTGCTAGGGGGTTGGGGTTGTTTGCTGTTAGGGGGTTAGGTTTGTTTGTTGTGAGGGGATTAGGTTTGTTTGTTAGGGGGTTAGGGTTGTTTGTTACGGGGTTAGGGTTGTTAGGGGGTTATGGTTGTTATTGTTAGGTGGTTAGGTTTGTTTGTTGGGTTTTAGGGTTGTTTGTTGTTAGGGGGTTAGCGTTGTTTGTTGTTAGGGGGTTAGGTTTGTTTGTTGTTTGGGGTTAGTGTTGTTTGTTGTTAGGGGGTTAGGGTTGTTTGTTGTTAGGGTGTTAGTGTTCTTTGATGTTAGGGGTTTAGGGTTGTTTGTTGTTAGGGGGTTAGTGTTGTTTGATGTTAGGGGTTTAGGGTTGTTTGTTGTTAGGGGGTTAGTGTTGTTTGTTGTTAGGGGGTTAGGGTTGTTTGTTTTTAGGGTGTTACGGATATTTGTTGTTTGGGGGTTAGGGTTGTTTGTTGTTAGGGTGTTAGGGTTGTTTGTTGTTAGGGGGTTAGGGTTGATTTTTGTTAGGGGGTTAGTGTTGTTTGTTGTTAGGGGGTTAGTGTTGTTTGTTGTTGGGGGTTAGGGTTGTTTTGTTAGGGTGTTAGGGTTGTGTTTGTTAAGGGGTTAGTGTTGTTTGTTGTTAGGGGGTTAGGGTTGTTTGCTGTTAGGGGGTTAGGTTTGTTTGTTGGGGGATAGGGTTCTTTTTGTTAGGGGGTTAGGGGTGTTTGTTAGGAAGTTAGGGTTGTTTGTTTTTAGGGGGTTACGGTTGTTTTGTTACTCGGTTAGGGTTTTGTTAGTGGGTTATGGTTGTTTTTATTAGGGGGTAAGGGTTGTTTGTTGTTAGGGGATTAGGATTGTTTGTTAGGGGGTTAGGGTTGTTTGTTAGGGGGTTAGAGTTGTTTGTTGTTAGGGGTTTAGGGTTGTTTCTTGTTAGGGGGTTAGGGTTGTTTGTTGTTAGGGGGTTGGCATTGTATGTTAGGGGGATAGTTTTGTTTTTTTACAGTGTTAGGGTTGTGTTTGTTACGGGGTTAGGGTTGTTTGTTGTTAGGGGGTTATTTGTTGTTAGGGGGTTAGGGTTGTTTTTTGCTAGGGGGTTAGGGTTGTTTGTTGTTGGGGGTTAGGGTTGTTTGTTGTTAGGGGATTAGGGTTGTTTTTTTTTTAGGGGCTTAGGATTGTTTGTTGTTAGGGGGTTAGGGTTGTTTGCTGTTAGGGGGTTACGTTTGTTGTGAGGGGATTAGGTTTGTTTGTTAAGGGGTTAGGGTTGTTTGTTGGGGGTTACGGTTGTTAGTGTTAGGTGGTTAGGTTTGTTTGTTAGGGGTTAGGTTTGTTTGTTGTTAGGGGGTTAGGGTTGTTTGTTGTTAGGGGGTTATGGTTGTTTGTTGTTAGGGGGTTAGGATTTTTTGTTTTTAGGGGGTTAGGATTGTTTGTTGTTAGGGGGTTAGTGTAGTTTCTTAGGGGGTTACGGTTGTTACTGTTAGGGGGTTAGGATTGTTTATTAGGGGGTTAGGGTTTTTTGTTGTTGGGGGTTAGGGTTGTTTGCTGTCAGGGGGTTAGGGTTGTTTGTTGTTGGGGGGTAGGTTTGTTTTTTGTTAGGGGGTAGTGTTGTTTGATGTTAAGGGGTTAGTGTTGTTTGATGTTGGGGGTTAGGGTTGTTTCTTGTTAGGGGGTTAGGGTTGTTTGTTAGGGGGTTAGTTTTGTTTTTTTTTAGGGTGTTAGGGTTGTGTTTGTTACGAGTTTAGGGTTGTTTGTTGTTAGAGGGTTAGGGTTGTTTGTTGTTAGTGGGTTAGGGTTGTTTGTTGTTGTGGTTTGGGATTGTTTGTTAGGGGGTTAGGGTTGTTTGCTGTTAGGGGGGTTGGGTTTGTTTGTTAGGGGGTTAGGGTTGTTTTTTGTTACGGGGTTAGGGTTGTTTGTTGTTAGGGGATTAGGGTTGTTTGTTAGGGGGTTAGGTTTGTTTTTGTTCCTGGGATATGTTTGTTTGTTATCAGTGGGTTAGGGTTGTTTGTTGTTAGGGGTTACGTTTGTTTTTGTTAGGGGGATGGGGTTGTTTGTCAAGGGGTTAGGGTTATTTTTCTTAGGGGGTTAGGGTTGTGTTTGTTAGGGGGTTAGGGTAGGTTGTTGTTAGGGGATTACGGTTGTTTGTTGTTAGAGGTTCACTGTTGTTTGTTGTTAGCCTGTTAGGGTTGTTTGTTGTTAGGGGGTTAGGGTTGTTTGTTGCTAGGGGGTTAGGGTTGTTTGCTGTTAGGGGGTTAGGTTTGTTTGTTGTGAGGGGATTAGGTTTGTTTGTTAGGGGGTTAGGGTTGTTTCTTAGCGGGTTAGGGTTGTTTGTTAGGGGGTTATGGTTGTTATTGTTAGGTGGTTAGGTTTGTTTGTTGGGGGTTAGAGTTGTTTGTTGTTAGGGGGTTAGGGTTGTTTGTTGTTAGGGGGTTAGGTTTGTTTGTTGTTTGGGGTTAGTGTTGTTTGTTGTTAGGGGGTTAGGGTTGTTTGTTTTTAGGGTGTTACAGATATTTGTTGTTTGGGGGTTAGGGTTGTTTGTTGTTAGGGTGTTAGGGTTGTTTGTTGTTAGGGGGTTAGGGTTGATTTTTGTTAGGGGGTTAGTGTTGTTTGTTGTTAGGGGGTTAGTGTTGTTTGTTGTTGGGGGTTAGGGTTGTTTTGTTAGGGTGTTAGGGTTGTGTTTGTTAAGGGGTTAGTGTTGTTTGTTAGGGGGTTAGGGTTGTTTGCTGTTAGGGGGTTAGGTTTGTTTGTTGGGGGATAGGATTCTTTTTGTTAGGGGGTTAGGGGTGTTTGTTAGGAAGTTAGGGTTGTTTGTTTTTAGGGGTTACGGTTGTTTTGTTACTCGGTTAGGGTTTTGTTAGTGGGTTATGGTTGTTTTTATTAGGGGGTAAGAGTTGTTTGTTGTTAGGGAATTAGGTTTGTTTGTTAGGGGGTTAGGGTTGTTTGTTAGGGGGTTAGAGTTGTTTGTTGTTAGGGGTTTAGGGTTGTTTCTTGTTAGGGGGTTAGGGTTGTTTGTTGTTAGGGGGTTAGCATTGTATGTTAGGGGGTTAGTTTTGTTTTTTTACGGTGTTAGGGTTGTGTTTGTTACGGGGTTAGGGTTGTTTGTTGTTAGGGGGTTATTGTTTGTTGTTAGGGGGTTAGGGTTGTTTTTTGCTAGGGGTTAGGGTTGTTTGTTGTTGGGGGTTAGGGTTGTTTGTTGTTAGGGGATTAGGGTTGTTTTTTTTTTAGGGGCTTAGGATTGTTTGTTGTTAGGGGGTTAGGGTTGTTTGCTGTTAGGGGGTTACGTTTGTTGTGAGGGGATTAGGTTTGTTTGTTAAGGGGTTAGGGTTGTTTGTTGGGGGTTACGGTTGTTAGTGTTAGGTGGTTAGGTTTGTTTGTTGGGGGTTAGAGTTGTTTGGTGTTAGGAGGTTAGGGTTGTTTGTTGTTAGGGGGTTAGGTTTGTTTGTTGTTAGGGGGTTAGGGTTGTTTGCTGTTAGGGGGTTAGGTTTGTTTGTTGTGAGGGGATTAGGTTTGTTTGTTAGGGGGTTAGGGTTCTTTGTTAGGGGGTTAGGGTTGTTTTTTAGGGGGTTATGGTTGTTATTGTTAGGTGGTTAGGTTTGTTTGTTGGGGGTTAGGGTTGTTTGTTGTTAGGGGGTTAGGGTTGTTTGTTGTTAGGGGGTTAGGTTTGTTTGTTGTTTGGGGTTAGTGTTGTTTGTTGTTAGGGGGTTAGGGTTGTTTGTTTTTAGGGTGTTACGGATATTTGTTGTTTGGGGGTTAGGGTTGTTTGTTGTTAGGGTGTTAGGGTTGTTTGTTGTTAGGGGGTTAGGGTTGATTTTTGTTAGGGGGTTAGTGTTGTTTGTTGTTAGGGGGTTAGTGTTGTTTGTTGTTGGGGGTTAGGGTTGTTTTGTTAGGGTGTTAGGGTTGTGTTTGTTAAGGGGTTAGTGTTGTTTGTTGTTAGGGGGTTAGGGTTGTTTGCTGCTAGGGGGTTAGGTTTGTTTGTTGGGGGATAGGGTTCTTTTTGTTAGGGGGTTAGGGGTGTTTGTTAGGAAGTTAGGGTTGTTTGTTTTTAGGGGGTTACGGTTGTTTTGTTACTCGGTTAGGGTTTTGTTAGTGGGTTATGGTTGTTTTTATTAGGGGGTAAGGGTTGTTTGTTGTTAGGGGATTAGGTTTGTTTGTTAGGGGGTTAGGGTTGTTTGTTAGGGGGTTAGAGTTGTTTGTTGTTAGGGGTTTAGGGTTGTTTCTTGTTAGGGGGTTAGGGTTGTTTGTTGTTAGGGGATTAGCATTGTATGTTGGGGGATAGTTTTGTTTTTTTACAGTGTTAGGGTTGTGTTTGTTACGGGGTTAGGGTTGTTTGTTGTTAGGGGGTTATTGTTTGTTGTTAGGGGGTTAGGGTTGTTTTTTGCTAGGGTGTTAGGGTTGTTTGTTGTTGGGGGTTAGGGTTGTTTGTTGTTAGGGGATTAGGGTTGTTTTTTTTTAAGGGGCTTAGGATTGTTTGTTGTTAGGGGGTTAGGGTTGTTTGTTGTTAGGGGGTTACGTTTGTTGTGAGGGGATTAGGTTTGTTTGTTAAGGAGTTAGGGTTGTTTGTTGGGGGTTACGGTTGTTAGTGTTAGGTGGTAAGGTTTGTTTGTTGGGGGTTAGGTTCGTTTGTTGTTAGGGGGTTAGGGTTGTTTGTTGTTAGGGGGTTATGGTTGTTTGTTGTTAGGGGGTTAGGATTGTTTGTTTTTAGGGGGTTAGGATTGTTTGTTGTTAGGGGGTTAGTGTTGTTTCTTAGGGGGTTACGGTTGTTACTGTTAGGGGGTTAGGATTGTTTATTAGGGGGTTAGGGTTTTTTGTTGTTGGGGGTTAGGGTTGTTTGCTGTCAGGGGGTTAGGGTTGTTTGTTGTTGGGGGTAGGTTTGTTTTTTGTTAGGGGGTAGTGTTGTTTGATGTTAAGGGGTTAGTGTTGTTTGATGTTGGGGGTTAGGGTTGTTTCTTGTTAGGGGGTTAGGGTTGTTTGTTAGGGGGTTAGTTTTGTTTTTTTTTAGGGTGTTAGGGTTGTGTATGTTACGAGTTTAGGGTTGTTTGTTGTTAGAGGGTTAGGGTTGTTTGTTGTTAGCGGGTTAGGGTTGTTTGTTGTTGTGGTTTGGGATTGTTTGTTAGGGGGTTAAGGTTGTTTGCTCTTAGGGGGGTTGGGTTTGTTTGTTAGGGGGTTAGGGTTGTTTTTTGTTACGGGGTTAGGGTGGTTTGTTGTTAGGGGATTAGGGTTGTTTGTTAGGGGGTTAGGTTTGTTTTTGTTCCTGGGATATGTTTGTTTGTTATTAGTGGGTTAGGGTTGTTTGTTGTTAGGGGTTACGTTTGTTTTTGTTAGGGGGATGGGGTTGTTTGTCAAGGGGTTAGGGTTATTTTTCTTAGGGGGTTAGGGTTGTGTTTGTTAGGGGGTTAGGGTAGGTTGTTGTTAGGGATTACGGTTGTTTGTTGTTAGAGGTTTACTGTTCTTTGTTGTTAGCCTGTTAGGGTTGTTTGTTGTTAGGGGGTTAGGGTTGTTTGTTGCTAGGGGGTTAGGGTTGTTTGCTGTTAGGGGGTTAGATTTGTTTGTTGTGAGGGGATTAGGTTTGTTTGTTAGGCGATTAGGGTTGTTATTGTTAGGTGGTTAGGTTTGTTTGTTGGGGGTTAGAGTTGTTTGTTTTTAGGGGGTTAGGGTTGTTTGTTGTTAGGGGGTTAGGTTTGTTTGTTGTTTGGGGTTAGTGTTGTTTGTTGTTAGGGGGTTAGGGTTGTTTGTTTTTAGGGTGTTACTTATATTTGTTGTTTGGGGGTTAGGGTTGTTTGTTGTTTGGGTGTTAGGGTTGTTTGTTGTTAGGGGGTTAGTGTTGATTTTTGTTAGGGGGTTAGTGTTGTTTGTTGTTAGGGGGTTAGTGTTGTTTGTTGTTGGGAGTTAGGGTTGTTTTGTTAGGGTGTTAGGGTTGTGTTTGTTAAGGGGTTAGTGTTGTTTGTTGTTAGGGGGTTAGGGTTGTTTGCTGTTAGGGGGTTAGGTTTGTTTGTTGGGGGATAGGGTTCTTTTTGTTAGGGGGTTAGGGCTGTTTGTTAGGAAGTTAGGGATGTTTGTTTTTAGGGGGTTACGGTTGTTTTGTTACTCGGTTAGGGTTTTGTTAGTGGGTTATGGTTGTTTTTATTAGGGGGTAAGGGTTGTTTGTTGTTAGGGGATTAGGTTTGTTTGTTAGGGGGTTAGGGTTGTTTGTTAGGGGGTTAGAGTTGTTTGTTGTTAGGGGTTTAGGGTTGTTTCTTGTTAGGGGGTTAGGGTTGTTTGTTGTTAGGGGGTTAGCATTGTATGTTAGGGGGTTAGTTTTGTTTTTTTACGGTGTTAGGGTTGTGTTTGTTACGGGGTTAGGGTTGTTTGTTGTTAGGGGGTTATTGTTTGTTGTTAGGGGGTTAGGGTTGTTTTTTGCTAGGGGGTTAGGGTTGTTTGTTGTTGGGGGTTAGGGTTGTTTGTTGTTAGGGGATTAGGGTTGTTTTTTTTTTAGGGGCTTAGGATTGTTTGTTGTTAGGGGGTTAGGGTTGTTTGCTGTTAGGGGGTTACGTTTGTTGTGAGGGGATTAGGTTTGTTTGTTAAGGGGTTAGGGTTGTTTGTTGGGGGTTACGGTTGTTAGTGTTAGGTGCTTAGGTTTGTTTGTTGGGGGTTAGAGTTGTTTGTTGTTAGGGGTTTAGTGTTGTTTGTTGTTAGGGGGTTAGGTTTGTTTGTTGTTAGGGGGTTAGGGTTGTTTGTTGTTAGGGGGTTATGGTTGTTTGTTGTTAGGGGGTTAGGATTGTTTGTTTTTAGGGGGTTAGGATTGTTTGTTGTTAGGGGGTTAGTGTTGTTTCTTAGGGGGTTACGGTTGTTACTGTTAGGGGGTTAGGATTGTTTATTAGGGGGTTAGGGTTTTTTGTTGTTGGGGGTTAGGGTTGTTTGCTGTCAGGGGGTTAGGGTTGTTTGTTGTTGGGGGTAGGTTTGTTTTTTGTTAGGGGGTAGTGTTGTTTGATGTTAAGGGGTTAGTGTTGTTTGATGTTGGGGGTTAGGGTTGTTTCTTGTTAGGGGGTTAGGGTTGTTTGTTAGGGGGTTAGTTTTGTTTTTTTTTAGGGTGTTAGGGTTGTGTTTGTTACGAGTTTAGGGTTGTTTGTTGTTAGAGGGTTAGGGTTGTTTGTTGTTAGTGGGTTAGGGTTGTTTGTTGTTGTGGTTTGGGATTGTTTGTTAGGGGGTTAAGGTTGTTTGCTCTTAGGGGGGTTGGGTTTGTTTGTTAGGGGGTTAGGGTTGTTTTTTGTTACGGGGTTAGGGTGGTTTGTTGTTAGGGGATTAGGGTTGTTTGTTAGGGGGTTAGGTTTGTTTTTGTTCCTGGGATATGTTTGTTTGTTATTAGTGGGTTAGGGTTGTTTGTTGTTAGGGGTTAGGTTTGTTTTTGTTAGGGGGATGGGGTTGTTTGTCAAGGGGTTAGGGTTATTTTTCTTAGGGGGTTAGGGTTGTGTTTGTTAGGGGGTTAGGGTAGGTTGTTGTTAGGGATTACGGTTGTTTGTTGTTAGAGGTTTACTGTTCTTTGTTGTTAGCCTGTTAGGGTTGTTTGTTGTTAGGGGGTTAGGGTTGTTTGTTGCTAGGGGGTTAGGGTTGTTTGCTGTTAGGGGGTTAGATTTGTTTGTTGTGAGGGGATTAGGTTTGTTTGTTAGGGGGTTAGGGTTGTTATTGTTAGGTGGTTAGGTTTGTTTGTTGGGGGTTAGAGTTGTTTGTTTTTAGGGGGTTAGGGTTGTTTGTTGTTAGGGGGTTAGGTTTGTTTGTTGTTTGGGGTTAGTGTTGTTTGTTGTTAGGGGGTTAGGGTTGTTTGTTTTTAGGGTGTTACGGATATTTGTTGTTTGGGGGTTAGGGTTGTTTGTTGTTAGGGTGTTAGGGTTGTTTGTTGTTAGGGGGTTAGGGTTGATTTTTGTTAGGGGGTTAGTGTTGTTTGTTGTTAGGGGGTTAGTGTTGTTTGTTGTTGGGAGTTAGGGTTGTTTTGTTAGGGTGTTAGGGTTGTGTTTGTTAAGGGGTTAGTGTTGTTTGTTGTTAGGGGGTTAGGGTTGTTTGCTGTTAGGGGGTTAGGTTTGTTTGTTGGGGGATAGGGTTCTTTTTGTTAGGGGGTTAGGGGTGTTTGTTAGGAAGTTAGGGATGTTTGTTTTTAGGGGGTTATGGTTGTTTTGTTACTCGGGTAGGGTTTTGTTAGTGGGTTACGGTTGTTTTTATTAGGGGGTAAGGGTTGTTTGTTGTTAGGGGATTAGGTTTGTTTGTTAGGGGGTTAGGGTTGTTTGTTAGGGGGTTAGAGTTGTTTGTTGTTAGGGGTTTAGGGTTGTTTCTTGTTAGGGGGTTAGGGTTGTTTGTTGTTAGGGGGTTAGCATTGTATGTTAGGGGGTTAGTTTTGTTTTTTTACGGTGTTAGGGTTGTGTTTGTTACGGGGTTAGGGTTGTTTGTTGTTAGGGGGTTATTGTTTGTTGTTAGGGGGTTAGGGTTGTTTTTTGCTAGGGGGTTAGGGTTGTTTGTTGTTGGGGGTTAGGGTTGTTTGTTGTTAGGGGATTAGGGTTGTTTTTTTTTTAGGGGCTTAGGATTGTTTGTTGTTAGGGGGTTAGGGTTGTTTGCTGTTAGGGGGTTACGTTTGTTGTGAGGGGATTAGGTTTGTTTGTTAAGGGGTTAGGGTTGTTTGTTGGGGGTTACGGTTGTTAGTGTTAGGTGCTTAGGTTTGTTTGTTGGGGGTTAGAGTTGTTTGTTGTTAGGGGTTTAGTGTTGTTTGTTGTTAGGGGGTTAGGTTTGTTTGTTGTTAGGGGGTTATGGTTGTTTGTTGTTAGGGGGTTATGGTTGTTTGTTGTTAGGGGGTTAGGATTGTTTGTTTTTAGGGGGTTAGGATTGTTTGTTGTTAGGGGGTTAGTTTTTTTTCTTAGGGGGTTACGGTTGTTACTGTTAGGGGGTTAGGATTGTTTATTAGGGGGTTAGGGTTTTTTGTTGTTGGGGGTTAGGGTTGTTTGCTGTCAGGGGGTTAGGGTTGTTTGTTGTTGGGGGTAGGTTTGTTTTTTGTTAGGGGGTAGTGTTGTTTGATGTTAAGGGGTTAGTGTTGTTTGATGTTGGGGGTTAGGGTTGTTTCTTGTTAGGGGGTTAGGGTTGTTTGTTAGGGGGTTAGTTTTGTTTTTTTTTAGGGTGTTAGGGTTGTGTTTGTTACGAGTTTAGGGTTGTTTGTTGTTAGAGGGTTAGGGTTGTTTGTTGTTAGTGGGTTAGGGTTGTTTGTTGTGGTTTGGGATTGTTTGTTACGGGGTTAAGGTTGTTTGCTCTTAGGGGGGTTGGGTTTGTTTGTTAGGGGGTTAGGGTTGTTTTTTGTTACGGGGTTAGGATGATTTGTTGTTAGGGGATTAGGGTTGTTTGTTAGGGGGTTAGGTTTGTTTTTGTTCCTGGGATATGTTTGTTTGTTATTAGTGGGTTAGGGTTGTTTGTTGTTAGGGGTTACGTTTGTTTTTGTTAGGGGGATGGGGTTGTTTGTCAAGGGGTTAGGGTTATTTTTCTTAGGGGGTTAGGGTTGTGTTTGTTAGGGGGTTAGGGTAGGTTGTTGTTAGGGATTACGGTTGTTTGTTGTTAGAGGTTTACTGTTCTTTGTTGTTAGCCTGTTAGGGTTGTTTGTTGTTAGGGGGTTAGGGTTGTTTGTTGCTAGGGGGTTAGGGTTGTTTGCTGTTAGGGGGTTAGATTTGTTTGTTGTGAGGGGATTAGGTTTGTTTGTTAGGGGGTTAGGGTTGTTATTGTTAGGTGGTTAGGTTTGTTTGTTGGGGGTTAGAGTTGTTTGTTTTTAGGGGGTTAGGGTTGTTTGTTGTTAGGGGGTTAGGTTTGTTTGTTGTTTGGGGTTAGTGTTGTTTGTTGTTAGGGGGTTAGGGTTGTTTGTTTTTAGGGTGTTACGGATATTTGTTGTTTGGGGGTTAGGGTTGTTTGTTGTTAGGGTGTTAGGGTTGTTTGTTGTTAGGGGGTTAGGGTTGATTTTTGTTAGGGGGTTAGTGTTGTTTGTTGTTAGGGGGTTAGTGTTGTTTGTTGTTGGGAGTTTGGGTTGTTTTGTTAGGGTGTTAGGGTTGTGTTTGTTAAGGGGTTAGTGTTGTTTGTTGTTAGGGGGTTAGGGTTGTTTGCTGTTAGGGGGTTAGGTTTGTTTGTTGGGGGATAGGGTTCTTTTTGTTAGGGGGTTAGGGGTGTTTGTTAGGAAGTTAGGGATGTTTGTTTTTAGGGGGTTACGGTTGTTTTGTTACTCGGTTAGGGTTTTGTTAGTGGGTTATGGTTGTTTTTATTAGGGGGTAAGGGTTGTTTGTTGTTAGGGGATTAGGTTTGTTTGTTAGGGGGTTAGGGTTGTTTGTTAGGGGGTTAGAGTTGTTTGTTGTTAGGGGTTTAGGGTTGTTTCTTGTTAGGGGGTTAGGGTTGTTTGTTGTTAGGGGGTTAGCATTGTATGTTAGGGGGTTAGTTTTGTTTTTTTACGGTGTTAGGGTTGTGTTTGTTACGGGGTTAGGGTTGTTTGTTGTTAGGGGGTTATTGTTTGTTGTTAGGGGGTTAGGGTTGTTTTTTGCTAGGGGGTTAGGGTTGTTTGTTGTTGGGGGTTAGGGTTGTTTGTTGTTAGGGGATTAGGGTTGTTTTTTTTTTAGGGGCTTAGGATTGTTTGTTGTTAGGGGGTTAGGGTTGTTTGCTGTTAGGGGGTTACGTTTGTTGTGAGGGGATTAGGTTTGTTTGTTAAGGGGTTAGGGTTGTTTGTTGGGGGTTACGGTTGTTAGTGTTAGGTGCTTAGGTTTGTTTGTTGGGGGTTAGAGCTGTTTGTTGTTAGGGGTTTAGTGTTGTTTGTTGTTAGGGGGTTAGGGTTGTTTGTTGTTAGGGGGTTATGGTTGTTTGTTGTTAGGGGGTTATGGTTGTTTGTTGTTAGGGGGTTAGGATTGTTTGTTTTTAGGGGGTTAGGATTGTTTGTTGTTAGGGGGTTAGTGTTGTTTCTTAGGGGGTTACGGTTGTTACTGTTAGGGGGTTAGGATTGTTTATTAGGGGGTTAGGGTTTTTTGTTGTTGGGGGTTAGGGTTGTTTGCTGTCAGGGGGTTAGGGTTGTTTGTTGTTGGGGGGTAGGTTTGTTTTTTGTTAGGGGGTAGTGTTGTTTGATGTTAAGGGGTTAGTGTTGTTTGATGTTGGGGGTTAGGGTTGTTTCTTGTTAGGGGGTTAGGGTTGTTTGTTAGGGGGTTAGTTTTGTTTTTTTTTAGGGTGTTAGGGTTGTGTTTGTTACGAGTTTAGGGTTGTTTGTTGTTAGAGGGTTAGGGTTGTTTGTTGTTAGTGGGTTAGGGTTGTTTGTTGTTGTGGTTTGGGATTGTTTGTTAGGGGGTTAAGGTTGTTTGCTGTTAGGGGGGTTGGGTTTGTTTGTTAGGGTGTTAGGGTTGTTTTTTGTTACGGGGTTAGGGTGGTTTGTTGTTAGGGGATTAGGGTTGTTTGTTAGGGGGTTAGGTTTGTTTTTGTTCCTGGGATATGTTTGTTTGTTATTAGTGGGTTAGGGTTGTTTGCTGTTAGGGGTTACGTTTGTTTTTGTTAGGGGGATGGGGTTGTTTGTCAAGGGGTTAGGGTTATTTTTCTTAGGGGGTTAGGGTTGTGTTTGTTACGGGGTTAGGGTAGGTTGTTGTTAGGGGATTACGGTTGTTTGTTGTTAGAGGTTTACTGTTGTTTGTTGTTAGCCTGTTAGGGTTGTTTGTTGTTAGGGGGTTAGGGTTGTTTGTTGCTAGGGGGTTAGGGTTGTTTGCTGTTAGGGGGTTAGGTTTGTTTGTTGTGAGGGGATTAGGTTTGTTTGTTAGGGGGTTAGGGTTGTTTGTTAGGGGATTAGGGTTGTTTGTTAGGGGGATATGGTTGTTATTGTTAGGTGGTTAGGTTTGTTTGTTGGGGGTTAGGGTTGTTTGTTGTTTGGGGTTAGTGTTGTTTGTTGTTAGGGGGTTAGGGTTGTTTGTTTTTAGGGTGTTACGGATATTTGTTGTTTGGGGGTTAGGGTTGTTTGTTGTTAGGGTGTTAGGGTTGTTTGTTGTTAGGGGGTTAGGGTTGATTTTTGTTAGGGGGTTAGTGTTGTTTGTTGTTAGGGGGTTAGTGTTGTTTGTTGTTGGGGGTTAGGGTTGTTTTGTTAGGGTGTTAGGGTTGTGTTTGTTAAGGGGTTAGTGTTGTTTGTTGTTAGGGGGTTAGGGTGGTTTGCTGTTAGGGGGTTAGGTTTGTTTGTTGGGGGATAGGGTTCTTTTTGTTAGGGGGTTAGGGGTGTTTGTTAGGAAGTTAGGGTTGTTTGTTTTTAGGGGGTTACGGTTGTTTTGTTACTCGGTTAGGGTTTTGTTAGTGGGTTATGGTTGTTTTTATTAGGGGGTAAGGGTTGTTTGTTGTTAGGGGATTAGGTTTGTTTGTTAGGGGGTTAGGGTTGTTTGTTAGGGGGTTAGAGTTTTATGTTGTTAGGGGTTTAGGGTTTTTTCTTGTTAGTGGGTTAGGGTTGTTTGTTGTTAGGGGGTTAGCATTGTATGTTAGGGGGATAGTTTTGTTTTTTTACAGTGTTCGGGTTGTGTTTGTTACGGGGTTAGGGTTGTTTGTTGTTAGGGGGTTATTGTTTGTTGTTAGGGGGTTAGGGTTGTTTTTTGCTAGGGGGTTAGGGTTGTTTGTTGTTGGGGGTTAGGGTTGTTTGTTGTTAGGGGATTAGGGTTGTTTTTTTTTTAGGGGCTTAGGATTGTTTGTTGTTAGGGGGTGAGGGTTGTTTGCTGTTAGGGGGTTACGTTTGTTGTGAGGGGATTAGGTTTGTTTGTTAAGGGGTTAGGGTTGTTTGTTGGGGGTTACGGTTGTTAGTGTTAGGTGGTTAGGTTTGTTTGTTGGGGGTTAGGTTTGTTTGTTGTTAGGGGGTTAGGGTTGTTTGTTGTTAGGGGGTTATGGTTGTTTGTTGTTAGGGGGTTAGGATTGTTTGTTTTTAGGGGGTTAGGATTGTTTGTTGTTAGGGGGTTAGTGTTGTTTCTTAGGGGGTTACGGTTGTTACTGTTAGGGGGTTAGGATTGTTTATTAGGGGGTTAGGGTTTTTTGTTGTTGGGGGTTAGGGTTGTTTGCTGTCAGGGGGTTAGGGTTGTTTGTTGTTGGGGGGTAGGTTTTTTTTTTGTTAGGGGGTAGTGTTGTTTGATGTTAAGGGGTTAGTGTTGTTTGATGTTGGGGGTTAGGGTTGTTTCTTGTTAGGGGGTTAGGGTTGTTTGTTAGGGGGTTAGTTTTGTTTTTTTTTAGGGTGTTAGGGTTGTGTTTGTTACGAGTTTAGGGTTGTTTGTTGTTAGAGGGTTAGGGTTGTTTGTTGTTAGTGGGTTAGGGTTGTTTGTTGTGGTTTGGGATTGTTTGTTAGGGGGTTAGGGTTGTTTGCTGTTAGGGGGGTTGGGTTTGTTTGTTAAGGGGTTAGGGTTGTTTTTTGTTACGGGGTTAGGGTTGTTTGTTGTTAGGGGATTAGGGTTGTTTGTTAGGGGGTTAGGTTTGTTTTTGTTCCTGGGATATGTTTGTTTGTTATTAGTGGGTTAGGGTTGTTTGTTGTTAGGGGTTACGTTTGTTTTTGTTAGGGGGATGGGGTTGTTTGTCAAGGGGTTAGGGTTATTTTTCTTAGGGGGTTAGGGTTGTGTTTGTTAGGGGGTTAGGGTAGGTTGTTGTTAGGGGATTACGGTTGTTTGTTGTTAGAGGTTTACTGTTGTTTGTTGTTAGCCTGTTAGGGTTGTTTGTTGTTAGGGGGTTAGGGTTGTTTGTTGCTAGGGGGTTAGGGTTGTTTGCTGTTAGGGGGTTAGGTTTGTTTGTTGTGAGGGGATTAGGTTTGTTTGTTAGGGGGTTAGGGTTGTTTGTTAGGGGGTTAGGGTTGTTTCTTAGGGGGTTATGGTTGTTATTGTTAGGTGGTTAGGTTTGTTTGTTGGGGGTTAGGGTTGTTTGTTGTTAGGGTGTTAGGTTTGTTTGTTGTTTGGGGTTAGTGTTGTTTGTTGTTAGGGGGTTAGGGTTGTTTGTTTTTAGGGTGTTACGGATATTTGTTGTTTGAGGGTTAGGGTTGTTTGTTGTTAGGGTGTTAGGGTTGTTTGTTGTTAGGGGGTTAGGGTTGATTTTTGTTAGGGGGTTAGTGTTGTTTGTTGTTAGGGGGTTAGTGTTGTTTGTTGTTGGGGGTTAGGGTTGTTTTGTTAGGGTGTTAGGGTTGTGTTTGTTAAGGGGTTAGTGTTGTTTGTTGTTAGGGGGTTAGGGTTGTTTGCTGTTAGGGGGTTAGGTTTGTTTGTTGGGGGATAGGGTTCTTTTTGTTAGGGGGTTAGGGGTGTTTGTTAGGAAGTTAGGGTTGTTTGTTTTTAGGGGGTTACGGTTGTTTTGTTACTCGGTTAGGGTTTTGTTAGTGGGTTATGGTTGTTTTTATTAGGGGGTAAGGGTTGTTTGTTGTTAGGGGATTAGGTTTGTTTGTTAGGCGGTTAGGGTTGTTTGTTAGGGGGTTAGAGTTGTTTGTTGTTAGGGGTTTAGGGTTGTTTCTTGTTAGGGGGTTAGGGTTGTTTGTTGTTAGGGGGTTAGCATTGTATTTTAGGGGGATAGTTTTGTTTTTTTACAGTGTTAGGGTTGTGTTTGTTACGGGGTTAGGGTTGTTTGTTGTTAGGGGGTTATTGTTTGTTGTTAGGGGGTTAGGGTTGTTTTTTGCTAGGGGGTTAGGGTTGTTTGTTGTTGGGGGTTAGGGTTGTTTGTTGTTAGGGGAGTAGGGTTGTTTTTTTTTTAGGGGCTTAGGATTGTTTGTTGTTAGGGGGTTAGGGTTGTTTGCTGTTAGGGGGTTACGTTTGTTGTGAGGGGATTAGGTTTGTTTGTTAAGGGGTTAGGGTTGTTTGTTGGGGGTTACGGTTGTTAGTGTTAGGTGGTTAGGTTTGTTTGTTGGGGGTTAGAGTTGTTTGTTGTTAGGGGGTTAGGGTTGTTTGTTGTTAGGGGGTTATGGTTGTTTGTTGTTAGGGGGTTAGGGTTGTTTGTTGTTAGGGGGTTACGGTTGTTAGTGTTAGGGGGTTAGGTTTGTTTGTTGTTAGGGGGTTAGGGTTGTTTGTTGTTAGGGGGTTATGGTTGTTTGTTGTTAGGGGGTTAGGATTGTTTGTTTTTAGGGGGTTAGGATTGTTTGTTGTTAGGGGGTTAGTGTTGTTTCTTAGGGGGTTACGGTTGTTACTGTTAGGGGGTTAGGATTGTTTATTAGGGGGTTAGGGTTTTTTGTTGTTGGGGGTTAGGGTTGTTTGCTGTCAGGGGGTTAGGGTTGTTTGTTGTTGGGGGGTAGGTTTGTTTTTTGTTAGGGGGTAGTGTTGTTTGATGTTAAGGGGTTAGTGTTGTTTGATGTTGGGGGTTAGGGTTGTTTCTTGTTAGGGGGTTAGGGTTGTTTGTTAGGGGGTTAGTTTTTTTTTTTTTAGGGTGTTAGGGTTGTGTTTGTTACGAGTTTAGGGTTGTTTGTTGTTAGAGGGTTAGGGTTGTTTGTTGTTAGTGGGTTAGGGTTGTTTGTTGTTGTGGTTTGGGATTGTTTGTTAGGGGGTTAGGGTTGTTTGCTGTTAGGGGGGTTGGGTTTGTTTGTTAGGGGGTTAGGGTTGTTTTTTGTTACGGGGTTAGGGTTGTTTGTTGTTAGGGGATTAGGGTTGTTTGTTAGGGGGTTAGGTTTGTTTTTGTTCCTGGGATATGTTTGTTTGTTATCAGTGGGTTAGGGTTGTTTGTTGTTAGGGGTTACGTTTGATTTGTTAGGGGGATGGGGTTGTTTGTCAAGGGGTTAGGGTTATTTTTCTTAGGGGGTTAGGGTTGTGTTTGTTACGGGGTTAGGGTAGGTTGTTGTTAGGGGATTACGGTTGTTTGTTGTTAGAGGTTTACTGTTGTTTGTTGTTAGCCTGTTAGGGTTGTTTGTTGTTAGGGGGTTAGGGTTGTTTGTTGCTAGGGGGTTAGGGTTGTTTGCTGTTAGGGGGTTAGGTTTGTTTGTTGTGAGGGGATTAGGTTTGTTTGTTAGGGGGTTAGGGTTGTTTGTTAGGGGATTAGGGTTGTTTGTTAGGGGGATATGGTTGTTATTGTTAGGTGGTTAGGTTTGTTTGTTGGGGGTTAGGGTTGTTTGTTGTTTGGGGTTAGTGTTGTTTGTTGTTAGGGGGTTAGGGTTGTTTGTTTTTAGGGTGTTACGGATATTTGTTGTTTGGGGGTTAGGGTTGTTTGTTGTTAGGGTGTTAGGGTTGTTTGTTGTTAGGGGGTTAGGGTTGATTTTTGTTAGGGGGTTAGTGTTGTTTGTTGTTAGGGGGTTAGTGTTGTTTGTTGTTGGGGGTTAGGGTTGTTTTGTTAGGGTGTTAGGGTTGTGTTTGTTAAGGGGTTAGTGTTGTTTGTTGTTAGGGGGTTAGGGTGGTTTGCTGTTAGGGGGTTAGGTTTGTTTGTTGGGGGATAGGGTTCTTTTTGTTAGGGGGTTAGGGGTGTTTGTTAGGAAGTTAGGGTTGTTTGTTTTTAGGGGGTTACGGTTGTTTTGTTACTCGGTTAGGGTTTTGTTAGTGGGTTATGGTTGTTTTTATTAGGGGGTAAGGGTTGTTTGTTGTTAGGGGATTAGGTTTGTTTGTTAGGGGGTTAGGGTTGTTTGTTAGGGGGTTAGAGTTTTATGTTGTTAGGGGTTTAGGGTTGTTTCTTGTTAGTGGGTTAGGGTTGTTTGTTGTTAGGGGGTTAGCATTGTATGTTAGGGGGATAGTTTTGTTTTTTTACAGTGTTCGGGTTGTGTTTGTTACGGGGTTAGGGTTGTTTGTTGTTAGGGGGTTATTGTTTGTTGTTAGGGGGTTAGGGTTGTTTTTTGCTAGGGGGTTAGGGTTGTTTGTTGTTGGGGGTTAGGGTTGTTTGTTGTTAGGGGATTAGGGTTGTTTTTTTTTTAGGGGCTTAGGATTGTTTGTTGTTAGGGGGTGAGGGTTGTTTGCTGTTAGGGGGTTACGTTTGTTGTGAGGGGATTAGGTTTGTTTGTTAAGGGGTTAGGGTTGTTTGTTGGGGGTTACGGTTGTTAGTGTTAGGTGGTTAGGTTTGTTTGTTGGGGGTTAGGTTTGTTTGTTGTTAGGGGGTTAGGGTTGTTTGTTGTTAGGGGGTTATGGTTGTTTGTTGTTAGGGGGTTAGGATTGTTTGTTTTTAGGGGGTTAGGATTGTTTGTTGTTAGGGGGTTAGTGTTGTTTCTTAGGGGGTTACGGTTGTTACTGTTAGGGGGTTAGGATTGTTTATTAGGGGGTTAGGGTTTTTTGTTGTTGGGGGTTAGGGTTGTTTGCTGTCAGGGGGTTAGGGTTGTTTGTTGTTGGGGGGTAGGTTTTTTTTTTGTTAGGGGGTAGTGTTGTTTGATGTTAAGGGGTTAGTGTTGTTTGATGTTGGGGGTTAGGGTTGTTTCTTGTTAGGGGGTTAGGGTTGTTTGTTAGGGGGTTAGTTTTGTTTTTTTTTTAGGGTGTTAGGGTTGTGTTTGTTACGAGTTTAGGGTTGTTTGTTGTTAGAGGGTTAGGGTTGTTTGTTGTTAGTGGGTTAGGGTTGTTTGTTGTTGTGGTTTGGGATTGTTTGTTAGGGGGTTAGGGTTGTTTGCTGTTAGGGGGGTTGGGTTTGTTTGTTAAGGGGTTAGGGTTGTTTTTTGTTACGGGGTTAGGGTTGTTTGTTGTTAGGGGATTAGGGTTGTTTGTTAGGGGGTTAGGTTTGTTTTTGTTCCTGGGATATGTTTGTTTGTTATTAGTGGGTTAGGGTTGTTTGTTGTTAGGGGTTACGTTTGTTTTTGTTAGGGGGATGGGGTTGTTTGTCAAGGGGTTAGGGTTATTTTTCTTAGGGGGTTAGGGTTGTGTTTGTTAGGGGGTTAGGGTAGGTTGTTGTTAGGGGATTACGGTTGTTTGTTGTTAGAGGTTTACTGTTGTTTGTTGTTAGCCTGTTAGGGTTGTTTGTTGTTAGGGGGTTAGGGTTGTTTGTTGCTAGGGGGTTAGGGTTGTTTGCTGTTAGGGGGTTAGGTTTGTTTGTTGTGAGGGGATTAGGTTTGTTTGTTAGGGGGTTAGGGTTGTTTGTTAGGGGGTTAGGGTTGTTTCTTAGGGGGTTATGGTTGTTATTGTTAGGTGGTTAGGTTTGTTTGTTGGGGGTTAGGGTTGTTTGTTGTTAGGGTGTTAGGTTTGTTTGTTGTTTGGGGTTAGTGTTGTTTGTTGTTAGGGGGTTAGGGTTGTTTGTTTTTAGGGTGTTACGGATATTTGTTGTTTGAGGGTTAGGGTTGTTTGTTGTTAGGGTGTTAGGGTTGTTTGTTGTTAGGGGGTTAGGGTTGATTTTTGTTAGGGGGTTAGTGTTGTTTGTTGTTAGGGGGTTAGTGTTGTTTGTTGTTGGGGGTTAGGGTTGTTTTGTTAGGGTGTTAGGGTTGTGTTTGTTAAGGGGTTAGTGTTGTTTGTTGTTAGGGGGTTAGGGTTGTTTGCTGTTAGGGGGTTAGGTTTGTTTGTTGGGGGATAGGGTTCTTTTTGTTAGGGGGTTAGGGGTGTTTGTTAGGAAGTTAGGGTTGTTTGTTTTTAGGGGGTTACGGTTGTTTTGTTACTCGGTTAGGGTTTTGTTAGTGGGTTATGGTTGTTTTTATTAGGGGGTAAGGGTTGTTTGTTGTTAGGGGATTAGGTTTGTTTGTTAGGCGGTTAGGGTTGTTTGTTAGGGGGTTAGAGTTGTTTGTTGTTAGGGGTTTAGGGTTGTTTCTTGTTAGGGGGTTAGGGTTGTTTGTTGTTAGGGGGTTAGCATTGTATTTTAGGGGGATAGTTTTGTTTTTTTACAGTGTTAGGGTTGTGTTTGTTACGGGGTTAGGGTTGTTTGTTGTTAGGGGGTTATTGTTTGTTGTTAGGGGGTTAGGGTTGTTTTTTGCTAGGGGGTTAGGGTTGTTTGTTGTTGGGGGTTAGGGTTGTTTGTTGTTAGGGGAGTAGGGTTGTTTTTTTTTTAGGGGCTTAGGATTGTTTGTTGTTAGGGGGTTAGGGTTGTTTGCTGTTAGGGGGTTACGTTTGTTGTGAGGGGATTAGGTTTGTTTGTTAAGGGGTTAGGGTTGTTTGTTGGGGGTTACGGTTGTTAGTGTTAGGTGGTTAGGTTTGTTTGTTGGGGGTTAGAGTTGTTTGTTGTTAGGGGGTTAGGGTTGTTTGTTGTTAGGGGGTTATGGTTGTTTGTTGTTAGGGGGTTAGGGTTGTTTGTTGTTAGGGGGTTACGGTTGTTAGTGTTAGGGGGTTAGGTTTGTTTGTTGTTAGGGGGTTAGGGTTGTTTGTTGTTAGGGGGTTATGGTTGTTTGTTGTTAGGGGGTTAGGATTGTTTGTTTTTAGGGGGTTAGGATTGTTTGTTGTTAGGGGGTTAGTGTTGTTTCTTAGGGGGTTACGGTTGTTACTGTTAGGGGGTTAGGATTGTTTATTAGGGGGTTAGGGTTTTTTGTTGTTGGGGGTTAGGGTTGTTTGCTGTCAGGGGGTTAGGGTTGTTTGTTGTTGGGGGGTAGGTTTGTTTTTTGTTAGGGGGTAGTGTTGTTTGATGTTAAGGGGTTAGTGTTGTTTGATGTTGGGGGTTAGGGTTGTTTCTTGTTAGGGGGTTAGGGTTGTTTGTTAGGGGGATAGTTTTTTTTTTTTTAGGGTGTTAGGGTTGTGTTTGTTACGAGTTTAGGGTTGTTTGTTGTTAGAGGGTTAGGGTTGTTTGTTGTTAGTGGGTTAGGGTTGTTTGTTGTTGTGGTTTGGGATTGTTTGTTAGGGGGTTAGGGTTGTTTGCTGTTAGGGGGGTTGGGTTTGTTTGTTAGGGGGTTAGGGTTGTTTTTTGTTACGGGGTTAGGGTTGTTTGTTGTTAGGGGATTAGGGTTGTTTGTTAGGGGGTTAGGTTTGTTTTTGTTCCTGGGATATGTTTGTTTGTTATCAGTGGGTTAGGGTTGTTTGTTGTTAGGGGTTACGTTTGTTTTTGTTAGGGGGATGGGGTTGTTTGTCAAGGGGTTAGGGTTATTTTTCTTAGGGGGTTAGGGTTGTGTTTGTTAGGGGGTTAGGGTAGGTTGTTGTTAGGGGATTACGGTTGTTTGTTGTTAGAGGTTTACTGTTGTTTGTTGTTAGCCTGTTAGGGTTGTTTGTTGTTAGGGGGTTAGGGTTGTTTGTTGCTAGGGGGTTAGGGTTGTTTGCTGTTAGGGGGTTAGGTTTGTTTGTTGTGAGGGGATTAGGTTTGTTTGTTAGGGGGTTAGGATTGTTTCTTAGCGGGTTAGGGTTGTTTGTTAGGGGGTTATGGTTTTTATTGTTAGGTGGTTAGGTTTGTTTGTTGGGGGTTAGAGTTGTTTGTTGTTAGGGGGTTAGGGTTGTTTGTTGTTGGGGGTTAGGTTTGTTTGTTGTTTGGGGTTAGTGTTGTTTGTTGTTAGGGGGTTAGGGTTGTTTGTTTTTAGGGTGTTACAGATATTTGTTGTTTGGGGGTTAGGGTTGTTTGTTGTTAGGGTGTTAGGGTTGTTTGTTGTTAGGGGGTTAGGGTTGATTTTTGTTAGGGGGTTAGTGTTGTTTGTTGTTAGGGGGTTAGTGTTGTTTGTTGTTGGGGGTTAGGGTTGTTTTGTTAGGGTGTTAGGGTTGTGTTTGTTAAGGGGTTAGTGTTGTTTGTTGTTAGGGGGTTAGGGTTGTTTGCTGTTAGGGGGTTACGTTTGTTTGTTGGGGGATAGGGTTCTTTTTGTTAGGGGGTTAGGGGTGTTTGTTAGGAAGTTAGGGTTGTTTGTTTTTAGGGGTTACGGTTGTTTTGTTACTCGGTTAGGGTTTTGTTAGTGGGTTATGGTTGTTTTTATTAGGGGGTAAGGGTTGTTTGTTGTTAGGGGATTAGGTTTGTTTGTTAAGGGGTTAGGGTTGTTTGTTGGGGGTTACGGTTGTTAGTGTTAGGTGGTTAGGTTTGTTTGTTGGGGGTTAGAGTTGTTTGTTGTTAGGGGGTTAGGGTTGTTTGTTGTTAGGGGGTTAGGTTTGTTTGTTGTTAGGGGGTTAGGGTTGTTTGTTGTTAGGGGGTTATGGTTGTTTGTTGTTAGGGGGTTAGGATTGTTTGTTTTTAGGGGGTTAGGATTGTTTGTTGTTAGGGGGTTAGTGTTGTTTCTTAGGGGGTTACGGTTGTTACTGTTAGGGGGTTAGGATTGTTTATTAGGGGGTTAGGGTTTTTTGTTGTTGGGGGTTAGGGTTGTTTGCTGTCAGGGGGTTAAGGTTGTTTGTTGTTGGGGGGTAGGTTTGTTTTTTGTTAGGGGGTAGTGTTGTTTGATGTTAAGGGGTTAGTGTTGTTTGATGTTGGGGGTTAGGGTTGTTTCTTGTTAGGGGGTTAGGGTTGTTTGTTAGGGGGTTAGTTTTGTTTTTTTTTTAGGGTGTTAGGGTTGTGTTTGTTACGAGTTTAGGGTTGTTTGTTGTTAGAGGGTTAGGGTTGTTTGTTGTTAGTGGGTTAGGGTTGTTTGTTGTTGTGGTTTGGGATTGTTTGTTAGGGGGTTAGGGTTGTTTGCTGTTAGGGGGGTTGGGTTTGTTTGTTAGGGGGTTAGGGTTGTTTTTTGTTACGGGGTTAGGGTTGTTTGTTGTTAGGGGATTAGGGTTGTTTGTTAGGGGGTTAGGTTTGTTTTTGTTCCTGGGATATGTTTGTTTGTTATCAGTGGGTTAGGGTTGTTTGTTGTTAGGGGTTACGTTTGTTTTTGTTAGGGGGATGGGGTTGTTTGTCAAGGGGTTAGGGTTATTTTTCTTAGGGGGTTAGGGTTGTGTTTGTGAGGGGGTTAGGGATTACGGTTGTTTGTTGTTAGAGGTTTACTGTTGTTTGTTGTTAGCCTGTTAGGGTTGTTTGTTGTTAGGGGGTTAGGGTTGTTTGTTGCTAGGGGGTTAGGGTTGTTTGCTGTTAGGGGGTTAGGTTTGTTTGTTGTGAGGGGATTAGGTTTGTTTGTTAGGGGGTTAGGGTTGTTTGTTAGGGGGTTAGGGTTGTTTGTTAGGGGGTTATGGTTGTTATTGTTAGGTGGTTAGGTTTGTTTGTTGGGGGTTAGGGTTGTTTGTTGTTAGG
Source organism: Elephas maximus indicus (assembly GCF_024166365.1). Classification (NCBI taxonomy): domain Eukaryota; kingdom Metazoa; phylum Chordata; class Mammalia; order Proboscidea; family Elephantidae; genus Elephas; species Elephas maximus. The sequence continues at coordinate 88,951,723 of NC_064834.1, forward strand.
GGGTTAGGGTTGTTTGTTGTTAGGGGGTTAGGTTTGTTTGTTGTTTGGGGTTAGTGTTGTTTGTTGTTAGGGGGTTAGGGTTGTTTGTTTTTAGGGTGTTACGGATATTTGTTGTTTGAGGGTTAGGGTTGTTTGTTGTTAGGGTGTTAGGGTTGTTTGTTGTTAGGGGGTTAGGGTTGATTTTTGTTAGGGGGTTAGTGTTGTTTGTTGTTAGGGGGTTAGTGTTGTTTGTTGTTGGGGGTTAGGGTTGTTTTGTTAGGGTGTTAGGGTTGTGTTTGTTAAGGGGTTAGTGTTGTTTGTTGTTAGGGGGTTAGGGTTGTTTGCTGTTAGGGGGTTAGGTTTGTTTGTTGGGGGATAGGGTTCTTTTTGTTAGGGGGTTAGGGGTGTTTGTTAGGAAGTTAGGGTTGTTTGTTTTTAGGGGGTTACGGTTGTTTTGTTACTCGGTTAGGGTTTTGTTAGTGGGTTATGGTTGTTTTTATTAGGGGGTAAGGGTTGTTTGTTGTTAGGGGATTAGGTTTGTTTGTTAGGCGGTTAGGGTTGTTTGTTAGGGGGTTAGAGTTGTTTGTTGTTAGGGGTTTAGGGTTGTTTCTTGTTAGGGGGTTAGGGTTGTTTGTTGTTAGGGGGTTAGCATTGTATTTTAGGGGGATAGTTTTGTTTTTTTACAGTGTTAGGGTTGTGTTTGTTACGGGGTTAGGGTTGTTTGTTGTTAGGGGGTTATTGTTTGTTGTTAGGGGGTTAGGGTTGTTTTTTGCTAGGGGGTTAGGGTTGTTTGTTGTTGGGGGTTAGGGTTGTTTGTTGTTAGGGGAGTAGGGTTGTTTTTTTTTTAGGGGCTTAGGATTGTTTGTTGTTAGGGGGTTAGGGTTGTTTGCTGTTAGGGGGTTACGTTTGTTGTGAGGGGATTAGGTTTGTTTGTTAAGGGGTTAGGGTTGTTTGTTGGGGGTTACGGTTGTTAGTGTTAGGTGGTTAGGTTTGTTTGTTGGGGGTTAGAGTTGTTTGTTGTTAGGGGGTTAGGGTTGTTTGTTGTTAGGGGGTTAGGTTTGTTTGTTGTTAGGGGGTTAGGGTTGTTTGTTGTTAGGGGGTTATGGTTGTTTGTTGTTAGGGGGTTAGGCTTGTTTGTTTTTAGTTTGTTAGGATTGTTTGTTGTTAGGGGGTTAGTGTTGTTTCTTAGGGGGTTACGGTTGTTACTGTTAGGGGGTTAGGATTGTTTATTAGGGGGTTAGGGTTTTTTGTTGTTGGGGGTTAGGGTTGTTTGCTGTCAGGGGGTTAGGGTTGTTTGTTGTTGGGGGGTAGGTTTGTTTTTTGTTAGGGGGTAGTGTTGTTTGATGTTAAGGGGTTAGTGTTGTTTGATGTTGGGGGTTAGGGTTGTTTCTTGTTAGGGGGTTAGGGTTGTTTGTTAGGGGGTTAGTTTTGTTTTTTTTTAGGGTGTTAGGGTTGTGTTTGTTACGAGTTTAGGGTTGTTTGTTGTTAGAGGGTTAGGGTTGTTTGTTGTTAGTGGGTTAGGGTTGTTTGTTGTTGTGGTTTGGGATTGTTTGTTAGGGGGTTAGGGTTGTTTGCTATTAGGGGGGTTGGGTTTGTTTGTTAGGGGGTTAGGGTTGTTTTTTGTTACGGGGTTAGGGTGGTTTGTTGTTAGGGGATTAGGGTTGTTTGTTAGGGGGTTAGGTTCGTTTTTGTTCCTGGGATATGTTTGTTTGTTATTAGTGGGTTAGGGTTGTTTGTTGTTAGGGGTTACGTTTGTTTTTGTTAGGGGGATGGGGTTGTTTGTCAAGGGGTTAGGGTTATTTTTCTTAGGGGGTTAGGGTTGTGTTTGTTAGGGGGTTAGGGTAGGTTGTTGTTAGGGGATTACGGTTGTTTGTTGTTAGAGGTTTACTGTTGTTTGTTGTTAGCCTGTTAGGGTTGTTTGTTGTTAGGGGGTTAGGGTTGTTTGTTGCTAGGGGGTTAGGGTTGTTTGCTGTTAGGGGGTTAGGTTTGTTTGTTGTGAGGGGATTAGGTTTGTTTGTTAGGGGGTTAGGGTTGTTTGTTAGGGGATTAGGGTTGTTTGTTAGGGGGATATGGTTGTTATTGTTAGGTGGTTAGGTTTGTTTGTTGGGGGTTAGGTTTGTTTGTTGTTTGGGGTTAGTGTTGTTTGTTGTTAGGGGGTTAGGGTTGTTTGTTTTTAGGGTGTTACGGATATTTGTTGTTTGGGGGTTAGGGTTGTTTGTTGTTAGGGTGTTAGGGTTTTTTGTTGTTAGGGGGTTAGGGTTGATTTTTGTTAGGGGGTTAGTGTTGTTTGTTGTTAGGGGGTTAGTGTTGTTTGTTGTTGGGGGTTAGGGTTGTTTTGTTAGGGTGTTAGGGTTGTGTTTGTTAAGGGGTTAGTGTTGTTTGTTGTTAGGGGGTTAGGGTTGTTTGCTGTTAGGGGGTTAGGTTTGTTTGTTGGGGGATAGGGTTCTTTTTGTTAGGGGGTTAGGGGTGTTTGTTAGGAAGCTAGGGTTGTTTGTTTTTAGGGGGTTACGGTTGTTTTGTTACTCGGTTAGGGTTTTGTTAGTGGGTTATGGTTGTTTTTATTAGGGGGTAAGGGTTGTTTGTTGTTAGGGGATTAGGTTTGTTTGTTAGGGGGTTAGGGTTGTTTGTTAGGGGGTTAGAGTTGTTTGTTGTTAGGGGTTTAGGGTTGTTTCTTGTGAGGGGGTTAGGGTTGTTTGTTGTTAGGGGGTTAGCATTGTATGTTAGGGGGTTAGTTTTGTTTTTTTACGGTGTTAGGGTTGTGTTTGTTACGGGGTTAGGGTTGTTTGTTGTTAGGGGGTTATTGTTTGTTGTTAGGGGGTTAGGGTTGTTTTTTGCTAGGGGTTAGGGTTGTTTGTTGTTGGGGGTTAGGGTTGTTTATTGTTAGGGGATTAGGGTTGTTTTTTTTTTAGGGGCTTAGGATTGTTTGTTGTTAGGGGGTTAGGGTTGTTTCCTGTTAGGGGGTTACGTTTGTTGTGAGGGGATTAGGTTTGTTTGTTAAGGGGTTAGGGTTGTTTGTTGGGGGTTACGGTTGTTAGTGTTAGGTGGTTAGGTTTGTTTGTTGGGGGTTAGAGTTGTTTGTTGTTAGGGGGTTAGGGTTGTTTGTTGTTAGGGGGTTAGGTTTGTTTGTTGTTAGGGGGTTAGGGTTGTTTGTTGTTAGGGGGTTATGGTTGTTTGTTGTTAGGGGGTTAGGATTGTTTGTTTTTAGGGGGTTAGGATTGTTTGTTGTTAGGGGGTTAGTGTTGTTTCTTAGGGGGTTACGGTTGTTACTGTTAGGGGGTTAGGATTGTTTATTAGGGGGTTAGGGTTTTTTGTTGTTGGGGGTTAGGGTTGTTTGCTGTCAGGGGGTTAGGGTTGTTTGTTGTTGGGGGGTAGGTTTGTTTTTTGTTAGGGGGTAGTGTTGTTTGATGTTAAGGGGTTAGTGTTGTTTGATGTTGGGGGTTAGGGTTGTTTCTTGTTAGGGGGTTAGGGTTGTTTGTTAGGGGGTTAGTTTTGTTTTTTTTTAGGGTGTTAGGGTTGTGTTTGTTACGAGTTTAGGGTTGTTTGTTGTTAGAGGGTTAGGGTTGTTTGTTGTTAGTGGGTTAGGGTTGTTTGTTGTTGTGGTTTGGGATTGTTTGTTAGGGGGTTAGGGTTGTTTGCTGTTAGGGGGGTTGGGTTTGTTTGTTAGGGGGTTAGGGTTGTTTTTTGTTACGGGGTTAGGGTTGTTTGTTGTTAGGGGATTAGGGTTGTTTGTTAGGGGGTTAGGTTTGTTTTTGTTCCTGGGATATGTTTGTTTGTTATCAGTGGGTTAGGGTTGTTTGTTGTTAGCGGTTACGTTTGTTTTTGTTAGGGGGATGGGGTTGTTTGTCAAGGGGTTAGGGTTATTTTTCTTAGGGGGTTAGGGTTGTGTTTGTTAGGGGGTTAGGGTAGGTTGTTGTTAGGGGATTACGGTTGTTTGTTGTTAGAGGTTTACTGTTGTTTGTTGTTAGCCTGTTAGGGTTGTTTGTTGTTAGGGGGTTAGGGTTGTTTGTTGCTAGGGGGTTAGGGTTGTTTGCTGTTAGGGGGTTAGGTTTGTTTGTTGTGAGGGGATTAGGTTTGTTTGTTAGGGGGTTAGGATTGTTTCTTAGCGGGTTAGGGTTGTTTGTTAGGGGGTTATGGTTTTTATTGTTAGGTGGTTAGGTTTGTTTGTTGGGGGTTAGAGTTGTTTGTTGTTAGGGGGTTAGGGTTGTTTGTTGTTAGGGGGTTAGGTTTGTTTGTTGTTTGGGGTTAGTGTTGTTTGTTGTTAGGGGGTTAGGGTTGTTTGTTTTTAGGGTGTTACAGATATTTGTTGTTTGGGGGTTAGGGTTGTTTGTTGTTAGGGTGTTAGGGTTGTTTGTTGTTAGGGGGTTAGGGTTGATTTTTGTTAGGGGGTTAGTGTTGTTTGTTGTTAGGGGGTTAGTGTTGTTTGTTGTTGGGGGTTAGGGTTGTTTTGTTAGGGTGTTAGGGTTGTGTTTGTTAAGGGGTTAGTGTTGTTTGTTGTTAGGGGGTTAGGGTTGTTTGCTGTTAGGGGGTTACGTTTGTTTGTTGGGGGATAGGGTTCTTTTTGTTAGGGGGTTAGGGGTGTTTGTTAGGAAGTTAGGGTTGTTTGTTTTTAGGGGTTACGGTTGTTTTGTTACTCGGTTAGGGTTTTGTTAGTGGGTTATGGTTGTTTTTATTAGGGGGTAAGGGTTGTTTGTTGTTAGGGGATTAGGTTTGTTTGTTAAGGGGTTAGGGTTGTTTGTTGGGGGTTACGGTTGTTAGTGTTAGGTGGTTAGGTTTGTTTGTTGGGGGTTAGAGTTGTTTGTTGTTAGGGGGTTAGGGTTGTTTGTTGTTAGGGGGTTAGGTTTGTTTGTTGTTAGGGGGTTAGGGTTGTTTGTTGTTAGGGGGTTATGGTTGTTTGTTGTTAGGGGGTTAGGATTGTTTGTTTTTAGGGGGTTAGGATTGTTTGTTGTTAGGGGGTTAGTGTTGTTTCTTAGGGGGTTACGGTTGTTACTGTTAGGGGGTTAGGATTGTTTATTAGGGGGTTAGGGTTTTTTGTTGTTGGGGGTTAGGGTTGTTTGCTGTCAGGGGGTTAGGGTTGTTTGTTGTTGGGGGGTAGGTTTGTTTTTTGTTAGGGGGTAGTGTTGTTTGATGTTAAGGGGTTAGTGTTGTTTGATGTTGGGGGTTAGGGTTGTTTCTTGTTAGGGGGTTCGGGTTGTTTGTTAGGGGGTTAGTTTTGTTTTTTTTTTAGGGTGTTAGGGTTGTGTTTGTTACGAGTTTAGGGTTGTTTGTTGTTAGAGGGTTAGGGTTGTTTGTTGTTAGTGGGTTAGGGTTGTTTGTTGTTGTGGTTTGGGATTGTTTGTTAGGGGGTTAGGGTTGTTTGCTGTTAGGGGGGTTGGGTTTGTTTGTTAGGGGGTTAGGGTTGTTTTTTGTTACGGGGTTAGGGTTGTTTGTTGTTAGGGGATTAGGGTTGTTTGTTAGGGGGTTAGGTTTGTTTTTGTTCCTGGGATATGTTTGTTTGTTATCAGTGGGTTAGGGTTGTTTGTTGTTAGGGGTTACGTTTGTTTTTGTTAGGGGGATGGGGTTGTTTGTCAAGGGGTTAGGGTTATTTTTCTTAGGGGGTTAGGGTTGTGTTTGTGAGGGGGTTAGGGATTACGGTTGTTTGTTGTTAGAGGTTTACTGTTGTTTGTTGTTAGCCTGTTAGGGTTGTTTGTTGTTAGGGGGTTAGGGTTGTTTGTTGCTAGGGGGTTAGGGTTGTTTGCTGTTAGGGGGTTAGGTTTGTTTGTTGTGAGGGGATTAGGTTTGTTTGTTAGGGGGTTAGGGTTGTTTGTTAGGGGGTTAGGGTTGTTTGTTAGGGGGTTATGGTTGTTATTGTTAGGTGGTTAGGTTTGTTTGTTGGGGGTTAGGGTTGTTTGTTGTTAGGGGGTTAGGGTTGTTTGTTGTTAGGGGGTTAGGTTTGTTTGTTGTTTGGGGTTAGTGTTGTTTGTTGTTAGGGGGTTAGGGTTGTTTGTTTTTAGGGTGTTACGGATATTTGTTGTTTGAGGGTTAGGGTTGTTTGTTGTTAGGGTGTTAGGGTTGTTTGTTGTTAGGGGGTTAGGGTTGATTTTTGTTAGGGGGTTAGTGTTGTTTGTTGTTAGGGGGTTAGTGTTGTTTGTTGTTGGGGGTTAGGGTTGTTTTGTTAGGGTGTTAGGGTTGTGTTTGTTAAGGGGTTAGTGTTGTTTGTTGTTAGGGGGTTAGGGTTGTTTGCTGTTAGGGGGTTAGGTTTGTTTGTTGGGGGATAGGGTTCTTTTTGTTAGGGGGTTAGGGGTGTTTGTTAGGAAGTTAGGGTTGTTTGTTTTTAGGGGGTTACGGTTGTTTTGTTACTCGGTTAGGGTTTTGTTAGTGGGTTATGGTTGTTTTTATTAGGGGGTAAGGGTTGTTTGTTGTTAGGGGATTAGGTTTGTTTGTTAGGCGGTTAGGGTTGTTTGTTAGGGGGTTAGAGTTGTTTGTTGTTAGGGGTTTAGGGTTGTTTCTTGTTAGGGGGTTAGGGTTGTTTGTTGTTAGGGGGTTAGCATTGTATTTTAGGGGGATAGTTTTGTTTTTTTACAGTGTTAGGGTTGTGTTTGTTACGGGGTTAGGGTTGTTTGTTGTTAGGGGGTTATTGTTTGTTGTTAGGGGGTTAGGGTTGTTTTTTGCTAGGGGGTTAGGGTTGTTTGTTGTTGGGGGTTAGGGTTGTTTGTTGTTAGGGGAGTAGGGTTGTTTTTTTTTTAGGGGCTTAGGATTGTTTGTTGTTAGGGGGTTAGGGTTGTTTGCTGTTAGGGGGTTACGTTTGTTGTGAGGGGATTAGGTTTGTTTGTTAAGGGGTTAGGGTTGTTTGTTGGGGGTTACGGTTGTTAGTGTTAGGTGGTTAGGTTTGTTTGTTGGGGGTTAGAGTTGTTTGTTGTTAGGGGGTTAGGGTTGTTTGTTGTTAGGGGGTTAGGTTTGTTTGTTGTTAGGGGGTTAGGGTTGTTTGTTGTTAGGGGGTTATGGTTGTTTGTTGTTAGGGGGTTAGGCTTGTTTGTTTTTAGTTTGTTAGGATTGTTTGTTGTTAGGGGGTTAGTGTTGTTTCTTAGGGGGTTACGGTTGTTACTGTTAGGGGGTTAGGATTGTTTATTAGGGGGTTAGGGTTTTTTGTTGTTGGGGGTTAGGGTTGTTTGCTGTCAGGGGGTTAGGGTTGTTTGTTGTTGGGGGGTAGGTTTGTTTTTTGTTAGGGGGTAGTGTTGTTTGATGTTAAGGGGTTAGTGTTGTTTGATGTTGGGGGTTAGGGTTGTTTCTTGTTAGGGGGTTAGGGTTGTTTGTTAGGGGGTTAGTTTTGTTTTTTTTTAGGGTGTTAGGGTTGTGTTTGTTACGAGTTTAGGGTTGTTTGTTGTTAGAGGGTTAGGGTTGTTTGTTGTTAGTGGGTTAGGGTTGTTTGTTGTTGTGGTTTGGGATTGTTTGTTAGGGGGTTAGGGTTGTTTGCTATTAGGGGGGTTGGGTTTGTTTGTTAGGGGGTTAGGGTTGTTTTTTGTTACGGGGTTAGGGTGGTTTGTTGTTAGGGGATTAGGGTTGTTTGTTAGGGGGTTAGGTTCGTTTTTGTTCCTGGGATATGTTTGTTTGTTATTAGTGGGTTAGGGTTGTTTGTTGTTAGGGGTTACGTTTGTTTTTGTTAGGGGGATGGGGTTGTTTGTCAAGGGGTTAGGGTTATTTTTCTTAGGGGGTTAGGGTTGTGTTTGTTAGGGGGTTAGGGTAGGTTGTTGTTAGGGGATTACGGTTGTTTGTTGTTAGAGGTTTACTGTTGTTTGTTGTTAGCCTGTTAGGGTTGTTTGTTGTTAGGGGGTTAGGGTTGTTTGTTGCTAGGGGGTTAGGGTTGTTTGCTGTTAGGGGGTTAGGTTTGTTTGTTGTGAGGGGATTAGGTTTGTTTGTTAGGGGGTTAGGGTTGTTTGTTAGGGGATTAGGGTTGTTTGTTAGGGGGATATGGTTGTTATTGTTAGGTGGTTAGGTTTGTTTGTTGGGGGTTAGGTTTGTTTGTTGTTTGGGGTTAGTGTTGTTTGTTGTTAGGGGGTTAGGGTTGTTTGTTTTTAGGGTGTTACGGATATTTGTTGTTTGGGGGTTAGGGTTGTTTGTTGTTAGGGTGTTAGGGTTTTTTGTTGTTAGGGGGTTAGGGTTGATTTTTGTTAGGGGGTTAGTGTTGTTTGTTGTTAGGGGGTTAGTGTTGTTTGTTGTTGGGGGTTAGGGTTGTTTTGTTAGGGTGTTAGGGTTGTGTTTGTTAAGGGGTTAGTGTTGTTTGTTGTTAGGGGGTTAGGGTTGTTTGCTGTTAGGGGGTTAGGTTTGTTTGTTGGGGGATAGGGTTCTTTTTGTTAGGGGGTTAGGGGTGTTTGTTAGGAAGCTAGGGTTGTTTGTTTTTAGGGGGTTACGGTTGTTTTGTTACTCGGTTAGGGTTTTGTTAGTGGGTTATGGTTGTTTTTATTAGGGGGTAAGGGTTGTTTGTTGTTAGGGGATTAGGTTTGTTTGTTAGGGGGTTAGGGTTGTTTGTTAGGGGGTTAGAGTTGTTTGTTGTTAGGGGTTTAGGGTTGTTTCTTGTGAGGGGGTTAGGGTTGTTTGTTGTTAGGGGGTTAGCATTGTATGTTAGGGGGTTAGTTTTGTTTTTTTACGGTGTTAGGGTTGTGTTTGTTACGGGGTTAGGGTTGTTTGTTGTTAGGGGGTTATTGTTTGTTGTTAGGGGGTTAGGGTTGTTTTTTGCTAGGGGTTAGGGTTGTTTGTTGTTGGGGGTTAGGGTTGTTTATTGTTAGGGGATTAGGGTTGTTTTTTTTTTAGGGGCTTAGAATTGTTTGTTGTTAGGGGGTTAGGGTTGTTTCCTGTTAGGGGGTTACGTTTGTTGTGAGGGGATTAGGTTTGTTTGTTAAGGGGTTAGGGTTGTTTGTTGGGGGTTACGGTTGTTAGTGTTAGGTGGTTAGGTTTGTTTGTTGGGGGTTAGAGTTGTTTGTTGTTAGGGGGTTAGGGTTGTTTGTTGTTAGGGGGTTAGGTTTGTTTGTTGTTAGGGGGTTAGGGTTGTTTGTTGTTAGGGGGTTATGGTTGTTTGTTGTTAGGGGGTTAGGATTGTTTGTTTTTAGGGGGTTAGGATTGTTTGTTGTTAGGGGGTTAGTGTTGTTTCTTAGGGGGTTACGGTTGTTACTGTTAGGGGGTTAGGATTGTTTATTAGGGGGTTAGGGTTTTTTGTTGTTGGGGGTTAGGGTTGTTTGCTGTCAGGGGGTTAGGGTTGTTTGTTGTTGGGGGGTAGGTTTGTTTTTTGTTAGGGGGTAGTGTTGTTTGATGTTAAGGGGTTAGTGTTGTTTGATGTTGGGGGTTAGGGTTGTTTCTTGTTAGGGGGTTAGGGTTGTTTGTTAGGGGGTTAGTTTTGTTTTTTTTTAGGGTGTTAGGGTTGTGTTTGTTACGAGTTTAGGGTTGTTTGTTGTTAGAGGGTTAGGGTTGTTTGTTGTTAGTGGGTTAGGGTTGTTTGTTGTTGTGGTTTGGGATTGTTTGTTAGGGGGTTAGGGTTGTTTGCTGTTAGGGGGGTTGGGTTTGTTTGTTAGGGGGTTAGGGTTGTTTTTTGTTACGGGGTTAGGGTTGTTTGTTGTTAGGGGATTAGGGTTGTTTGTTAGGGGGTTAGGTTTGTTTTTGTTCCTGGGATATGTTTGTTTGTTATCAGTGGGTTAGGGTTGTTTGTTGTTAGGGGTTACGTTTGTTTTTGTTAGGGGGATGGGGTTGTTTGTCAAGGGGTTAGGGTTATTTTTCTTAGGGGGTTAGGGTTGTGTTTGTTAGGGGGTTAGGGTAGGTTGTTGTTAGGGGATTACGGTTGTTTGTTGTTAGAGGTTTACTGTTGTTTGTTGTTAGCCTGTTAGGGTTGTTTGTTGTTAGGGGGTTAGGGTTGTTTGTTGCTAGGGGGTTAGGGTTGTTTGCTGTTAGGGGGTTAGGTTTGTTTGTTGTGAGGGGATTAGGTTTGTTTGTTAGGGGGTTAGGATTGTTTCTTAGCGGGTTAGGGTTGTTTGTTAGGGGGTTATGGTTTTTATTGTTAGGTGGTTAGGTTTGTTTGTTGGGGGTTAGAGTTGTTTGTTGTTAGGGGGTTAGGGTTGTTTGTTGTTAGGGGGTTAGGTTTGTTTGTTGTTTGGGGTTAGTGTTGTTTGTTGTTAGGGGGTTAGGGTTGTTTGTTTTTAGGGTGTTACAGATATTTGTTGTTTGGGGGTTAGGGTTGTTTGTTGTTAGGGTGTTAGGGTTGTTTGTTGTTAGGGGGTTAGGGTTGATTTTTGTTAGGGGGTTAGTGTTGTTTGTTGTTAGGGGGTTAGTGTTGTTTGTTGTTGGGGGTTAGGGTTGTTTTGTTAGGGTGTTAGGGTTGTGTTTGTTAAGGGGTTAGTGTTGTTTGTTGTTAGGGGGTTAGGGTTGTTTGCTGTTAGGGGGTTACGTTTGTTTGTTGGGGGATAGGGTTCTTTTTGTTAGGGGGTTAGGGGTGTTTGTTAGGAAGTTAGGGTTGTTTGTTTTTAGGGGTTACGGTTGTTTTGTTACTCGGTTAGGGTTTTGTTAGTGGGTTATGGTTGTTTTTATTAGGGGGTAAGGGTTGTTTGTTGTTAGGGGATTAGGTTTGTTTGTTAAGGGGTTAGGGTTGTTTGTTGGGGGTTACGGTTGTTAGTGTTAGGTGGTTAGGTTTGTTTGTTGGGGGTTAGAGTTGTTTGTTGTTAGGGGGTTAGGGTTGTTTGTTGTTAGGGGGTTAGGTTTGTTTGTTGTTAGGGGGTTAGGGTTGTTTGTTGTTAGGGGGTTATGGTTGTTTGTTGTTAGGGGGTTAGGATTGTTTGTTTTTAGGGGGTTAGGATTGTTTGTTGTTAGGGGGTTAGTGTTGTTTCTTAGGGGGTTACGGTTGTTACTGTTAGGGGGTTAGGATTGTTTATTAGGGGGTTAGGGTTTTTTGTTGTTGGGGGTTAGGGTTGTTTGCTGTCAGGGGGTTAGGGTTGTTTGTTGTTGGGGGGTAGGTTTGTTTTTTGTTAGGGGGTAGTGTTGTTTGATGTTAAGGGGTTAGTGTTGTTTGATGTTGGGGGTTAGGGTTGTTTCTTGTTAGGGGGTTAGGGTTGTTTGTTAGGGGGTTAGTTTTGTTTTTTTTTTAGGGTGTTAGGGTTGTGTTTGTTACGAGTTTAGGGTTGTTTGTTGTTAGAGGGTTAGGGTTGTTTGTTGTTAGTGGGTTAGGGTTGTTTGTTGTGGTTTGGGATTGTTTGTTAGGGGGTTAGGGTTGTTTGCTGTTAGGGGGGTTGGGTTTGTTTGTTAGGGGGTTAGGGTTGTTTTTTGTTACGGGGTTAGGGTTGTTTGTTGTTAGGGGATTAGGGTTGTTTGTTAGGGGGTTAGGTTTGTTTTTGTTCCTGGGATATGTTTGTTTGTTATCAGTGGGTTAGGGTTGTTTGTTGTTAGGGGTTACGTTTGTTTTTGTTAGGGGGATGGGGTTGTTTGTCAAGGGGTTAGGGTTATTTTTCTTAGGGGGTTAGGGTTGTGTTTGTGAGGGGGTTAGGGATTACGGTTGTTTGTTGTTAGAGGTTTACTGTTGTTTGTTGTTAGCCTGTTAGGGTTGTTTGTTGTTAGGGGGTTAGGGTTGTTTGTTGCTAGGGGGTTAGGGTTGTTTGCTGTTAGGGGGTTAGGTTTGTTTGTTGTGAGGGGATTAGGTTTGTTTGTTAGGGGGTTAGGGTTGTTTGTTAGGGGGTTAGGGTTGTTTGTTAGGGGGTTATGGTTGTTATTGTTAGGTGGTTAGGTTTGTTTGTTGGGGGTTAGGGTTGTTTGTTGTTAGGGGGTTAGGGTTGTTTGTTGTTAGGGGGTTAGGTTTGTTTGTTGTTTGGGGTTAGTGTTGTTTGTTGTTAGGGGGTTAGGGTTGTTTGTTTTTAGGGTGTTACGGATATTTGTTGTTTGAGGGTTAGGGTTGTTTGTTGTTAGGGTGTTAGGGTTGTTTGTTGTTAGGGGGTTAGGGTTGATTTTTGTTAGGGGGTTAGTGTTGTTTGTTGTTAGGGGGTTAGTGTTGTTTGTTGTTGGGGGTTAGGGTTGTTTTGTTAGGGTGTTAGGGTTGTGTTTGTTAAGGGGTTAGTGTTGTTTGTTGTTAGGGGGTTAGGGTTGTTTGCTGTTAGGGGGTTAGGTTTGTTTGTTGGGGGATAGGGTTCTTTTTGTTAGGGGGTTAGGGGTGTTTGTTAGGAAGTTAGGGTTGTTTGTTTTTAGGGGGTTACGGTTGTTTTGTTACTCGGTTAGGGTTTTGTTAGTGGGTTATGGTTGTTTTTATTAGGGGGTAAGGGTTGTTTGTTGTTAGGGGATTAGGTTTGTTTGTTAGGCGGTTAGGGTTGTTTGTTAGGGGGTTAGAGTTGTTTGTTGTTAGGGGTTTAGGGTTGTTTCTTGTTAGGGGGTTAGGGTTGTTTGTTGTTAGGGGGTTAGCATTGTATTTTAGGGGGATAGTTTTGTTTTTTTACAGTGTTAGGGTTGTGTTTGTTACGGGGTTAGGGTTGTTTGTTGTTAGGGGGTTATTGTTTGTTGTTAGGGGGTTAGGGTTGTTTTTTGCTAGGGGGTTAGGGTTGTTTGTTGTTGGGGGTTAGGGTTGTTTGTTGTTAGGGGAGTAGGGTTGTTTTTTTTTTAGGGGCTTAGGATTGTTTGTTGTTAGGGGGTTAGGGTTGTTTGCTGTTAGGGGGTTACGTTTGTTGTGAGGGGATTAGGTTTGTTTGTTAAGGGGTTAGGGTTGTTTGTTGGGGGTTACGGTTGTTAGTGTTAGGTGGTTAGGTTTGTTTGTTGGGGGTTAGAGTTGTTTGTTGTTAGGGGGTTAGGGTTGTTTGTTGTTAGGGGGTTAGGTTTGTTTGTTGTTAGGGGGTTAGGGTTGTTTGTTGTTAGGGGGTTATGGTTGTTTGTTGTTAGGGGGTTAGGCTTGTTTGTTTTTAGTTTGTTAGGATTGTTTGTTGTTAGGGGGTTAGTGTTGTTTCTTAGGGGGTTACGGTTGTTACTGTTAGGGGGTTAGGATTGTTTATTAGGGGGTTAGGGTTTTTTGTTGTTGGGGGTTAGGGTTGTTTGCTGTCAGGGGGTTAGGGTTGTTTGTTGTTGGGGGGTAGGTTTGTTTTTTGTTAGGGGGTAGTGTTGTTTGATGTTAAGGGGTTAGTGTTGTTTGATGTTGGGGGTTAGGGTTGTTTCTTGTTAGGGGGTTAGGGTTGTTTGTTAGGGGGTTAGTTTTGTTTTTTTTTAGGGTGTTAGGGTTGTGTTTGTTACGAGTTTAGGGTTGTTTGTTGTTAGAGGGTTAGGGTTGTTTGTTGTTAGTGGGTTAGGGTTGTTTGTTGTTGTGGTTTGGGATTGTTTGTTAGGGGGTTAGGGTTGTTTGCTGTTAGGGGGGTTGGGTTTGTTTGTTAGGGGGTTAGGGTTGTTTTTTGTTACGGGGTTAGGGTGGTTTGTTGTTAGGGGATTAGGGTTGTTTGTTAGGGGGTTAGGTTTGTTTTTGTTCCTGGGATATGTTTGTTTGTTATCAGTGGGTTAGGGTTGTTTGTTGTTAGGGGTTACGTTTGTTTTTGTTAGGGGGATGGGGTTGTTTGTCAAGGGGTTAGGGTTATTTTTCTTAGGGGGTTAGGGTTGTGTTTGTTAGGGGGTTAGGGTAGGTTGTTGTTAGGGGATTACGGTTGTTTGTTGTTAGAGGTTTACTGTTGTTTGTTGTTAGCCTGTTAGGGTTGTTTGTTGTTAGGGGGTTAGGGTTGTTTGTTGCTAGGGGGTTAGGGTTGTTTGCTGTTAGGGGGTTAGGTTTGTTTGTTGTGAGGGGATTAGGTTTGTTTGTTAGGGGGTTAGGATTGTTTCTTAGCGGGTTAGGGTTGTTTGTTAGGGGGTTATGGTTTTTATTGTTAGGTGGTTAGGTTTGTTTGTTGGGGGTTAGAGTTGTTTGTTGTTAGGGGGTTAGGGTTGTTTGTTGTTAGGGGGTTAGGTTTGTTTGTTGTTTGGGGTTAGTGTTGTTTGTTGTTAGGGGGTTAGGGTTGTTTGTTTTTAGGGTGTTACAGATATTTGTTGTTTGGGGGTTAGGGTTGTTTGTTGTTAGGGTGTTAGGGTTGTTTGTTGTTAGGGGGTTAGGGTTGATTTTTGTTAGGGGGTTAGTGTTGTTTGTTGTTAGGGGGTTAGTGTTGTTTGTTGTTGGGGGTTAGGGTTGTTTTGTTAGGGTGTTAGGGTTGTGTTTGTTAAGGGGTTAGTGTTGTTTGTTGTTAGGGGGTTAGGGTTGTTTGCTGTTAGGGGGTTACGTTTGTTTGTTGGGGGATAGGGTTCTTTTTGTTAGGGGGTTAGGGGTGTTTGTTAGGAAGTTAGGGTTGTTTGTTTTTAGGGGTTACGGTTGTTTTGTTACTCGGTTAGGGTTTTGTTAGTGGGTTATGGTTGTTTTTATTAGGGGGTAAGGGTTGTTTGTTGTTAGGGGATTAGGTTTGTTTGTTAAGGGGTTAGGGTTGTTTGTTGGGGGTTACGGTTGTTAGTGTTAGGTGGTTAGGTTTGTTTGTTGGGGGTTAGAGTTGTTTGTTGTTAGGGGGTTAGGGTTGTTTGTTGTTAGGGGGTTAGGTTTGTTTGTTGTTAGGGGGTTAGGGTTGTTTGTTGTTAGGGGGTTATGGTTGTTTGTTGTTAGGGGGTTAGGATTGTTTGTTTTTAGGGGGTTAGGATTGTTTGTTGTTAGGGGGTTAGTGTTGTTTCTTAGGGGGTTACGGTTGTTACTGTTAGGGGGTTAGGATTGTTTATTAGGGGGTTAGGGTTTTTTGTTGTTGGGGGTTAGGGTTGTTTGCTGTCAGGGGGTTAGGGTTGTTTGTTGTTGGGGGGTAGGTTTGTTTTTTGTTAGGGGGTAGTGTTGTTTGATGTTAAGGGGTTAGTGTTGTTTGATGTTGGGGGTTAGGGTTGTTTCTTGTTAGGGGGTTAGGGTTGTTTGTTAGGGGGTTAGTTTTGTTTTTTTTTTAGGGTGTTAGGGTTGTGTTTGTTACGAGTTTAGGGTTGTTTGTTGTTAGAGGGTTAGGGTTGTTTGTTGTTAGTGGGTTAGGGTTGTTTGTTGTTGTGGTTTGGGATTGTTTGTTGGGGGTTAGGGTTGTTTGCTGTTAGGGGGGTTGGGTTTGTTTGTTAGGGGGTTAGGGTTGTTTTTTGTTACGGGGTTAGGGTTGTTTGTTGTTAGGGGATTAGGGTTGTTTGTTAGGGGGTTAGGTTTGTTTTTGTTCCTGGGATATGTTTGTTTGTTATCAGTGGGTTAGGGTTGTTTGTTGTTAGGGGTTACGTTTGTTTTTGTTAGGGGGATGGCGTTGTTTGTCAAGGGGTTAGGGTTATTTTTCTTAGGGGGTTAGGGTTGTGTTTGTGAGGGGGTTAGGGATTACGGTTGTTTGTTGTTAGAGGTTTACTGTTGTTTGTTGTTAGCCTGTTAGGGTTGTTTGTTGTTAGGGGGTTAGGGTTGTTTGTTGCTAGGGGGTTAGGGTTGTTTGCTGTTAGGGGGTTAGGTTTGTTTGTTGTGAGGGGATTAGGTTTGTTTGTTAGGGGGTTAGGATTGTTTCTTAGCCGGTTAGGGTTGTTTGTTAGGGGGTTATGGTTGTTATTGTTAGGTGGTTAGGTTTGTTTGTTGGGGGTTAGAGTTGTTTGTTGTTAGGGGGTTAGGGTTGTTTGTTGTTAGGGGGTTAGGTTTGTTTGTTGTTTGGGGTTAGTGTTGTTTGTTGTTAGGGGGTTAGGGTTGTTTGTTTTTAGGGTGTTACAGATATTTGTTGTTTGGGGGTTAGGGTTGTTTGTTGTTAGGGTGTTAGGGTTGTTTGTTGTTAGGGGGTTAGGGTTGATTTTTGTTAGGGGGTTAGTGTTGTTTGTTGTTAGGGGGTTAGTGTTGTTTGTTGTTGGGGGTTAGGGTTGTTTTGTTAGGGTGTTAGGGTTGTGTTTGTTAAGGGGTTAGTGTTGTTTGTTGTTAGGGGGTTAGGGTTGTTTGCTGTTAGGGGGTTAGGTTTGTTTGTTGGGGGATAGGGTTGTTTTTGTTAGGGGGTTAGGGGTGTTTGTTAGGAAGTTAGGGTTGTTTGTTTTTAGGGGTTACGGTTGTTTTGTTACTCGGTTAGGGTTTTGTTAGTGGGTTATGGTTGTTTTTATTAGGGGGTAAGGGTTGTTTGTTGTTAGGGGATTAGGTTTGTTTGTTAGGGGGTTAGGGTTGTTTGTTAGGGGGTTAGAGTTGTTTGTTGTTAGGGGTTTAGGGTTGTTTCTTGTTAGGGGGTTAGGGTTGTTTGTTGTTAGGGGGTTAGCATTGTATGTTAGGGGGTTAGTTTTGTTTTTTTACGGTGTTAGGGTTGTGTTTGTTACGGGGTTAGGGTTGTTTGTTGTTAGGGGGTTATTGTTTGTTGTTAGGGGGTTAGGGTTGTTTTTTGCTAGGGGTTAGGGTTGTTTGTTGTTGGGGGTTAGGGTTGTTTATTGTTAGGGGATTAGGGTTGTTTTTTTTTTAGGGGCTTAGGATTGTTTGTTGTTAGGGGGTTAGGGTTGTTTGCTGTTAGGGGGTTACGTTTGTTGTGAGGGGATTAGGTTTGTTTGTTAAGGGGTTAGGGTTGTTTGTTGGGGGTTACGGTTGTTAGTGTTAGGTGGTTAGGTTTGTTTGTTGGGGGTTAGAGTTGTTTGTTGTTAGGGGGTTAGGGTTGTTTGTTGTTAGGGGGTTAGGTTTGTTTGTTGTTAGGGGGTTAGGGTTGTTTGTTGTTAGGGGGTTATGGTTGTTTGTTGTTAGGGGGTTAGGATTGTTTGTTTTTAGGGGGTTAGGATTGTTTGTTGTTAGGGGGTTAGTGTTGTTTCTTAGGGGGTTACGGTTGTTACTGTTAGGGGGTTAGGATTGTTTATTAGGGGGTTAGGGTTTTTTGTTGTTGGGGGTTAGGGTTGTTTGCTGTCAGGGGGTTAGGGTTGTTTGTTGTTGGGGGGTAGGTTTGTTTTTTGTTAGGGGGTAGTGTTGTTTGATGTTAAGGGGTTAGTGTTGTTTGATGTTGGGGGTTAGGGTTGTTTCTTGTTAGGGGGTTAGGGTTGTTTGTTAGGGGGTTAGTTTTGTTTTTTTTTTAGGGTGTTAGGGTTGTGTTTGTTACGAGTTTAGGGTTGTTTGTTGTTAGAGGGTTAGGGTTGTTTGTTGTTAGTGGGTTAGGGTTGTTTGTTGTTGTGGTTTGGGATTGTTTGTTAGGGGGTTAGGGTTGTTTGCTGTTAGGGGGGTTGGGTTTGTTTGTTAGGGGGTTAGGGTTGTTTTTTGTTACGGGGTTAGGGTTGTTTGTTGTTAGGGGATTAGGGTTGTTTGTTAGGGGGTTAGGTTTGTTTTTGTTCCTGGGATATGTTTGTTTGTTATCAGTGGGTTAGGGTTGTTTGTTGTTAGGGGTTACGTTTGTTTTTGTTAGGGGGATGGGGTTGTTTGTCAAGGGGTTAGGGTTATTTTTCTTAGGGGGTTAGGGTTGTGTTTGTTAGGGGGTTAGGGTAGGTTGTTGTTAGGGGATTACGGTTGTTTGTTGTTAGAGGTTTACTGTTGTTTGTTGTTAGCCTGTTAGGGTTGTTTGTTGTTAGGGGGTTAGGGTTGTTTGTTGCTAGGGGGTTAGGGTTGTTTGCTGTTAGGGGGTTAGGTTTGTTTGTTGTGAGGGGATTAGGTTTGTTTGTTAGGGGGTTAGGATTGTTTCTTAGCGGGTTAGGGTTGTTTGTTAGGGGGTTATGGTTTTTATTGTTAGGTGGTTAGGTTTGTTTGTTGGGGGTTAGAGTTGTTTGTTGTTAGGGGGTTAGGGTTGTTTGTTGTTAGGGGGTTAGGTTTGTTTGTTGTTTGGGGTTAGTGTTGTTTGTTGTTAGGGGGTTAGGGTTGTTTGTTTTTAGGGTGTTACAGATATTTGTTGTTTGGGGGTTAGGGTTGTTTGTTGTTAGGGTGTTAGGGTTGTTTGTTGTTAGGGGGTTAGGGTTGATTTTTGTTAGGGGGTTAGTGTTGTTTGTTGTTAGGGGGTTAGTGTTGTTTGTTGTTGGGGGTTAGGGTTGTTTTGTTAGGGTGTTAGGGTTGTGTTTGTTAAGGGGTTAGTGTTGTTTGTTGTTAGGGGGTTAGGGTTGTTTGCTGTTAGGGGGTTAGGTTTGTTTGTTGGGGGATAGGGTTCTTTTTGTTAGGGGGTTAGGGGTGTTTGTTAGGAAGTTAGGGTTGTTTGTTTTTAGGGGTTACGGTTGTTTTGTTACTCGGTTAGGGTTTTGTTAGTGGGTTATGGTTGTTTTTATTAGGGGGTAAGGGTTGTTTGTTGTTAGGGGATTAGGTTTGTTTGTTAGGGGGTTAGAGTTGTTTGTTAGGGGGTTAGAGTTGTTTGTTGTTAGGGGTTTAGGGTTGTTTCTTGTTAGGGCGTTAGGGTTGTTTGTTGTTAGGGGGTTAGCATTGTATGTTAGGGGGTTAGTTTTGTTTTTTTACGGTGTTAGGGTTGTGTTTGTTACGGGGTTAGGGTTGTTTGTTGTTAGGGGGTTATTGTTTGTTGTTAGGGGGTTAGGGTTGTTTTTTGCTAGGGGTTAGGGTTGTTTGTTGTTGGGGGTTAGGGTTGTTTGTTGTTAGGGGATTAGGGTTGTTTTTTTTTTAGGGGCTTAGGATTGTTTGTTGTTAGGGGGTTAGGGTTGTTTGCTGTTAGGGGGTTACGTTTGTTGTGAGGGGATTAGGTTTGTTTGTTAAGGGGTTAGGGTTGTTTGTTGGGGGTTACGGTTGTTAGTGTTAGGTGGTTAGGTTTGTTTGTTGGGGGTTAGAGTTGTTTGGTGTTAGGAGGTTAGGGTTGTTTGTTGTTAGGGGGTTAGGTTTGTTTGTTGTTAGGGGGTTAGGGTTGTTTGTTGTTAGGGGGTTATGGTTGTTTGTTGTTAGGGGGTTAGGATTGTTTGTTTTTAGGGGGTTAGGATTGTTTGTTGTTGGGGGTTAGTGTTGTTTCTTAGGGGGTTACGGTTGTTACTGTTAGGGGGTTAGGATTGTTTATTAGGGGGTTAGGGTTTTTTGTTGTTGGGGGTTAGGGTTGTTTGCTGTCAGGGGGTTAGGGTTGTTTGTTGTTGGGGGGTAGGTTTGTTTTTTGTTAGGGGGTAGTGTTGTTTGATGTTAAGGGGTTAGTGTTGTTTGATGTTGGGGGTTAGGGTTGTTTCTTGTTAGGGGGTTAGGGTTGTTTGTTAGGGGGTTAGTTTTGTTTTTTTTTAGGGTGTTAGGGTTGTGTTTGTTACGAGTTTAGGGTTGTTTGTTGTTAGAGGGTTAGGGTTTTTTGTTGTTAGCGGGTTAGGGTTGTTTGTTGTTGTGGTTTGGGATTGTTTGTTAGGGGGTTAGGGTTGTTTGCTGTTAGGGGGGTTGGGTTTGTTTGTTAGGGGGTTAGGGTTGTTTTTTGTTACGGGGTTAGGGTTGTTTGTTGTTAGGGGATTAGGGTTGTTTGTTAGGGGGTTAGGTTTGTTTTTGTTCCTGGGATATGTTTGTTTGTTATTAGTGGGTTAGGGTTGTTTGTTGTTAGGGGTTACGTTTGTTTTTGTTAGGGGGATGGGGTTGTTTGTCAAGGGGTTAGGGTTATTTTTCTTAGGGGGTTAGGGTTGTGTTTGTTAGGGGGTTAGGGTAGGTTGTTGTTAGGGGATTACGGTTGTTTGTTGTTAGAGGTTTACTGTTGTTTGTTGTTAGCCTGTTAGGGTTGTTTGTTGTTAGGGGGTTAGGGTTGTTTGTTGCTAGGGGGTTAGGGTTGTTTGCTGTTAGGGGGTTAGGTTTGTTTGTTGTGAGGGGATTAGGTTTGTTTGTTAGGGGGTTAGGGTTGTTTGTTGGGGGTTAGGGTTGTTTGTTAGGGGGTTATGGTTGTTATTGTTAGGTGGTTAGGTTTGTTTGTTGGGGGTTAGAGTTGTTTGTTGTTAGGGGGTTAGGGTTGTTTGTTGTTAGGGGGTTAGGTTTGTTTGTTGTTTGGGGTTAGTGTTGTTTGTTGTTAGGGGGTTAGGGTTGTTTGTTTTTAGGGTGTTACGGATATTTGTTGTTAGGGGGTTAGGGTTGTTTGTTGTTAGGGTGTTAGGGTTGTTTGTTGTTAGGGGGTTAGGGTTGATTTTTGTTAGGGGGTTAGTGTTGTTTGTTGTTGAGGGTTAGTGTTGTTTGTTGTTGGGGGTTAGGGTTGTTTTGTTAGGGTGTTACGGTTGTGTTTGTTAAGGGGTTAGTGTTGTTTGTTGTTAGGGGGTTAGGGTTGTTTCCTGTTAGGGGGTTAGGTTTGTTTGTTGGGGGATAGGGTTCTTTTTGTTAGGGGGTTAGGGGTGTTTGTTAGGAAGTTAGGGTTGTTTGTTTTTAGGGGGTTACGGTTGTTTTGTTACTCGGTTAGGGTTTTGTTAGTGGGTTATGGTTGTTTTTATTAGGGGGTAAGGGTTGTTTGTTGTTAGGGGATTAGGTTTGTTTGTTAGGGGGTTAGGGTTGTTTGTTAGGGGGTTAGAGTTGTTTGTTGTTAGGGGTTTAGGGTTGTTTCTTGTTAGGGGGTTAGGGTTGTTTGTTGTTAGGGGGTAAGCATTGTATGTTAGGGGGTTAGTTTTGTTTTTTTACGGTGTTAGGGTTGTGTTTGTTACGGGGTTAGGGTTGTTTGTTGTTAGGGGGTTATTGTTTGTTGTTAGGGGGTTAGGGTTGTTTTTTGCTAGGGGGTTAGGGTTGTTTGTTGTTGGGGGTTAGGGTTGTTTGTTGTTAGGGGATTAGGGTTGTTTTTTTTTAGGGGCTTAGGATTGTTTGTTGTTAGGGGGTTAGGGTTGTTTGCTGTTAGGGGGTTACGTTTGTTGTGAGGGGATTAGGTTTGTTTGTTAAGGGGTTAGGGTTGTTTGTTGGGGGTTACGGTTGTTAGTGTTAGGTGGTTAGGTTTGTTTGTTGGGGGTTAGAGTTGTTTGTTGTTAGGGGGTTAGGGTTGTTTGTTGTTAGGGGGTTAGGTTTGTTTGTTGTTAGGGGGTTAGGGTTGTTTGTTGTTAGGGGGTTATGGTTGTTTGTTGTTAGGGGGTTAGGATTGTTTGTTTTTAGGGGGTTAGGATTGTTTGTTGTTAGGGGGTTAGTGTTGTTTCTTAGGGGGTTACGGTTGTTACTGTTAGGGGGTTAGGATTGTTTATTAGGGGGTTAGGGTTTTTTGTTGTAGGGGGTTAGGGTTGTTTGCTGTCAGGGGGTTAGGGTTGTTTGTTGTTGGGGGTAGGTTTGTTTTTTGCTAGGGGGTAGTGTTGTTTGATGTTAAGGGGTTAGTGTTGTTTGATGTTGGGGGTTAGGGTTGTTTCTTGTTAGGGGGTTAGGGTTGTTTGTTAGGGGGTTAGTTTTGTTTTTTTTAGGGTGTTAGGGTTGTGTTTGTTACGAGTTTAGGGTTGTTTGTTGTTAGAGGGTTAGGGTTGTTTGTTGTTGTGGTTTGGGATTGTTTGTTAGGGGGTTAGGGTTGTTTGCTGTTAGGGGGGTTGGGTTTGTTTGTTAGGGGGTTAGGGTTGTTTTTTGTTACGGGGTTAGGGTTGTTTGTTGTTAGGGGATTAGGGTTGTTTGTTAGGGGGTTAGGTTTGTTTTTGTTCCTGGGATATGTTTGTTTGTTATTAGTGGGTTAGGGTTGTTTGTTGTTAGGGGTTACGTTTGTTTTTGTTAGGGGGATGGGGTTGTTTGTCAAGGGGTTAGGGTTATTTTTCTTAGGGGGTTAGGGTTGTGTTTGTTAGGGGGTTAGGGTAGGTTGTTGTTAGGGATTACGGTTGTTTGTTGTTAGAGGTTTACTGTTGTTTGTTGTTAGCCTGTTAGGGTTGTTTGTTGTTAGGGGGTTAGGGTTGTTTGTTGCTAGGGGGTTAGGGTTGTTTGCTGTTAGGGGGTTAGATTTGTTTGTTGTGAGGGGATTAGGTTTGTTTGTTAGGGGGTTAGGGTTGTTATTGTTAGGTGGTTAGGTTTGTTTGTTGGGGGTTAGAGTTGTTTGGTGTTAGGGGGTTAGGGTTGTTTGTTGTTAGGGTGTTAGGGTTGTTTGTTGTTAGGGGGTTAGGGTTGATTTTTGTTAGGGGGTTAGTGTTGTTTGTTGTTAGGGGGTTAGTGTTGTTTGTTGTTGGGGGTTAGGGTTGTTTTGTTAGGGTGTTAGGGTTGTGTTTGTTAAGGGGTTAGTGTTGTTTGTTGTTAGGGGGTTAGGGTTGTTTGCTGTTAGGGGGTTAGGTTTGTTTGTTGGGGGATAGGGTTCTTTTTGTTAGGGGGTTAGGGGTGTTTGTTAGGAAGTTAGGGATGTTTGTTTTTAGGGGGTTACGGTTGTTTTGTTACTCGGTTAGGGTTTTGTTAGTGGGTTATGGTTGTTTTTATTAGGGGGTAAGGGTTGTTTGTTGTTAGGGGATTAGGTTTGTTTGTTAGGGGGTTAGGGTTGTTTGTTAGGGGGTTAGAGTTGTTTGTTGTTAGGGGTTTATGGTTGTTTCTTGTTAGGGGGTTAGGGTTGTTTGTTGTTAGGGGGTTAGCATTGTATGTTAGGGGGTTAGTTTTGTTTTTTTACGGTGTTAGGGTTGTGTTTGTTACGGGGTTAGGGTTGTTTGTTGTTAGGGGGTTATTGTTTGTTGTTAGGGGGTTAGGGTTGTTTTTTGCTAGGGGGTTAGGGTTGTTTGCTGTTGGGGGTTGGGGTTGTTTGTTGTTAGGGGATTAGGGTTGTTTGTTAGGGGGTTAGGTTTGTTTTTGTTCCTGGGATATGTTTGTTTGTTATCAGTGGGTTAGGGTTGTTTGTTGTTAGGGGTTACGTTTGTTTTTGTTAGGGGGATGGGGTTGTTTGTCAAGGGGTTAGGGTTATTTTTCTTAGGGGGTTAGGGTTGTGTTTGTTAGGGGGTTAGGGTAGGTTGTTGTTAGGGGATTACGGTTGTTTGTTGTTAGAGGTTTACTGTTGTTTGTTGTTAGCCTGTTAGGGTTGTTTGTTGTTAGGGGGTTAGGGTTGTTTGTTGCTAGGGGGTTAGGGTTGTTTGCTGTTAGGGGGTCAGGTTTGTTTGTTGTGAGGGGATTAGGTTTGTTTGTTAGGGGGTTAGGGTTGTTTCTTAGCGGGTTACGGTTGTTTGTTAGGGGGTTATGGTTGTTATTGTTAGGTGGTTAGGTTTGTTTGTTGGGGGTTAGAGTTGTTTGTTGTTAGGGGGTTAGGGTTGTTTGTTGTTAGGGGGTTAGGTTTGTTTGTTGTTTGGGGTTAGTGTTGTTTGTTGTTAGGGGGTTAGGGTTGTTTGTTTTTAGGGTGTTACGGATATTTGTTGTTTGGGGGTTAGGGTTGTTTGTTGTTAGGGTGTTAGGGTTGTTTGTTGTTAGGGGGTTAGGGTTGATTTTTGTTAGGGGGTTAGTGTTGTTTGTTGTTAGGGGGTTAGTGTTGTTTGTTGTTGGGGGTTAGGGTTGTTTTGTTAGGGTGTTAGGGTTGTGTTTGTTAAGGGGTTAGTGTTGTTTGTTGTTAGGGGGTTAGGGTTGTTTCCTGTTAGGGGGTTAGGTTTGTTTGTTGGGGGATAGGGTTCTTTTTGTTAGTTGGTTAGGGGTGTTTGTTAGGAAGCTAGGGTTGTTTGTTTTTAGGGGGTTACGGTGGTTTTGTTACTCGGTTAGGGTTTTGTTAGTGGGTTATGGTTGTTTTTATTAGGGGGTAAGGGTTGTTTGTTGTTAGGGGATTAGGTTTGTTTGTTAGGGGGTTAGGGTTGTTTGTTAGGGGGTTAGAGTTGTTTGTTGTTAGGGGTTTAGGGTTGTTTCTTGTTAGGGGGTTAGGGTTGTTTGTTGTTAGGGGGTTAGCATTGTATGTTAGGGGGTTAGTTTTGTTTTTTTACGGTGTTAGGGTTGTGTTTGTTACGGGGTTAGGGTTGTTTGTTGTTAGGGGGTTATTGTTTGTTGTTAGGGGGTTAGGGTTGTTTTTTGCTAGGGGTTAGGGTTGTTTGTTGTTGGGGGTTAGGGTTGTTTGTTGTTAGGGGATTAGGGTTGTTTTTTTTTTAGGGGCTTAGGATTGTTTGTTGTTAGGGGGTTAGGGTTGTTTGCTGTTAGGGGGTGACGTTTGTTGTGAGGGGATTAGGTTTGTTTGTTAAGGGGTTAGGGTTGTTTGTTGGGGGTTACGGTTGTTAGTGTTAGGTGGTTAGGTTTGTTTGTTGGGGGTTAGAGTTGTTTGTTGTTAGGGGGTTAGGGTTGTTTGTTGTTAGGGGGTTAGGTTTGTTTGTTGTTAGGGGGTTAGGGTTGTTTGTTGTTAGGGGGTTATGGTTGTTTGTTGTTAGGGGGTTAGGATTGTTTGTTTTTAGGGGGTTAGGATTGTTTGTTGTTAGGGGGTTAGTGTTGTTTCTTAGGGGGTTACGGTTGTTACTGTTAGGGGGTTAAGATTGTTTATTAGGGGGTTAGGGTTTTTTGTTGTAGGGGGTTAGGGTTGTTTGCTGTCAGGGGGTTAGGGTTGTTTTTTGTTGGGGGTAGGTTTGTTTTTTGCTAGGGGGTAGTGTTGTTTGATGTTAAGGGGTTAGTGTTGTTTGATGTTGGGGGTTAGGGTTGTTTCTTGTTAGGGGGTTAGGGTTGTTTGTTAGGGGGTTAGTTTTGTTTTTTTTAGGGTGTTAGGGTTGTGTTTGTTACGAGTTTAGGGTTGTTTGTTGTTAGAGGGTTAGGGTTGTTTGTTGTTAGTGGGTTAGGGTTGTTTGTTGTTGTGGTTTGGGATTGTTTGTTAGGGGGTTAGGGTTGTTTGCTGTTAGGGGGGTTGGGTTTGTTTGTTAGGGGGTTAGGGTTGTTTTTTGTTACGGGGTTAGGGTTGTTTGTTGTTAGGGGATTAGGGTTGTTTGTTAGGGGGTTAGGTTTGTTTTTGTTCCTGGGATATGTTTGTTTGTTATTAGTGGGTTAGGGTTGTTTGTTGTTAGGGGTTACGTTTGTTTTTCTTAGGGGGATGGGGTTGTTTGTCAAGGGGTTAGGGTTATTTTTCTTAGGGGGTTAGGGTTGTGTTTGTTAGGGGGTTAGGGTAGGTTGTTGTTAGGGATTACGGTTGTTTGTTGTTAAAGGTTTACTGTTGTTTGTTGTTAGCCTGTTAGGGTTGTTTGTTGTTAGGGGGTTAGGGTTGTTTGTTGCTAGGGGGTTAGGGTTGTTTGCTGTTAGGGGGTTAGATTTGTTTGTTGTGAGGGGATTAGGTTTGTTTGTTAGGGGGTTAGGGTTGTTATTGTTAGGTGGTTAGGTTTGTTTGTTGGGGGTTAGAGTTGTTTGGTGTTAGGGGGTTAGGGTTGTTTGTTGTTAGGTGGTTAGGTTTGTTTGTTGTTTGGGGTTAGTGTTGTTTGTTGTTAGGGGGTTAGGGTTGTTTGTTTTTAGGGTGTTACAGATATTTGTTGTTTGGGGGTTAGGGTTGTTTGTTGTTAGGGTGTTAGGGTTGTTTGTTGTTAGGGGGTTAGGGTTGATTTTTGTTAGGGGGTTAGTGTTGTTTGTTGTTAGGGGGTTAGTGTTGTTTGTTGTTGGGGGTAAGGGTTGTTTTGTTAGGGTGTTAGGGTTGTGTTTGTTAAGGGGTTAGTGTTGTTTGTTGTTAGGGGGTTAGGGTTGTTTGCTGTTAGGGGGTTAGGTTTGTTTGTTGGGGGATAGGGTTCTTTTTGTTAGGGGGTTAGGGGTGTTTGTTAGGAAGTTAGGGTTGTTTGTTTTTAGGGGTTACGGTTGTTTTGTTACTCGGTTAGGGTTTTGTTAGTGGGTTATGGTTGTTTTTATTAGGGGGTAAGGGTTGTTTGTTGTTAGGGGATTAGGTTTGTTTGTTAGGGGGTTAGGGTTGTTTGTTAGGGGGTTAGAGTTGTTTGTTGTTAGGGGTTTAGGGTTGTTTCTTGTTAGGGGGTTAGGGTTGTTTGTTGTTAGGGGGTTAGCATTGTATATTAGGGGGTTAGTTTTGTTTTTTTACGGTGTTAGGGTTGTGTTTGTTACGGGGTTAGGGTTGTTTGTTGTTAGGGGGTTATTGTTTGTTGTTAGGGGGTTAGGGTTGTTTTTTGCTAGGGGTTAGGGTTGTTTGTTGTTGGGGGTTAGGGTTGTTTGTTGTTAGGGGATTAGGGTTGTTTTTTTTTTAGGGGCTTAGGATTGTTTGTTGTTAGGGTGTTAGGGTTGTTTGCTGTTAGGGGGTTACGTTTGTTGTGAGGGGATTAGGTTTGTTTGTTAAGGGGTTAGGGTTGTTTGTTGGGGGTTACGGTTGTTAGTGTTAGGTGGTTAGGTTTGTTTGTTGGGGGTTAGAGTTGTTTGGTGTTAGGAGGTTAGGGTTGTTTGTTGTTAGGGGGTTAGGTTTGTTTGTTGTTAGGGGGTTAGGGTTGTTTGTTGTTAGGGGGTTATGGTTGTTTGTTGTTAGGGGGTTAGGATTGTTTGTTTTTAGGGGGTTAGGATTGTTTGTTGTTGGGGGTTAGTGTTGTTTCTTAGGGGGTTACGGTTGTTACTGTTAGGGGGTTAGGATTGTTTATTAGGGGGTTAGGGTTTTTTGTTGTTGGGGGTTAGGGTTGTTTGCTGTCAGGGGGTTAGGGGTGTTTGTTGTTGGGGGGTAGGTTTGTTTTTTGTTAGGGGGTAGTGTTGTTTGATGTTAAGGGGTTAGTGTTGTTTGATGTTGGGGGTTAGTGTTGTTTCTTGTTAGAGGGTTAGGGTTGTTTGTTAGGGGGTTAGTTTTGTTTTTTTTTAGGGTGTTAGGGTTGTGTTTGCTACGAGTTTAGGGTTGTTTGTTGTGAGAGGGTTAGGGTTTTTT